>NC_034203.2:27189111-27789111 GCF_002021735.2 Oncorhynchus kisutch | reverse complement strand
ACTAAAATAAATCATTCTCTCTACTATTATTCTGATATTTCACATTCTTAAAATAAAGTGGTGATCCTGACTGACCTAGACAGGAATTTTTTCCTAGGATTAAATGTCAGGAATTGTGAAAAACTCAGTTGAAATGTATTTGGCTAAGGTGTATGTAAACTTCCGACTTCAACTGTACATATTTAGTCACAACATTTCTCAATTGACAGTATATGAACCAATCAGCTGAGCAGCCAGACTTGTTTGCCACCTTTTATGCATACTTTCTTTGAACCATAACATTTTCAAATCTTTCCAGAGGGCTCTAACAGTTCTCAGTTAGTTTCTTAACAGTTGCATGTTTGTCAACAATTGGCAAGAATAATATCACAAATACTCCAAGTGTTTTATCTGGATTCTCTTCCTTATACACATCAGACCAACATACCAACATACACTACCGTTAAAAAATTTGGGGTCACATAGAAATGTCTTTGTTTTTGAAAGAAAAGCAATTTTTTTGCCAAGTAAAATAACATCAAATTGATCAGAAATACAGTGTAGACATTGTTAATGTTGTAAATGACTATTGTAGCTGGAAACTGCTGATTTTTTATGGAATATCTACATAGGTGTACAGAGGCCCATTATCAGCAACCATCACTCCCGTGTTCCAATGGCACGTTATGTTAGCTAATCCAAGTTTATCATTTTAAAATGCTAATTGATCATTAGATAACCCTTTTGCAATTATGTTAGCACCGCTGAAAAACTGGCCATCTTTAGACTAGTTGAGAATCTGGAGCATCAGCATTTGTAGGTTCGATTACAGGCTCAAAATGGCCTTTCTTCTGAACCTAGTCAGTCTATTCTTGTTCTGAGAAATTAAGGCTAGAAATTAAGGCTTCCATGCGAGAAATTGACAAGAAACTGAAGATCTCGTACAATGCTGTGTACCTTCACAGAACAGCGCAAACTGGCTCTAACCAGAATAGAAAGAGGAGTGGGAGGCCCCGGTGCACAATTGAGCAAGAGGACAAGTATATTAGAGTGCCTAAATTGAGAAACAAGTCTTCAACTGGCAGCTTCATTAAAAAATACCCGCAAGGCCTCCCGGGTGGCGCAGTGGTTAGCTGTGCCACCAGAGACTCTGGGTTCACACCCAGGCTCTGTCGCAACCAGCCGCGACCGGGAGGTCTGTGGGGCGACACACAATTGGCCTAGCGTCGTCTGGGTTAGGGAGGGTTTGGCCGGTAGGGATATCATTGTCTCATTGCGCACCAGCGACTCCTGTGGCGGGCCGGGTGCACAGTGTTTCCTCCAACACATTGGTGCGGCTGGCTTCTGGGTTGGATGTGTGCTGTGTTAAGAAGCAATGCGGCTTGGTTGGGTTGTGTTTCGGAGGACGCATGACTTAAAACCTTCGTCTCTCCCGAGCCGGTACGGGAGTTGTAGCAACGAGACAAGATAGTAGCTACTAACAATTGGATACCACGAAATTGAGGAGGAAAAGGGGGTACAAAAAAAGTACCCGCAAAACCCCAGTCTCAATGTCAATAGTGAAGAGGTGACTCTGGGATGCTGGCCTTCTAGGCAGGTCCTCCTGAGAAAACATTTTGTATGATCTCTTATAAATAACTTTAGGCCCTTCCTTGTTATTGCCACAATATTATGGTCACTACAGCCAATGGGAACTGATATTGCTTTGGAGCAAATCTCTGCAGCATTGGTGAAGATATAATCAATGCAAGTGGATGTCACAGATCCACCACTATTGGACAACACTCTAGTTGGTTGAGTGATAACCTGAGTCATGTTACAGTCATTACTCACAGTAAGAAGCTTCCTCTTGAGAGGACAACTAGATGATTACCATTCAATGTTCAGGTCACCAATAAAATACATTTCTCTGATAGCATCAGGGTTCTTATCTAACATCACACACATTCTTCAGATACTGACAGTTTCCACTTGGTGACCTATAGCAGCACCCTAAAAGAAGAGGCTTCAGATGAGGCAGGTGAACCTTCAACCACAGCACTTCTACTTCACTTGTCATGAGATCCTCTCTGAGCTCCCCCTATAGAGATTCCTGTCTTTTCTATAGATGTTATATCCTTGTACTCCTACTGCTGTATCAAAGGTGTGTTATAAGAGGGTCTCAGAAATTGCTAATATATTCATATTATCTAAGATTAGCAAATTACTAATGTCATGAACTTTGTTTATGAGGTTACATATATTTATAAGAGGTAACTTTAACCCTTTCCTGGGTATCTTATGCAAAACTCATAATGATAATAGGTTGTATTTTTTATTATTCTATTTCTGATAATAAGAAAGAAGGAATTCATGGATTTGTTTGCAGATTCTGTTCAGCAGATGCCTCGTCTGGATTAGCTCGGCTGCAGCAGGGTGCTCTATTCTTTGTGTTGCTACTGCATAGCTTTCTTGCTGGACTGTTGGTCTCTTGTGATTGGGGTGTTGTCCTGTTAGCATGGGGGGTAGCTGGGTGGGTGGAATTCATGAAGTTATGAATCTCCATAGGTCTGTATGGGGAACATAAAGTAGGGATTGTAGTTTTGGTCAGGAAAACCTCAGGGCCCTACTCCTCATCACTGCGTGAAACCTCTAAGAGTTGTGTCAGTAATAGCATAATTCCAAATTTGTTAATTATAATATTATAAGACCCAGTAATGGAGCAAAAATTGCTAAAGTTCAGGCCAATAGAATTTTCTGCTGAAAAAGCTGTTATGTTAAGCATGTTTATCCAAAACCACATCCATGGTTGGTGAGCAACAAACATTGAGCATGTGCCATAATGCATTTTAGGTCCATTTAACAGCACTTTATATTAAGTCAAAATTATTGAAATATCTAACATGCTGTTAGTTCATCTGACTGCCGCATTTTCAGTTCCCATGAGAACTGATCAAATATTGTCAGCAAAACCACAAACATCACATTCAGAAGTTTCTTTGTAAGAAGCATTAGTTATTTTAGATTTCACTGACAAACTTACAGCTTGCTTCCTTTCCTCCTCCTGTTGAGAGAAACGTTATTCATGTACTGTCCCAAAAGCACACAATAGTAAAATCAATCAATGAAGACAATTTCTTTCATATGTAAAAACGTATTGGGATTTTCTCCCATATAGTAGGCTTTAGCAAGTCTGATGCTAGCATGGTTATGCTAGATGGGGCTAACTGGTTTAGCATTGATCCCTTCATTGGAGTGATTAGATTGATAGCCTTACCATTTAAGTCAGTACAGTAAGCAGTTTATGTAAGGCTTCTTAAACCCTTTCTCCAATGACTGTTGTTGTGTCTGACTGACTAAATTGTATCCAAATCCAGTTTTATTTTGTGAGTTATATTGTTTGTATGTTGTCAGTACATATGATCAAAACACTGTCCTTAGCAGAATGACCAGTAGAAGGTCTGGAAAAGGTTATATCTCAAACATTTTAACATGAAGAAACTGGGGAACACAAACACATTTTTTGTAAAGAGACGTATGGATTATGGTAAGAAGATGAGAAAGGAATACTTGTCAAACCAGAGCAACTCAGGATTTACTTAAGATATGGAAACTTCCTTATGATGAAGCCCCAGTGACATTTGAAGAAGTGCTCTCTCTAGTGGTGGGATAATGAAAAGTGTGTTGGATTTTCTACCCTTCTCATTAGCAGGCCAACATTACAGTAGAAATGAAACGGTATGGCTTGAAACTGTGTGGCTTTCTCACACACCTTCAGCAGCAGCATCAGCTGCTCCAGCTGTACCATGAGTTCCCTGCGACTCTCCTGCAGAGCAGACATCCTCTGCTCCAGCTCATCTTTGCGTTGCCTGGTAGAGGGAAAAAAAACATAATAAACTCAGCAAAAAAGAAACATCCCTTTTTCAGGACCCTGTCTTTCAAAGATAATTTGTAAAAATCCAAATAACTTCACAGATCTTCATTGTAAAGGGGTTAAACACCGTTTCCCATGCTTGTTCAATGAACCATAAACAATTAATGAACATGCACCCGTGGAACGGTCATTAAGACACTAACAGCTTACAGACGGTAGGCAATTAAGGTCACCTGCACAGCATCGGTACATCCGAACATCACACCTGTGAGACAGGTACAAGATGGCAACAACAACTGCCCGAGTTACACCAGGAACGCACAACCCCCCCATCAGTGTTCAGACTGTCTACAAGACTGTCAGACTGTCTACAGGCTGAGAGAGGCTGGACTGAGGGCTTGTAGGCCTGTTGTGACCGGCAACAACGTCGCCTATGGGCACAAACCCACCGTCGCTGGACCAGACAGGACTGGCAAAAAGTGCTCTTCACTGACAACCCACGGTTTTGTCTCACCAGGGGTGATGGTCGGATTCGCGTTTATTGTCGAAGGAATGAGCGTTACACCAAGGCCTGTAGTCTGGAGCGGGATCGATTTGGAGGTGGAGGGTCTGTCATGGTCTGGGGCGGTGTGTCACAGCATCATCGGACTGAGCTTGTTGTCATTGTATGCAATCTCAACGCTGTGCGTTACAGGGAAGACATCCTCCTCTCTCATGTGGTACCCTTCTTGCAGGCTCATCCTGACATGAACCCCCAGCATGACAATGCCTCCAGTCATACTGCTTGTTCTGTGCATGATTTCCTGCAAGACAGGAATGTCAGTGTTCTGCTATGGCTAATGAAGAGCGGAGATCTCAATCCCATTGAGCACATCTGGGACCTGTGGGATCAGAGGGTGAGGGCTAGGGCCATTCCGTCCAGAAATGTCCGGGAACTTGCAGATGCCTCGGGGAAAGAGTGGGGTAACATCTCACAGCAAAAACTGGCAAATCTGGTGCAGTCCATGAGGAGATGCACTGCAGTACTTAATGTAGCTGGTGGCCACACCAGATACTGACTGTTGCTTTTGATTTTGACCCTCCCTTTGTTCAGGGACTCATTATTCAATTTTTGTTAATCACATGTCTGTGGAACTTTGTGTCAGTTTGTGTCTCAGTTGTTGAATCTTGTTATGTTCATACAAATAATAACACGTTAAGTTTGCTGAAAATAAACACAGTTGACAGTGAGAGGACGTTTCTTTTTTTGCTGAGTCTATATACAAATTTAATTGTCCATTTAAATGGTCACAGATTGTTTTGTAGAAGAATTTGAGATGGGTCTACCTGAGAAGCCGTAGCTCGGCCAGCAGAGTGGGGTTCTGTTGGGACGTGCATGTGGGAGGCTGTGAGGCCTGCTCGTGCTGCACTCTCAGACGCTGGATCTCCTGCAAGATCTCTCTGTGACACACACAAACACAGGCCAGTTGAAGCTAGTATGTCACATATATAGGCTTTCTGAAGTAGTTTTGTTTGTGTGATTTAGATGGTGTGATGGATTACAGGGGGGTCTACCAGCTAGCTTGACGACATTAAGACTTGAGTTGCTTTTGTATTTTTCTGGTACTACCATGCAAACAGGGCTACAGCCCATTTGAATAACTATCAACCACAGTTTGTGTGGGAAGCACATCGAGTACCACATTAAATAATCTATCACATTCCTTTCATGTAATTTGGAACGATGGCAGGGCTGGAAAGAATAGGTGAACAGAGAGAGAAAAGCAAATCCAGATGGAAACCATCCCTGACCTGTTTTTGCTCTCTAGCTCAGCAATAAGCTGCCTCTGCTGCTTGTTGGCATCCAGAGAGAAAGAGATGTCGTTGGGGACCCTCTGCTGCTGTTGCTGTAAGACACATGACATAATCATTAAACACGGGGACACATGATATTATCATTACACACAGGGACACATACCATTATCATTACAAATGGGGACATTATGACATCATCATTACACACAGGGACATATGACACCATCATTACCCACAGAGACATGACATTATCATTACACACAGAGATGTATGACACTATCAGTACGCACAGAGACATGACATTATCATTACACACAGAGACACATTACATTATCTACAGTATTGAGGTCATCTGGCTGATGTTATTTCCTTATACACTACTACATAGCAGTGATATAAGCAGCCACAGCGAACACTGATGGGTCAAGATTACAGGCACAAGCGCTTCCTGAATGGGTAACCTGACTACGGAAAACAGGCATTTGGAACAAATGTGTATTCGTGCTGGGCACATGTCAGGATGCTATTCATGGTATTTTCTCCCACTATGACCTCAGATGGCATGTGTGTCTCACCGCGGCGGCTGCGTCAGAGGCCAGTCTAGAAGCGTAGCGGGCGATGAGACTGTGCTCTTCCTCCTGGTGGGAACTGCTCTCCAGCAAACTAATCAACAGGTGGAGAGAGGAGGGGAGACAGTCATCTGTTATCTACATATTTACTGCAGTGAGGTAACTAGACACACAGACACAAAATATGGCTGCCAAATATAAAAAGTAGTTCTGCACTTACTTACATTACTGTACATGAATTTCAAATGATAATTGGAACAGTATCTGTATGATTGGTTAGTTAATTATAATGTATTTACATGCAAACTGGAGAGTAGTTTGTATTGACTCCCATGTCAATTGTTGATGCTATTTACAGATAAAACTATAAAAAGGTTCTCGGCTGCACATTTTTGGGCCAAAATCACACGCACACGCACACACACTATAAGCACTAAGGAACAACATTCAGCTTATACAAATGCTAAGGAAAGTTACATGCAGTTGAATCTGTAAGTATTTTCCATCTGCAGAAAGATCTCTAAGATGATGCTACTACAGAGTCCACAGAGGCGGAGCAAAGCAGGAGAGAAGAGCAGCACGGACACAAGCAGATGATTCCTACTAATCTTAGCACCCTCACAAAATAGTCCTTTCAGATGGATACTTCAGTAAACGGTCAGTAGCTTCCATTGGATAATTTTGTAAAGGTCTGAGTTTCCTTTCAGAGAAATGAATAACATTTTGGGTAGAAATAGTTGAGATTTATCATACAGCATTAAAAAACTCATAAAGACGCATCCAAGAAACAAAATCCAATCAATGTATTTACTGTAACAGTCCAAGATGTTATAATAAAGGACAAACATAAACACAGATATTCTCTACAAATAACTGATTACTGCCACAGCAAAGAAGGAAACGCAGCAAAGTCTGTCATCATAAGCACAATAAAATGACAATTCTAGGGCAAGAAACTAGGTTTTCACTACATGAAGAGCAAAACAAATGCAACTTTGTACAGCCCTGTAACAACTTCATGAGCAAAATAGCGTTGATTTAGCCTTCCAACACCTATTGCTTTAGTAACAGCTGTCACTCCAGACCTGTCTGCACTTGACCAGCACAAAAACATCCTGTGACGTTCTGCATTAGCATCGAATAGCCCCTGTGATATGCAACTTTTCAGGGAAGTTAGGAACAAATATACACAGGCAGTTAGGAAAGCTAAGGCTAGCTTTTTCAAACAGAAATTTGCATCCTGTAGTACTAACTCAAAAAGTTCTGGGACACTGTAAAGTCCATGGGGAATAAGAGCACCTCCTCCCAGCTGCCCACTGCTCTGAGGCTAGGAAACACTGTCACTACCGATAAATCCACTATAATTGAGAATTTCAATAAGCATTTCTCTACGGCTGGCCATGCTTTCCACCTGGCTACCCCTACCCCGGTCAACTGCCCGACACCCTCCACAGCAACCCGCCAAAGCCCCCACCATTTCTCCATGCAAAATCTGGACCCCTACAAATCAGCCATGCTAGACAATCTGGACCCTCTCTTTCTAAAATTATCTGCCAAAATGGTTGCAACCCCTATTACTAGTCTTTTCAACCTCTCTTTCGTATCGTCTGAGATTCCCAAAGATTGGAAAGCTGCCGCGGTCATCCCCCTCTTCAAAGGGGGGGACACTCTTGACCCAACCTGCTACAGACCTATATCTATCCTACCCTGTCTTTCTAAGGTCTTCGAAAGCCAAGATAACAAACAGATTACCGACCATTTTGAATCCCACCGTACCTTCTCCACTATGCAATCTGGTTTCAGAGCTGGTCAAGGGTGCACCTCAGCCACGCTCAAGGTCCTAAACGACATCATAATTGCCATTGATAAGAGACATTACTGTGCAGCCGTATTCATCGACTTGGCCAAGGCTTTCGACTCTGTCAATCACCACATTCTTATTTGCAGACTCGACAGCCTTGGTTTCTCTAATGATTGCCTCGCCTGGTTCACCAACTACTTCTCTGATAGAGTTCAGTGTGTCAAATAGGAGGGCCTGTTGTCTGGACCTCTGGCAGTCTCTATGGGGGTGCCAAAGGGTTCAATCCTCAGGCCGACTCTTCTCTGTATACATCAATGATGTTGCTCTTCTGCTGGTGATTCTCTGGTACACCTCTACGCAGACGACACCATTCTGTATTCTTCTGGCCCCTCTTTGGACACTGTGTTAACTAACCTCCAGACAAGCTTCAATGCCATACAACTCTCCTTCCGTGGCCTCCAACTGCTCTTAAACGCAAGTAAAACTAAATGCATGCTATTCAACCGATCACTGCCCGCACCTGCTCGCCCGTCCAGCATCACTACTCTGAGCAGCTCTGACTTAGAATACGTGGACAACTACAAATACCTAGGTGTCTGGTTGGACTGTAAACTCTCCTTCCAGACTCAGATTAAGCATCTCCAATCCAAAATTAAATCTAGAATTGGCTTCCTATATCGGAACAAAGCATCCTTCACTCATGCTGCCAAAGATACCCTCGTAAAACTGACCATCCTACCGATCCTCGACTTCGGTGATGTCATCTATAAAATAGCCTCCAACACTCTACTCAACAAACTGGATGCAGTCTTTCACAGTGCCTTCCGTTTTGTCACCAAAGCCCCATACACTACCCACCATTGCGACCTGTACGCACTAGTTGGTTAGCACTCGCTTCATTCTCGTCGCCAAACCCACTGGCTACAGGTTATCTACAAGCCCCGCCTTATCTCAGCTCACTGGTCACCATAGCAGCACCCACTCGTAGCACGCGCTCCAGCAGGTATATCTCACTGGTCACCCCAAAGCCAATTCCTCCTTTGGTCGTCTTTCCTTCCAGTTCTCTGCTGCCAATGACTGGAACGAACTGCAAAAATCTCCCTCACTAGCTTTAAGCACCAGCTGTCAGAGCAGCTCACAGATCACTGCACCTGTACATAGCCCATCTGTAAACAGCCCATCTATCTACTTACCTCACCCCATACAGTATTTATTTATCTTGCTCCCCAGTATCTCTACTTGCACATTCATCTTCTGCACATCTACCATTCCAGTGTTTAATTGCTATATTGTAATTACTTCGCCACCATGGCCTATTTATTGCCTTAACTCCCTTATCTTACCTCTGCACTCAGTGTATATAGACTTTTTGTTTTCTTTTGTTCTACTGTATTATTGACTATGTTTTGTTTATTCCATGTGTAACTCTGTGTTGTTGTATGTGTAGAATTGCTATGCTTTATCTTGGCCAGGTCGCAGTTGCTAATGAGAACTTGTTCTCTATAAGCTTGGCATATCTAGCCACTGGGATTTTTGCCCATTCTTCAAGGCAAAACTGCTCCAGCTCCTTCAAGTTGGATGGGTTCGGCTGGTGTACAGCAATCTTCAAGTCATACCACAGATTCTCAATTGGATTGAGGTCTGGGCTTTGACTAGGCCATTCCAAGACATTTAAATGTTTCCCCTTAAATCACTCAAGTGTTGCTTTCGCAGTATGTTTAGGGCCATTGTCCTGCTGGAAGGTGAACCTCTGTCCCAGTCTCATATCTCTGGAAAACTGAAACAGGTTTCCCTCAAGATTTTCCCTGTATTTAGCTCCATCCATCATTCCTTCATTTCTGACCAGTTTCCCAGTCCCTGTCGATGAAAAACATCCCCACAGTGAAGCATGGTGGTGCCAGCGTCCTGCGGTTAGTCAAGGTCATTTGTACATGTAGGTATAGGTAAAGTGACTATGCATAGATAATAGACAGCGCATAGCAGCAGTGTAAAAACGAATGGTGGGGGGGGGTCAATGTAAATAGTCCGGGTGGCCATTTGATTAATTGTTCAGCAGTCTTATGGCTTGGGGGTAGAAGCTCTTAGGGAGCCTTTTAGTCCTAGACTTGGCACTCCGGTACCTCCCGCCATGCGGAAGCAGAGAGAACAGTCTATGACTTGGGTGACAATTTTTTTGTGTCTTCCTCTGACACAGACTAGTTAAAAGGTCCTGGATGGCAGGAAGCTTGCCACCAGTGATATACTGGGCCTTACGCACTACCCTCTGTAGCGCCTTACGGTCAGATGCCGAGCCATTAGGGTTGCACATTTTGGGGGAAATTCATAGGTGGAAACTTTCCGTGGGAATTAACAGGAATTAAGGGGAATATATGCAAATTATATTCATATAATTTAAATGTAAATGGTTTTTTGCATTGGATATATTTACCATATCATATGGAGACAGAAACATAAACACTTTACCTTATCATAAGTAGATATATTGCAAATGATTTAATCCTTCCCATATAATTTTTTCAAAACTATTTAGTTACGAATTAAACTTTAATTAAATGAGTTGACTCTTCACATGGGATGATCCCCAATGATGCATCGCATCTCCCAAAAACGTTACCAACATACATCTGTAAAATGATAGTCTAGAAACTAAAGCTTTGGTTGTCTTCCTCTCAGGCTTCCATGTCTTCTCCCTGGACCTCCTCAATATCCACCTCTTGAACATCAGACTCTGAGGCCTCATCTTCACTATCACTTTCCGACCTTGTTGAGGATGGTTTGTTGTCAGGCTCAAAAAGCCTCAAATTTGCCCTGATGGCCACCAATTTTTCAACCCTTGTATTGGTCAGCATGCTTGTGTGTGTGTTCCCAAACAAGAACAAGTTGCGCTCTGAGGCAGCTGATGTTGGTGGGATTTGGAGGATGACAGAGTCAACAGGAGAAAGAGCCTCAGATCCACGAAGTCCCTTCCACCGGGTGGCTGATGAGAGAGAGTGGCTTGCGAAAGTATTCACCCCCCTTGGCATTTTTCCTATTTTGTTGCCTTACAACCTGGATTAAAATAGAGTATTTGGGGGTTTGTATCATTTGATTTACACAACATGCCTACCACTTTGAAGATACAAAATCATTTTTATTGTGAAAAAATAAGAAATAAGACAAAAAAACAGAACTTGAGTGTGCATAACTATTCACCCTCCCAAAGTCAATGGAAGGGTTCCGCTGGTGTACAGCAATCTTTAAGTCATACCACAGATTCTCAATTGGATTGAGGTCTGGGCTTTGACTAAGCCATTCCAAGACATTTTAATGTTTCCCCTTAAACCACCCGAGTGTTGCTTTAGCAGTATGCTTAGGGTCATTGTCCTGCTGGAAGGTGAACCTCTGTCCCAGTCTCAAATCTCTGGAAGACTGAAACAGGTTTCCCTCAAGAATTTCCCTGTATTTAGAAACATCCATAATTTCTTCAATTCTGACCAGTTTCCCAGTCCCTGCTGAAAGAAAAACATCCCAACAGCATGATGCTGCCACCACCATGCTTCACTGTGGGGATGGTATCTCGGGGTGATGAGAGGTATTGGGTTTGAACCAGACATAGCGTTTTCCTTGATGGCCAAAAAGCTACATTCTTGTATTATCGACCAGAGTACCTTCTTCTATATGTTTGGGGAGTCTGCCACATGCCTTTTGGTGAACACCAAACGTGTTTGCTTATTTTTTTCTCAAAAAAGCAATGGCTTTTTTTCTGCCCACTTTTCTGTAAAGTCCAGCTCTGTGGAGGGTACAGCTTAAAGTGGTCCTATGGACATTAATGCCCTCCATGTCTGGTCTGTGAGTTTTGTTGGGCGGCCCTGTCTTGGAAGGTTTGTTGTGGTGCCATATTCTTTCCATATACTTTCCATTCTTTCCACTAATTATGTGACTTCTGAAAGTAATTGGTTGCACCAGATCTTATTTAAGGGCTTCATAGCAGAGGGGGTGAATACATATGCACGCACAACTTCACGTTTTTACATTTTTTTAAAACAAATTATTTTTTAAATTTCACCTCACCAATTTGGACTATTTTGTGTGTGTTCATTACATGAAATCCAAATAAAACCTATTTAAATTGCAGGTTGTAATGCAACAAAATAGGAAAAACGCCAAGGGGAATGAATACTTTTGCAAGGCACTGTACTTCCTTTATTCAGTTTGATGTGAGTAGTGTATGCAGTATTAAGGCTTGTAGCTAAATAAAAAAAGGGAGAACAGTGCCAGGGGTGGTGTAAATACTGTGTGAATACTGTAGCTAGTAGTTCCCCACTGTGTTTACTTTACAGACAGAGGAATCCACACTAATCATGACGTGGGGTTGTTTTGCATGAGATTCACATACAGCCCAATGAGAACATATTCATCAGCCAGTCTATTAGGCACATCAAGGCTGTAGTTTAACCTGGAACAGTGTAGGGTTTCAGAACACAAATGACACACATGATGAGAACAGGGAGGGGAAGAGAGTACTGGGCAAGGACAGGTCTGGAGAGAGCAATATGTCTTGTCTCCGTCATTGAATGAGTCAAAAGATGAAAACAAAGCTGTGTTATGCTATCCCTTTGGGATACATCTGTTGAATTCTCCTGTGAAACAATTACTATAGATATGAATGTGATACTGAACCTGTACTGCCTTTTCAAATAATCTACAGTACACAGACAGAAAAAAATAGGCATTTATATCTTGTATCATAATCTCCTTATGGGAATTTGATCTAAATAGTCAGTGTTTGGGTTTTCAACAGTGAAAGTATTGTAAGTAAATGAATGTCAAAACTTTAATATGTCATTGTTTTGACATTTACAAAAATTCACAAGTAACCTATAGCTCCAAGATGCAAAGCCTAGTCATGCACGAACTACCACTCTGTCTAATAACGCTAATGATTTCAATACGCATTTCAAGATTGAATGAGTGATTTTTGCTAAGTACTGTTTGCTTACTACACTCCCAAGACCAAAACCCAACGTTAACCACGTTGTCAACAGCCCTGAAATGTCAGAAGAAGAGAACATGCCCCCATTCAACCTCTACTAATCATCACATCCACGCAAGGTACTATGGATCAGCATGATTAGGGCTGTGGCGGTCATGACATTTTGTCAGCCGGTGATTGTCAAGCAAATAACTGTCAGTCTCAAGGTAATTGACCGTTAATTAACATAAACACATTTAGCATCTTCTGTCTTCCACGCATAGCCTACAAGCTACTGATGCTGACCTTTGGAACATCTACATTTTTAAAAGTAAAAGAAAATCCATGTAATATAGCCTACACCATCACAATAAATCTATTATTTATTTTAGAGAGGTCTAAAGAAACATCATATGAAGAAAATGTAGTTTGCCTGTGATAATAAATGATCACTCTTTGAGAATAACTTATCCAGACGGGAGATGCGCATCACTTCGTAGTGGCATCTTTTTTTCCTTTTGAAAAATATTCTGTTCTATTACATCAAGTTTTTTTTTACTATAAAATAGGTGTCTTGACTGTGATAAGAGCTCGGGAAATAAGAGTGTCTGCTAAATTAAAAAAGCAAGGCTATGCCATTGCACGGTCACAGGTTTCTACAAGCAAGAGCAACTGCTGAGGTTGGAGCCAATGGAGCCTTTGTCTCATCAAGGGCAGGTGCAGTTCCTATATGTAGAGATGGAGGACTCACCGACGCCAGAAAACTATGTGTGTAACTTCTCCTGTAACTTTCCTTGGTTCTACCTGGCTCGCTCAGTCAAATCAAATGTTATTGGTCACATACACATATTTAGCAGATGTTGTTGCGGGTATAGCAAAATGCTTGTGTGTGCACGTGTATCTACCGTGTACTTATATTATTCCTGAGTCCAAAGGGAAAAGGGACTGTAGTTGTATGTCAATCATTGTAAAAAATGACAGAGAGTGATTAAGTTAAGTACATGTTCAGTACACTGAAAACAGAAAAAAGGAACTTGAGAGAGAGACTCAAAGCTAATATTAATGACTTGCAGCAGTTACTCTCCCAGGTAATGTGGGACGCCTATGAAAAGCATTGTAATAGATACTCTACCATAATGAACGGTTAATGGTCTTTACTATGCATACACCATCTAGCATATTTCAGATATATCCTTGAGTATCACTTTGTAAACACATAGGAAATCAGAAGAGTGACTGATTCCACTGCAGTGTATGCTCTATAATGACTATGTCTGCATCTGAAGAAGCACCATATTCCCTACAATAGAGCACTTCTTTAGACCAGTCCTGGCCGTGGTCAAAAGTAGTGCACTATATACTGTAGGGAATAGCATGCCATTTCGGACCCAGCCTCAATCCATTTGAATTAGTTCACGTACGCATTTGAGCCACCTGTCATGCCCTGATCTGTTTCACCTGTCCTAGTGCTTGTCTCCAACCCCTCCAGGTGTCACCCATCTCTCCCACTTATTTCTGGGTACTTACACCTGTGTTTTCTGTCTCTCTGTGCCAGTTCATCTTGTTTGTCAAGCATACCGGCGTTTGTCCTGTCAGCTCCTGTCTTTCCCAGCCTATTTTTTTCTCGTCCTCCTGGTTGTTGACCCTTGCCTGTCCTGACCCTGTACCCACCCGCCTGAACACTCTGCCTGTCTCTGAGCCTGCCTGCCGTCCTGTACCTTTGCTCCTACTCTGGATTATCGACCATTGCCTGCCTTGACCTGTCGTTTGCCTGCCCCTGTTGTTACAATAAACATTATTACTTCACACAGTCTGCACTTGGTCTTACCTTGATCCCTGTTACCACCAAACCATTCTCCAAGGCAGTACGCCCGCTTGGGTCACTTACCCCCTTCCTTTCAACAGATCTGAAGCAGCCCTAGCCAACATTTTTTTCTGCTCAACTTCATTATTCTTGGTACTATAAGGCAGCTATTTACACCAGACAAAATAGTGAGACAACACAAAGACTTTCTGACTGATATATCAGATACTCACTTCTTAGTGGAGTAAGGGTTCCCTGATGTGGGCATGGAGTGGGAGAGCATGAAGTCATTGGTGCTATTCATTGGTCTGGGAGGCCTGTAGTGCAGGAGACAAACATGATCATGTTCAAACAGTCATCATCAAATGGAAGAGAAGCAACTATCGCATAAATGTTTGTGTTTGTGTGTGTGTGTGTGTGTGTGTGTGTGTGTGTGTGTGTGTGTGTGTGTGTGTGTGTGTGTGTGTGTGTGCGTTCCTGCGTGCGTGCGTGTGTGTGTGTGTGTGTGTGCGCATCGAGATCTCAGAGGGCCGAAAGAGCATTGAATGGGGCTGGGGAGTCGGAACACAATAGCTGCAGTTTTTGATTGTGACACATCACATAAAGAATGTGTGCGTGTGGATTTCCTCCTCACTCATCCAAAGGTCATTAACTCCTCATAATCTTATTGTTTACATGACCTAAAAAGGTATTCACATGTGGCGCAAAGGAGGGACAGAATAATTGATGCAGAAACCAGTAGTGAACTGCACACAAGTCTGTTGTGCTAAAATTAAGGTGCCACTTTGAGGAATTACAGGGCATAGTATATACGGATTGACCCTGGAGGATCAACATGATCCGATTAAACAACAGACAAAAGAATATGGCACTAGCTACTAGTAATATAATACACTACCTTCTATAGTACTTGATCTAATTAAAAGGAATAGCAGCATATTCTACATATTCTAGCAAGTATTCAAAGCAAACTTACCAAGTGTCTCTATTTTGCAGCAAGAAAAGAACAAAGAGATAAGTTACAATTACCCATGCATGCACTACAACGGCCACAGTGAGTGGTACAACTGAATTCACTTTCACATGAAAATAATCTACGTAGGTGCCAAAATCAACATTTGTCTCAGATTCTCAGCCCTTAGAATGCATTGCCACTCTTTTCCACACTACAGCTTAGACATCTGAATAGGGTTGCTAAATTTTGGGAACTTTCAATAAATTCCCTGGTTTTCCAGAAATCCTGGTTGGAGGCTTACATTTCCTGCTTATTCTCTCCTGATTCCGGGTATCTTCCAACAGGTATTTCGGGAAAACCAGGACATTTATTGAAAGTTCCCGGAATATAGCAACCCTACATATGACTTGGCTTAGCTGTTCAGGGTTGGAAAAGTAATGCATCAAATATATACTGTAGCACTAAAGGACCGTGGCTTCATATTGACATTGTTCATTTCCAGAACACACACAAAGAAAAATGGAGCAAAGATGAAACATCTGTTTTTACCAATTGTGGTAATTACTTTGGGTATACAGGGCTGTAGTATGGGATTATGGGATGGATCTGAAATTGACAGGAATTTAATAGGATGACTGTGGTCTTGAATACAAGTGATACTGTATGAATAGAATAGCTCCATACTTACACAATGTGGGCTAGGTTCAGAGGTTTTTCTGGCATGTCAGGAAACATGGGGTGTAAAGGTTCTCTGCTAGATGCACAGCTCAGTGATTTGCTGAGAGCATTAGATAACTTCTTAGCAGGCGATTTCTGGGAGAAACACAAACATACGCTAGGTATGATTTCAGAGGGCAAGAAGAGGTACTTAAAACAGAGTAATTACTTTTAAAATATCATATAGGATTAGATGCCACTGACCAAAATGTCACAGCACATACAGTACAATCCATATATAAAATGCATTTCTCCACTGCCTATCCATATCATTTAAATGTATCTGGCCACATGTAGAACATCAGAGATCAAGGGAAATACACTGCATGTAATATTCCTTGCCACAGGTGAAGGAATCAAATCACACGTTCATCATCCATCCCTATAGCACTGTAATGTGTTGGGTGAAGCTGAGCAGAAATCGCTGGCTGGCGTCCCCCTCCTTTCCCCACCCCATCACCCCCCTTACCCATGACGTGTACTCCTTCATTTGGTGCTGGTTGCTATGGGAACCGCTGGCATGCCCCCTCCAGAAGCAGTCCTGACAGAGCTGGTAATTATGACATTGTTGGCAGCGGTAGCGGAAGCCCATTATACTCTCACTGTGGCAGTAGGAGCACTCGACCGGGTGAAACACTGCAGGGGCGGAGGGGGCAAGGTGGGGGGGCACACACACCAACATGTGCATTCAAGTCCACATACACACACGGGCGTACATATACACATACACCCCAAACGTTGTTAATACAAACACAAATTGGTTTGCAACTGATATCTTTATATAAGACAACAGCACTGGGTCTCTCAGACAGCGTTCTTCAAATAAAGGAGTGTGTTCTGTGAACATCAGTGTGTGTGTGAGACTAATGACTAATTTTGTACCTTGTCAATCACGAGGGATTGGGCAGGGTGATGTGATGGTGGAAGGGTGTGTATGTGTGTGTGTGTTTGCGCAAGTGTGTCTACTATGTGGTGACTCAATGTGATGGTGTGAGACAAAATTCATACCCAGTGCTACCCAGGAACGTGTTAAATATGCCGTGGTGGCGGTGATGGCTCACCATTCTCCACATTAGCCAAGCGATGCATGAGTGGTAACCACACCAGACACTGAGGAGGAGGATCTGACATCATCGTGTCCAGGAATGTGTTGAGGGAGACCTTTTTCTGTCGACATGCAGTAGAGAGGACAGAGTTACACATCACATACAGGTTATGCATATGGGGTAGCTAGTACTACAAGGAAAATATAGTTTTATAAAGGATGTTTTATACACAATTACAACATCCATCCAGTCTCTATACCTATAGTGTGTTATTCATTCATTCATTCATTGATTTACTTGAAAATGTATGTTAATTTTCAGTGTAGATGGGGACTCTTACCTGCTGTGCAAAGCAGGTTCTTGTGGATTGCTCAGTATAGCCAAAGGAAGGCCCCTCAAAAACAGTCATTGGCAATTTGAGAACCTCCCTCAGAAACTGGTCGAATTGGGAGTACACCATTATGCCACCAGGGTCTGATATCTGTGAAAAAATATCTGTGAAGAAAATGGGAGGGGAGGCATTACTGCAAAATATATATAAATAATTTATCAAATTAATTGTCAGCTGTCACCATTGTTAGCTAATTGCAGCATTAGACAGTGCAATCATGCTGTGTATTGCATTTACAAAGAACAAAAACAAATTAAAGCTGTGTAGCAATACATAGTAATTACCACAAAACATAAGCTAAAATACCCTAACCTTCCATTTACTTTCCCCATGAGTTGCTGCAGCTGTCTGATGCACTAGATTTGGTGGATTATGTAATAAACCCTATCCTTCAAATTATAAATAATGACTTCTCCCAGCCGTGGAGAGTTAAGGGCCACTGTTCTCTTTTTCATCTAGGAACAATAGTGCAGGCATACAGACTTCAAGGGAAAAACCCACTGGAAACACATTTTGTTGTATTACTAAATTCCTCAATAGAGAGAGACTTCACTGACTAAACACATTTTAAATTGTTCAGGATAAGTATTAATAAGTTAACAAAAAGCTAACATTGACAATTCATTCTCTGCAAATGGTTAATTCTCTCTCTAATGTATTATTCTTAACAAAGATGAACAGGTGAGCTTACATCTTAATTTATCCAAAATCTTTCCTCCGCAGATGGTTGCTAGGGCCATCTTCACAACAAAAACAGACATTTTTCCGAGGCCTTCCCTAAAAGAGGAAATGTGTTTAGTATTTGTGTACTTGTATAATTTGAACAGGTCAAGAATATACAGTTTAAGAATAACACTTGCAATGATTTAAACACTTTAACATTAAAATGATACTCCAGAGTCAGATGAACTCGTCAATACCATTTTTATGTCCCTGCGCGCAGTTTGGAGGAAGTTGCTAACTAGTGTTAGCATAACTGCTAACTAGCGTTAGCATAACTGCTAACTACAATATATATACAAAAGTACATGGACAACCCTTCAAATCAGTGGATTCAACTATATCAGCCACACCTGTTGCTGACAGGTGTATAAAATTGAGCACACAGCCATGCAATATCTATAGACAAACATACTGAAGAGCGCAGTGACTTTCAACCTGGCACAGTATTAGGATTTTTTTATTTTTTTATTTTTTATAAATCGTCTGACCTCGGTTCCAAACTTCCTCTGGAAGCAACATCAGCACAAGAACTGTTTGTCGAGAGCTTCATGAAATGGGTTTCCATGGCAGAGCACCCCACACAAGCCTAAGATCACCATGCGCAATGCCAAGCGAAGGGCTGGAGTGGTGTAAAGTTCGCCGCCATTGGACTCTGGAGCAGTGGAAACGCGCTCTATGAAGTGATGAATTACGCTTCACAATCTGACAGTCCGATGACAAATCTGGGTTAGGCGGATGCCAGGAGAACGCTACCTGCCCCAATGCATAGTGCCAACTGTAACGTTTGGTGGGAGGAGGAATGGCCCCTTAGTTCCAGTGAAGGGAAATCTTAACGCTACACCATAAAATTATATTCTAGATGATTCTGTGCTTCCAACTTTGTGGCAACAGTTTGGGAAAGGCCCTTTCCTGTTTCAGCATGACAATTCCCCCGTGCACAAAGCGAGGTCCATACAGAAATGGTTTGTCGAGATCGGTGTGGAAGAACTTGACTGGCCTGCACAGAGCCCTGACCTCAACCCCATCGAATACCTTTGGGATGAATTGGAATGCCGATTGCGAGCCAGGCCTAATCACCCAACATCAGTGCCTGACCTCACTAATGCTCTTGTGGCTAAATGGAAGCAAGTCTCTACAGCAATGTTCCAACATCTAGTGGAAAGCCTTCCCAGAAGAGTGGAGGCTGTTATAGCATCAAAGCAAACTCCATATTAATTCCCATAATTTTGGAATGAGATATTCAACGAGCTTGTTTCCACAAACCTTTGGTCATGTAGTGTAGCATTAGAGAAATGACCCTATGTCTATGGTAACTGCTAGCATGCTAGTAAATACCATAGAATTCCAGTCATTGCACTAACCGTAGTTAGCATTTGTTCACAAAACTATGTTTAACTTCCTTCATACTGGATTCAGAAACCTAAAAATGGTATCCATGAGTTCATCTGACTCTGGGGAAGTAAATAAAGTAAATAAATTGCCAAAATCCTTAGTATCCCTTTAAGTTGCTCTTATACCTGTGCAACCTGCCTGGAACGGCTTAAAACAAGCAAAAAGTGCCCAATTGCATTTATCTTCACTATGTAATTTTTACTGTTTCCTTTCTCTTGTCTTTCATCAGAAGTAAAGATTAATCAATGGCACAAGAACATTGTGAGACCATTGCATCGTTATAACAACATTCAGTCTGGACTTCCATACTCCCATGAAAGACCTTGTGTACTGTGGACAGATTTATCACCTATCAACACTTCCCTTCAATTAAATGACACACACACACACACACACACACACACACACACACACACACACACACACACACACACACACACACACACACACACACACACACACACACAAACAGAAAAAAAAACGTCCCATCATGATGCTCAGTGAACGTCATGAGGTGATGGTGGATACTCACGGGTCATAGGCAGCCAGGAGAAAGTTGAGTAGCAGACTGATGGACTGTTCCACATTGATCTGGTGTGTGGTGGGCATGCGCTTGTTGAGCTGGTAGAAGATGGTTGATAGTATTGCCTCCAGGCGAGCCACAGTGAACTCTGTGTTGAGGTCCATGGTGTTCAGGCCGTTCTCTCTGAACGCCTCGATCACGTTCCAGATGTCCACCAAATGGACTGTAAAAGAACAGAATGGAATAGAATCCAACAGAAATGCATGTACACTGTTCTCTTTTAGCGGTCCTTTTTTAGAGACAACTTTACAACTATTACTATCAAACACAGGATATCACACCATACTCACGACTATTACTATCAAACACAGGATATCACACCATACTCACGACTATTACTATCAAATCACACCATACTCACAACTATTACTATCAAACACAGGATATCACACCATACTCACAACTATTACTATCAAACACAGGATATCACACCATACTCACAACTATTACTATCAAACACAGGATATCACACCATACTCACGACTATTACTATCAAACACAGGATATCACACCATACTCACGACTATTACTATCAAACGCAGGATATCACACCATACTCACAACTATTACTATCAAACACAGGATATCACACCATACTCAGGACTATTACTATCAAACACAGGATATCACACCATACTCACAACTATTACTATCAAACACAGGATATCACACCATACTCACTCTATTACTATCAAACACAGGATATCACACCATACTCACGGCTATTACTATCAAACATAGGATATCACACCATACTCACAACTATTACTATCAAACACAGGATATCACACCATACTCACGACTATTACTATTAATCATAGGATATCACACCATACTCACAACTATTACTATCAATCATAGGATATCACACCATACTCACAACTATTACTATCAAACACAGGATATCACACCATACTCACGACTATTACTATCAAACACAGGATATCACACCATACTCACAACTATTACTATCAAACACAGGATATCACACCATACTCACAACTATTACTATCAAACACAGGATATCACACCATACTCACGACTATTACTATCAAACACAGTATATCACACCATACTCACAACTATTACTATCAAACATAGGATATCACACCATACTCACGACTATTACTATCAAACACAGGATATCACACCATACTCACGACTATTACTATCAAACACAGGATATCACACCATACTCACGACTATTACTATTAATCATAGGATATCACACCATACTCACAACTATTACTATCAATCATAGGATATCACACCATACTCACAACTATTACTATCAAACACAGGATATCACACCATACTCACGACTATTACTATCAAACACAGGATATCACACCATACTCACAACTATTACTATCAAACACAGGATATCACACCATACTCACAACTATTACTATCAAACACAGGATATCACACCATACTCACGACTATTACTATCAAACACAGTATATCACACCATACTCACAACTATTACTATCAAACATAGGATATCACACCATACTCACGACTATTACTATCAAACACAGGATATCACACCATACTCACGACTATTACTATCAAACACAGGATATCACACCATACTCACGACTATTACTATCAAACATAGGATATCACACCATACTCACAACTATTACTATCAAACATAGGATATCACACCATACTCACGACTATTACTATCAAACACAGGATATCACACCATACTCACGACTATTACTATCAAACACAGGATATCACACCATACTCACGACTATTACTATCAAACATAGGATATCACACCATACTCACGATTGCATTTCTTCTGAACGAATCTGAGTTTGCAAGCAGTTCTATATGTGGACAATCTTATGGAATCCAACTCTTGTGCCCCTGTAGGAAAAATACATGAATTGTGAAAGGCAATATGAAAGACAGTAACACAGGAATGCTGCTGAGGATAGACTGTGCGGAGCTCTTGGGAGAAAAGTGTTGCTCATAGGCTATTCATGTGGACATTAACACTAGATGTCTGTCTAGTTTTCCAAATGAACGCTGTTCTTCTGTGTAGGCCTATACTGGATGCTAATGATATTAATATTTTATAGAAGTAACCTAGTAAATGACTTGGTAAATGTCATTAATAACATTATTATGTATACTATAGTTATAATACTTGGAATGTGTGTCTCTCTTTAGAGATGGCCCTGGACACTTACGCATCTCTGCGAACAGTTGTCGTCTCTCCGCCATGATGTCGCCACTCCTCCCACGATCTTCAATCATTCTGATCAGAAGGAGAGGAAAACTGAGTGACTATTCATTAGTAATGACTTAGCAGGATTACACCTACTGGGCCATGGCAGTTTACTTTCTAATAGTGATACATTTGTAATGGATGAATGTGTGCAGCAAAATATAGTGCTTCCATTTTGCCATTAGAATACATGAATGTAACACTACTAACTCAACAGCTTGTTAGTAGTTGTAGTATTATTCACATAGTAGTGCTACTGCTCAGCTGTAATTTCTATCATGTACTGTATGTCCTACGGTCCTACTGACTCGATGCATTTAGCAAGCCCTCAGTACAGAGTTAAACACACTATTCAACAAGCGCAACACTATCCCCTTGGCTATCACCACCATTACACTCTACATACTGTATCATCATCCACTTGATGTCACTATCCACACACTATTTTCTAAATTCACTTCATTGCCTGAATCCGAACAAGATACTGTATCAGTAGTTCCAAGAGGCCATCACTAAACATCATCTGTAAAATTATTGGCACTTAGGGTCATTTTTTTCATCAATGCTGAGCATTTTTTACCTCCTCAC
Organism: Oncorhynchus kisutch; assembly: GCF_002021735.2. Lineage (NCBI taxonomy): Eukaryota > Metazoa > Chordata > Actinopteri > Salmoniformes > Salmonidae > Oncorhynchus > Oncorhynchus kisutch. Next base: position 27,765,720 of record NC_034203.2, on the reverse strand, counting down.
ACTGCCCATCTTCACTTGAATAAATGGTGGCATGCATGACCAGTGTTTCCTCTATATTTATTTCAAATGTGGCAGCCACTCCAAAAAATATGATGTCAAATGTTTTCATTGTAAACTTAAATGACAAAAACTAAATATACTTTACAGTATGTAGAAAAGATAATGGAGCTATGCATTTTAAATAAGGTAATCTTTGAGAACTAACAAAACTGTCCAGTGTTTCCAGGTTCCTATGAAATATGACCTATAATTACCTACAATATGAGTGAAATAGTTTTCCTTCCAAAAACTGGTAGCTAAGTATGTTAAAAAGCAGATGTTCTATGTCGGAGTGGTATGGGTGTACCCCAACAACAGAATGGTATGGGTGTACCCCAACAACAGAATGGTATGGGTGTACCCCAACAACAGAATGGTGTGGGTGTACCCCAACAACAGAATGGTATGGGTGTACCCCAACAAAAGAATGGTATGGGTATACCCCAACAAGTATGGGTGTACCCCAACAACAGAATGGTGTGGGTGTACCCCAACAACAGAATGGTATGGGTGTACCCCAACAACAGAATGGTATGGGTGTACCCCAACAACAGAATGGTATGGGTGTACCCCAACAACAGAATGGTATGGGTGTACCCCAACAACAGAATGGTATGGGTGTACCCCAACAACAGAATGGTATGAGTGTACCCCAACAAAAGAATGGTATGGGTGTACCCCAACAACAGAATGGTATGGGTGTACCCCAACAACAGAATGATATGGTTGTACCCCAACAACAGAATGGTATGGGTGTACCCTAACAACAGAATGGTGTGGGCATATACCAGTCATTAAAAATATGAATACAGTAGACCACTGATTGGCCAGCTCATCTTTCTCAGTCGTATGACATCATATTCTATAGCCTTGGTCACACTGCAGGACTTAATGCTCAAATCCGTTTTGTTTTTCAAATCCGTTTTGGAATATCGACTGTCCAAATGGCAAATTTACAAGTGGCAAATGGGATTTGTGTGTGTTCAGATAGCAGTTATTTTCTAACATGGCTACGCTAGTGGTGTAGGCTGATTGGTGTTGGTGCTCGTGCTTCCTATCACTCAGAAGTTCTGTAGCAAGCTCAGGTAACAACAATGCCTGCCATGGACGTTTCCCATTTGCTTTGAATGTTCAAAATCAAAGTATAAGAACACTTTTAAAGCCTTAAAGGATAAGATGATCCAACTTTCAAAATGAGTTATTTTTGTCTAGCTACAGCAGTCAACTATCTAGCTAGGTAACGGTTTAGCTTTCTAGCACATTATCTAATTTGTTTCTAAACAATGAACAAGCTAGTTAGCTACCACATATTCTTGTCAAACTGTTAACAGAGTAATTAGCAAGCAACAAGATATACCAAATAACAGTGTAAAACCCACTTTAGGGCAAATAAATCAGATTTGACCGTTCAGACACAAGCCGTATGGCCAGGAATCAAATTTGTATCTGATTTTAAAAGAACCTATGAAAGTGGTTTGAAATGTGGCTTGAAATATACAATTCCATGTGCTTTTGGCTGTTCGGGAATGCAGGAAAAAGAACAGATTCAAGTGGGACATGCCAAAAAAATTGGATTTGAGTCAATTCAAACTGCCATGTGAACAAGGCTTAAGAGAAAACAGCAAGCATTTTTTAAACGGTCTGTTTAAGATGCAAGTTTGAGATGGGGTTTGTCTCCAATTTATGCTTTGGCCACAAATGCGAGTATAGGTTGAGTCAACAATATTATTTGGGTATGAGTTAACAGAATATGAACTTTTAAAAGTGAGATTTTCACTGGACAGTTTCTTCAAAAGTCCAAATGTGTAGAATTGCAGGAAATTAGCTTTAACTGAAAATGTTCTCTCAGCACCATTATTTTTTTGTTGTTGTAGAATAACAGGAACTAGCTTTAAAATGGTAAAATATTATCTCTGCCCCATGGTAAAATGTGTAGAATTGCAGGAAATTAGCTTTAAAACAGCAAAAACCAGTGCAGCCAAGAGGGACTCTAAAATTCTAGGGGAAACACTGATGACAGATAGGTCAACCAGTAAGAACCTTCAGGACACACTAAAACATGTAAGTATGCAAACAAAAGTCAGGGCATTGAAAAACTTGAGTGAGACAAGGAAGAGTGTTTCACAGGGGGCAGAGTGGCAGAGCGAGCGAACGCTCACACCATGCCTCGCTGCACTGTCCAAGGCTGTCTAATACACATAGTCATGTGCTAAGTTGCCATAGAAACAAAGAATCTCGTCACTCCATTGTCCATTTAAAAAAAAATAGGGTGCAATGTCTTCGTATCCCCTTAGAGTGGTCCAAGTTTGTGGAGCAATGTTTTTCACCACCCTCTCGTCATACATCTTCTCTTGAAGATCTAACAGGCACCATTCATGTTTGAATCAGGATTTGAAAACATTGTAATTACAAATAGAATAAAACTAGGATAGAACTTGTCAATTATACAATGAGAACAGAAATTATAAACAACTTTGACTCATTACACTCGTTCTACTAAGACTGGCCAATTTTCAACAAATAAGACTTTAGAATTTATATAATTGAAAGTGATAAATATGCTAATCTTATGCAGGAACTTCCAAATGTTTCATTACAAAGTCTAATTCAAGGTACTGTACACATAAACAAAGATGACAACTATTTTTCTGCACACAGATCCTTTTCTGCAGAGTTACGCCCTCTATGGTAACACTGGGTAAAATTGGTTAAAAAAATACTGAATTCATTAGACACGGTATTTATACAATAAAGATGACTGTAAACAAAAATGATCTGTCTGTAATGTAAAGTTTGAGTTGAAGTAAGTAACAACAATGTAAAACACTTTTCAGTTAATAATTCATGAATCATCCAAGAGCAATCTACGGTAGATGTCTCATATACAGTAGTACAGAAACACATAACTAACTAATAATAACATGTTAACATACTCAAACTCCCTTTTCATATCACAAAAGTAACAGAGACAAGTTATTGTGCTAAATATTTGACCTTACAAAGGCTATTTTTAAACTGTGAAATAAATAGCTAAGATTGACACAAACTACCATTCCCCTGGTGAAGATTGAAAACTACAAGCAACACAAATCAGGAGATTACAAACTTGTCAATGTTGAACGTACCCTTCAGAATGTACCATGTTCCTCTGTTTCCTTCTCCTTCTCCTTGTCTGTCTGTGTGCTACTCCAAAGGTTTGTCTTTCTTAACAACTGTACAGAGTATAAAGCCCTCTCTACCAGGCAAGCATGACAACAAAAGCAGCCAGCCTCAGTTGGATGGTGGTTAGCTTAGCTACAGTCAGATATCTGAAATTAGAAACGGTCAGGACACAGCTTGTGCTGCTGCCTCTATCTTTAACTTCAAATGAGCAGGCTCCACATTCTTGTACAGATTTGCTGGCTCTCCAGTTGCAGTCCCTTCCAACCTCTCGCTTGGCGCCTGCCCAGCAATCATTACTCTTGCTCTGTGCCAGTGTCAAATACACTTGCAGTATTAGAAAATAACTGCCCTGAAACGAGCAAATCATCGTACACCATAAACTAAACATTGCAGATGACTTGTAAACTCTCCACCTCTGCCAGAATCAAACTGAGGCTATAAAGTCAGTTTCTCTCAGCGTTATTAAAATGATCACATTTGTTGCTGCAGGGGATATATACTCTCTTGCCCAGTTATTAACTGAGTTCCAGGCCCGCTGAACCATTCCCTTATAAGTCCCTTGTTTATATTATGGCTCTATTTTTACCACAGGCGAAGAAAGAAAAGCACAGGAGACTGTGGTGTTTTTCATGTATATTCTTAAACTACTTGGATCAGGTTGTCATACAGTATTTCTGGGACACGAGCAGTTGCTTGAGTTGTGACCCTGCGTATGCCCATAGCAGACTGAGTCATAAGCTACATATTGCAGCTGTTCATGTATTTACTTTCATCCACTGATTGCCCAGTGTTATTTTTACATCATTAGAATATAATTGATGTTGACACCTGATTTCCAACCACAGTGTAGAGCTGGGTGTAGAGCTGTCTACTTTGTTCAGTTATGAAGTTAACTGTACAGAAATCACCAACAAAAAATGCCCATCACATATTGAAATGGTGTATTTATAGCAGCCTATATAGTCAGTTAATAAGAAGTCTAAACAGTCTTATGTTGTCTGTCTGGGAGTCTATTACACTGGACACTGCATGTCTCTGAGTTGCCCCAGTCAGTTATCTGCTCGTGGGGCCTCTGGCCTGGGCAGACAGCACTGAACTGGTACAACTCAGAGACATTGCAAAGAGGCCAAGGGTCATGGCTCCACAAGACAAAAACTCACGAGTGTTCTTGACGTGTTTATGGTTGTTGTTCCTGAATAGAACTGTGTGGTTCCTGAACTGACACTGTGTTCCAACGTGAACTCCTTGATGGAGGAAAAAAAACTGATACTGGCAACTTTATACTGGTGATTAGTGAAGCTGCTTCAGGTCATCTCTGCAACAGAAACAACTGGATGGGTAGGAAAGGTATACGCTCTTTACCAAACTGTTGGTTAATGATGCCATTACAGTTTTACAACCAGCCATGATGGCCATGTCAATGACTAGATTATTTAATCTAGAATGGATCATGCTCAGCTCTAGTGTATTTCAGAAAGAATTGAGAAACAGTATGATATTTCAATGTTTTTGTCAAACACACATGATGAGTGAAGAAAGGCAACAGGCAGCAGATGACAGATTTATATGCACATCGATTGCAAAATAACCTGTATCCCTGTAACGACAGAAGCATCCCTACAAATGAGCGACATAACGGTGTCATTTTTACAACATCCAAATAGTCAATAGTTTAACCCTATTAATTGGCATGCATTTTGCCTCGTGATACATTTTTTTTCTCGATCTCACTAGTTCCCACTACACAGTAACTTGGATTTTAAACGAGTGATAATGTCGTTTCACTACCGATGTTGCAGTGCATTTGTGCTGTCTATACTTACCAGGACATCGAGGCATGGTCATAAAACTGCATTGTTTACCTCCAGGAATTGAAGTCAGCCGTATCCATATATATGATTACGATTCATTTAGATCAATTCACCATTACACCTAGAACGCTGCTAATTCTGTTATTACTTACGCTTTTTGCAGTGGTGCTGTATTCGAAATGTTCGCGTAACGTTAGCACTACCCAACATTTGCTTCGAGTATGTGGCCTCTGCCGATGACGTAATGCGGAATCTCTTAACTTGCGCCAGTGTACTCTTAACAAATATTGAAGTTGACAAAAGAAACATATAAACACATAATGATTCAACCCACCATGACTACAATGCACAGGAAGTATACGTGCCGTGTCTGGAAACAATCCCCATCAGATTGTTTTATTATTATTATCATTATTCAAAAGTTTGGGGACACAGAAATGTCCTTGTTTTTTAAATGGAAGCGCATTTTTTGTCCATTAAAATAACATCAAATTGATCAGAAATACAGACATTGTTAATGTTGTAAATGACTATTGTAGCCGGAAACGGCAGATTTTTTTATGGAATATATATATATATATATATATATTCCATAATATATTCCATAACAAAATCTTCTAGGCAGAGTTGCAAAGATGAAATCCATATCTCAGACTGACCAATAAAAGTAAAAGATTAAGATGGGAAAAATAACACAGACACTGGACAGGGGAACTCTGCCTAGAAGGCCAGCATCCCGGAGTCGCCTCTTCACTGTTGACGTTGAGACTTGTGTTTTGCGGATACTATTTAATGAAGTTGCCAGTTGAGGACTTGTGAGGTGTCTGTTTCTCAAACTAGACACTCTAATGTACTTGTCCTCTTGTTCAGTTGTGCACTGGGGCCTCCCACTTATTGCTTCTTTAATCAGAACAACAGTTTTCAGCTGTGCTAACATAATTGCAAAAGGGTTTTCTAATGATCAATTAACCTTTTAAAATGATAAACCTGGATTAGTTAACACAATGTGCCATTGGAACACAGTTGCTGATAATGGGCCTCTGTACACCTATGTAGATATTCCATAAAAAATCAGCAGTTTCCAGCTACAATAGTAATTTACAACATTAATGATGTCTACACTGTATTTCTGATCAATTTGATGTTATTTTAATGGACAACAAATGTGCTTTTCTTTCAAAAACAAGGACATTTCTAGGTGACTCCAAACTTTTGAACGGTAGTGTGTATATATATAAATATACATACAGTACCAGTCAAAGGTTTGGACACACCTACTCATTATTATTTTTATTTTTTTTACTATTTTCTACATTGTAGAATAATAGTGAAGACATCAACACTATGAAATAACACATATGGAATCAGGGAGTAACCAAAAAAAGTGATAGCCAGATAGCCTTAATATCCAGACAGCCTTAATCCTTTAAGCTAATCCTTCCCCTAACCCTAACCTTAAACTTTTAGCTAACCCTAACCCTTTAACCTAACTCCTAAACTTAGCCAAATGTCTCAGATTTACGTACAGAATAACACAAAATGCTCTGAGATCAGGTTTCCAATTTAGGCAGATGTTAGAGGGCCTCTGCTTTGATGTCAGAGGGCCTCTGCTTCAGCACAGCAACCGGTGCATCAAATCACCAACAGGCTCCTGAAGAGCTTCTATCCCCAAGCCATAAGACTGCTAAATAGCTAACAAAATGGCTACACAAACTGAGTTTTTTATTTGATTTATTTCACCTTTATTTAACCAGGTAGGCCAGTTGAGAACAAGTTCTCATTTACAACTGCAACCTGGCCAAGATAAAGCAAAGCAGTGCGACACACAACAGAGTTACACATGGGATTGTTGACCCTTGTATTTTATATTTTAGTCTCTATGCACACTAACAGGACTCTACACACTCATGAACACTGACACTCCAACACACACACACACACACACACACACACACACACACACACACACACACACACACACACACACACACACACACACGCACACGCACACGCACACGCACACACACACACACACACACACACACACACACACACACACACACACACACACACACACACACACACACACACACACACACGCTCACACACACACACTCACATACAATAATCATAAACGCTGCTGCTACTTTGTTTATCATATATCCTGATGTCTATTACTGCAATATCCCTGCACATTGTAAATATGGAATTGGAACTGACCCTGTATATAGCTTACTTACTTATTGTGTTCTTCTTAATTCTTTGTATGTGTGTGTTTTTGTTCTGCCTTATGTTATTTTTAGTACTACATTGATATTGATTACTACATTGTTGGGTTAAGAAATACATTTCACTGTACTTGTGCACGTGAAATTACAACTTGAAACTTTACTTAAGAATGTGTTTGTTTCATATGGTTGTTTTGCTTTTCATATTTTGTCCTACTGGGCACACACTGGTTGAATCAACGTTGTTTCCACAAACGTGGAATAGACGTTGAATTGACGTCTGTGCCAGTGGGGTGTAATTGATGTGTTTATAGATATGTATAGATATGTATAGTGTAGCATACGTATAGTGTAGCATACACATCACAGACAAACTGAATTGGTCCACTCACACAGACAGCATCGTGAAGAAGGCGCAGCAGCGCCTCTTCAACCTCAGGAGGCTGAAGAAATTCGTCTTGTCACCAAAAGCACTCACAAACTTCTACAGATGCACAATCGAGAGCATCCTGGCGGGCTGTATCGCCGCCTGGTACGGCAACTGCTCCGCCCACAACCGTAAGGCTCTCCAGAGGGTAGTGAGGTCTGCACAACGCATCACCAGGGGCAAACTACCTGCCCTCCAGGACACCTACACCACCCAATGTTACAGGAAGGCCATAAAGATCATCAAGGACATCAACCACCCGAGCCACTGCCTGTTCATCCCGCTATCATCCAGAAGGCGAGGTCAGTACAGGTGCATCAAAGCTGGGACCGAGAGACTGAAAAACAGCTTCTATCTCAAGGCCATCAGACTGTTAAACAGCCACCACTAACATTGAGTGGCTGCTGCCAACACACTGACACTGACACTGACTCAACTCCAGCCACTTTAATAATGGGAATTGATGAGAAATTATGTAAATATATCACTAGCCACTTTAAACAATGCTACCTTATATAATGTTACTTACTCTACATTATTCATCTCATATGCATACGTATATACTGTACTCTATATCATCGACTGCATCCTTATGTAATACATGTATCACTAGCCACTTTAACTACGCCACTTTGTTTACATACTCATCTCATATGTATATACTGTACTCGATACCATCTACTGTATCTTGCCTATGCTGCTCTGTACCATCACTCATTCATATATCCTTATGTACATATTCTTTATCCCTTTACACTGTGTATAAGACAGTAGTTTTGGAATTGTTAGTTAGATTACTTGTTAGATATTACTGCACTGTCAGAACTAGAAGCACAAGCATTTCGCTACACTCGCATTAACATCTGCTAACCATGTATATGTGACAAATAACATTTGATTTGATTTGATTTAATTGTTGTTTATTGGTGTGTTCATGCAGAGCTCATGTGCGAAAGAGACCGCGGTCTCAGCATGACTCCCTGCTTAAATTAAGGTTAAAAAACAACCTAAAAAATAAATGGTGGCTGTGTCGAGTGGAGTGAACTTGAGACAGCTGAGGCAGCAGAGGTATGTATTGTGTTTAATAGCTTACTGGGTTTTTTTTTGGGGGGGGGGGGTGATTGAGAGAGCGTGCAGTTTTATTCACGTAACACTTTAGTCTGTTAGACCTTTGATATTGAATCCCTGTTGAATATTGTGTTTGCTGTGTTGCACTGAATATCAGTTTGCTGTGCTTCCAAATAAAATGTGCTGTGTTTTGTTTCAGGCCTTTGTAAAACTGTAAATTACCTTTGGTGACATCAAATTACGCCTGCCCAGTAAACTGGCGTACTTTACTATATTTGTAATACAATCTATATATTTTGTGATAGTCCTGTCTTGCATGCTTCCATACCAGTATCCAGTTAAGGTCTTATTGACCCTGCCCTATCTTAGAACCTGTCTCACAGATCTAAGAATGGTAGGCATATAATGTCTGCTCCTTATTTTGTTTAACTTCTAGAGCATTCAATTGTGCTTTAAGTGGAAATGGCATTGATTGCCAGTAGGAAGTGACATGTATTGTGTTGGTATCTCATCAATTAATGATCAACAAACAGATCATTTTTATGTTGTACTTGTAATGAATGCATGTGCAATTGCTGCTTAAGCACAAATGTGATGCCCCATTGTTCTTTCATTCATAGGCTAACTTGCTTCATGACTCATTTCTACAACAAGCCTTAATTACCCTAGTATAATTACATTTGTTATTCCTCTAGTCAGCCAAACAGTTTCACTGGGAAACTTCATACAACTTATCATCCTAAAATGCTGTTATAGTGTCTCAAAATGTCTAGACTTTAGCCTAACCTTGGTGAAAACGTTCCTCTGAATTAATACAACGCATAATATGTCCCACTAACTTAGATGGCAGACGAGCAATGCCTGTGCCATGCAAAGGGCCTCAAGAAGCCGTGAGGGGTTATTATTTGTCATATTATAAAGTACAGTGAACAAACCTCTACTACTGCTCTTGAATGCAGCCCTGTGCTTGTTGCTTAGCAACCACGTGACACGGGAAGTTTACGCAGCCATTCAACGCGGAATAGAATCACACGGGACATTACAACTCCTTTCTTGTAACTCTCTGTTCATAAAATAAAGTTAGTTGAAAATTTCATCGGATTCAATCGGATATATTGTTTCCAGATAACGTATCGGTGGTAGTTACAGTAGCGCCTGAATCAGGATGTTACCATTTTAAAAGAACGAAGGCCTATCCATTCTGGGAACAAGTAAGTTGATAGCCAACTCGCTCACGCTTCGACTTTCTTCCATGCCATAACATAAGACATGACACACAGCTTTGCCATTAGTTTGCACAGTGGCAAGATGTAAAGGTAGCAAATAAGTGATTTAATTTCACCAACATTGATCTAACTAACAATAATTTGTTTTTTTGCATAGTATTGTGGAGATTGCATATTGCGACAATGCCTGAAGTTGAACCACTCAGATTTCCATCAAGGGAGGACGGGCCAAGTTTACAAGGTTTGAATGAAATTTTGCACAAACAATAACCCCTTCACACACCTAAACACTTGAAAGGCAATTGAAACAGAACAGAAATACAGGTGGTAGCATTGTTATACAATGGGGATACTGTCTGTCATCGCACATTGTCTTGCTTCTAAAGAGACACTTGAGACAGATTGCCACAACAGCAGGTAATGTTCTCTCACATTACAGTCCATGACAAAAGGTGAAAGTCGCCCACCTGCTTAATCATATTTCATATGAGCGCTCCAGCTGCAGCATCATCTTACATAGAGTAGGCTATGTTGTGCCTTGGAAGCACTGGCCTAAAGTGTATGTTAGACTGAGTAGGATATCTGTTTCAATATTGTGCATTTAGGCCAGGAGCCATACTGCAGCCAGATGGCACCCTTCCACCGCTAAGCCTATATTGTCCTTGAGTCTGCCACAGGAGGCTCAAATTAGGCTTCCCTGGCCCTTGGCCTGTTCCCTGATGCTTACAATACAGTGATTGGTTATATGGACATTTATGGGTGATAGTGGAAATTACATAAGATCATTGTCTTATTGTCATAACACTGTGTACAGTAAGTCTCTTTCACACAAAGTGGAATATGTGTCCGATATACTATATTTTTGTGTCGGATTTTAAGGGATACAAATGTCATATTAATGATTCCTTATGTTATGCTGTCATACTGTTGTTTGTATGTATCATATTTATGGAAAGCAGTTATGTGTTTTTGGCTTTTCATCAAGCCAACCCCAAATTATTATGAATCGGGGCATAGGTCTAACTCTTCAATTTGATTTATGGCTGGTCATTTCTGATATCTTTTAAGATCAGGTAGATCTTCAAGCTGTGTGCCCCAGCAGACGTCGCAGTTGTGCCCTGGTTAACACACCCTCGCCGTGCGTCAACAAAGCTGTTTGCCATATTCAGGAGCTGAAGAGGAAAGTGGAGAACTGGTGTCAACAGGTAAGATTCAAAGTGTGATCATGCAAAAAAGCTTTTTGAGTTAATTATTATGAGTTAAAAATATGAAGAAAATAAATACATTTCTGTCATTTGTCTGCCTGTCTCCTCTACCAGTCGGGAAATGTTCAGCATCAGATGTCTCATGAAAAACAGCAAAAAAGCAACACTTTTAGGTAAGATGTATCTTTTTGGTCCTATGTTATATCCTATGTGTCACCTCCAACTCCAACCCATTCAAAGTCCGAACCCCTAAATCTAATCTTAACCCTAACTCCTAACCCTAACATTTAACCCCTAACCCTAATTCTAACCCCAGCACTAATTCTAACCTAAACACGCTAGAAATAGCCTTTTTCCTTGTGGGGACCAAAAAAATGTCCCCTGTTGGTCAAATTTTAGTTCGTTTACTACTCTTGTGGGGTATAGTTTAACACGTCCACAACAACCCATAAACAAACACACACATGCACATTGACTCACACACAAATATACACACACACCCACACAAACACAGTCAACGTTGGTGTTCTATTATATACTATTGTCAACTGTGTGACCAAGACACAATATTTGTAAATACAGTCATACTGGACATAGCACATTCATGATCTATACTGATCTATTACTTGTTATTTTTAACTTGACTCTTATTATTGATATTTATTATTGGTTATTGTACTGTAATGTTGAGGGAGTTAGCACACAAGCATTTTGCTGCACCTTTCAAACCTTCTTTAAACTGTGTACCTGATGAATACAGTTTGATTCATTTTTTTTATTAGTCATCATTTAAAGCTTTACATTTACAGCAATGAATGTTCCTATTTCTTCAGGTCTGTGAAGAAATGTGTTCCATGTTTTCCAGATTGAATTCCAGTGAATCTGTGTCTTCAATGATACCTACAGAGTTATACATCGAAGGCATTGGACTAAGTGCAAGAGGTGAAAGAGGTGAATATTTTTTATTTTTTTATTTATTTTCTCAAATGAGAGGGATACAGTGGCATCTATCTATAATGGCACCTATAACATGCGCACTATTTTGAATCATCCATATACAGTACAGCCCCTATTGTTTGCAGATGCTTTCTGTACTATAAGTCCACTTGTAGTTTATTTTATTTTAGCTTAGGTCATCTGACAATTACCAATATTTTTCAATAGATAAGGCTACTGGTATACTATACAAGCATCTCTCTTCCTTCATACAGAGGGTGACCTGTTGTCTCCGCTCCGTAAGGAAACCACGGACGTCCTGGTAGAAGTAGTGTATCTGATTGAACGTCTGGAAGCTGATCGCCAGGATGCAGAGGAGGCTCTACAGTCGGAGAAGAAGAGAAGGAGAACTTTAGGGAGGAAAATTTATAGTATTTCACTGTGGAAGCAGCAGGAGTTCCCTGTAGCTGTCCAGAAAGGTCAGTCAGTGGCAAAAGACAAAGATCCCTTAAAGAAAGGTCATTCATGTTGTTATCACTCTTTTATTAGGAGTATTATTTTGCAACACTTGTTGTTGAAGACAAAATAAACTATAATCTAGTAGGTTTGGTAAGTTCTTTATATATTGCTTATAGTGCAACTTTACTTAAAACCTGGATATGTGCTGTTTCTCTCCAGAGCATGAGGCCTGTACCAGAGACATCAGTGAATTGAAATGGCATCTGAAATTGAGAAGAGATAAACTTCACCAAGTGACAGATAGATTGATCAAGACAGAAGTTCTGAATCTGCGGTTAAATGAGGACATTGATTTCATCAAGAAAAATGGGCCTCTGGTGAAGGAAAAACTGCAGCTGGAGAGCGATTTCATGATCCAAATTAATACGGCTCAACATAAGGTACTGTTTACAATTAATTTTGTTCAAGTTTTTTCTACACTGTTATTATCACATATATATTGCATATATTTATATATATATTTATTTTAGGCCCTTGAGACATTTTCAAAGACCTTCAGTGAACTGAAGAGTTTTCAAGAAGAGATGAGAAAGGAAGAACTGAAAGCAGATGAGGATAGAGGATTGATGTTCAATGAACTTAAGGGCATCAGGAATCTGCTAAATGACAGACTGTGAGTACAGTATACAGCATATTAAATAGTATTACAGTGTCACGCCTGCTCCCACTCCCTCTCTCTGGCACTCAAGGGCGCCAGGCTGCCCATCATTATGCACACCTATCACCATCATTATGCACATCAGCGCTTCATTGGACTCACCTGGACTCCTTACTTTGTTGATCGCTTCCTCTATATCTACAGGCGAAGTCGGAAGTTTACATACACCTTAGCCAAATACATTTAAACTCAGTTTTTCACAATTCCTGACATTTAATCCTAGTAAAAATTCCCTGTCTTAGGTCAGTTATGATCACCACTTTATTTTAAGAATGTGAAATGTCAGAATAATAGTAGAGAGAATGATTTATTTCAGCAATTATTTTTCCATCAGATCCCCAAGTTTACATACACTCAATTAGTATTTGGTAGCATTGCCTTTAAATTGTTTAACTTGGGTCAAACGTTTTGGGAAGCCTTCCACAAGTTTCCCACAATAAGTTGGGTGAATTTTGGCCCATTCCTCCTGACAGAGCTGGTGTAACTGAGTCAGGTTTATAGGCCTCCTTGCTCGCACACGCTTTTTTAGTTCTGTCCACAGATTTTCTATAGGATTGAGGTCAGGGCTTTGTGATAACCACTCTAAATACCTTGACTTTGTTGTCCTTAAGCCATTTTGCCACAACTTTGGAAGTATCCTTGGGGTCATTGTCCATTTGGAAGATCCGTTTGCGACCAAGCTTTAACTTCCTGACTGATGTCTTGAGATGTTGCTTCAATATATCCACATCATTTTCCTACCTCATGATGCCATCTATTTTGTGAAGTGCACCAGTCCCTCCTACAGCAAAGCACCCCACAACATGATGCTGCCACCCCGGTACTAGTCCTAGCTATAACATGTAGTGTCGTTTAGATGAAATCCTTCTTTATTGTAACGGCTATCTTCTATCTCCTCCTCTGACGAAGAGGTAGAAAGGATCGGACCAAAATGCAGCGTGATGATGATTCATGATTTATTTAAATGAAGGAAAACCCTATACAAGCAGAAACTACAAAAATAACAAAATGAAATAACGAAAACCGAAACAGCCCTATCTGGTGCAAACACAAAGACAGGAACAATCACCCACAAACACACAGTGAAACCCAGGCTACCTAAATATGGTTCCCAATCAGAGACAACGAGAATCACCTGACTCTGATTGAGAACCGCCTCAGGCTGCCAAGCCTATGCTAGACACACCCCTAATCAGCCACAATCCCAATGCCTACAAAAAAACCAATACGACAACACAATAAACCCATGTCACACCCTGGCCTGAACAAATAATTAAAGAAAACACAAAATACTAAAACCAAGGCGTGACATTTATATCACAAAAAGGCAGTTTAGTTGGCGCCATCGATTTGAGTAGTCCACTCGTTCAACATGCAGAGAAAGGAATCCGAAAATCTACCCCTAAACTTTGTTTCAACAAGTCAAAATACGTTTCTATTTACTCCTCATGTACCCTAAAAAGTAATCAAACTATAATATTTATACGGAAAGAAGTATGTTCAATAGGAAACCAATTTTAGCAGGTCTTCATGGTGAGCCCAAACACACATTTCCAAGACTATGTCCTTGTTTTTGAAGTTACAAGCGTGAAACCTTGAACATAGACTGCTGACACCCTGTGCAAGCCATAGGAATTGCATCCAGGTGGTTAATTGTCAGTATGACCTTATTCTTGTTATTGTAAGAGGATGGTCTCTCAAAAACATTATTGTTCGTTTTTCTTTGGATTTTCTCCTACCATATCTATTGTGTTATTCTCCTACATTATTTTAACATTTCTACAAACTTCAAAGTGTTTTCTTTCCAATGGTACCAATTATATGCATATCCTTGCTTCAGCGCCTGAGCAACAGGCAGTTTACTTTGGGCACGTCATTCAGACAGAAATTGAGAAAAAAGGGGCCTAGCCCTAATTAAAGGCACAGTCAACTTAGTGTATGTAATCTTCTGACCCACTGGAATTGTGATAAGTGAAATAATCTGTCTGTAAACAATTGTTCGAAAAATTACTTGTGTCATGCACAAAGTAGATGTCCTGACCGACTTGCCAAAGCTATAGTTTGTTAACAATTAATTTGTGGAGTGGTTGAAAAACAAGTTTTAATGACTCCAACATAATTGTATGTAAACTTCCAACTTTAACTGTATCTGTTCCTCAGTTTGATCCCTGTGTCAGCATTAACGTCGTTATGTTTCACCTATCCAGACGCTGTCCGTGTTTTGTTTCATGTTTGTTATTTATTAAATGTTCACTCCCTGTACCTTCTTCTCATCTCCCAGCGTCTGTCCTCACATACAGTATCTGATAGTTACCCAACGTTTTTTTTAGGTTAAAAGGAACCAGAAGGAACCAAAGGAATAATTGTCCAAGTAATCTGTCCTGTTAAATCTCAAATATCTCTGTAATCACGCGTAACTTAACCTAACTTAACCTGACAGTGTTGTTATAAAGTACTTACAACTGTTGCGCCATGCTTGCAGTTTGCGCAATTAGACATACATGCAAAGTTTATGAATAATTTCACTTCAAAAGATGATTGTAATTATTTTGTCCAGAACTGAGTTCCAGCAGCTGATAGATTATTGGGATGGCTACTGCATTACATTGAAGGAGACAGAGGAGAGGGTAGCTTTGAAGGAGGAGGAGTGGGGAGACATGTCACAACATATCCCTGTGCTAGAGGTGCAGGAGACTGCAGTCAATGATCTGGTGAGTACTGTACTGTGCTAACTGTGTACTGTATGTTACGTCAGCACATGTGAGCCAGTCTTTAACTTAAATGATTTTCACCACTGTGAACAACTGCATTTATCATAATTAATGAATGAACAAATTAATGAGGAATTTTACTTAAGGAATATGCTGAAACATGCACCAATGTTCCTTACACATTGAGAATACAATGTATAGTTATTTTTTGGTCACAGGTTGTGGAGTTGAACATATTTATTGAGGTTGAAGGTAGAAAAATTGCACAATTAAAGGAAGAGATTTCAGAGCTTCAGAAAGAAGTCCATGCAACTGTAAGTGATGATAGTTATTGTTGACGTTGAATATTTCTCACAATACTTTATTTATTGCATACGACTTATTGCATATGTATTGCTTCCTAACGTTGCATCCGGGGGATATTCCAGAGACTTGCAGGTGAAGCGGCGGTCTCTCACTCCGAGGAGGTGTTCTGTAAGAAGCATCAGGACATCTTGGCTCTCCATGAGGAAAACAAAGAGTATGAACTAGAGACTGAGGACTACAGTAACACGATCTATGAGAGGTACTGTATGTCATTTGTGTGTGTGTGCATACTTACGTTTGTGTGTGTGTATGCATACTTACATAGCTGTGTGTGTGTGCATACTTACGTGTGTGTGTGTCCATCCATCAGTGAGCAGGCAGTGAAGCAGCTTCAGAAGGAGAGGAAGCGCATGCTACAGAAGATCAGTGTGAATGAGGAACAGAGAGAAGAGGCCAAGGAGGAGTTGTCCCAGGTGGCAGCAATGCACGCTAACACCAAGGTCAACCTGGAGGAGCTGGAGCAGCAGACCTTCATGGAGGAGCAGAGGATGAGGGTCCGTGTGGAAAGAGACATGCACTTAACTCGACATCCATACACTTTTACCTATGATCAAGGCTACAGATGTAAGATCTTAATTTGTAATGCAGGACATTTAAAACTTGTGGTGTATTTGAGGTTTAAAAAGGCTTGTGAGGTTTGTAATTTCCACTTTGAGATTTCAGACTTGATTTTCCCTTATGAAAAATGTATCAACCACTACAAAAATGTCCATGAATTATAATCCACAGAATCATTTACATTTCTTGTCGCTGCAGGATTAATTTCCTGCTATAGCAAACTGGCTCAAATGAAGATCTTACATCTGTAGAGATCCATGCACTCTTACCTGTAGTACCATGCTCATAACACATAGAGATCCATTTTATCAGAATTTATGAGGGTAAGTTAGAGAGACACTGATTTATAAATGAATCCTACATGAGGTTGCATATCCTCATTGACACAAGTGTTTGATGTTTAGATTCAAATTCCGTTAGATATTGTCAATCACATAATCTGCATTAGTTGTCGGTGAGAGAAGCACATGCTTTTAGAGATTCATCCATGCTTGGAGTCTCTATCAAGGTGGGTTTGTGAAAAGAGCCCTCGCAGATAGACATTCAGATATGCACTAGTAGATTCATGTACCATGATGAAGTGGGCTTCTTTACTAGTGTTACTGATGCAACACATATACATATCTCCTCAGAAAGTGATTGAGAACCTGAAGAAAGACATGATGAGCGAGATGAAAGCCATGGCCATTCTGAAGGTAAATCTCTTCTGTCTGTCTTCTGTAGAGTTTTGACTTTCACGGTTGGTTCTGCCAAGCATCTTTTTACAATCAGCTGTGTTCTAAAACCAGTAATCTCATAAGACTGATCTTGGAAGTTGATATGATTCCTTGTGTACAACAGTTTTGTTACATTTTTTAACTGTATTTTAGGATACATTAACAACATTTAAAGCAGAATTACACCAGGAGCAAAAAAACACAGAAATCGCCAGATGGGAACTTCATAAGGAATTTGAAGAGGTGTCATCGGCTACAAAACAACTGGAAATTGAAATGGAAAAACGGAGAAAGATTTACAATGATAAATCTGAGGTAATCTAACATTTTATGTTCAGTTTACTGTTTTTCAAACATTTTAGTGAGATATGTTGAGTGTTTTAAATTCAATTGATTATTAATTTCTCTGTTTCAGAAAATTGAACGTTTAAGGGAGAAACTCTGTGATATTCTAACAGAACACAAAAACACTACAAATTGTCTGGAAAAGGAAAGGAACCTGAAACTTGACCATCTAAATACAGTCAAGGTAAGATAAAGCAAGGATTTACACACAGTCACCATATTTAAAAAAAATTGTGAGAAATGTAATTGATATTAGCACAACACATTTCATGATATAATGTATTACACCTAATACACACACATGATTTACAAGTGATAGTGTAATATATTTGAAATCACAAGGTGGGTGGTGGGACTTAATAAAAGTTATTGATGTTGAAATCATGCTGCCAAGTTTCATTGTGGAGCATGGTTCATTCATTTCAATCTTGTTTATTCTTGACAGGAATTACACCAAGATGTTACCAAGAGGTTTGACCACGCCTTGAGCAGAATCACAGTCCTCACTGCTAAGTCCAAAGAGTACAGAACAGGGTCTGACAGGATGGAGGACACAGCAGCCACAATGCCAGATGTCATTGAAGAACTACAGTAAGAATCTCTTCTCTCCTCACAACCACCCTCTGTTCTGCCAATATAATATAATAGGCCTTCTACCCTATCTAGAGTATTTAGAATGTATTATCATTGTAAGCCTGCTGCACCAGAGACCCTGGAAAGCTGGAATGTATTAGTTTGATTCATGCTGTTCTCAGAGCGTGAAGCGTCACCATTAACTTTGAAGCCTTGGCTTTTCCATCATTGATATTAGCACAGGAATCAGCTTGGTATTATTCCAAATCAATTGATTGCCGTTCACCTGTATTTATCAGGTCTGTCTTTGATGCCGTAGAGTTCAAAAACCAAACAGCTACGTTGATCATGAACACCTTAGAACGTGATATCACCAACTGTCAACAACGGATTGAGCAAGCAGTGCAAACTCACACTACTCTATTCACAACCAGACAGCAAAAAATGGAGGAAACCAAGGTAAAACACTGGGTAATTTGGTTAATACAAGGTGGTTTGGTTTATGTTGTACTCATTTTATTGGATGTTAGTGTTACTGGTATTCCTCATACAGCTAATCTTACTGGAATTGAGACCATGTACAGTAACATTTAGGTAGCCTAAAAGCAGGTAGGCTAAAAATATTTGTTAGTTTTCAAACATGCCCATTGGCAATTGTCTTCAAAGTGGTATATTGGTAACAAACACAAGAGAAAGTCTGAAAGGGTCCTCAGCTTATTGTGTAGTTATTTGTGGATTAGTGTCACTAGAATTACTCGCTACAATCCGTTGTGAGAAGACCATAACAGCATCCTAAGCAATTAGAATTACAAGCCAGGGTCAATCGTGTTGTGTTTTTTAAAGAAGTGACAACTAATTGTTGGAAAGTATTTTACCAAACTGATAACCAACTGAACACAGACTTCAATTCATGTATCCCACGTTGGTTCAATGGAATTTCATTGAAATGACTTGAAAACAACGTTGATTCACCCAGTTTGTGCCCAGTGGGAAGGCCTCTCCTGTATTGGTGAATCTTTCTTGGTTGGACATTTGCTGTATTCAGTTACCTGTATGTTTAATCATCATATTCATTTAAACACAAGCCTATTCTTCCCAACCTCACACCATTGACAAAACACATTTTTACCAGTGTACTGTTTTTTGTATTCACCTCAAAATGAGTGTAAAAAATCTCTGTGGTGTACATTATTTTATATTTAAGCCTTGTTTTAAAATGGCAATCAGCAGTTGAAAGAATAACCAAGGGTGTCCCCGCTCCTGTTTCGGTAAAAAGGTGAGGAATGGGACTGGAGAAATGTTACCACTCTCAAATTCATAGACAGAGCTATGGATGCAAGGAGTGATCATCAATGAGATCAACATTATAGTTTTAACCATGCTTAGAGGCTATAGAGTTTGTTTACATTTACTTTGTTTACAAACATTGCAGTTAAACAAGCTTATATTTCGGGTTCTGATGGGGTAAGACAGTTGAATTAAGCTCATGAGGCATTTATCAGTTATATTCTTCAAGAAACTTCTAGGTATATATCATTCATTTATAGGTCCAAAAATGGATGTAGCAACTGCAGATTGCCCCTTTAATGGGAGAGCCCAATTTATTGTAAGGTTTTCATCTGCAGCATGCAGGATTATCAGCCCAGCCACCGCCTCGTGGCTGATGGGAGTCTCACATGGCTTATCTAATGTGAAATCGCCATGTGGTATAGAGTTTCATTAAACGGTGATCAAGAATGCATTAGTTCAAAACAAGAAAAGGCAATGGAGCTAGGCCGCCATGCATCCGCGAGTGCAGCAACTTTAAAGAAGTTGTTGGCGTGAGACAATTTAAGAATTAGGAAGTCTTCCTCATAGACACAAGTCCCATTAGCCTGATAAAAAGCAATCATGCAAAAATAGCTTTAGCCTTTTTCACTTGAAAAAATGTAATGGAAACAACAATAGGCCTATCGCCCCTCTCACCAAATAAAAAGATCAAGAGTTAGAGCGACTGTTAAGTTAGAAGGAAATTGGTTAATTTGATCATTATGTTCATTAGGTCCTATATAACTACTGCTGTACACAGTTTCTATTCATATACTGTCCATACTTTCTATACGCGTTCTGAAATGTATTAACTTCTTTCTTTTTACTTTTTGGATTATGTGCGTAATCGTTTTGTATTCCTAGGTATTATTACTGCACTGTTGGAGCTAGAAACACAAGCTGCAAATCGCACCTGCAATAACATCTGCAAATGTGTATACGCGACCAATACACTTCGATTTGATTTGAATATACAGCACACACATAATGTCCACATTAGCATAACGTAATATGCACACTAAGCATTTGGAAACTGCCGTGCGTGACTCAGAGAACGAATAAACACAGTAATGACTGGACACATTGAGATATCAAATTACACAGGAGAAAGATGCTGACCTCATATTATCATTGGAAGGCCCCAGAGGTCACCATGGATGTTGACCGTTGGGATGTTAACTGTCAGGTAGAGCACATTAGTATTGCTAACAGCTCAGAGGAGGCTTGTGTTTGTGTGTGGGGAGACACTAAGGGGACTTTTTGACCTGCATCCGATTGACAGCCCAACTAGCCAAAATCTATAACTAACCCTTACCTTAACACTAACCTTAACAAAACCCTTAATCTTAACCTAATTTTCACCAAAACACTGTTGTGTATCCACAAACAGTTCCATTCAACTCATGAAGTCGCCCCATACACTGAGTCAATTGAAATGAAATTAATCAAAATCAGCTGAAGTCCAGTTATTCAGCAGGTACAGTGCCTTCAGAAAGTATTCATTTTCCCCACATTTTGTTGTGTGACAGCCTGAATTGAAAATAGATTTAATTTAGATTTTGTGTCACTGGCCTACACACAATACCGCATAATGTCAATGTGGAATTATGGTTTTCAAAATTGTTACAAATTAATTAAAGATGTCTTGAGTCAATAAGTATTCAACACCTTTCTTATGGCAAGCCTAAATAAGTTCAGGAGTAAAAATGTGCTTAACAAGTCACATAATAAGTTGCATGGACTCACTCTGTTTACAATAATAGTGTTTTACATTATCTCATCTCTGTACCCCACACATACAATTACCTGTAAATGTAAGGAAAGATGCTGGGAGACTAGAAGCAAGTACAGGGAGTGAACATTTAATAAATAACGGACATGAAACAGAACACGGACAGTGTCTGGACAGGGGAAACAAAACAACATTAATGCTGACGGGATCAAACTGAGGAACAGACAGATATAGAGGAGGCAATCGACAAAGTGAAGGAGTCCAGGTGAGTCCAATGAAACCCTGATGTGCGTAATGATGGTGACAGGTGTGCATAATGATGGGCAGCCTGGCGCCTTCGAGCGCCAGAGAGGGGGAGCGGGGGCAGACGTGACAGTAAGGTCCCTCAGTCGAGCAGTGAATTTCGAACACCGATTCCAGGAAGGTTTTCCAATGCCTCACAAAGAAAGGCACCTATTGGTAGATGTGTAAAAAATTTAAAAAGCAGACATTGAATATTGCTTTGAGGATGATGAAGTTATTAATTACACTTTAGATGGTGTATCAATACACCCAGTCACTACAAAGATACAGGCGTCCTTCCTAACTTAGTTGCCGGAGAGGAAGGAAACCTCTTAGGGATTTCACCAGGAGGCCAATGGTGACTATAAACCAGAGTTTAAGGGCTGTGATAGGAGAAAACTGAGAACAGATCAACAACATTGTATTTACTCCACAGTACTAACCTAATTAACAGAGTGAAAAGAAAGAAGCCTGTGCAGAATACAAATATTCCAGAACATGCACTCTGTTTACAACAAGACACTAAAGTAATACTGCAAAAATGTGGCAAAGCAATTCACTTTTTGTCGTAACTACAAAGTGTAGTGTTTGGAGCAAATTCAATACAACACATTACTGAGTACCACTCCATGTTTTCAAGCATAGTGGTGGCTGCATCATGTCAAGGACTGGGGAGTTTTTCAGGATAAAAACAAATACAGAATGGAGCTAAGCACAGGCAAAATCCAATAGGAAACCCTGGTTTGTCTGCTTTCCAACAGACACAGCAGGACATTAACTTACAACACAAGGCCAAATCTACACTGGAGTTGCTTGCCAAGAAGACAGTAAATAAAAAAATATATACAGTATATTTGGGGGATTGGAAATTATGCAGACAATTACATTGATAGAATCCACAATCTATCTGTAATTTTGCAATTTTATAGCTGAGTTACAGTTTTGACATACATCTGCTTTGACATCTATTGTCACAACCTGGTCTGTTTCACCTGACCTTTTTTTATACCTGACACAACCTGGTCTGTTTCACCTGAGCTTGTGCTTGTCTCCACCCCCCCACCCCCCTCCAGGTGTCGCCCATCTTCCACATTATCCCCTGTGTATTTATACCTGACACAACCTGGTCTGTTTCACCTGACCTTTTTTTATACCTGACACAACCTGGTCTGTTTCACCTGAGCTTGTGCTTGTCTCCACCCCCCCCCCCCCTCCAGGTGTCGCCCATCTTCCACATTATCCCCTGTGTATTTATACCTGTGTTTTCTGTCTGTCTGTGCCAGTTCGTCTTGTTTGCCAAGTCAACCAGCGTTTTTCTACTAGCTCTTGTTTTTTTTTACCAGTCTCTGTTTTTCTCATCCTCCTGGTTCTGACCTTTGCCTGTTCTGACTCTGAGTCTGCCTGCCCCTGACCTCGAGCCTGCCTGCCGCCCTGTACCGTTATGAACTCTTGCCTGTCCCCGACCTCCCTTTTGCCTACCCATTGGACTATAATAAATATCAGAACTCAAACCATCTGCCTCTTGTGTCTGCATCTGGGTCTTGCCTTGTGTCGTTATATTATGCCAAGACTCTAGCAATGATCAACAACCAATTTGACAGAACTTTTACAATTTTGAAAATAATAATGAGCAAATATTGTACAATCCCGGTGTGCAAAGCTCTTAGAGACTTATCCAGAAAGACTCACAGCTATAATCAGTGCCAAAAGTATTTCTAACATATATGGACTCTGGTGTGAATACTCTAAATTAGATATTTCTGTATTTATTTTTCAATAAATTAGCTAAAATTCTAAAAACACGTTTTCACTTTGTCATTATGGGGTATTGTGTGCAGATGGATGAGAATGCTTTTATTTATTTAATCCATTTTGAATTCAGGCTGCAACACGACAAAATGTGGAATAAGTCAATGGGTATGAATACTTTCGGAAGGCACTGTGAATGTCTGTCATGATCTCCAAACCCAAACATTTCTAAAGCTTTTCCACCACCAACATAGTGTCTTCCTTCATTAATGTAATCAAGCAGCTAGCTGGTGTTCTGTGTAGTTGTCACCGTGGATAAAGTAAACAACACAACCAAACTACAGACTTCTTATGGGCAATGAAGTGTAATTCGTTCCATTTACACTTCAGATAACAGCAGCCATCAGATGGGCTTAGTCAGAAGTGCTGCATGCCTTGCCTGCTGTAATTAAAACTGAAATCAATAGAAAGCATTTGTCATGTTTACAGCCCCCCCTCCCCTCTTTCTGCTGGGTTAAACTCATCACCTTAGTGCTGCTGCTGTTGTGTTTTACTGCAGAGACACACTTCATTATGTTCCTTCGTTCTGCAGGTACAGCACAGTACAGTCGAGACCACCAGGATACAGCAGCACAATGATCAAATACTCTGGGAATGAATGGGGTTGAGACTTGAGAAGAGGGCAGGCAGAGAGAGAGACAGTTACTCAGTCATTGTTATTTATTTGATTTCCAGAATAGTGTCCAGTCAGTGTTTGTCTGTACTTGTCCCTGTGTGCCCTAGATTGTAAGACTCACACATCCAGTAGTATGCACACACATATAGTCTCACACACGTGTACTTGTTCACCCTACTAATGCCCTAAATACATACTGTACATCTATGGATTCACTCCCAGGCCTATTGGTTCATGAGAATGTTTATCTCTCCTTTCTATAGCCTTGCCTGGGACAGTGATCCATGTCTTTGATTGCTCATACAGTAGCTGACATTCAACATGTACCTTATACAGTGCAGTATAACTGCTGCTTCAGCATGTATTGTTCCTTGGTAGGACTGTAGCAGCTCTCCTCCACTAGGGGTTGATGGAACCAACCACCATGATGGACCTCCTCAGTCATACTGTGCTGCGACCTGCCATGTCTCCTCAATATTTTCTGACTGTGGACCACACTCATAAGTCCTGTCAAGTGCTTAAAATTGTCAGGACACCTTGTTATCAATATATGTGAAACCTTGTAACTGAACGTGCGTTTGTATGTGTATGTGTTGTAGTCCGACCTAAAGGTAGCCCTAAGAGAGAACGTTGAGTTGGCCCACGAGTACAGAGCCCTTCAGAATGTCCTGATGATCGTCAAGCAGGGGGCTGTTGGGGTGTTTGACAAGAGGAATCGAGCAGAGGCATCTTTTTATGATCACAAACAGGTAGGCTCTCTACTGAACGTGTCTACTTCCTAATGTTATAAAATTATAGAGCTTTACATATTGAATCATAATCACTATCATTGAATCATACATTTAAATCATTATATGATATTATGTTAAATTATGTTATATCCAGTTTGCCGTTTGATTGGAATGTTTCTTAGCATGGTCAGTAATTTTCAGATTGTTTTAGTTGGGTAACCAATGAGATGACTGCAGTAATCTGATCTTGATGAGATAACCTTAGTGTAGGAGGATGATGGATGTGATATAGTAGTATTTCTGCCTAGGGGGAGATTAGAGAGAGGATAGGTGGATGTAATTCATGCAAACGCATAAAGACTAAGCTCACTATACAGGTGTTCCAAGGTGACATGTTTCATTATGTTTGCTTCTGTTCACTAGGTTGTCCAATGGGCTAGGTGTCCAATGGGCTAGGTGTCCAATGGGCTAGGTGTCCAATGGGCTAGGTGTCCAATGGGCTAGGTTGGCCAATGGGCTAGGTGTCCAATGGGCTAGGTTGGCCAATGGGCTAGGTTGGCCAATGGGCTAGGTTGTCCAATGGGCTTGGTTGTCCAATGGGCTAGGTTGTCCAATGGGCTAGGTTGGCCAATGGGCTAGGTTGGCCAATGGGCTAGGTTGGCCAATGGGAGGGAGACACATAGCAGGCACATTGTCAATAATAGAAAAAGAGAATACACTCTCAATGCTAATACTCCTAAAGGTGTTGAATGAAAACTACAGAACAACGTATACTCCTAAAGGTGTTGAATGAAAACTACAGAACAACGTATACTCCTAAAGGTGTTGAATGAAAACTACAGAACAACGTATACTCCTAAAGGTGTTGAATGAAAACTACAGAACAACGTATACTCCTAAAGGTGTTGAATGAAAACTACAGAACAACGTATACTCCTAAAGGTGTTGAATGAAAACTACAGAACAACGTATACTCCTAAAGGTGTTGAATGAAAACTACAGAACAACGTATACTCCTAAAGGTGTTGAATGAAAACTACAGAACAACGTATACTCCTAAAGGTGTTGAATGAAAACTACAGAACAACGTATACTCGCAAAGGTGTTGAATGAAAACTACAGAACAACGTATACTCCTAAAGGTGTTGAATGAAAACTACAGAACAACGTATTCTCCTAAAGGTGTTGAATGAAAACTACAGAACAACGTATTCTCCTAAAGGTGTTGAATGAAAACTACAGAACAACGTATACTCCTAAAGGTGTTGAATGAAAACTACAGAACAACGTATTCTCCTAAAGGTGTTGAATGAAAACTACAGAACAACGTATTCTCCTAAAGGTGTTGAATGAAAACTACAGAACAACGTATACTCCTAAAGGTGTTGAATGAAAACTACAGAACAACGTATACTCCTAAAGGTGTTGAATGAAAACTACAGAACAACGTATTCTCCTAAAGGTGTTGAATAGTTGTGAGAGAAGCTACAGAAAACAACATTTCAACCGTTTCGGTTTTTATGGTCCGGGACGCAATTTAACTTTGATCTTAAAAGAAATTGCAGATGAAGACCATATTCTATAGCCTAAACAGGAAATTAAACATGCACTGCTTCAGGCAATAAGCAATAGACATTATTTGTTTCTCCAAAATGACTAATACCTTTACTTGAGCAATTCCTCATCTGACTGAATGAATGTTATCAAGTAAAAAATGCAGAAATAAAATCCTGTGGGCAGGATTCTCCACGCTCGTGATCAAAGCCTGATTTTCTTTTACTCTGTATTTAGCCTTCCTTAACCATTTCTGTTTGTTTCAGCTCTAGACATAGACATTTAGTACAGAACCACCTACCAACATCTCTCATTTTCTCATTCTAAATAGAAACAGATTTAATATAATGTAATTCCTTTTAGGTTTTTGGTTTCTGATTTGCATATCCCTCTGACAATCTACTTTCTATCAGTTGTTATTCTCAATACCCAATGTTACAGGGTTTTATTCATAGTGGCTAACTAACCTGCTTCTGTCCCAGAGAAGAAAGACTAGCTTCAAAGGACCCAGCACACTGGTGGGATCATATCATAGCACACATGTTTTGACAGCCCATAGCAATACTGTGTACTGGAATGACTTGGTTCACTCCAAACATGGAAGAAGCTCTCAGTTGTTTGAAGAGCCTGTAAAATGTTTGATATTCAGCAGAGGGAGCCAATGGAAGCTGCTGCTAAGGCGCTCTACTGGCCTGACTCATCAAGCCAAGGTTTATAGGCTTTGGCCTGTTATAATACAAACGTAGTTAGCACCATAGTAATAAGACATTGTACACAAAGATACATTCTGAATTTATTGCATTTGTTATTAGTTGACATTATACAGTAAGTTACAATGTTACAATTGGTACATTTTTTTATCACCTGCACATAGCTGAATGCTTCAATGCTCCAACCCAACACTTTCCTCAAATGTTAGGCAATATCAAAATACCTTTTTTTGTATAATGGTTACCTACCATACCTACCCCCATCTACTAGGATAGCACTAACCTAAAAGTGGTTTTCAATTGCGATGTGTTATTTCTCCTCCAGTAGCATCAGTTACCTTATGGTTCATTTAAGTGGCCTCATCACTGCATGTAAGCATTGTTTTGTTTATGTGGATGGAGCTCTCAGCACAGGTTTTTAACAGGGCACGCTATGAAGAGAATTCCTGTTATTGTCTGTCCTTCAGCAGTAGATGGCTGAGCTAATTCGCTTTAGTTTCTCTATGCGCTGGGGAACACATTGCCAAGCAATGATAAGCTTTGCAGGAAGAAAGCAGAGATGGAGGGAGAAAAAGCAATGGCATCTATCAGAATTGAAAGAAACCCCTTTGCTTGAAACTGTGTTCAAATAATAAAGCAAGCGAGCATCATGTCTTTCCAATAGACTAGGAATAATTTCTAGTTTCGGCGGGGGGTTCATGACTCTGTGTGTATGTGTAAAATATGTCTTGAGGGGATTGATATAAAGTTAAACTGGGTGAAGTAGAAATATTTTACTCATCAGCTTTGCAGTCACAGAGTTTGCCTCAGCTAGAACAAAACTGCTGAAGCATTTAGAGAAAATTAACCCCCCATCCTGGCAGCCAGATGTGACTGGATTCTGATGACTGCACACGAGTGGGCAGAGAAACCAAGAGACTGTGAAATTCCTGTCAGGCCTGTGTACTGCAGAATGGGCTATTGACTGCTTTCTCTATTCCCCTCCATCATTCTTCTTGAACACTGCCATTAATTTCCTCTCCTGCCTTACCAATTCCTTTTTCTCTCTTCTCTCTTCCCTTCCTTCTTTCTCCCTGTCTGCCCCCTCCTAGATTTCTTTGTTGCAGAAGAGGATGCACAAAGCTGTGGTGAAATACTTCAGACAACGCAGCCTCTATAGCCAGGCTGAACTGGCCCGCTTCCAGACCCTCTCTAACGAGAACAACCAGAAAATAAAAACTGTCCAGGTATGTATGTTTCACAGGATGAATCCACACACATACAACATTACAACCATTCCAGTTCAATGGGGTTTTCTTCAATTCTCCAATCCGCCTGCCTAGTCCTGCAGTATATCACAATCATTTTTTTAAGTGTTGGGAAGATTCATGGGATGAGTAGATTTGATTAATTTAATGGGAGTATAATAATTTATGACAGCATAATGCCGTCATGTAATGCTGAGCATGTGTGGCATCCCAAAGTTAAAACATGTTGAGCTGAGCGTCATGCCTCCATTGGCAGGGAACTAACCAGTCCACTAACCCACAGTAAAACATTCACCAGTCACCACAGCCGTCTGTAGCGTCATCACACTACAGTTATTAAACACGCCACCATCACCCTTCCTCCATGTATCCAGTCGTCACAACGCCGGCACAGTGACGTGATTGACGATGTTTCGGTGCGAGTGCCTATGACATGCTGCGACCCGGCATCTGAAGCTAGCCCTTTCTCCTCTCCAGAGAACTATACATTCACTCTGTTAGGGTGCATATTTATTCACTACATTACGTTTGGCTGTGTGGCTGCCTTATGTTTATTGTGTTGTTACTACTGGATAACTATCTATGGTACAACTACAAACCCTCCTGTGTTCCTAGGTTGAATAACCCCGAGCTACCTTTCTCATGTTTTGCTGAAAAAGTAGTAGGCACGTAATTCTGAATCTGCAGGGGTGCATGGAGAAGTGGAGATCTTCAATTACTGGATAATGGGTGGCTAATATGTGGTGAGATGTGAGAGGAGGTCAAAGCGGACAGAAGGAGAGTGATGAATCTTTATCAAATGTCCTGTCCTGTAGCACCCTCACCAAACATCATAGTGTAGCAGGCAGGTGCCATCCAACCATGAACCATTCACATTCTCTCACCCATTATATTTTTTATACAGAGGTGTTTACATTCAGCATTGTTTCCTTGCCCCTGCTTTCTATCCAGGTGTGACAGCCAGCCACGTCTATCGGCTTTTCCCAAGCTAGCACTACCATTACCTATGTCACAGTCCCACACACTTAGACAATACAAGTTTTGTCTAGGTCTTCATTGCAATTCAAAGTATAATTCAACTGATTTGATTCGATCAGACTTCTTCCCAGATATAATTGTTTTGACATAATTTCAGACCCTCTGTGTCTAGTCTTCTCTACACAGTCAGCAATAACACATTCAGTCATTATTTCCCTATCCATCCATTCCTTCCCCCTTTGTATTGCCGACATGCTTTTTGATTGGTCTTATCCAGCCAGACATTACAGCCAGTCAGTCAGGGAGGGAGGGAGCAGTCATGTCTCCCAGGTCTAGCCCCGAAGAGAGGAGGGGAGGCCCTAGGCAGCTGAACACAGAGCAGAGGGTAGAGCAGAGCAGGGAGGAGTGGAGCATGGAGGAGGAGGAGGGAGGAGCTATCAGGGAGCTGCAGAGTGTGAAGGACAAAAGAGCTGGTGTATTGAAGCGCAGCGCACCGTCACCCGTCACAGCCCAGCACAGGGTCCCTCAGAGCAGAGCAGCTACTCACATTAAACCCCCAACCCGGCTCCTGCAGACTAAAGCAGGCTTTACTACGCACTACGCACAGCTTCCTTTACTAAGCTTCCTTACTCAGGGTCCTTAGAATAGTGCACACCCCTTAGAAAGACCCCTTAGAGTAGTGCACACTTTAAGCACAACGACCCTCAGAGTAGTACACACTTAAAAATCAAAGACCCTCTAAGTAGTGCACACTTACAAATAAAGCAGTGCATACTTTTAACAGAAAGCCCCTCCGAGTAATGTTCATGTTAAAACCAAAGCCCCTCCGAGTAATGTTCATGTTAAAACCAAAGCCCCTCCGAGTAATGTTCATGTTAAAACCAAAGCCCCTCCGAGTAATGTTCATGTTAAAACCAAAGCCCCTCCGAGTAATGTTCATGTTAAAACCAAAGCCCCTCAGAGTAATGTTCATGTTAAAACCAAAGCCCCTCCGAGTAATGTTCATGTTAAAACCAAAGCCCCTCAGTGATGCACTGCATATTTTACATACTGATGGTGATGGCCTCATAGCAGTTCCCACTTCGCACCAACAGAACAAAACATAATGAAACAAATGTACCAAAATGGAGTCTTCATGGACTGAATCCTGCTGGGTACTAAACTAATCCATCCACCTATTTGGCAGAAGATCAGAAAAGTCAGGTCTGCACTTCCACCACCAAGGCGTCAGGTCTGCACTTCCACCACACTAGCATTATGAAGCCAAATGTAACTTATTTTCTTGCTTTGCAGTATCTTCAGAGGAGGAGGCAATGGGCGGTGTGGGATGGTGGGTGTGTGTGGTGGTGGGGGTGCTGTCATCCTGTAACACCGCTGCCAGAACTGGCAGTTGAGTTTTTGTGTTCTGCCAGTTTACACCAGGGATGGCATAATTGACAATGGCTAACAGCGGCGAGGCTCACAGTGCAGAGTGCTTGTTGAATGGCCAGTAATGATAGTAGCAGACGCCCACTAGCCCCAGTCTCCAGGGACAGTAATCCAAGATCCTGTTTCTGATATAATTGTTAGTCAGAGAATTTCTGCATGGCTAGGCCGGTTCAGATTCCCAAGTTGGTTGACAGTGCAAGGCAGTTTAATAGAAAAACTGGATGCTGAGATTTTTAAAACACAGGCGCACTGAACCTGGACCATGGTTCAACCAGGAGTCTCTCTCTCTTGTACTTGTTCTCGCTCTCTCCTTCCACAAAATAAAGAACAAGACCCTGGGCGTAACTTACTCTCACTATCTCTAGACAATACGTCGAGCAAGCAGCAAGTAGTGAAACAGACAGAGAATGGAGAAAGCATCACATCAACACTAGAGTTGTCTTTGTCTACTGTATGTCTGTCGTCCAAGCTGCTGCTCTCCCTCTCTAATCTCCCCGACTCAACGTCGTCTGACTACTGTCGTCACTCTGTTTTCTTAATTAGAATGTATTCATTGATTCTATTTGCTCTCTTATTCAAACAGGAGGAGTTGTCAGAAGCAATCCGGCGCATTTCTGCCTTTCTGCACTCTCTGGCAGATGACTCAACAACCAGTGAGGATGCTCCGACGATGGAGACAGCAGCAGGGAACAAACAAGCGGGTCTGGATGCCATTGGGTTGAACAAGAAGAAGATGCCTACAGTTCAGATAACAGTGTAATTGGACATTCACCTGGTGCCAGACAACTTACTTACCCCAGCACGCTTCACTCACTCACTATCCCCCCCCCCCCCCCCTC
The DNA here is from genome assembly GCF_002021735.2 of Oncorhynchus kisutch. NCBI lineage: Eukaryota > Metazoa > Chordata > Actinopteri > Salmoniformes > Salmonidae > Oncorhynchus > Oncorhynchus kisutch. The sequence goes on along the minus strand of NC_034203.2, from coordinate 27,733,938 downwards.
TCTCTCACCAGCAGCAGATCCATAACAATGAAACAGGTGACTTTCATGCTGCTGCCAGGACTGATCTAATTTTAGCAGGGTGAATGATTGCAATTGGCTTTGCCTCATCAGATAATTAATCTATGTCACCATTAATTGGAAAAGAGAATAATTACAGGCAGTGTTGACAGAAATTCTAAGCTTCTCCAGATTTGGAGATCTAATCAGGACTACTAAAACCCACCGTGACCTTAACTACCACTTAGTACACTACCTCGACCACCCGGACCAATGTCCGAGCAAAACACATCCTCTCAGGAGACAAGCACACTTGTTGTTGTTGTTTCATTTCTTTTTATCCCTCTCTCATTTTCTCTCTCCCTCTTCTAGAAAGCTGTCTCCCTCAATCACTTTTCAATATTCAATCTTAATTTTGTGGAAGTTTAGCATTTTCAATGAGCTGGAGATGAATGATTAATGAATAAATTGAAATGCTTCATTTTGTCCATGGATCATTAGTTAAGTCCTTTGTGGGAAGGACCTGAGAAAGGAGTGAACATTATTGAGACATTAGCCTGGAGCATTCCAGGGGTAAATAGTGTGCACATTACAAAAGGATGTTGTGTAGCGGGGTGCAGTAGCCAACTGGCTTTCTAACGGAAGAACCCCCAGGTAACGCTGCTTTCAATTTGCCACATCTCACCTGAATCACACGTAGTATTTATTTGGAATAGAAAACAAATGTTTATTATTTCATCAAGCATTCATCAAACATTAAGCATTGTTTCATAGGCCCAATAATGATGTGGCACATTAATATTTATTAAACACACTTCAAAAGTTTTTATTTTCCTCTTTCATAAATATTAGTGATACAAGTATTATTACCACAGCATTGTTTATATTTTGATCATTGTGATGGGACAATTTCAGACTATGGCTGAAATGGACTATTAAGCTATGGAGATGGCCATTGGATTCATGTAAGATCTGTTCTCGCCAAGATGTTCTTGAACTAACCTCAAGTAGTGACAGTGATTTCCTATCAGGTCACTCAGCCAGGTGATAGATATTGTTGGTCCGGGTCTGCAGTCTTCTGGTTGATAGAGACGTTTGTATGTTGATGACACCGAGGCCTATTCCCTCCCTTCCAGGGCAGAGGGGGGCAGTATGAAACAACAAGCTGAGAGAGGGAGACAGTATCTCGGTTTCCATCCAATTGGCGAAAGATTTTCATGCAAATTTTCAAAAATCTGCATAAAGAAAATATGTTCAAAAGTTCAATCAGGTTCCTTCACATTTTCAACTCTGTTGCATTAAAATAGAACATTTGCTTGCTCTGGTCTAAGCACTTGCTCTCTAGTCAACAACTCGCAGAAACAGGTGGTCTAGGCCTACATGACGAGATTATTATGGATAAGAGCCAGAATATTTTTATTTGTCAAACGGCGTCATCATGTCACCAGAATCAGACCATCGATATTTATTGAAAATGAGCATCAAGATTACTGTGCACTTTCTCCACCCTGTGAAGTTCATCATAAATGATTGAATCTGTAGCCTAATAAACTGCTTGGTTTCCTGAGTCCTAGTGTTTGAACCACACAACATATTGCATGACTCCCAAGTTTACTTCGATATGATGATTATTATATCAATATTTGTGCGTAAAGGCATTTCCACGTCCATTTCTCGCATAATTAATTTTACAGATAAAAAGATGTAAAACAAAGGAATTATCTGTTGCCATTTATAAAATTGTACGGAAACTTCCTGTTTCTATCAAAGCTGTGTTTAAAAAAAAAATACAGTATGACTTTACTCACATAAAAACTATGGATGGAAATGTTGTTATTGAAATCACCATTGACTTTAGCAACACATGCTCCATTTCCACTGCCATGCCATAGAATAGCATCTTATTGAATCACCTCGTAGTCAAGTTGGCCTTATGAAAGTGTGTGTTTACTATGATCATTTTGACCTTTTGACTGTAAAGACCAGTAGTTTAAAGATGTTCCTGTTTGGGGAATAAGGCACTCTAGGTGCACTTTATTTTTTTTCAATTTATATTTCACCTTTATTTAACCAGGTAGGCTAGTTGAGAACAAGTTCTCATTTACAACTGCGACCTGGCCAAGATAAAGCATAGCAGTGTGAACAGACAACACAGAGTTACACATGGAGTAAACAATAAACAAGTCAATAACACAGTAGAAAAAAAAGAGTCTATATACATATATATACATATACATATGCACACATATATACATTGTGTGCAAAAGGCATGAGGAGGTAGGCGAATAATTACAATTTTGCAGATTAACACTGGAGTGATAAATGATCAGATGGTGTGCATGTGCAGGTAGAGATACTGGTGTGCAAAAGAGCAGAAAAGTAAATCAATAAAAAGAGTTGGGGATTGGGTGGGCTATTTACCGATGGACTATGTACAGCTGCAGCGATTGGTTAGCTGCTCAGATAGCAGCTGTTTAAAGTTGGTGAGGAAGATAAAAAGTCTCCAACTTCAGCGATTTTTGCAATTCGTTCCAGTCACAGGCAGCAGGGAACTGTAAGGAAAGGCGGCCAAATGAGGTGTTGGCTTTAGGGATGATCAGTGAGATACACCTGCTGGAGCACGTGCTGCGGGTGGATGTTGCCATCGTGACCAGTGAACTGAGATAAGGCGGAGCTTTATCTAGCATGGACTTGTAGATGACCTGGAGCCAGTGGGTCTGGCGACGAATATGTAGCGAGGGCCAGCCGACTAGAGCTTACAGGTCGCAGTGGTGGGTGGTATAGGTGCTTTAGTAACAAAACGGATGGCACTGTGATAAACTGCATCCAGTTTGCTGAGTAGAGTATTGGAAGCTATTTTGTAGATGACATCGCCGAAGTCGAGGATCGATAGGATAGTCAGTTTTACTAGGGTAAGTTTGGCGGCGTGAGTGAAGGAGGCTTTGTTGCGGAATAGAAAGCCGACTCTAGATTTGATTTTAGATTGGAGATGTTTGATATGAGTCTGGAAGGAGAGTTTATAGTCTAGCCAGACACCTAGGTACTTATAGATGTCCATGTATTCTAGGTCGGAACCATCCAGGGTGGTGATGCTAGTCGGGCGTGCGGGTGCAGGCAGCGAACGGTTGAAAAGCATGCATTTGGTTTTACTAGCGTTTAAGAGCAGTTGGAGGCCACGGAAGGAGTGTTGTATGGCATTGAAGCTCGTTTGGAGGTTAGATAGCACAGTGTCCAAGGAAGGGCCAGAAGTATACAGAATGGTGTCGTCTGCGTAGAGGTGGATCAGGGAATCAGCCGCAGCAAGAGCAACATCATTCATATATACAGAGAAAAGAGTCGGCCCGAGAATTGAACCCTGTGGCACCCCCATAGAGACTGCCAGAGGACCGGACAACATGCCCTCCGATTTGACACACTGAACTCTGTCTGCAAAGTAGTTGGTGAACCAGGCAAGGCAGTCATTAGAAAAACCGAGGCTACTGAGTCTGCCGATAAGAATATGGTGATTGACAGAGTCGAAAGCCTTGGCCAGGTCGATGAAGACGACTGCACAGTACTCTCTTTTATCGATGGCGGTTATGATATCGTTTAGTACCTTGAGCGTGGCTGAGGTGCACCCGTGACCGGCTCGGAAACCAGATTGCACAGCGGAGAAGGTACGATGGGATTCAAGATGGTCAGTGATCTGTTTGTTGACTTGGCTTTCGAAGACCTTAGATAGGCAGGGCAGGATGGATATTGGTCTGTAACAGTTTGGGTCCAGGGTGTCTCCCCCTTTGAAGATGGGGATGACTGCGGCAGCTTTCCAATCCTTGGGGATCTCAGACGATATGAAAGAGAGGTTGAACAGGCTGGTAATAGGGGTTGCGACAATGGCGGCGGATAGTTTCAGAAATAGAGGGTCCAGATTGTCAAGCCCAGCTGATTTGTACGGGTCCAGGTTTTGCGGCTCTTTCAGAACATCTGCTATCTGGATTTGGGTAAAGGAGAAGCTGGGGGGGGGGGGGGGGGGGCTGTTGGCCGAGGTTGGAGTGGCAAGGAGGAACGCATGGCCAGCCGTTGAGAAATGCCTGTTGAAGTTTTTGATTATCATGGATTTATCGGTGGTGACCGTGTTACCTAGCCTCAGTGCAGTGGGCAGCTGGGAGGAGGTGCTCTTGTTCTCCATGGACTTTACAGTGTCCTGGAACTTTTTGGAGATAGAGCTACAGGATGCAAATTTCTGCTTGAAAAAGCTGGCCTTTGTTTTCCTGACTGACTGCGTGTATTGGTTCCTGACTTCCCTGAACAGTTGCATATCGCGGGGACTATTTGATGCTATTCCAGTCCGCCACAGGATGTTTTTGTGCTGGTCGAGGGCAGTCAGGTCTGGAGTGAACAAAGGGCTATATCTGTTCTTAGTTCTGCATTTTTTGAACAGAGCATGCTTATCTAAGATGGTGAGGAAGTTACTTTTAAAGAATGGCCAGGCATCCTCAACTGACGGGATGAGGTCAATATCCTTCCAGGATACCCGGGCCAGGTCGATTAGAAAGGCCTGCTCGCAGAAGTGTTTTAGGGAGCGTTTGACAGTGATGAGGGGTGGTCGTTTGACTGCGGACCCGTAGCAGATACAGGCAATGAGGCAGTGATCGCTGAGATCCTGGTTGAAGACAGTGGAGGTATATTTGGAGGGCCAGTTGGTCAGGATAACGTCTATGAGGGTGCCCTTGTTTACAGATGTAGGGTTGTACCTGGTGGGTTCCTTGATGATTTGTGTGAGATTGAGGGCATCTTGCTTAGATTGTAGGACTGCCAGGGTGTTAAGCATATCCCAGTTAACAGAACAAACTCTGAAGCTAGATGGGGGGGCGATCAATTCACAAATGGTGTCCAGGGCACAGCTGGGAGCTGAGGGGGGTCGGTAGCAGGCGGCAACAGTGAGAGACTTATTTAGTAGTTCGAACTGTTTGGGTATGGACCTGGAAAGTATGACATTACTTTGCAGGCTATCTCTGCAGTAGACTGCAACTCCTCCCCCTTTGGCAGTTCTATCTTGACGGAAAATGTTGTAGTTGGGTATGGAAATCTCAGAAATTTTGGTGGCCTTCCTAAGCCAGGATTCAGACACGGCAAGGACATCAGGGTTGGCTGAGTGTGCTAAAGCAGTGAGTAAAACAAACTTAGGGAGGAGGCTTCTGATGTTGACATGCATGAAGCCAAGGCTTTTTCGATCACAGAAGTCAACAAATGAGGGTGCCTGGGGACATGCAGGGCCTGGGTTTACCTCCACATCACCCGCAGAACAGAGGAGGAGTAGTATGAGGGTGCGGCTAAAGGCTATCAAAACTGGTTGCCTAGAGCGTTGGGGACAAAGAATAAAAGGAGCAGATTTCTGGGCATTGTAGAATATATTCAGGGCATAATGCGCAGACAGGGGTATGGTGGGGTGCTGGTACAACAGAGGTAAGCCCAGGCACTGGGTGATGATAAGAGAGGTTGTATCTCTCGACATGCTGGTTGTAATGGGTGAGGTCACCGCATGTGTGGGAGGTGGGACAAAGGAGGTATCAGAGGTATGAAGAGTGGAACTAGGGGCTCCATTGTAAACTAAAACAATGATAACTAACCTGAACAACAGTATACAAGGCATATTGACATTTGAGAGAGACATACAGCGAGGCATAAAGTAATCACAGGTGTTGATTGGAAGAGCTAGCTAAAACAACAGGTGAGACAACAACAGCTAATCAGCTAACACAACAACAGCAGGTAAAATGGCGATGACTAGGCAGAGAGGGTCGGATTAACTACACACAGAGCCTGAGTTCGCGGCTGGGGCCGACAGATAAAAAATAAATAAACAGAATGGAGTACCGTGATTAATGGACAGTCCAGCAGGCATCAGCTATGTAGCCAAGTGATCATAGTGTCCAGGGGGCAGCAGTAGATGGAACAGGGAACCCGCCACTACGTTAGCAGGCGACAAGGCGTTTAAAGTTAGTAGCCCTCCGACAGAGGCCGGTTGAAGGCACAGCGGATGGAGTATTCGTCGGCAGACCAGTCGTGGTGGTGCGGCGGGGCGCCGTGTCGACAGAGTTTAGTTTGCTGGCCGGGAGATGCGCCTGGCTCACGGCTAACTGGTGCTAGCTTCGTGGCAGTGGCGTTAGCCATCTTGGACACACTACTACTGAGTTGTGTTCTTTTCATCACATGCCAAGGGTAGCAATTTAGTTTACTTGTTGTATTGTGTGATTCCTCAACAGGGCTGTTGTCTAAGATGGCCATGCAGGTTAATGGGTCTTACTAAGCTGGGATCCAGCTCTTTCTCCCAAAACACCTTGAGGAAATAGGAGTATTTAGAAAAATGCACTGACTCTGCTACAAATGTATGATCCTAATTTGAGCCTGTTTCCTTCAAAAGCCTTTTTAAATGTCAAATACACTACACTTTTTAAAGTTCTTCTGCAACAGGGTGATCAAATCAAGATCCTACATCTGTATCTCTTAAACATTATAGCAATATCTCAAATTTAGTCTACTTCCCAAAACATTAATCTCATTTCCTTGCATCAAATCAATCCCCCATAATAAATGACACAGAACCAGAGCTGGCTGTCATCACATTTGTCTGGAGACAAGACTAGGTACACACACCTGAATGTTGCTACTTGTTAGTGGGTGTACTGATGTACGTGTATGTGTGTGTGGGTGTACTGATGTGTACATGTACGTGGATGTGTGTGTGTGTGTGTGTGTACTACTGTAGTGTGTGGAGATATTGATGTAAAAAATTGCTAGGCCTACTGTACAGTATTTTATGTTTTATGTTTATGTTTAACACACTGGTGTTATTATGTAAAGTCTATGATGAGTAAACAAAATTCAGAACATGTGTCACAAACAACACAGCGGGCATACACTGAACAGTACCTCTAGTATTTAATTGTAATCATTTGTGACATGCCAGTCAGTGAAGGGGCTTTCACTATAGCACACAGACAGGTTGTACAGATATTGTGGTAGGACCTGATTTACAGGTTATCTATTACTGGGTGTTTGTTTGAATCATGGATAATGGGGGTCAGTTTGCTACCTGTACCCTAGAGCCATCATCTCTAGTTGTTTGTGAAAGAGAAGAAGTTGAAGATGAAAAACTATTCAGCATATTTGACATTACGCTTAAAAAAAATTTACCAGGTAAATTGACTTAGAATACATTCTCATTTACAGCAACCACCTGGGAAATAGTTACAGGGGAGTGGAGATAAATGAGACAATTGGAAGCTGGGGATGATTAGGTGGCCATGATGATAAGTGCCATGGACTCTTTAGTGACCACAGAGAGTCAGGACACCCGTTTAATGTCCCATTTGAAAGACAGTACGCTACACAGGGCAATGTCCCCAATCACTGCCCCTGGGGCATTGGGTTATTATAATTTTTAGACAAGAGGAAAGAGTGCCTCCTACTGGCCCTCCAACACCACTTCCATACAAAGTACAGTAAAGATATACAATGTACATTTGAATGTTGCTTAAAAAAGTATGTATTTATTGTTAAAGCCAACGTGTTTCAGTGTAAGCCTTCATCAGGGTATTTACAGAAAGAGCACAATATGGATTTATGTACTTTTCAAAATGGCCAGAGTTGGGAGCCAAAAGGGTTCTACAGTATGTGGAACCAAAATGGGTTATCCTATGGGGACAGCTGAAGAACACTTTTGGAACCCTTTTTCTAAGAGTAGAGAATTGAGCCATGGGGGCAAAGGAATAATAGAGAGAGGTACTACTGTGTCTAACATATCAATGAGGGAGACACTGCTTTCTTTTAGTGGACACAACAAGGATAGGGCCTGGACTTGACAAAGAGACGACCAAATAGTACTGTGAAGGTTCCTAGATTAACTGTTTCAAACTTTTAGTCGTGCAGACAGTGGAGCTAAGCAGGGTTGTCAGTTTCTGTCTTCCCATCGTCTCAGTGGGAAACCATTTACAAATTGTCATTTGTCGTTTCTTAGACCAGTGTTTCCCAACTCCGGTCCTCGAGTTCCCCCAATAGCACATATTTTTGTTGTATCCCCAGACAAAAATACCTGAATCAACTTGTCAAGGGCTTGATGATTAGTTGACAAGTAGAATCTGGTGTGCTTGCCTGGGGCCACAACAAAATTACGCACTGTTGAGGGTACTCTAGGACCGGAGTTGGGAAACACTGTACGACTTAGACAACTGAAGTTTGGATAGTACACAAGTTTCCATTCATTGATACTAATACCAATCTTGTATGACTACCAATATATTAATATTTTGAGAATAAATGTGAAATCTGCATACAGGCTTTGTAGGCTACTTTTTTCATTGTGTGGTAACCACATGGAAAACATGCCAAATAAAAATGATCATGGAAATAATACTACTGTTCCCTGTGTTTACACACTCCTTTGATTTCCAAGACATTTATCTTAACAGGATAGTAATTTGTGAATGTCTGTGACATTGTGGCTAGCTAGCATGATAATAAATCCATGGCTCGGAACATTTTTTTGTTAATTAGAGTCAATCAATCCAAACTTTGCTCACTTACCGATGTGAACCCAGAGTATAATGAGCAGAAATCAGCATGGTGATTGGAAAACACAAATTACAGTTGTTAAAGAGAAACCCATCCAGTCTTTCTGTTGATGCCAAGTCCTGCTGTGAGGATTTAAACATGGTGTGACATTCTTTTAATGGATGTTGGAAGGAAAAAAAGTGATCCACAACCATTTTTTTAATAAACCTTTAAAAATGTCCCCTGTTAAAACTGCATGCCGATATTGGTTGGCTGATGAACACATTAGAAGTAATCCTTTGATTTTATATAGGAAAGGCTTTATCTGCATGAAGTGTAATGGCAACTCTTACCACAACCCCTCAAACTTTATGTCTTGTGTGTTGATATTGTGATTGTGTGCTTGTACTTTGAGCGTGTGTTATATTTCTGTCCTATATTTCTGTGTTGTGTCTGTCTATGCTGTGCTCTTATGTGTGATTGTGCTACCTATGCGCCTGTATGTACAGCACCATGCCTCTGTGATGGTCAGTGGTGACCCTGCTTGAGTTGCTGGAAATTGTATGTACTGTACTGTATATTTATGGTCATGCTGTATTCATATGTTCCTGCCATCCACCAGAGCCACAGCATTAGCTATGTAATGGTGTGAGTAATAATCTGGTAATAACCTGATGTTATTAATGAGCTCTTATAATGGGATTTATATCCATTCTATGGACTGGAAACCAGACTGCACAGGCATGTCTGTCCATGGTGTGGACTGTGCATCATCAACTATGATGACCTCACAGACTGCTGACTACATCATCATCTATAATGACCTCACGGACTGTGTGGTGACTATATCATCAACTATGATTACCTCACAGACTGTGGTGACTACATTTAATATATATGTATGTATTTAACTAGGCAAGTCAGTTAAGAAAAATATATAATTTTACAATGGCGGCCTACCAGAAGGCAAAAGGCCTCCTGCGGGGTCGTGGGCTGGGATTAAAAATGATTTTTTTTATTTGTATAAAAAGGACAAAACACACATCACGACAAAAGAGACGCCACAATGCTACATAAAGAGAGAACTAAGACAACAACATCATCAGCTATAATGACCTCACCAACTGTGTGGTGACTACATCATCAGCTATGATGATCTCACAAACTGTGTGGGGACTACATCATCAGCTATGATGACTTCACAGACTGTTTGGTGACTACATCATCAGCTATGATGACTTCACAGACTGTGTGGTGACTACATCATTAGCTATGATGTCCTCACGGACTGTGTGGTGACAACATCATTAGCTATGATGACCTCACGGACTGTGTGGTGACTACATCATTAGCTATGATGACCTCACGGACTGTGTGGTGACTACATCATTAGCTATGATGACCTCATGGACTGTGTGGTGACTACATCATTAGCTATGATGACCTCACAGACTGTGTGGTGACTACATCATTAGCTATGACAACCTCATGGACTGTGTGGTGACTACATCATTAGCTATGATGACCTCACGGACTGTGTGGTGACTACATCATTAGCTATGATGACCTCACGGACTGTGTGGTGACTACATCATTAGCTATGATGACCTCATGGACTGTGTGGTATCTACATAATTAGCTATGATGACCTCACGGACTGTGTGGTGACTTCATCATTAGCTATGATGACCTCACGGACTGTGTGGTGACTACATCATTAGCTATGATGACCTCACGGACTGTGTGGTGACTTCATCATTAGCTATGATGACCTCATGGACTGTGTGGTGACTACATCATTAGCTATGATGACCTCACAGACTGTGTGGTGACTACATCATTAGTTATGATGACCTCACAGACTGTGTGGTGACTACATCATTAGCTATGATGACCTCACAGACTGTGTGGTGACTACATCATTAGCTATGATGACCTCATGGACTGTGTGGTGACTACATCATTGGCTATGATGACCTCATGGACTGTGTGGTGACTACATCATTAGCGATGATGACCTCACAGACTGTGTGGTGACTACATCATTAGTTATAACCTCACGTGTAGCTGGAGGTAGTAGTTTCCTTCCTCTCGATAATTGTTCTAAATTGGAGAGCTTATGTTCTTGAGCTCATGTCGCTGGGGTCGGTAACAGCGCCTTGCCATTGTATTAATTATTGTCATAGGACTCCAAGGGGAGTCGATAATACAGAATGCACTGGTTGGCCCCTGTTTGTTTCACTTGTCAGTGGAGTGAATAATTGGAAGTGCTGACCATATTAGACACAGAGAATTTTCTAGAAGATATGACTGCGAGAGTCAGAAACAAAAGTAGTGGCAAAAATTCAAAGGCTTGGTAGGTCCTTGTTGCCAAGGGAATTTACTATGGGAGTTATTTTATATGAATACACCAGTTCTATGCTGTATCTCAGCCTAACTCAGTCAGCTTTGAGATACCAAATTATGCGTTACATCCCCTTTCATACTACTATGGTATTCATTGACATTCATACTGTAAATTAAATTATTGATTATATAATATGGTTAAAAAGTATGCATAATTTTAAAAGATTATGGAATACACCATTTGCTTTGTTGATACCACAATTTCTTTGGACACCTAAAAAAATCACACTTTCAAGGCTCAACAGCATTGATACAATTTGGTTTGTGGTAGTGGGGGGGAGATGGTAATACAATGGGGCTCATCTCCCAATTCTCCCAAGGAATAACTATCAGTCATGCAACAGCAGCTCCAGCATCCTTAGGTGACCGCGCCAGTGAGCCTGTGCTCGCTCCACCGCACCCCACTCCACGCCTGCTGCCACCCTGAAGGTAGATGCATCACGCTGGAGAGACGCTGGGGAGACATCGGCACCCCCTTACTCCCCCCAGCCCCCACACAGTTCTCCACTCTAGACTACTACCACCATGGTTTAGCTTGCCCCCCTGTGCCCAGTCCTCCACACCTTGGTGTCCTCTCCAGTCTCCCCCACACCTCTTCCTGTCCCAGTAGTCCAGCTAGCCGCTCCCAAGGTGAGTCTTCCCTCCCTCCGTACAACTTTCCCTATTCCCTCCCTCTCTCCCTCCTCTATTGCTCATCCACTCTCCTTTGTCATTTGAGAATAGAATGCCTCAGTCACTTACACACACACACACACACACACACACACACACACACACACACACACACACACACACACACACACACACACACACACACACACACACACACACACACACACACACACACGTATGCTTCTGTGCTCAGTCTGGAGGGGACACCGCCTGTTCATCCCTCTGCTCACCTCCCGGCTGCTGGCTGACTCTGTGAGCCTTGTCTGTGTCTGTGGTGCCTACACTATGCCATGTCTCTGTGGTACCTACACTACGCCATGTGTCTGTGGTGCCTACACTACGCCATGTGTCTGTGGTGCCTACATTACGCTATGTGTCTATGGTGCCTACATTACACCCTGTGTCCATGTCTGTGGTGCCTACACTACGTCATGTGTCTGTGGTGCCTACATTACGCCATGGTTCTGTGGTGTCTACACTACGCCATGTGTCTGTGGTGCATACATTACGTCATGGTTCTGTGGTGCCTACACTACGCCATGTGTCTGTGGTGCCTACATTACGCCATGGTTATCTGGTGCCTACACTACGCCATGTGTCTGTGGTGCCTACTTTACGCCATGGTTCTGTGGTGCCTACAATACGCCATGTGTCTGTGGTGCCCACATTACGCCATGGTTATGTGTCTGTGGTGCCTACACTAGACCATGTGTCTGTGGTGCCTACATTAAGCCATGATTATGTGTATGTGGTGCCTACACTAGGCCATGTGTCTGTGGTGCCTACATTACGCCATGGTTATGTGTCTGTGGTGCCTACACTAGACCATGTGTCTGTGGTGCCTACATTAAGCCATGATTATGTGTATGTGGTGCCTACACTAGGCCATGTGTCTGTGGTGCCTACACTACACCATGTGTCTGTGGTGCCTACATTACGCCATGGTTCTGTGGTGCCTAGACTACGCCATGTGTCTGTGGTGCCTACACTACACCATGTGTCTGTGCTGCCTAGACTACGCCATGTGTCTGTGGTGCCTACACTACGTCATGTGTGAAGATCTGGTGGTTTCAAACAGCAACCATAAGAGCACAATAATTAATACAAAGTAGACTTTGGATGAGTACTAACACTAACTTTGAACTGAAGGGAAGCTGAAGGGAAGCTGAAGGGAAGCTGTACTGTAGACATGTTGATAATTCACAAGGGTTATGGTCTACATGGTAGAGGACTTTATCATGTCATTTAGTGCACCGCTTTAGTTCTCCTTACAGTGAATAATTAGCAACTGGTGCTATACAGACAACAGCACCTTTCACTCTATAAACAATGAATCTCCTTCCTATGGTTAACAGTTCAGGCAAATAACGGGCCTTATCGATAAACTGAATTTTATAAATTGACTGATTTTGTCTCCAGCAAACTCCACCTGCTTTATGACTAGACTGTGCAGAGGACATATGATTCAACTGGTAAACTAGTGTCTGAGACAGTTAACAATGAATAGGGTTCTGGAGCAGTGAACTGGATTTGTACCCCACTACATCTTCAAGTTTCTAAATTCACACTAACAATATAACTCCAGTTGTGAAGCTCTTATCAGATTTAATGAAAGCATACAGTGAGAGATTAAACGAAGAGGTAAAGAGCTTGAGTTAACAGTAGACATGTTCAGGGGTAATTTGAGTTAACAGTAGACAGGTGCAGGGGTAATTTGAGTTAACAGTAGACAGGTGCAGGGGTAATTTGAGTTAACAGTAGACAGGTGCAGGGGTAATTTGAGTTAACAGTAGACAGGTGCAGGGGTAATTTGAGTTAACAGTAGACAGGTGCAGGGGTAATTTGAGTTAACAGTAGACAGGTTCAGGGGTAATTTGAGTTAACAGTAGACAGGTGCAGGGGTAATTTGAGCTAACAGTAGACAGGTGCAGGGGTAATTTGAGTTAACAGTAGACAGGTTCAGGGGTAATTTGAGTTAACAGTAGAAAGGTTCAGGGGTAATTTGAGTTAACAGTAGACAGGTGCAGGGGTAATTTGAGTTAACAGTAGACAGGTGCAGGGGTAATTTGAGTTAACAGTAGACAGGTTCAGGGGTAATTTGAGTTAACAGTAGACAGGTGCAGGGGTAATTTGAGCTAACAGTAGACAGGTGCAGGGGTAATTTGAGTTAACAGTAGACAGGTTCAGGGGTAATTTGAGTTAACAGTAGAAAGGTTCAGGGGTAATTTGAGTTAACAGTAGACAGGTGCAGGGGTAATTTGAGTTAACAGTAGACAGGTGCAGGGGTAATTTGAGTTAACAGTAGACAGGTGCAGGGGTAATTTGAGTTAACAGTAGACAGGTGCAGGGGTAATTTGAGTTAACAGTAGACAGGTGCAGGGGTAATTTGAGTTAACAGTAGACAGGTGCAGGGGTAATTTGAGTTAACAGTAGACAGGTTCAGGGGTAATTTGAGTTAACAGTAGACAGGTGCAGGGGTAATTTGAGCTAACAGTAGACAGGTGCAGGGGTAATTTGAGTTAACAGTAGACAGGTTCAGGGGTAATTTGAGTTAACAGTAGAAAGGTTCAGGGGTAATTTGAGTTAACAGTAGACAAAGGTGCAGGGGAAATGTGAGGTTACAATAGACAGGTGCAGGGGTCATTTGAGGTTACAGTAGACAGGTGCAGGGGGAATGTTAGTTTACAGAAGGCAGGTGCAGGTGTCAAATGGAGAGTACAGTACACAGGTTCAGGTGTAATTTGAGTTTACAGTAGACAGGTGCACGGGTAAATTGAGTTTACAAAAGACAGCAGGTGCAGGTGTAATTTGAGGTTACAGTAGACAGGTGCAGGGGTCAATTTGAGATTAAGGTACACAGGTGCAAGGGTAATATGAGTTTACAGTAGACATCAGGTGCAGAGGAAATGCTAGTTTACAGTAGACAGGTGCAGCGGTAATTTGAGTTTACAGTAGATATGTGCAGGGGGTAATTTGAGGATCCAGAAGACATCAGGTGTAGGGGTAATTTGAGTTAACAGTAGAAAGGTGCAGGGGGTTTTTCAGGGTCCAGTAGACATCAGGTGCAGGGGTAATTGGAGGTTACAGTAGACATAAGTGCAGGGGTAATTTGAGTTTACAGTTGACATCAGGTGCAGGGGTAATTGGAGGTTACAGTAGACAGGTGGAGGGGACAATTTGAGATTACAATACACAGGTTCAGGGGAAATTTGAGGTTCCAGTAGACGTCAGGTGAAGAGGTAATGCGAGTTTACAGAAGACAGGTGCAGGGGAAATTTGAGGTTCCAGAAGACATCAGGTGCAGGAGTGTTTTGAGGTTCCAGAAGACATCAGGTGCAGGAGTGTACTGTTGTCTGTATAGCACCAGTTGCTAATTATTCACTGTAAGGAGAACTAAAGCGGTGCACTAAATGACATGATAAAGTCCTCTACCATGTAGACCATAACCCTTGTGAATTATCAACATGTCTACAGTACAGCTTCCCTTCAGCTTCCCTTCAGCTTCCCTTCAGTTCAAAGTTAGTGTTAGTACTCATCCAAAGTCTACTTTGTATTAATTATTGTGCTCTTATTGGTTGCTGTTTGGTGCGGGGGTAATTTGAGTTTACAGTACACAGGTGCAGGGGTAATTTGAGTTTACAGTACACAGGTGCAGGGGTAATTTGAGTTTACAGTAGACAGGTGCAGGGGTAAATTGAGTTTGCAGTAGACAGGTGAAGGGGTTATGTGAGTTTACAGTAGACAGGTGCAGTGGTGATTAGAGATTACAGTAGACATCAGGTGCAGGGGTAATTTGAGGATACAGTATATTTCAGGTGCAAGTGTAAATTGAGTTTACAGTTAACAGTGGCAGGGGAAATTTGAGTGTATGTTAGACAGGTGCAGGGGTAATTTGAGGTTACAGTGGACATCAGGTGCAGGGTTAATTTCAGGTTACAGTAGACAGTTGCAGGGCTAATTATAGTTTACAGTAGACAAAGGTGCAGGGGACATTTGAGGTTACAGAAATAGGTCCACAGACGATGCAATCTCAACCACACTGCACACTGCCCTAACCCATCTGGACAAGAGGAATACCTATGTGAGAATGCTGTTCATCGACTACAGCTCGGCATTTAACACCATAGTGCCCTCCAAGCTCGTCATCAAGCTCGAGAACCTGGGTCTCGACCCCGCCCTGTACAACTGGGTACTGGACTTCCTGACGGGCCGCCCCCAGGTGGTGAGGGTAGGCAACATCATCTCCACCCCGCTGATCCTCAACACTGGGGCCCCACAAGGGTGCGTTCTGAGCCCTCTCCTGTACTCCCTGTTCACCCACGACTGCGTGGCCACGCACGCCTCCAACTCAATCATCAAGTTTGCGGACGACACAACAGTGGTAGGCTTGATTACCAACAATGACGAGACGGCCTACAGGGAGGAGGTGAGGGCCCTCGGAGTGTGGTGTCAGGAAAATAACCTCACACTCAACGTCAAAAAAACTAAGGAGATGATTGTGGACTTCAGGAAACAGCAGAGGGAACACCCCCCTATCCACATCAATGGAACAGTAGTGGAGAGGGTAGTAAGTTTTAAGTTCCTCGGCGTACACATCACAGACAAACTGAATTGGTCCACCCACACAGACAGCATCGTGAAGAAGGCGCAGCAGCGCCTCTTCAACCTCAGGAGGCTGAAGAAATTTGGCTTGTCACCAAAAGCACTCACAAACTTCTACAGATGCACAATCGAGAGCATCCTGTCGGGCTGTATCACCGCCTGGTACGGCAACTGCTCCGCCCACAACCGTAAGGCTCTCCAGAGGGTAGTGAGGTCTGCACAACGCATCACCGGGGGCAAACTACCTGCCCTCCAGGACACCTACACCACCCGATGTTACAGGAAGGCCATAAAGATCATCAAGGACAGCAACCACCCGAGCCACTGCCTGTTCACCCCGCTATCATCCAGAAGGCGAGGTCAGTACAGGTGCATCAAAGCTGGGACCGAGAGACTGAAAAACAGCTTCTATCTCAAGGCCATCAGACTGTTAAACAGCCACCACTAACATTGAGTGGCTGCTGCCAACACACTGACTCAACTCCAGCCACTTTAATAATGGGAATTGATGGGAATTGATGTAAAATATATCACTAGCCACTTTAAACAATGCTACCTAATATAATGTTTACATACCCTACATTATTCATCTCATATGTATACGTATATACTGTACTCTATATCATCTACTGCATCCTTATGTAATACATGTATCACTAGCCACTTTAACTATGCCACTTTGTTTACATACTCATCTCATATGTATATACTACACTCAATACCATCTACTGTATCTTGCCTATGCCGCTCTGTACCATCACTCATTCATATATCTTTATGTACCTATTCTTTATCCCCTTACACTTGTGTCTATAAGGTAGTAGTTTTGGAATTGTTAGCTAGATTACTTGTTGGTTATTACTGCATTGTCGGAACTAGAAGCACAAGCATTTTGCTACACTCGCACTAACATCTGCTAACCATGTGTACGTGACAAATAAAATTTGATTTGATTTGAGGTGCAGGTGTAATTTGAGATTACAGTAGACAGGTGCAGGGGTCATTTCAGTTTACAGTAGACAGGTCTTGGGGTTACGTGAGTTTACAGTAGATATCAGGTGCAGGGGTAATTTCAATTTACAGTAGACAGGTTTATGGGTAATTTGGATTTACAGTAGGAATCAGGTGCAGAGGTAATTTGAGTTTACAGTAGACATGCGCAGGGGTAATTTTAGGTTACAGCAGCCTGGTGCAGGAGTAAATTGAGTTTACAGTAGACATGTGCAGGGGTAAATTTGAGATTACATTTGTCATCAGACATAGGCGTAATTTGAGTTTACAAAAGACATTAGGTGCAGGCGTAATTTGAGGTTACAGTTGACATCAGGTGCAGTGGAAATTTGAGTTTACAGTATACAGGTGCAGGGGTCATTTGAGTTTACAGTAGACAGGTGCAGGGGTCATTTGAGTTTGTAGTAGACATCAGGTACAGTGGTAATTTGAGGTTACAGTAGTCATCAGGTACAGGGGTCATTTGAGATTACAGTAGACAGGTGCAGGGGTAATTTGAGGTTCCAGTAGACATCAGGTTCAGGGGTCATTTCAGTTTACAGTAGACAGGTGCAGGGGACATGTGAGGTTCCAGTAGTGTTATGAGCCTCCTTAAAGGAGGGAGGTGTCGGAATCAGGAGCAGGAGAACAAGGAAGTCCCAGTGGCACTATCTTTTATTTAAGACATCCCAACACAGCAAGAACATGGGGGAGAATACGCCCAAACAAGGTCGCCACCCACAGGGAAATAAACGTTACACACGGAGGAGAAATCTCTACTCCTAAACACATACCAAACGGTACAATCTGCCGTGTAAAAGAAAACCCAGACAGACACAAACGAAAAGGAAAAATGGATTGGTGGCAGCTAGTAGGCCGGCGATGACGATCGCCGAGCACCGCCTGAACAGGTTGAGGACCCACCTTCGGTGGAAGTCGTGACAAGTAGACATCAGGTGCAGGGGTAATTTGAGTTTACAGAAGACAGGTGCAGGGGTCAATTTGAGTTTACAGCAGACAGGTGTAGGGGAAATTTGAGGTTTCAGTAGACAGGTTCAGTGGTAATTTGAGTTACAGCAGATTGGGTCAGGGGTAATTTGAGTTTGCAGTAGACATCAGGTGCATTGGTAATTTGAGTTTACAGCAGACAGGTGCTGGGGAATGTTGAGTTTACAGTAGACAGTTTCACGGGTAATTTGAGTTTACAGAATACATTAGGTGCAGGCGTAATTTGAGGTTACAGTAGACATCAGGTACAGGGGTAATTTGAGTTTTTCAGTAGACAGGTGCAGGAGTAATTTTTTAAAACGGTAGACATCATGTGCATTGGCCATTTGAGTTTACAGTAGACATCAGGTGCAGAGGTAATTTGCGTTTACAGTAGACAGGTGCAGGGGTAATGTAAGGATACAGTTGACATCAGGTGCAGTGTTAATTTAAGGTTACAGTAGACAGGTGCAGGGGTAATTTGAGTTTGCAGTAGACAGGTGCAGGGGTATTTTGAGTTTACAGTAGACAGTTTCACGGGTAATTTGAGTTTACAGTAGACAGGTTCATGGGTATTTTGAGTTTACAGTAGACAGGTGCAGGAGTCATTTGATTTTACGGTAGACATCATGTGCAGTGGTAACTTGAGTTTACAGTAGACAGGTGCAGGGGTAATTTGAGGTTACAGTTGACATCAGGTGTAGGGGAAATTTGAGGTTACAGTAGACAGGTGTAGGGGTCATTTGAGTTTACAGTAGACATCAGGTGCAGGGGTAATTTTTGTTACAGTTGACATCAGGTGCAGTGGATATTTGAGATTCCAGTAGACATAAGGTGCAGGGGTATTTTGAGTTTACAACAGACAGGTGTAGGGGAAATTTGAGGTTTCAGTAGACTGGTGCAGGAGTAAATTGAGTTTACAGCAGACAGGTGCAGGGGAAATTGGAGGTTACAGTAGACACCAGGTGCAGGAGAAATTTGAGGTTACAGTAGACATCAGGTGCAGGGGAAATTTGAGGTTACAGTGGACATCAGGTGCAAGGGTATTTTGAGGTTCCAGTAGACAGGTACAGTGGTAATTTGAGGTTACAGTAGACATCAGGTGCAGGGGTAATTCTAGTTTACTGTAGACATTAGTTTCATGGGTAATTTGAGGTTACAGTTGACATTTTCAGGGGTAATTTGAGTTTACAGTAGACATCAGGTGCAGGGTAATTTGATGTTACACTTGGGAAAGAATGCTGTTGCTATCGTAAAGTTAGTAAGTGATCATAACACATGATATTAACATGTTACAAACAGCAGATATTTTGTATGGATTTTCTATTATGTGTGTATATCTTGTGCATCTTATAAGGGATACCATTGGTAATGAAACACAAAAAATGTACAGTATGTACATCAATTTTGCCACATAATTTGCATGGGAATATCTTCATATTTTTTTTCATTTTTAGAAGATTTTAACCTGCCACATTTCCATCCACCTAGATATAAATTAAAACTTTCCCTCTGAAGGATGCCATTGCAGTACCACCCCACTTAGTTACCAATATATTTTTTACAAACAAGATGATATCACCCTCTCCATGATATTAATATGATATGTTCTGTGATCTGTAAACAGCTGGTTATCTTGTTTTTCCATGATAAGAGAAAGTGCTGAGGATTTCCGGTTTGTGAGCACATTTGGGCTGAATCTTTCACACATCACAAATTGCAGATGGGAAGCAGTGATCTTGAACAGCCGATCACATTTCCGTGACCATCTGACACCTTCCATTTAGGAAAATAATACTTTCTATCTTAGCATACCCTCTGCTGCTGTTGCAGCCAGCAAAAGGAATTATGCCTGGTAGACTTTGTTATGCTGTAACTTCCAGATAGATTCTCCTTGTTTTGTTTCATTGATTAGATTAAATGCTCTAATCTTTTATCTGTTTATTCTAGGCTGTAATCATCTGAGCTGTGCATATTATTGACTTTTTCCCTGTATTGTTGTTGATATGCCTGTCAATGCAATACTATTTCAATTATTGACACTGTAAGAGCATCAATATACAGTATGTAGTGATGATTGTGTATTTTAACAAAAATTAATAGACTATTTAACATTTTGTAGATCTGCACAAAGCATATAGTATTCACGTTTCTTAACTATTCCTACATTCCCACACTATTTCACATTATTTAGCATTTTCTTTCTCTGCATATCCTCTTTGTAGTAGGGCAGTGGGCACCAACCCTGGTCATTGATAGCTACAGGGTGTGTCAGCTTTTCTTTCAGTCTAGAACTAACAGAATTGATTCTGCAAATCAAGGTCCTGATAATTAGTTGATTATTTCAATCAGGTGAGCCTTGCTGGAATAAACACCTGTAAACCCTGTGGTTCTCAATGACCAGGACTGGAAAACCCTACTGTGGTTAGTCCTAACCTTAACCCTAGTCATAGATCGAATACTAAACTCAAAACAAATTCATAGTCCATGCCTAGTGCATTCATAAGCAGTTCATACTGTAAGCAAGTCAACTCAGGTCAAAATAAGCACACCTGGTTTTTGTTTGATAAAAGAGTGGATGTAATGTTCAATCATATTTTTCAGAACATTCAATTGCGTTCCATAAAAGAAAATACCTATTTACTTCCTCTTCAAGGAATACAGAATTCTTTATCCCCTTACACTCGTGTCTATAAGGTAGTAGTTTTGGAATTGTTAGCTAGATTACTTGTTGGTTATTACTGCATTGTCGGAACTAGAAGCACAAGCATTTCGCTACACTCGCACTAACATCTGCTAACCATGTGTATGTGACAAATAAAATTTGATTTGATTTGATTTGCATGTAATGTGAATGTGACAGATACATATGAGCTGGGTTAACTGGTATGGAGAGAGTTGTAAATCACTGTACTGTGATTCTCTGTCTCAAGGGGTTTAATTAGTCCAGAATCTCTTCTCTTATCTGATGACCAACCCCCCTCCCCCCCTCCCTGCAACAACCTACCACCATATAAATGCCCTGAAATTTGAAGACCAGTGGCCTCAGGAGACTGAGTTGCTACAAAGAGCTGAAAGAGTTGGAAATGGTCATTTCATAGCACTAGGGTGGCTCTCTGGAGACTTGGGTAATGTCATCCTAATTGACTGTGGTATTATCTTTGGCAAACATTACAGTCCCAGACAAACTCCAAAAGAGGTTATAGCTAGGTACTAGAATATGATTATACTGTATGTTGAGCCGTTTAAGGTTGGAGTACTGTATAATCAAAATTATTATGTTTAACTTGATAAACACAAATTCATTGAGCAATATCCATTTATGGACATTGCTTGAAACATGTATAGAGTACCACAATATGAGTCATAATACCCGTAAATCATAGCGGTCAATTGTTTTTCCATTTATTTTTACCATAGGGGATTTTAGAAACATTTAAAATAATGTCTGTGTTTCATGTAGGCTTACCCTGCAGAGATGTTTTGATAACCGTGTAAATCTCTCTAGGACAAGGTGACTTTTATCAATATATTCACCCGTATTTACCCCCATCAAATGAAATGCTAATTAGCTTCTAATGTGGCTATCATAAAGAACTACAAATGCCATGATGACCTGGACGAGACTGCCGAATCGAGGCTAAGGTGAGATTCTCTGGATTAACTTTCTAATGTTAGCTACATTTGGTCATGAATAAATTGCGTATATTTATTTAAATTAATAATTTTGTGAACTGTCTTGTGCATGTTTTAAATTGACACAATAACTGTAAGCAAAGAGATGATGTGCAAGAGCTTGCAGGGATCTGTAGTCTTGCATGATGTCTACTTTGATGCGAATTATCTTTTTTGAATCTGAGAGTAAATAGTGCCAAATATATTGATGAAAGTCAACTTGTCCGAGAGAGATTTATATGGCTATCAAAACGTCATGCCAGGGCAAGCCTTTCCCTATGGGAAAAATTGTATGGTGGAAAAGTGATTGGAACCATTTCCCTGTTTGACCGCTAGGTTTTATGGGAATTATGAAACCTCCACTGTGGGGCTCTATAGCCAAACCACTAAATGAGTACACAAGATGCTCAGATGGTCTGGTTACATTTTACAAGACTCCGGTAGTAGCTGTATGATCTATAAACCACACTGGGTTGAGAGGTGGTACTGTCCTGTTGTCAAACATTCAACCATCAAAAGGCATCAAGAAAGATTATATATTTTATTAATGTTAAAACCCACAGTTTGTGTGGCCTACTATTATCGGATGGTGTTGCTCTATTTCATAGTAAATGAACAAGCTCATTTATCCTTATCCGTCATTTTATAACTTGTGAGGAGGTATCTGTCAGTTCTGGTCCCGGGGGACCCTTGGATGTGCACGTTTTAACTCCAATTGCGCTCCTTATTTAATTGACAGTTCAGTCCAACCTAATAAGTGCTATAACAGATTTAAAATTGATTTGCTTGAATGTTTTGTTTACATGGTTGGCTTTGTGGGAAAGACATGTTTCATCAACTTGCTTTGTTATTTAGCCCCTCAATATGACAATTGTGATGATACATCAACCTAAATGCAGCATATAGTCAATTAAGAATGACAATTTAATTGTATGTGATGAAATAGTATAGGTAATTGTATGTGATAAGATATAGTGACACTAAAACCACATAGTTGTAGCACCAAACAGTTGGATCAAACAGTTCTGAACATAAGATGTTACCTCCCAAGATACTGTGTAAAGTGTTATAACAATGCTTTCATAACAGCCTTATGTATGGGGTGGCAGGTAGCCTAGTGGTTAGAGCATTGGACTAGTAACCGAAAGGTTGCAAGATTGAATCCCCGAGCTGACAAGGTAAAAATCTGGAACCCACTGTTCCTAGGCTGTCATTGAAAATAATAATTTGTTCTTAACTGACTTACATAGTTAAATAAAGGATTTTTTAAAATGGCTTTCTGACATATTTACAGGGTATTCTGAAAGTATTCAGACTCCTTGACTTTTTCCACATTTTGTTACGTTACGGCCTTATTCTAAAATTCATTGAATTGTTTTTTCTCCTCATCACACTACATACTATACACCATAATGACAAAGCAAAAACTGTTTTTTAGAAATGTTTGCAAACTTATAAAAGATCAAAACAAATTAAATATCACATTTACTTAAGTATTCAGTGTAACGGCGTTCTTCGTTTGTAGAAAGAGAGTCGGACCGAAATGCAGCATGGTGGTTACTCATGTCTTTAATGGAAAAAGTGACGATACATGAAATAACTAAATAAATACAAAAACAACAAACGGAACGTGAAACTTATTACAGCCTATCTGGTGAACACTACACAGAGACAGGAACAATCACCCACGAAAGACAAAGCGAAACTCAGGCTACCTAAATACGGTTCCCAATCAGAGGCAACGAGAATCACCTGACTGCTGATTGAGAACCGCCTCAGGCAGCCAAGCCTATACAACACCCCTAATCAGCCGCGATCCCAAATACTACAAACCCCAATATGAAATACAATAACATAAACCCCTGTCACACCCTGGCCTGACCAAATATATAACGAAAACACAAAATACAATGACCAAGGCGTGACATTCAGACCCTTTAATCAGTACTTTGTTGATGCACCTTTGGCAACAATTACAGTCTTGAGTCTTCTTGGGTATGACGCTATAAGCTTGGCACACCTGTATTTGCTGTGTTTCTCCCATTCTTCTCTGCAGATCCTCTCAAGCTCTGTCAGGTTGGATGGGGAGTGTCGCTACACAGCTATTTTCAGGTCTCTCCAGAGATGTTTGATTTTGTTCAAGTCCGGGCTCTGGCTGGGCCACTCAAGGACATTCAGAGACTTGTTCTGAAGCCACTCCTGCATTGTCTTGGCTGTGTACTTAGGGTCGTTGTCCTGTTGGAAGGTGAACCTTCGCCCCAGTCTGAGGTCCTAGGTGCTCTGGAACAGGTTTTCATCAAGAATCTCTCTGTACTTTCCTTTGTTCATCTTTCCCTCGATCCTGACTAGTCTCCAAGTCCCTACAGATGAAAAACATCCCCACAGCATGATGCTGCCACGACCATACTCCACCGTATGGAGACGTGCCTCCAGACGTGCCACTTGGCATTTAGGCCAACGAGTTCAACCTTGGTTTCAAGGTTGAACTCAGACCAGATAATCTTGTTTCTCATTGTTTGAGTCCTTTAGGTGCCTTTTGGCAAACTCCAAGTTGGCTGTCATGTGCCTTTAACTGAGGAGTGGCTTCCGTCTGGCCACTCTACCATAAAAGCATGATTGTTAGAGTGCTGCAGAGATGGTTGTCCTTCTGAAAGTTTCTCCCATCTCCACAGAGGAACTCTGGACTCTGTCAGAGTGACCATCGTGTTCCTTGTCACCTCCTTGACCAAGGGCCTACTCCCCGATTGCTCAGTTTGGCTGGGCAGCCAGCTCTTGGTGGTTCCAAACGTCTTCAATTTAAGAATGATGGAAGCCACTGTGTTCTTGGGGACATTCAATGCTGCAGAAATTTTTTGATAATCTTCCCCAGATCTGTGCCTAGACACAATTCTTTCTCGGAGCTCTACAGACAATTCCTCTGACCTCATGGCTCGGTTTTTGCTCTGACATGCATTGTAAACTGTGGGACCTTATATAGACAGGTGTGGGCCTTTCCAAACAATGTCCAATCAATTGAATTTACCACAGGTGGACTCCAATCAAGTTGTAGAAACACCTCAAGGATGATCAATGGAAACAGGATGCACCTGGGCTCAATTTTAAGTCTCATAGCAAACGGTCTGAATACTTATGAAAATAAGGTATTTTGGTTGTTTATTTTTAATACATTTGCAAAAGTGTCTAATTATGGGCTATTGTGTGTAGATTGATGAGGAAAACAATTAATGTAATCAATTTTAGAATAAGGCTGTAACATAACAAAATGTGGAAAAGAGTAGGTGTCTGAATGCACTGTATATACAGTGGGACAAAAAAGTATTTAGTCAGCCACCAATTGTGCAAGTTCTCCCACTTAAAAAGATGAGAGAGGCCTGTAATTTTCATCATAGGTACACTTCAACTATGACAGACAAAATGAGAAAAAACATCCAAAAAATCACATTGTAGGATTTTTAATGAATTAATTTGCAAATTATGGTGGAAAATAAGTATTTGGTCAATAATCTCAATACTTTGTTATATGCCCTTTGTTGGCAATGACAGAGGTCAAACGTTTTCTGTAAGTCTTCACAAGGTTGTCACACACTGTTGCTGGTATTTTGGCCCATTCCTCCATGCAGATCTCCTCTAGAGCAGTGATGTTTTGGGGCTGTTGCTGGGCAACACGGACTTTCAACTCCCACCAAAGATTTTCTATGGGGTTGAGATCTGGAGACTGGCTAGGCCACTCCAGGACCTTGAAATGCTTCTTACGAAGCCACTCCTTCGTTGCCCGGGCGGTGTGTTTGGGATCATTGTCATGCTGAAAGACCCAGCCACATTTCATCTTCAATGCCCTTGCTGATGGAAGGAGGTTATCACTCAAAGTCCCACACACATGGCCCCATTCATTCTTTCCTTGACATGGATCAGTCGTCCTGGTCCCTTTGCAGAAAAACAGCCCCAAAGCATGATGTTTCCACCCCCCATGCTTCACAGTAGGTATGGTGTTCTTTGGATGCAACTCAGCATTCTTTGTCCTCCAAACACGACGAGTTGAGTTTTTACCAAAAAGTTCTATTTTGGTTTCATCTGACCATATGACATTCTCCCAATCTTCTTCTGGATCATCCAAATGCTCTCTAGCAAACTTCAGATGGGCCTGGATATGTACTGGCTTAAGCAGGGGGACACGTCTGGCACTGCAGGATTTGAGTTCCTGGTGGCGTAGTGTGTTACTGATGGTAGGCTTTGTTACTTTGGTCCCAGCTCTCTGCAGGTCATTCACTAGGTCCCCCCGTGTGGTTCTGGGATTTTTGCTCACCGTTCTTGTGATCATTTTGACCCCACGGGGTGAGATCTTGCGTGGAGCCCCAGATCGAGGGAGATTATCAGTGGTATTGTATGTCTTCCATTTCCTAATAATTGCTCCCACAGTTGATTTCTTCAAACCAAGCTGCTTACCTATTGCAGATTCAGTCTTCCCAGCCTGGTGCAGGTCTACAATTTTGTTTCTGGTGTCCTTTGACAGCTCTTTGGTCTTGGCCATAGTGGAGTTTGGAGTGTGACTGTTTGATGTTGTGGACAGGTGTCTTTTATACTGATAACAAGTTCAAACAGGTGCCATTAATACAGGTAACGAGTGGAGGACAGAGGAGCCTCTTAAAGAAGAAGTTACAGGTCTGTGAGAGCCAGAAATCTTGCTTGTTTGTAGGTGACCAAATACTTATTTTCCACCATAATTTGCAAATAAATTAATAAAAAATCCTACAATGTGATATTCTGGATTTTTTTCCTCATTTTGTCTGTCATAGTTGAAGTGTACCTATGATGAATATTACAGGCCTCTCTCATCTTTTTAAGTAGGAGAACTTGCACAATTGGTGGCTGACTAAATACTGTATATGTAACATGTTGATAACATGGGTAGACATTGTTTGACTCATGGAACCATCATATGAGTTACAAGACAACAAATATCAGATATGAGGTGTGTCTTTATTGGAGTTGACAGTGCATCTGTACACCCACTATAAGGTGAAATTATTTAGAAATACTGTCAAAATGGGTTGTGAGGCCTATCCTGTATGGGCTCATTTGTAGGGACAGGCCACCAGAGGTCTCTTCACAGTCCCCAAGTCCAGAAAAGACTACTGGAGGCTTACAGTACTACATATATCCATGACTACATGGAACTCTATTCCACATCAAGTAACTCATGCAAGCAGTAACATCTGATTTTAAAAACAGATACAAATACACCTTATGGAACAGGACTGTGAAGGGACACATACAGGCACACACACATGCATACACACCCACGATAACATACACACTATACACACACACGTACACATCGATTTTGTGATGCAGATATGTGGTAGTAGAGTAGTGGCCTGAGGGCACACACTTAATGTGTTGTGAAATCTGTTGTGAAATGTAATGCAATGTTTTTAATTGTATATAACTGCCTTAATGTTGCTGGACCCCAGGAAGAGTAGCTGCTGCCTTGGGGATCCATATAAATATAAATGCATTCATTCCTTTCTATTGTGTAGGCCTACAGTAGACCTATGTCAATGTCACAATAACTATTCTATCAAGCTACAAATATCTGATGACTTCTGCTTTTAGATACTAAAATAGCTATATAATGGATGTTTATATGCATGGCAATTTAACTTGCTACAATGTGGCTGGTTATTGGAATGAGGATGAATTTATGCTCCCAGAAAACAATCTTGTCAAACATACACAAATATGTTTTATAATTAAAATTATAAAACTATTATTGGTAATATCATACTCTATGTCCAAATGTGAGGCATATAATCCACTAAAGTTGGACTAGCAGGAGCAGAATGAGATGAGAGGTTATTTTGGCGATGGAGATTAAGGCAGGGGCTTTTTGTCATTTGTGCGAGACAAGCCATTCATTCATCCATCCAGTTCACAGCCAAAAAAAGGCTGGTCCCAGAAATTAGCAGTTTCAGCTCAGCAGCAAAGTCGTCGGGCTGTGAAGGCAGAGAGAAATTGACTAATTAGCAATGCGCACTAAAACTTGACGGTTCTCTCTATAGCAGCGAGGGAAGACTCGGGTTTTCTCCCCCTTTCTCTTTTCTTTCTTCCATAGATGTTTGAAATCGCAGTCATTTACGCTCGACAGTTTTTACAATAGCCTTGAGCCATAATTTTGCGAGTCTCTCCAGCATCCATACCCCTGCATGGTCTCTCTCCACTGGCCATGCACGACCGTTTCTCTCCCCAACCGTGGATTTCCTATTACTCTCGTTACGACTCACTGAGCCCCAGGCCCAAGGATAATGATGTGTTGTTTCTTGGTAGCATAATTTGTCACACGTATATTTCTTCTTCTTCTTCTCTTGCAGAAAGCACAGCTCCCTCTCACACACTCACACACTTCTTGTTAATTCAGAAGAACAAATGATCAACGCCAACAAATAACCTGAAATAGTGACTTTATGAGTGAGAATCAATAATTATACTGTGGCTCCGACCATAGACTTTTAAAGGAAAGGAACACATCTAAAGAAAAAGGAGAACAAAGAAAAATCAAGTGAGATTATTGGGAACCTGAAGCTTTTTACAAGCTCGTAATCAGGTAAGTTTG
Source organism: Oncorhynchus kisutch (assembly GCF_002021735.2). NCBI lineage: Eukaryota > Metazoa > Chordata > Actinopteri > Salmoniformes > Salmonidae > Oncorhynchus > Oncorhynchus kisutch. The sequence goes on along the minus strand of NC_034203.2, from coordinate 27,705,467 downwards.
GCTTGATCTGAAACAAGCTGCTCACATCATTTAGTTGTGACAGGCGCTTTAGAGAATGTGGCGACTACGAAACAAGGTAGTACAGGACGCTTATATCAAGTTTACAAACATTTTTCATGTAGTAAATGCATTTTTAGCGTTGTTTAACTACATACACATGTGCATGTTTCATTTATATTGTTGAATTACTGCACTGAATGAATCATTTCCGATACTCATGTCTGAATAGTCGTAACTCAGGTAAAAGGGGAAAAAGCTTCCGCACCGAGCACAGTGATGTCGGCTGTGTGAGGGGACAAACTAATTGCTTTTGTATCACTCCGTGCGTGCATTTGTGGATGTGTAAATTTGATCATTGTGAGAGTGCAGCAAGATAAGAGGAGAACGATAAGTGTTAGCTGAATGCTGCATATTCTCTTTGCATAGGGGTTGCCGTTCCCTTATTCAACAACTTAAATTGCGTTATCAAAGAGAAGGCGCTGCAGCATCTCCTCTCATAGTTTGTTTTGGCAATGCGCGTCAAACCGCAGCGTCAATTGAAATGATCTTGTCTTGAAATAATGCAAATAGCAATTGAATGGCATATTCTTGGGACAATAGGTTTTTATTTTCTCTTGTCTTCCGACATGAGCCAAAGCAAAGTTGAAATGATAGCCAACCGGACCGAACTATATTGTTCATTGCAGAATAGTATCGGCGGGAGCAGCATGATGGTTTACCGGTTCGATCGGATACATATTCATTTAACTAACCATTATGATCGGTATAACGTGAAGGTATTAGAGACAATTCCCTCCTGACAGTGATGATGATATCATGTTATTTTATTCATAGATAAATGGTCTAGATGTAGGCTAAATGGCTTGCATGGTGTATTTGTTGCCTAGGTGAAGTCATGTCCAGATCGGGTGATAGAACATCCACCTTTGACCCTACACACAGTGACACCCTGCTGCACGGGCTCAACCTGCTATGGAGGAAACAGCTTTTCTGTGATGTGACTCTCACTGCCCAAGGACAGCAGTTCCACTGCCACAAAGCAGTGCTGGCGTCCTGCTCTCAGTATTTCAGGTGTCTCTTTTCCAGCAGTCATATGCTCAACAACGAGGGGACCAACAACAACAAAGACCAGGGGAGCAGTGGTACCCCATCTTCCTCCCCCGATGACAAGCTGATGGCAAGCACCCGGTCCATCAACAACCTGGTCCTCCAAGGCTGCTCCTCCATCGGACTACGGCTAGTGCTGGAGTACCTGTACACTGCCAATGTCACGCTCTCCCTGGACACTGTGGAAGAGGTGCTCTCGGTCAGCAAGATCCTCAACGTCCCTCAGATCACCAAGCTCAGCGTGCAGTTCCTCAATGACCAGATCTCTGTACAAAACTACAAGCAGATCTGCAAGATCGCAGCACTGCACGGCTTGGACGAGACCAAGAAGCTGGCCAACAAGTACCTGGTGGAGGATGTGCTGCTGCTGAACTTTGAGGAGATGTGCGCCATGCTGGACGCTCTGCCGCCCCCGGTGGAGTCAGAGCTGGCCCTCTTCCAGATGTCTGTGCTGTGGCTGGAGCATGACCGGGAGACTCGCATGCACTACGCCCCGGACCTGATGAAGAGGCTGCGCTTCGCCCTCATTCCGGCCCCGGAGCTGGTGGAGAGGGTGCAGTCGGTTGACTTCATGAGGAGTGACCCAGTGTGCCAGAAGCTGCTGATGGATGCCATGAACTACCACCTGATGCCCTTCAGACAGCACTGCAGGCAGACCACAGCCAGCAAGTGAGGATGTACACACACACACACACACACACACACACACACACACACACACACACACACACACACACACACACACACACACACACACACACACACAAGGTTGGTAAATATACTACCTTGTACACTTGGATATGGTTAGGGTTAGTGAGGATGCTTTAGAATGGTCTAATCTACCTTATTTTCCATACCATCTCACACTATAAATGTGTTAACTCTCAGTACATTTTTTAAAGTGTTGAAAAGATGGAGAAACATAACTTCAGTCAATAGGAAGATAGTTGAACAGTACATTCAGGCATTTCTTACAAAATACGAGTTATCACATTATTCCCAAAAATATATAGGTCACTTATAATTAAACATAGACACACTTGTCAAACATATTACAGAAGAGCACATGAAAACTGCTATTGACATAACCTGGGTAGATATAACCTATAAATACATAACCTATACATTTTTGAATAGCTTGACAAGAGCAAGGAAACAATTAATGGATTATAGAGTTGTAGATCTGGGTGATCCATACCGAGAATGGCTGCTTTGTCTGCCTTACCTACAGTCCAACCATGGCTTGTCATGGTGTGTTCGTCATGATCAGCATTTTCGAGACAGTTAATGGACAGGAGTTGCCAGGAAGATGATTGGTGGTGCTTGAAGCTGCTGTTGTTGACAGCAAACACCTTAGTTAAAAACCTCTTGAAACACCGGAGTTTGTATTATAACTCTGAAATATTATGGAGCAATTTTGACTGTTACATTTGTTGAACATTATCTTCTTAATTCAGAAACAGTAGGCTTTATGATTGGAAAACTAATCTCACAGTATTGGAGAAAATAGAAATGAACAATTATCTTGCACTTGTGGTGTATAATGTATTTACCAGAGTAATTTATAATTTATAGCATGGTTCATTTCCTTATTTATTTCTCTCTATCTTTATGGAGCACACTACTGTTTCCCTATCTAATGGAAATCAAAGAAAAAGTTATGAGCAATGGAGAGGACCTGCATGTCCTGTAGCATGTTGCCATGCCTAGTAGTCTCCTTTAGTGAGATGTCCATACATGGGTCCAAATGCAGCACGGATCTAGGATCTAAACTTCTCATATTAATATCACATGCCACTGTTTCTCTCCCCTCAATTCATCAACATTATCTATGTCCAGTGGTCATTTGCATATGAGAATAACCCCAAAAAACACATGAGTGGGCCATTATCCAAATGGATGCACTGAGACGGTGGTCATTTAGTCATCAAAAATAGCAATACAAATGTCTGGAATTAATGGCCAATGTTGTTAAAACGACTGTTACTTTGTGGTTAGTTGTTTAATTGCATTGAACTTCATTCAAAACAAGATGACTGGACTCAATGCACAGTAAAGTGTGTGGCTCGGCTATTTCACAAACAAACCCCCAGACCCCCCGGAATATGTTGAACAATTGGTTCAGAACTGCCACATGGAGAGTCTTCACCAATGGAATAGCGATATTGATCTACTCTACTGTATATTGCCCAGTCATATCTGCGTCCCTGTATGACACCTTTTAGAAAAGTCTGATGACTTCACACCTAATTGAACAGATATCTTTAGGGGTTAAACCCCCTTTGGACAGAAAGCATATGAAAAGCAAGCAGGTTCATTTTTTCACATCAATTCAGAGACAAACAGTTGTGATGTTACAAAGTCTAGTTACTCTGTTATTACCATGTTATTAAATAGATACAGTGTTCAGGATAATACACAATGCTGTTAAGATGTTACTACTGTGATCTACATAGCTCATATAGTGTTGGCCAATAAGGAAGTGTCTACATGATGGGGAACATTATTTTGTTATCTAAATCTTTCATACAGGATATGCTACAGTTCAATGACTTCCAACACAATGACGTTGTAGTGATCAGTTGCAGTTGGCTTGGTGCTATAATGGAAAATCTTGTATTTTTGTTTGATGTTGGTGGTTGTTTTATTTAATCTATATCAGTTATGTAATCTTTGTGTTTCCTACCTCTTATCCCCACACTTCAAACCCCCTCCACCCCAACCCCAACCCCATCCAAACCCCAACCCCTCCACACCCACTTTACTCCAGGATTCGTTCCAATAAGAGGATGCTGTTGCTGGTGGGTGGCTTGCCTCCTGGACCTGATCGACTCCCCAGTAATCTGGTCCAGTACTATGATGACGAGAAGAAGACATGGAAGATCCTCACTAGTGAGTAGTAGCGCCGTCTTTTACCTGAAGCTTCTTCTGTTATAAGCGTCAAATTAATCAACATTCTATCAATGTCATATTTGATATTTTGTTGAACATCAATCGTTTTTTAAAAATGATTTCACAAAAGGTCATACACAGTTTATGTCTCATTTTAACCAGATTTCAACCCACAAATCAACAATAGGATTTCAAGGGTTGGTTTATTTCAAGTTTAATGTTACGAGGCTTTACCTTTAGCACAAGTACATTTTCTGGTCAAATGAGGGAAGAAGGAAGAAGTTCCTCAAATTCCTAGAGGTAATGGTGTATTACTAGCACTTTTAGTACGTTTTTAATCAGAGCGTGACTTTACAGGCACACCACCATGGCATGGAGTTTCCCTTGTTTTTGCTGAAATCTCCTGGCAAAGACGCATGGCCAGATTTATTGTCATCTAACGACATAGTGGCGTGTAGATTAACATTATAGAATGACATGTTACTGTCCAATATATTAAGATACAATATATTATTATTGAATATTGAGTATGCCAGATAGATAGTAGAGAGATAAAGAGAAAAGAAACATCCCTCCAAGCTAATAAAACCATTTTGGTTTTTGGACATGCATCGACAACTAGAAAAACGTTGCAAAGCTAAAAGCACATTTTGTGGATATTCTTTGCCCAATAACTTACAGATGTAGGATCTTAATTTGAGCCAGTTTGCTACAGCTTGAAAATGGAAACAGGAACAGGAAATGTGAATTATTATGTGGATTATAATTAATGGGCATTTTTGTAGGGGTTGACACGTTTCGTTAAGGAAGTGGAAATTAGGAACTTTAGAAGTCTTCTTAAACCTTGAATACACTGCAAGTTTGCATTTCCTGATGTGCAACAAAATAGTCAACAAAGTAACCCTTTACACTCATACCCGTATACAGATTGAAAATGGAAGATTTGGGCACTGATAAAACGGCTCAATTGGAACGCAGTGGCTGTACAGTAACATACTATACATGATGTCAGAGCTCTGTCCTTGTGCTTCACAGCACTGTTTTGACTGACAGCTATTCTGAACTTGAGCACCTAGCGCGACAAGAAGTTGCCCCCATTGGGCAACTTTTGCTCATTATTTGATGTCTGAGTGAGGGAAATGCTGTAAATTAACAGGACTCAATGTATTTTGAAAGATGACTCATTGAGGATTATAATAAATACTGCTTTGATGTCACACATGCAAGCCAAACACCTGTGAGTCCAAATGTGCACTTGTCATATACAGTGTCAACGTTTATGATCATTATGTTCGATGTACAGTTATAAGATGACATGATGTCATACCCTGGGTTGTTCTGAACAGAATTAGCCTATTTTTGTTTATTGTGAGCCACAAACACCTGAGTGTGGGCCACACACACCTGAATGTACACGACTCCTTTCTATGCGCACCAAAATTACAATATGTTTCTCTGAAATGCCTTGTGGAGGCCTAACACTGTAAGATCGTATTTTATAACTTATCTAGTCACATTGGCATTAGAAGAGGCTTTCAAATGATGTCCACCTGAACCAGCTAGAGATTTATAATGGACCGTTTTTGGATTGCGTGAACAACAACAGTAGTTGTGTGATGGTGGAGATGCAGGGTTGTGTTCCAAACAAAACAACTACAAGTGTGCTTGCTCTAGTTCCTCAACGGCACAGCTAGGGGAGCTCAAAAAGCACCTTATAGTTGAAGACTGTTCTTTGAGTCATAAAAATGCATTGAAATGTCTTAGGAACTGTGAACACTTTGGAGGGGTGTGTGTCCACTTGGAGACAACAACAAAAATAAGTGTAATTTTTGTGTCTTGTGTTGCACCTACCCCACATTTTCCAGGAATAGTCTTATCATGTAACTGAATGTATCCAGAGTATTTTCAGTTTTCGTTATGATCAAATGCGGCGAAAAGTACAGTAAATGTAAAAGGCACATAAAATCAACAGTCTGGATGTTGGATTCAGTCTTGTGCCAGGTTGTTTTCTAACCTTTGGTGTAATAATTTCCCCATAATCTGCAAACTGTTCCCTTTCAATTGCTACCATAGTTATACATTTTCATATTTCTTCTATAAGAAACATTTCAATGTAGCCCTGTCCATATAGGCCAATTCCCACGAGTGTAAAGGGTTACGATCCTACATCTGTAATGCTTCTGCAAATACAAAGAACAAGCTTTCTATTACACTACTTGCCTCAAGATATAGTGTCCTATGCTCTCTCTCCCACCTGTCTATGTTGACCTTTTGAGAGATACCACTATATTCTTGCCAATTTCCAAAGGTCAAACAAGTGCTAATGGAAAACCTTATCTGTCCTTTGCATCATCATCATCTGTGTCCATATTGAGTTGTTGTCCTCTGGCCTGGCAGGGAGCATCTCTCACTAATGTCGCTCCATTCATACATATTACCCACTGGTCTACCTCCCTACTGTCATCTCCTAGACCCTCTACACTCTATTCTCCCAATACAATACAACTGTATTGTCCATTTGTCAGAACTGCTTTCAATCACTCCTATTCAACACACTAACAACACTTGTCTCACACATGCCCATAGTTATTTCTGGTCCTGGTCTGATATTGCCAGTGTCATGTACCATGATACCATTTCAACACATACCATCTGTAGCTAGACAGAATTGTAGCAGTGGTTCCAAATACTATGCACCTGTCTGCTGTCTGTCAACACTCAACAAGCTACATTTCTGCTCTGTTATCATTAGTGTTACATTAATGGTATTTTAACATTTCCTCTTGATTTTGTCAGCCATGTTACCAGAACAGGCATGCATACACAACGACTTTCAGCCTCATTGATATTTCAGTATTGACATTTTTCTCATTAAAGCTCATTGGTATAAAGTGTAACAACCAAAAGGTCAATGGGGATTTCCATTATTCAAAACTAAAAGTTAACACTCAAATGGTCCGTGTCCGTGTGGAAGGACAAAACTGCAAAATCATCCCCTTAACGTAACACATCGATAACCACCTGATGTAGCTGCTACACAATGGATGTGGAATAGAGGATGATTAACATTCAATCATAACTTTTCAATGAGGCGAAGCCTGAGAGGGATAGCGTTTGATTAAGACATTTATCAACACAATTTAGGGAGAGTCTGATCCCTCTTGTCGCGTCAGATCACTGCAGCTCGTCTGTTCTAGAAACTAGAGGAACTCTTGCTTGCCATCTAGTGTACCTATCGCACCGTGAAGAAGCAGGGAAGAGAAGGAAGACAAAGACATTGGCTCAGTTAAAGTAGTGACTCTGTCCACCGCTGCCTGATTCTACAGTACCTGTGCCAACCTGGCATTAACACTTCATGGCTTCAAAAATCCATCTTGATCTAAGCACAGTACTGAGCAAAAGGATGCAATGTGGTGGGATGCAACACTAACGATGTTAGATGGCTGTAGTAACGCAACGGTTGATTGGTGCAGTTGCCGTGGAGTCATTCAGTCGACCCCAACCAAGTGTGTTTCTATGCTGAGGTGTCTGACTCCCTCTAGTGAACCTGAGAGCTTACTGTAAAGCCAAGACCAATTCTAAGGGATTGGGTTTCTGCCACATAGTGGCTTTACAGTTTTGGCTCCAGTGGTAAATATGGAACAGTTTAAATATATTTTGATATCAACATCTATGAACATCATGATCCCTGATTCAGAGATAGATCTTATCTCTTTTCAGGCTGTAATGTACAAGACTATCAGAATAGGAGTAAAACGAATAAATGAGCAAACTTGAACATAAGTTATGGACAGTAAATCCATCGAGTCTATTTATCCTCAATACCATCTCATTTACCCTCAGTGGAGTGCAATGTTTTTTTTTACAGTATCAGATGTTGTTTACTAAGAGCAGAAATCACAACACAACAAAAATAACCACTCTTTCAAATCTCTTAACATCTACTAAATGATAACATTAAGGCATGTGAACGAAATCTACCACCTACACCCTTTTGCCAGTGTGGTGCACTGAAGTCAGGGAGTAGAATCCACTTCCCTCAAGATAAAGCTGTTAGTCCTCCTATCTACCGTATCTGAGGCTCTCCACCTTCAATGGAAGACCTCTGCTTGTCACACACCCTTATTGAAGATTAAGCTGTGTAAGTCAGTATCTGTCTGAGATAGACTCCCCTCTATGAGAGGAAGACCCCTGCATGTCAGCCAGCCACAGCTTTTGAAATTGCAGAGCTGAGGAGAGGAGAGGCCAATCGGAAAGAAATGAGATTCAAGGCTGTCTAATTTTACAGCAACTGCAATCCATCAGACTAGCGTGGAGGTGACGGTGGAAATGACGGATGGAGACAGACAGGTGGGCTTTACCATGCCACTGATTTACGCTCATAAGCCCACGCACGGTGCGGGCCTCTAGATTTATTGAGTGAACATGATCATGTTCATTATGACTGTCACCTAAGACCGTTTCTCTCCGTCTCAACGGGGGTCACTTTAGCAGGGGAAGATGGAGTGGAGAGAGGGAGAGGGATAAGGAGGTTCACCTAGACACACAGTAAACAGGCAGGGAGACTTCACCACCACCGGGTGGTTGGGAGTGTTTGGCCTTCATGCAGTGTGTTGTCGAATGTGAAACAACACCAATTGTCTGAATACCGGATTAAAATAAATCGTTTTGATTCTTTTGGTTGATTTTGTGCTAGAGTTTGGAGTGCAAGTTACTGCTCTTTCACACACAGTATAGAGTTTTTACTGGAAGTCAAGTTGTGACATGGTGAGGTAGAATCTAGGAGCAGAGAAGAGAACCAGACAAGGAACCCTTGCTTTAGGAAAAAAATGTAAATACTTTACTGGAAAACGTTCAACAGAAGGTACAAAGTAAAACTGGGAAAACAACCAACACTAAGAGTGGAACTCACTCAGGAGACAACGCACACAGCAAACAAATCAAGCTTCTGCAAAGGGTGACAGATAACATACCTCTCTTAAAGTAAATAATAATTAGTAACAAAAACACCTGTGTCATTATAGTCTCTAGGGCGGCCTCTGCCGCCCTCTGGTGACAGGTGGAACCATGACACCACCATGTGTCCTGCCTCAGCCAGTTTCTGACATCCTCCACTGTTGTCTTGTGTCTCCCAGTAATGCCTTACAACAGTGCCCATCACTGTGTGGTGGAGGTGGAGAACTTCATACTACTGCTGGGTGGAGAGGACCAGTGGAACCCCAATGGTAACATCACTACTGATACTACTACTAATGCCAATACTTATACTAATACAAAAAAAAATATTAATGTATATATAGTATTTAAATTCATAATTCACATTTTAGAAAGGAAGTGGCCATGTGAACTGTTTATGGATCTTGATTCTGACATGTATTTTGCAGGAAAGCACAGCACTAATCATGTCAGCCGGTATGATCCACGATTTAACAGTTGGATACAACTTCCGCCTATGCAGGAAAGGTAAGTCAATGCAAACAAAATTGACAAAATAATGCAATACAAATAGATGTGGGAATTATTGTACTGATTATTAACACTGAATTATTGCAGGTTCTGAATGTTCTAACCATTCCATACAAATAGCTTAGTGGTTAGAGCAGTTAGGGTCAGTAACTAAAGGTTGCTGATTCTAATACCTGAGCCGACAAGGGGAAAAAATCAAGGCACTTAACCATCATTTGCTCCAGGGGCCCCTTACTACTATGGCTGATACTGTAAAACATCACATTTCACAGCACCTATCCTGTGTATGTGACAATAAAACATCTTTGTTTATTGTTTTTTTTACATACAGAGGTTATACCTGAGTTGTAACTTTGTCCAACAAGGCATCCACCACACACCCACACACACACACACACACACACACACACACACACACACACACACACACACACACACACACACACACACACACACACACACACACACACACACACACACACACACACACACACACACACACACACACACACACACACACACACACACACAGTCCTGGTTGTTTTAATGATGTTGTCTGTTTGACACATCCTCCTCAGGAGAGCCAGTTTCTTTGCCTGCTGCCTGGATAAGCACCTGTATGTGATTGGTGGGAGGAATGAGTCAGGCTACCTCTCCAGTGTGGAATCCTACAACCTGGAGACTAACGAGTGGAACTACGTGTCCTCCCTGCCCCAGCCCCTAGCCGCACACGCTGGAGCAGTGCACAATGGGAAAATATATATCTCAGGTCAGACCTCACTCATTTTATTTAACTTTAATTTTAATAGGTTGTCCTATTGAGGTCAAAATACCTATTTTACAAGGGAGACCTCACAGATCATCTCAATGGAAATAAGTTCATATTGAAAATGCAAAGCTGAAAAATGACTAACTCAGACACAGTAAAAATGAACTGAAAAAATCTATTGATCTGGAGTATCGTGATTAGTGCAGGACTGCCAGATATCACCTATCAATGCATACATAGACTTGTTGATTTCCCTGCACACTTAGTCAGGATGTGTAAGAACCGACGCTGGAGATGAGAAGCAGGTACGGAGAGAGAACATTTAATATAGCACAGACATGGAACAGGGCAGGAACAGAGTCAGAACTGGGGAACACAACGACATACGACAATCTATGCTGAAGCGGGGAACAGACAGATATAGGGGAGGTAAGCAGAGTGATGGGTCAATTGATCCTGATGTGTCCATTCATAGCTAATAATAAAATCTTTATGTGTGTGTCTGCTATACCACTATAGGTGGAGTCCATAATGGAGAATATGTTTCCTGGCTGTATTGCTACGACTCCATCATGGATGTGTGGGCCAGGAAACAGGATATGAACACAAAGAGAGCCATTCATGCCCTGGCTGGGATGAATGACCGCCTCTACACTATTGGGGGCAACCATCTGAAAGGTAAAGACTGGCATGTCTCAGCTACTCCATTTTTTGCACTTAGCCACATGAATGAATGTGGAGTAGAAGATGGAACCTCTGAATACTAGTATATTCTCTATATTCTCAGGGATGCTGTCCACTAATGCTCAATTGGATTCAATAGCTTGACCCATAAAGCCATATGACCCCTCTAGCTTGTCCTCAGTTGAGCATTATTCTAGGAATATTGCAGTGTGGGAAATCACAATGAGGGTTCCTCATCATGTTTCCTTTCTGCTGTGCTCAGGTTTCTCTCACCTGGACGTAATGCTGGTGGAGTGTTATGACCCCAAAGCGGACCAGTGGAACATCCTCCAGACACCAATCCTGGAGGGACGCAGTGGCCCCGGCTGTTGCATCCTGGACAACAGCATCTTCTTAGTGGGAGGATACAGCTGGAGCATGGTAAAGGCTCATTTCACTATCTTTATCCTATGTTAACGCTTATCCTAGGTTTAGTTGAATTGCTATACAGTATGTCTGATTGTGTGTGAGTATGAAGTTGTATTTTCTTGTTTTAAAAGCACAATAGCTTAGGGTATGTAGGCCTACTTTAGGAATACCAACAACCTGGTGGCTAGATTAGTTTCAGTCCTGATAGAGACTGCCATAGGTGGGACACTGTGAAATACCTTTAAATTACCTTGAAACACCTTTGAAAAACCTCAGACACATGCCCATGTATAAATTAATATAATAACGATGTCTCAACTGCTGTATTGCAGGGAGCCTACAAGTCTTCCACCATCTGCTTTAGCCCAGAGAAGGGGACCTGGACAGAGCTGGAGGGAGAGGTGGCAGAGCCCTTAGCAGGCCCATCCTGCTCCACTGTCACATTGCCTGCCTGTCTGCCCTTCAACAAATAACACATCACTAGGTACGACAGAGTAGCAGGAGAAGTAGGTGAGGAAGAGAATGGGGAGATGGAGTGCTGGTGGAAAGGACCATCGATAAACGAACAGTTGTTAACACATTTTGTCATGAAGTACTCCAATCAGCCGATGGGATGTGTAGAAATTATTTTTTTACTCGTTTGACAAAAGAGCACTTTCGTTATTATTGCCTACTGAAGGTTTGAAAAAGTAAGTTATCATGTATTTCCTGTATTTAAAACCCCATCTGTGTTGAACTTCTTCCAGACAATGGACACATTTCATATCAGATGTTTCTTTAATCGATAGTAAGTGTTTTTGGCTTATCTTGATATAGCACGCATAGTGTTGAACTGAAATGTTATAGCTTTCAAAAATCCATTTGTATCTTGTTATTAGTAGGAGACATCAATCAAAAACAGAATGCAGTGCTGTTAAAAATAATTGCCACTGGAAACTGTCTGTCAACCAAATCACACTGAAACGGAACTCTGGTTAATACCCACTGGGCACAGAGGTCAGTTCAGAGTCTAGTTTTGATTTACATTTGGTTGAGTTGTCAACTAACTTTAATTCAACGTGAAATCAACACAAAATTTCACAATGTCATTGGATTTAGGGTTAAAAAGTACGAAATAACCTTACGTTGATGACTTTTTGCTAATCTAATTAGTTTCCCACGTTAATTCAAAGTCATCACATTGCTTTTTGGGGTTGAAATGACATGGAAACAACTTTGATTCGACCAGTTTGCTTAGTGGGTATGCTCATCTTTTAACAACCAAAATCATGATTCTGTGTACAGTATATTGTAAAGCAGAGACATACTAACAGTTGATCTGCTTGTTAGATCGTTGCCATACTGTACATGTGGCAAAGGAATCCTTCTCCCTTCAAGCTGCAAGCAAGAACAATTTTTACATTCAAAATCTACTCTGATCTTTGTAAAAACGGCATTAATAACTGATATGATTATTTAAGGGTGGTACAATCAAATGATTATTATTTACTGCTAGCAATTGGTATACATAGGTAGCAATGTTAACTGAGTGATAAGGTGGGTTTTCTGTTGTTTTGCGTTCAATGTTACCTGTTAATGTTTAACAGAGCCTATTTCCAGAGATCACAATTCCCCTCAAAAAGAGTATATTCCATTTAAGATAAGGATAAAGAATACAGGGGTCCTTAATGCACTAATATTGAACTTTAAAAACACTGTGTATAAGAATGGTTCACAAAGCTAAAAGTTTGCTGAATTGTTGTTACCTTTAGTTATACTAAGTTCAGAAATATGATGAAAAGTGAATTCAACTGTCATGTATACATCCTACTCTTTTGTCTAAGTAAGTGTGCAAGGTCCACACTGAATATTGGGAACCTGTTGAAATACATATAGATAGGGTATGTTGATTTTCATTTTTGTAAATAATCGCTTGCAGTGGAAACATTTTTGTGCACTCAACCTGGGATTTATTCTCAAATCCTGTTATGTCCTTTGCATTTTAGAATATGAAAATAAAAAGGAAACTTGATGATTACAACAGTCTCTGAAGCTTGTTGCAGGTACTGCAAATACATCCAGTCAACAAACCCTCACTTTACATAGAACTTCCAGTATCCAGTGCCTTGCAAAAGTATTCATCCTTGTCATACGGTGGGTGTAGCTGGTGCATGGAAGTCAGGCGCAGGAGAGCAGAGATGAGTGAACAAAGAAGCACTTTACTGAGGCAATAGTAAGAACAGAACGCAACTGCGTCAAAAAAGAGATGCCCAAAGAACAAGTGAGGCAGCACAAAGTACAACAACCAAGTACAAAGTACCAGCTGCCACAAATCACGGGTACAAATAAAACCCGGCGCAACCCAGACGGAAGCGTGCCAACCTAGATAATAAACAATACCCCACACAGACATGGAGGGAACAGAGGACTAAATACACATAATAATCATGAGGAGATGTAAACCAGGTGTGTGGAAAACAAGACAAAACAAATGGAAAAATGAAAGGTGGAGTGGCGATGGCTAGAAGACAGGTGACGTCGACCGCCGAACGCCGCCTGAACAAGGAGAGCGACCAACTTCGGCGGAAGTCGTGAAATTCCCCCTGGGCATTTTTCCTATTTTGTTGCAGTACAACCTGTAATTTAAATAGATTTTTATTAGGATTTCATGTAACGGACATACACAAAATAGTCCAAATTGGTGGAGTGAAATGGAAAAAATGACTTGTTTAAAAAATAAATTAAAAATTAAAAATTAAAAACTGAAAAGTGGTGTGTCCATATGCATTCACCCCCCTTTGCTATGAAGCCCCTAAATAAGATCTGGTGCAACCAATTACCTTCAAAAGTCACATAATTAGTCAAATAAAGTCTAATTGTCACATGATCTGTCACATGATCTCAGTATATATACACCTGTTCTGAAAGGCCCCAGTCTGCAACACCACTAAGCAAGGGGCACCACCAAGCAAGCGGCACCATAAAGACCAAGGAGTTTTCCAAACAGGTCAGGGACAAAGTTGTGGAGATGCACAGATCACGGTTGGGTTGTAAAAAAATATCAGAAACTTTGAACATCCCACGGAGCACCATTAAATCAATTATAAAAAAATGGATGAATATGGCACCACAACACCATCCCCACAGTGAAGCATGGTGATGGCAGCATCATGCTGTGGGCATATTTTTCATCAGGGACTGGGAAACTTGTCAGAATTGAAGGAATGATGGGTGGCACTAAATACAGGGAAATTCTTGAGGGAAACATGTTTCAATCTTCTAGAGATTTGAGACTAGGACGGAGGTTCACCTTCCAGCAGGACAATGACTCTAAGCATTTTACTAAAGCAACACTCGAGTGGTTTACGGGGAAACATTTAAATGTCTTGGAATGGCCTAGTCAAAGCCCAGACCTCAATACAATTGAGAATCTGTGGTATGACTTAAAGATTGCTGTACACCAGCGGAACCCGTCCAACTTGAAGGAGCTGGAGCAGTTTAGCCTTGAAGAATGGGCAAAAATCCCAGTGGCTAGATGTACTAAGCTTTTAGAGACATACCTCAAGAGACTTGCAGTAAATACTGTAAATACTGTGAATACTGCAAAAGGTGGCTCTACAAAGTATTGACTTTGGGGGGGGGGGGGGGGGGGGGGTTGAATAGTCATGCACGCTCACGATTTCAATTTTTTGTCTTATTTCTTGTTTGTTTCACAATAATAAATATTTTTTTAAGTCTTCAAAGTGGTAGGCATGTTGTGTAAATCAAATGACACAACCCCCCCAAAAATCCATTTTAATTCCAGGTTGTAAGGCAACAAAATAGGAAAAGTACCAAGGGGGTGAATACTTTCTCAAGCCGCTGTACAAGGGTGTTACCAGATCCATTTAAATCTATAGACAAGAAAGCTATTGAGACATTTCAATGTAACAACTCTCAAGTAGATTAAGTACTTCTCTCTCAGATCTATATATCTACAGGGGTGAAATATGCTATGAAAGTGACGCAGCATTTTTCAGGAAGTAGCCTTGTATTTTTTTTGTTGCCTTTGTAGGCTTTTAGAATGGTCTTCAATGGGCAAAAACGTAGCACAATGGTCTTCAGTGCAAAAACGTAAATTCAGTGCAAAAACGTAGCACAATGGTCTTCAGTGCAAAAACGTAAATTCAGTGCAAAAACGTAGCACAATGGTCTTCAGTGCAAAAACGTAATGAAAGGCATCTGACCAAAGTAAATTCATCCACAAACACAAATATAATTATATATATATATATATTTCACACGATTTTGATAATATATTCGTCAAGCCCATTCAAAATATTAGGGGACAGGACCTGGAAGTATGAAGTACGAAACAGTTCGGAAGATCCAGATTGAAAGTTTAAATAATAATAATTTGGTGGGTGCTTGTACATATTTGTCCTATTTCACACATGTGAAGTGGAAATGTGTTTTATGCATATCCCAACCTCAGAGAGGGGTCACAGTCAGTGTTGGCCATTATTAATGGCGACCATGGAACAATTAGTGTAGATAGTTTTTTGTATGCTTAACTAGCTGGCTAGCATATTTTTTACCTTGTCAGCTCAGGGATTAGAACTAGCAACCTTCAGTTGCTGGCCCAACATTCTAACCGCTAAGCTACCTGCCGCCCCAGTATAATTGTAAACACTATAAAGGTGGAAAACTGCAGAAAGTAATGCTGAAAGACTACTTTGTCATAACCTTCAGACTCAGAGTATACACAAACAAACACAAGCAGCAAAAATATGTGCATCTGCTGGTTGTCATTCCTCTCTTTATCTGGTAAAGGACACCAACAGTGTCCATTTTCAAAGAAGCTGTTGGTCATCTACATTTTGACCGCAAACTCCTGCTGCTAGCTAGTCATTTTTATGTTTTTATGTTTTCAATATAGGTTTTGGCACACCTGTATCTGGGGAGTTTCTCCCATTCTTCTCTGCAGATCCTCTCAAGCTCTGTCAGGTTGGATAGGGAGCGTCGATGTACAACTATGTTCAGGCCTCTCCAGAGATATTTGATCTGGTTCAAGTCCGGGTTCTGGCTGGGCCACTCAAGGACTTTCAGAGACTTGTTATGAAGCCACTCCTGCGTTGTCTTAGCTGTGTGCTTAGGGTCATTATCCTGTTGGAAGGTGAACCTTTGCCCCAGTCTGAGGTCCTAGGCGCTCTGGAGCAGGTTTTTCATCAAGGTTCTCTCTCTACTTTGCTCCGTTCATCTTTCCCTCGATCCTGACTAGTCTCTAAGTCCCTGCCACTGAAAAACATCCCCACCGCATGATGCAGCCACCACCATGCTTCACCGTAGGGTATGGTGCAAAGTTTCCTCCATACATGACACTTGGCATTCAGGCCAAAGAGTTCAATCTTGGTTTCATCAGACCAGAGAATCTTGTTTCATTTTCTGAGAGTCCTTTAGGGGCCTTTTGGCAAACTCCAAGTGGGCTGTCATGTGCCTTTTACTGTCTGGCCACAAAGGGCTGATTGGTGGAGTGCTGCAGAGATGGTTGTCCTTCTGGAAGGTTCTCCCATCTCCACAGAGAAACTCTGGAGGTCTGACAGAGTGACCATCGGGTTCTTGGTCGCCTCCCTAACCAAGGCCCTCCTCCCCCGATTGCTCAATTTGGCTGGGCGGCCAGCTCTAAGAAGAGTCTTGATGGTTCCAAACTTCTTTCATTTAAGATTGATGGAGGCCACTGTGTTCTTGGGGAACTTCAATAATGCAGAAATGTTTTGGTACCCTTTCCCAGATCTGTGCCTTGACACAATCCTGTCTCGGAGCTCTATGGACAATTCATTCGACCTCATGGCTTGTGGCTTTCCAAATGATTGATTTTTTACCCCTTTTTCTCCCTAATTTCGTGTATCCAATTGGTAGTAACGGTCTTGTCTCATCAAGTTCGAGAGCCGTGTGTCCTCCGAAACACAACCCAACCAAGCCGCACTGCTTCTTGACACAATACCCAATTTACACGGAAGCCAGCCGCACTAACGTGTCGGAGGAAACACCGTACACCTGGCGACCGTGTTAGCCCGCCACAGGAGTCTCTAGTGCGCGATGGGACAAGGACATCCCTGCCCTCCAAACCCTCCCCTAACCAGGATGACGCTGGGCCAATTGTGCACCGCCCCATGGGTCTCCCAGTCGCGTCCGGCTGCGACAGAGCCTGGACTCGAGCCTTTCCAAATGATGTCCAATCAATTGAATGTACCACAGGTGGACTCCAATCAAGTTGCAGAAACATGGATGATCAATGGAAACATGATGACCTGAGCTCAATTTCGAGTCTCATAGCAAAAGGTCTGAATACTAACGTAAATAAGGTATTTCTGTTTTTATTCTTAATGAATTAGCAAAAATAAAACATGAACTGTTTTTGCTTTGTCATTATTGGGTATTGTGTGTAGATTAATGAGGAAATAAACAAATTTAATCCATTTTAGAATAAGGCTGAAACGTAACAAATTGTGGAAAAAGTCAAGTGGTCTGAATACTTTCTGAATGCACTGTATCATACCCCCCCAAAAATGCTAACCTCCCCTGTTATTGTAATGGTGAGAGGTTAGCATGTCTTGGGGGTATGATCTTCATTCATGATTATCCGTAATCATTGTAGCTTCCACATTGATGTAGAAGTGTAGAAGATTAATGTAGAATAAATATATTCTATTCTTATTTAAAATAAAAGTGTCTCCAAAATGACAATACATTATTTACCATTCATTTCTATTGGGCACAACATAATCGGAAACACAACCAAAGCAAACTGCAAATGCTTCCAACATGTTTGTAGAGCCACAAGCTTGATGTAGTCATTGCGTGCTAGGAATATGGTACAAAATACTAAATGTTTGACTACATTAACACACATATAAGTGAATTTGTCAAAATACTTATGAAACCTTCAAATGGGGGTACTAGATAGATAAAGTGCTTTCATTTATAAAAAGAGAAACAGATAAGTATGAAAATACCCTCAAATAAAAGGTGACATTCTGATATGTCGCCTCATATGAAACATTTTTCTCTCAAATCCAAAATGTTGGAGTATAGAGACAAATATCATTTGTTTTATAATTTCATTTTTTATTTTAAAAGATTTACCCACCTGCTAGTTACAGCCTTGTCTCATCTTGGCAACTCGTCAATGGGCTGGGAGAGGCGAAGGTTGAGACATGCGTCCTCCAAAACATGACCCGCATGCATAGCCGCCTACTTAACACACTGCTCACTTAACCCAGAAGTCAGCCACACTAGACCACTTCCACACTCCATCCCCCAGGGCAGCAGCAGCCAGGTCCAGGGGCTGGCAAGGTCTGATTATGCATCGGTGCTGCCAATTAAGGTTATCATCAGTCAGTCTGCAAGCTTGCAAAGCCTTGAGGAAGCAAGTTTTCTTGGTGTCCATGAGGCCTTTCATTGGTTTGAATCCTTAGTTTGGGCTTGACTGTTTCCAGTTTCCTTTCTGTATATATTTATGTTCATCACCCCGAACTGAACAACAATAATCTGTTTCTGCTGGCCAACCAAGAGGTATTTTTGTATTTTATTAGGATCTCCATTAGCTGTGAAAGCAGCAGCTTCTCCTCCTGGTGTCCACACAAACCATGAAACATGACATAATACAGAACATTAATAGACAAGAACAGTTCAAGGACAGAACTACATACATTTAAAATGTCACACACAGCCTACATATCAGTAC
The DNA here is from genome assembly GCF_002021735.2 of Oncorhynchus kisutch. Taxonomy (NCBI): domain Eukaryota; kingdom Metazoa; phylum Chordata; class Actinopteri; order Salmoniformes; family Salmonidae; genus Oncorhynchus; species Oncorhynchus kisutch. The sequence goes on along the minus strand of NC_034203.2, from coordinate 27,686,436 downwards.
ATACACACAATATATAGGTCAAATAGGGGAGAGGCATTGTGCCGTGAGGTGATGCTTTATCTGTTTTTTAAACCAGGTTTGCTGTTCACTTGAGCAATCTGATATGTAAGGGAGTTTTATGAAATCATGGCTCTATATAATATTGACATTTTCTTTAATTTGTTCTGTATTTGGGGATTGTGAAAAGACTGGTGGCAGTATTGTGACTGTGTCACATCTGTGTGTAAGCTGACTATGCAAACAATTAGGAATATTCAACACATGAATGTTTCTTAGAAAAAGAAGTGCTGTAGTCAGTGTCTCCTCTACCTTTAGCCAAGAGAGACAAGCATGCATAGTATTGATATTAGCCCTCTGATTACAGTGAAGAGCAAGATGTGCTGCTCTGTTCTGGGCCAGCTGCAGTTCTTCTAGTTCCTTATTTGCAGCACCTGACCACATGACTAGGCAATAATTAAGATACAACTGTGATCTAGAACAGGGAATGATTTGTACCAAAGATAATGCTCTTAGTTTTAAAGATGTTCAGGACTAAATATATCACTAGCCACTTTAAACAATGCTACTTAATATAATGTTTACATACCCTACATTACTCATCTCATATGTATACAGTATGTACAGTGGGGAGAACAAGTATTTGATACACTGCCAATTTTGCATGTTTTCCTACTTACAAAGCATGTAGAGGTCTGTAATTTTTATCATAGGTACACTTCAACTGTGAGAGACGGAATCTAAAACAAAGATCCAGAAAATCACATTGTATGATTTTCTACTGCATCTTTATGTAATACATGTATCACTAGCCACTTTAAACTATGCCACTTTGTTTACATACCCTACATTACTCATCTCATATGTACAGTGGGGCAAAAAAGTATTTAGTCAGCCACCAATTGTGCAAGTTCTCCCACTTAAAAAGATGAGAGAGGCCTGTAATTTTCATCATAGGTACACTTCAACTATGACAGACAAAATGAGGAAAAAAATCCAGAAAATCACATTGTAGGATTTTTTATTAATTTATTTGCAAATTATGGTGGAAAATAAGTATTATCAGAAACATGGTTGACTGAAGAGCCATGCTTTATCACATGTCTCCTTATAATGCTGTTCACCACTGTAGGACATCAAGAGTGGGAGGAGGAGTGTCCATTTTTGTTCATAGACATTTTCAATTATTTGTAAAAGTGGACAAAGTTACATCTACACTTACATCTGTGCGAGATCCACTGATGTTGAATCTCTTTTCATTTTCATTTTTTGGTAGTAGAAAAGTGGTAATTGGCTGCATCTATTGGGCACCTGATTCTGACATTGGTAGTTTCTTTCATATCCTTGCATCAACCTTGGATTTGATTAATAACGAAGATTAAAAACATGTATAATCAGGCCAATGTGGAGTCTGCTTACCAGTATTTTCTCCCATCTTTCAATTATGTGTTTCACCACTGCTCTCTCTTAGTTAACCACATAAAGAGAAGACATAGAGAAGCAGAAGGGTTCTGGAAACCTTGGTTTAAAACCGGTCAAAATCCTCATAATTTTTTATTTTTTTAATTTAAATTTTAAAACATAGATCCCTCTCCCCTGAATACTGCAAATTACTAAAAAGTCATTCCAAGAATCTTTAAATAATATAAAGTAAACTTGGAAAATCATCAATCAGCTATTGAATAAAAAAAAGCATCTACAACTATCCCATCTCAACGTATTGTTGTATATTAGCCCTGTAGTGATCCTGATGTTATTTCATGTGAATTTAATAACTTTTTTGTGAATGTGGGTTCCTCGCTGTCAAATACGATTTAGAAAATTGATGGAAATCCCTTGGATTACATTAAGGGACATTTCCCTTCTCTGCTTCAGTTTGATACTCCTGATGTAATGGAGGTGATGGAGGTAATTGGTAATTTAAAGAAATCAGCAGCAGGTCATGATGAGATTGGTGCCTCTTTGGTGAAATCAGTATCTTCCTCGATTACTGAGCCTCAGTCTCACACTACCGTTCAAAAGTTTGGGGTCACCTAGAAATGTCCTTGTTTTAGAAAGAAAAGCATATTTGTTGTCCATTAAAATAACATGAAATTGATCAGAAATACAGTGTAGACATTGTTAATGTTGTAAATTACTATTGTAGCTGGAAACGGATGGTTTTGTTTTTGGAATATCTATAGTCGTGGCCAAATTTTTTGAGAATGACACAAATATTAATTTGTGTAAGCGTGGTGAGCATACATTATACTTTTATTTCGAATGTCGCCAACAAAACAAGAAATAACAAAAGAATGTCAAGCTACGTAGTGCTTGCTGGCCACTACACATAGACAACTACCCACAATCACAGGTGGGGAAAAAAGGCCTAAGTATGATCCCCATTCAGAGACAACGATAGACAGCTGCCTCTGATTGGGAACCACACTCGGCCAGAAACAAAGAAATAAAGAACATAGAATGCCCACCCAAATCACACCCTGACCAAACAAATAGAGACATAAGAAGGCTCTCTAAAGTCAGGGCGTGACAATACTGAAGTATAATTACAAGCATTTCATAAGTGTCAAAGGCTTTATTGACAATTACATGAAGTTGATGCAAAGAGTCAATATTTGCAGTGTTGACCCTTCTTTTTCAAGACCTCTGCAATCCGCCCTGGCATGCTGTCAATTAACTTCTGGGCCACATCCTGACTGATGGCAGCCCATTCTTGCATAATCAATGCTTGGATTTCGTCAGAATTTGTGGGTTTTTGTTTGTCCACCCACCTCTTGAGGATTGACCACAAGTTCTCAATGGGATTAAGGTCTGGGGAGTTTCCTGGCCATTGACCCAAAATATCGAAGTTTTGTTCCCCGAGTCACTTAGTTATCACTTACGGCAAGGTGCTCCATCATGCTGGAAAAAGCATTGTTCGTCAGCAAACTGTTCCTGTTCCTGGAAGTTGCTCTCGGAGAATGTGTTGGTACCATTCTTTATTCATGGCTGTGTTCTTAGGCAAAATTGTGAGTGAGCCCACTCCCTTGGCAGAGAAGCAACCCCACACAGGAATGGTCTCAGGATGATTTACTGTTGGCATGACACAGGACTGATGGTAGCACTCACCTTGTCTCCTCCCCGGACAAGCAATTTTCCGTATGCCCCAAACAATCGGAAAGGGGATTCATTAGACAATATCCTTGCCTGTGAAGCCCATTTTGTGCAAAGCAATAATGACGGCACGTGTTTCCTTGCAGGTAACCATGTTTGACAGAGGAAGAACAATGATTCCAAGCACCACCCTCCTTTTGAAGCTTCCAGTCTGTTATGTGAACTCAATCAGCATGACAGAGGGATCTCCAGCCTTGTCCTTGTCAACACTCACACCTGTGTTAACGAGAGAATCACTGACATGATGTCAGCTGGTCCTTTTGTGGCAGGGCTGAAATGTAGTGGAAATGTTTTTGGGGGATTCAGTTCATTTGCATGGCAATGAGGGACTTTGCAATTAATTGCAATTCATCTGATCACTCTTCATAACATTCTGGAGTATATGCAAATTGCCATCATACAACCTGAGGCAGCAGACTTTGTGAAAATTAATATTTGTGTAATTCTCAAAACTTTTGGCCACGACTGTACATAGGCATACAGAGGCCCATTATCAGCAACCATCACTCCTGTGTTCCTGTGACGTAGAAGTCCGTCACTGGCCACGGGCAGCATTTGGTTCTTTAACGCACGCATACATTCATCACTCCTCCCTGCTCCATTATCAGATAAGGTAACAATGTGGGTCGACACACTTCTCTGTCTTAGTGCATACATTTCACACTTGTCAATGTTCATATTTAATATAGGCAATATGTATTTTACTTATCAATGTTATGGATGAGCGCATTGTTTGTTTGTTCCTTTGTTTTCTCTCTCTCTCTCTCTCTCTCTCTCTCTCTCTCTCTCTCTCTCTCTCTCTCTCTCTCTCTCTCTCTCTCTCTCTCTCTCTCTCTCTGTAGCTTCCGGGTCTGCTGGATTGAGCTGTGAATGGGGCAGCATTGTTTTTAGCTGTTCCATAAGGTAAATGTTTGATGGCAGTACTGTTGTTTTTGTTCCGGAATAACTTTGTAAATAAACACCTTTGCACAGAAAAACATTTGCGGCTCCGCCATCTTTTTATTTTGATAGAGGTTAGGTTTTCCAGTATAGCCTTCTGGCCTACACTACGTGACAGTTCCAATGGCACGTTGTGTTAGCTAATCCAAGTTTAAAATTTTAAAAGGCTAATTGATCATTCAAAAACCCTTTTGCAATTAGGTTATGTTAGGGTTGCGTCAAACGAATCTGGTATCAGGATAAATATGACATTGAGTCACCGATTGTATACCATGTTTTTTTGATTAGCTAAACAATAAGTGGTAAATAAAATGTTTGTATATACGGGCTCTCTGTCCCACCTCGCAGGGCAAACAGAGAACTGACTTGTTCCTGACAAAGATATTATAATACACTCTGAACAGAGGTAGTTCCTGCTTCCAAGCCGGCCTGTCAGAGTAGAGACTGGGCGTGGTTTAGACTCACTCAGCCTATCGTTGATTATTGGCGCAGAGCTGGTCCCGGCCCCCGGGACCTCCAGCGGTCAGTAGTTGTGTAGAATATACAGTTATCAGGCACCTGGCTCCTGTTATCTAACAAAATACTGTTTGTTCTCACAACACTACGTTCTGAATGTGCCACCCCAACTCATTAAACAGTTCCTGCCTTCATGTTAATCTGTATTTATCCATCATGAGAAAGGCCCATGGCCCTGAAACTGTTAACAATGTCTCAAGTCAGCTATGTTGCATAACACATACATCCACACAAGCCAACAGCAGATAATATTCAATCACATATATGGTAACGGGCTATAGTGCATAACACAGAATCCTCATAGTTAGCACAGCTAAAAACTGTTGTTCTGATTAAAGAAGCAATAAGTGGGAGGCCCCAGTGCACAACTGAGCAAGGGGACAAGTACATTAAAGCGTCTAGTTTGAGAAACTTACACCTCAAAAGTTCACAACTGGCAGCTTCATTAAATAGTACGCGCAAAACACCAGTCTCAATGTCAACAGTGAAGAGGCGACTCCGGGATTGTAACGGGCGTTCTTCGTTTGTCGAAAGAGAGTCGGACCGAAATGCAGCGTGGTGGTTACTCATGTCTTTAATGAAGAAAAAATTGACGATACATGAAATAACTAATAAATACAAAAACAACAAACGGAACGTGAAACTTATACAGCCTATCTGGTGAACACTACACAGAGACAGGAACAACCCCCCACGAAATACAAAGCGAAACTCAGGCTACCTAAATACGGTTCTCCATCAGAGACAACAAGAATCACCTGACTCTGATCGAGAACCGCCTCAGGCAGCCCAAACCTAACTAGACACACCCCTAATCATAGCAATCCCAATCCTATAAAACCCCAATGCGAAACACAACACGTAAACCCATGTCACACCCTGGCCTGACCAAAATATATAACGAAAACACAAAATACTAAGACCAAGGCGTGACAGAACCCCCCCCCCCCCAAGGTGCGGACTCCCGGACGCACCTCAAAACCATAGGGAGGGTCCGGGTGGGCGTCTGTCCATGGTGGCGGCTCCGGCTCGGGACGTGGACCCCACTCCATAAATGTCATAGTTCCTCCCCTTCGCGTCCTGGGATAATCCACCCTCGCCGCCGACCATGGCCTAATAGTCCTCACCCAGAACCCCACAGAACTGAGGAGCAGCTCGTGACTGAGGGGCATCTCGGGACTGAGGGACAGCTCGGGACTGAGGGGCAGCTCGGGACTGAGGGGCAGCTCGGGACTGAGGCAGCTCGGGACTGAGGGGCAGCTCGGGACTGAGGGGCAGCTCGGGACTGAGGGGCAGCTCGGGACTGAGGGGCAGCCCGGAACTGAGGGGCAGCCCGGAACTGAGGGGCAGCCCGGAACTGAGGGGAAGCCCAGTACTGAGAGGAAGCCCAGTACTGAGAGGAAGCTCAGGTAGGTAGTAGGCTCCGGTAGATCCTGGCTGGCTGGCGGATCTGGAAGATTCAGGTTGACTAGCAGATCTGGAAGATTCTGGTTGACTAGCAGATCTGGAAGATTCTGGTTGACTAGCAGATCTGGAAGATTCTGGTTGACTAGCAGATCTGGAAGATTCTGGTTGACTAGCAGATCTGGAAGATTCTGGTTGACAGGCTGATCTGGAAGATTCTGGTTGACTAGCAGATCTGGAAGATTCTGGTTGACTAGCAGATCTGGAAGATTCTGGTTGACAGGCTGATCTGGAAGAATCTGGTTGACTGGCAGATCTAGAAGATCTTGGCTGACTGGCGGATCTAGCTGCTCTATGCAGACTGACAGCTCTGACTGCTCCATGCAGGCTGACAGCTCCTTGCAGACTGGCAGCTCTTTGCAGACTGGCAGCTCTGGCTGCTTCATGCAGACTGACAGCTCTGACTGCTCCATGCAGGCTGACAGCACCCTGCAGACTGGCAGCTCCTTGCAGACTGACAGCTCCTTGCAGACTGACAGCTCTTTGCAGACTGACAGCTCTGGCTGCTTCATGCAGACTGACAGCTCTGACTGCTCCATGCAGGCTGACAGCACCCTGCAGACTGGCAACTCAGGCTGCTTCATGCAGACTGACAGCTCTGACTGCTCCATGCAGGCTGACAGCTCCTTGCAGACTGACAGCTCCTTGCAGACTAACAGCTCCCTGCAGACTGGCAGCTCCTTGCAGACTGACAGCTCTGACTCCTCCATGCAGGCTGACAGCTTCTTGCAGACTGACTGCTCCTTGCAGACTGGCAGCTCTTTGCAGACTGGCAGCTCTGGCTGCTTCGTGCAGACTGACAGCTCTGACTGCTCCATGCAGGCTGACAGCACCCTGCAGACTGACACCACAGGCTGCTCCGAACAGGCAGGAGGCTCCGGCAGCGCTATAGAGGAGTAAGGCTCTGATAGAGCTGAACAGGCGGGAGACTCCGACAGCGCAGGAGGGAAGGAAGGCTCTGATAGCGCTGAACAGACAGGAGACTCCGGTAGCGCAGGAGAGGAGAAAGGCTCCGACAGCGCTGGAGAGGCGGGAGACTCCGACAGCGCAGGAGAGGCGAGGCGCACTGTAGGCCTGATGCGTGGTGCTGGCACTGGTGATACTGGAGCGAGGACACGCACAGGAAGCCTGGTGCGGGGAGCTGCTACCGGAGGACTGGAGTGTGGAGGTGGCACAGGATGTGCAAGGCTAGGGATGTGCACAGGAGGCCTGGTGCGTGAGGCTGGCACCAACTTCACCAGCCGACTAACACGCACCTCAGGACGAGTATGGAGCGCTAACTCAGGTGCCATCAAATCCCCGACACGATCCGTCGGACGAATATGGTATCTATAGCACCAAGCTAGCAACTCCCTCATTACTCTCCACTCCACTTTCCCCATTAACTCCTTCACAGTCTCTGCTTCGCTCACCTCTAACACCGGCTCTGGTTCTGGTCTCCTCCTTGGCTCCTCACGATAAACAAGGAGAGGTGGCTCAGGTCCATCTCCTGACTCAGCCACTCTCCCTCTGAGCCCCCCCCCCCAATACATTTTTTGGTGTGACTCTCGGGTTTCGCTCTGCGCCGCCGTGTCTGTTTCTCCAACTCCATTCGCCTATAGCCTTCTTCGCACTGCTCTAGCGAATCCCAGGCGGGCTCCTGCACTCTCTCTGGGTCGGCCGCCCACCTGTCGATTTCTTCCCACGTCGTATACTCCATGCCATTGCTGTCCATAACGTCCTCCTTTCGCTGCTCCTGCTGTCGCTACCTGTTACCACGCTGCTCGGGTCCGTACGGCGTTCTTCGTTTGTCGAAAGAGAGTCAGACCGAAATGCAGCGTGGTGGTTACTCATGTCTTTAATGAAGAAAAAAGTGACGATACATGAAATAACTAATAAATACAAAAACAACAAACGGAACGTGAAACTTATACAGCCTATCTGGTGAACACTACACAGAGACAGGAACAATCACCCACGAAATACAAAGCGAAACTCAGGCTACCTAAATACGGTTCCCCATCAGAGACAACAAGAATCACCTGACTCTGATCGAGAACCGCCTCAGGCAGCCCAAACCTAACTAGACACACCCCTAATCATAGCAATCCCAATCCTATAAAACCCCAATGCGAAACACAACACGTAAACCCATGTCACACCCTGGCCTGACCAAAATATATAACGAAAACACAAAATACTAAGACCAAGGCGTGACAGGGATGCTGACCTTCTAGGCAGAGTTGCAAAGAAAAAGCTAAATCTCAGACTGACCAATAAAAATAAAAGATTAAGATGGGCAAAAGAACACAGACACTGGACAGAGGGACTCTGCCTAGAAGGCAGTGAAAGCTGAAAACCTAACTAGTGTTTATTAGTTTCTATTCGTTTTTATTCTGTTTTTTTTTGCTTCAATCACACTAGACCTACAGTACCAGTCAAAAGTTTGGACAAAAAGTTTTTTACTATTTTCTACATTGTAGAATAATAGTGAAGACATCAAAACTATGAAATACCACATATGGAAAGTCCTGCACTAATGTTCCAACATCTAGAGGAAAGCCTTCCCAGAAAAATGGAGGCTGTTATATCGGCACAGGAGGGACCAACTCCATATTACTACCCATGATTTTGCAATGAGGTGTTCAAATACTTTTGGTCATGTAGTGTATTTATAAAATGCTTGCTGGCATCAATCAATCAATAGGCAACAGGTCATACTATTCTGTTCCAGACAACATCAGATACATGGGCTACACATACTGAGACGAGGGGCGATTTCTCCAGTGAGATTAAGCCACTTGCAAATTGATGGAGAGACGAAACAGAATAGTTCTTTTTTTGGGGGGTTGGTTGGTTGGTTGGTCAAATAGCATGGCTTACCTTGGCATCCATGAATATACACCACTGCTAGTAAGGTTACAGAACAGTAGACAAGCCTAGGACCCCTAGACTTACAGAGTACAGTGAAACAGTAGGTTTGTCTGATCGGTTCTGTAACAATATATATTCATGTATTTGAGGCTTTCCTCTCGTGGATCTTGTTGAGGACATCAACAGTGTCCTCCAGCAGGTATTCAAAGAGGCTGTCGACCATCCTCATCTTGATGGCCAACTCCTCGTGCTGCCAATTCTGCATCTGGAGCTGTTCTCCAGGCAGCTCCTGATGCTGAAAGAGACCAACAGGATACATTAGTGTGTGTGCGTGTGTCAATTATGGACAATGACAAGACACTTGTAAAAAATGTACCAGAATGTGGTCCACCCTGTCCACCTTCTTCCGCTTGAGGCTTGTTGCGAAGGTATGGCCAAACTTCTTGGTCAGGTCCACCTCTACCTTCTTGAGGCCATATGCCTTTAAAACCTCATGTGTTATGAATGCCTGTGACAGACACAAACAGTATTAACACAATAACGCATAACACTCACACACACACAATCAATCACACACACACACAATCTCTCTCACACACACACAGTGCAAGACTTGACTCCACAAATCCTGCTTTTGTCTCACCTGAACCTCTGCCATATTATCGAAGCTGAGTTTACACTTGTAGGTGCAGTGTCTGACCTCAGGCTTCTCCCATGGCAGCCTCTTAACTTTTCCTTCTGGGAAGATGTCCTTCAGGATCTCCCAGCTGAGGTCAAAAACAGCCTTTAGGAAAATTAGAGACATACTGTAGGAGGGTCACTCAAAACTACACAAACAATGAGCCACCACTTCGATAAATCCTGTAAAAAAGGTCAGGACGGTTTTGTTCCCTACTATTCCACCATGTTAACTAATTCACAATAATTTAATTATTCATATTCACTAAAGTGAATTAGCTGATTGTGTGAATCAATATATGAATAGTGTGAATCTATGATTTTACACCAAGGCTTACCATCCTGTAGCTACGCTTGCTACGGGTCTCCAGATCATCTCCCTCTGCATATATCCCCAGGGGGATGCTTGGCTTGTCTTCGTCAGCCAGGATGTGTGGCCCCTGGGCCAGCTTGCTTTGGGTCCAAATGTGTCCAGTGGCCAGGTGCACCAGCCTGGTCACCGCAGGCACTGTGTGGGGCACCACCATAGGGATCTTAGCCTTTTGTGGCTTAAGCTTGGCTGGTTCTTTGGGAGGCTCTTTGTCACCTGCTTTAGCCTGGGGCTGCTGGTTTCCACCTGCCTTGGCATGGGACTGCTGGTTTCCACCTGCCTTGGCATGGGGCTGCTGGTTTCCACCTGCCTTGGCATGGGGCTGCTGAAGCTTACAGAGTTGCTTCCTCTTTGCCCCACTGTGGCCCAAATCATTGTTGAACCACTCATCCCCGAGCTCGTCCAGCAGCTCATCGAGCTCATCGCGAGATTTGGTATTTTTCCCCTCTTTGGCTGGACCGATGGCTTTGGCGACGGTGGTACGGCTGGCCTTTGTCTGGACAGAGTGTGGAACAGAGAATAGTTATACTAGAGAATGTACTGGAGACAACAAAAAGGAACTTCTCAAGACATGGACAGTACAAAAGCATCCAAAAGCATCCAAAAACATCCAAAAACATCAAATGATACGATGGGGTAACTCACCTGGCTGTTGCTCTGCTCAGGAGGGTAGGGTGAGCACCTGCCAGTGCTGCTGCCTCGGCCACTGCTGGAGCTGTGGCTGGAACTGGAGCTCGAGTTGCTCTCCTCAATCTCACTCTCCCCAGAAGACTCAAAGTCCTCCTCATAGTCAGCCTCAGCCTAAGGGTGAAAGACTCATTCAGTGACCCACAGTAGAACATTACCTATGGCCAATGACTTTGAACTACATGTATATTAAAAATAAATAACAAAAGTTACTCCCTTACCTCTTCCTCTTTCTCCTCATCTGAGGACACCTTCTCCTCCTTCTCCTCAGTGTCAGGGCTGGACTGGAACAAATTGCCATCGGAGGCCTTGGAGGGTTCTTGTTCCCCCTGGGAGGCTTGGACGATCCACACGGCCAGAACCTCCTTCTCCAGGCAGAGCACGGCTGCCTCCACGGCATCCAGCTGGCGTTTCCATTCTAGCAGCTTCTCTGCCTGGCAGCAACGCTGCCAGAGCACATGCTCACGCTTGGTCAGGTACCTAGCAGATGAGACATATAAATTATTTCCCCCACAGATGAACCTGTGAGATTACATAAATCCATATCAGATGACAAAGTGTGTAGTAGGAGTACAGTATTAACTAGATATAAGGCCATCAAAACAGAGTTACTTTGAAACCTTGTTGGCCTCCTTACGACTCCTTCTTCCCAATAACTGAACCTCCTCCTATGGGGACCATACATTACAGTACATGTAGTTAGTTACTTATACACAACCATGGTTATGCTATTAAGTACAGTACATACAAAGTAAAAGTGGTGTTACTAAGTACATACAATAATGGTGTTACTAAGTACATAATACCATAATGGTGTTACAAAGTACACATAAAATCATAGCAGTGTTGCTAAAGTACCCTAAAACTTCAATTAAACGTCTCAAATAGCTGCCTGTCCCTTTTAAAACATAGGTAGCATAAACGTAACCACATGTATATGGATTTGCATTAGTATACAGTACCAGTCAGAAGTTTGGACACACCAAATACTCATTAAAATTGTCTTTCTTTATTTTTGCTATTTTCTACATTGCATAATAATAGTGAAGACATCAAAACTATGACATAACACGGAATCATGTAGTAAACAAAATAGTGTTAAACAAATCAAAAAATATTTAATATTGTCAAACGGTGGGTGTAGGTGGTGCAGTGGAGTCAGGCGCAGGAGAGCAGAGATGAGTGAACAAAGAAGCACTTTACTGAGGCAATATAATTAGAACAGAACGCAACAAGTGAAGCAGCACAAAGTATAACAACCCAGTACAAAGTACTGGCTGCCACAAAGCACGGGTACAAAACAAAACCCAGCACAAACCAGCCGGAAGCGTGCTAACCTAGACAATAAACAATACCCCACACAGACATGGAGGGAACAGAGGGCTAAATACACAGAGTAATTATGAGGAGATGTAAACCAGGTGTGCAGGAAAACAAGACAAAACAAATGGAAAATGAAAGGTGGAGCGGTGATGGCTAGAAGACCGGTGACATCGACCGCGGAACGCCGCCCCAACAAGGAGAGGGACCAACTTCGGCGGAAGTCGTGACAAATATTTGAGGTTCTTCAAAGTAGCCACCCTTTGCCCTTTGGGAATTTGAGTGGTGCAGCGGTCTAAGGCACTGCATCTCAGTGCAAGAGGCATTACTACAGTCCCTGTTTCAAATCCACGCTGAGTTATAGTCAGTGTCAGAATGGGTAGTTGACAATAAATGAGTCTTACATACATCCAAAATCATTGTATTTGGTTCAAAGCAGCTGAACTCCTAGGAGTAAATCAAATCAAATCAAATTTTATTTGTCACATACACATGGTTAGCAGATGTTAATGCGAGTGTAGCGAAATGCTTGTGCTTCTAGTTCCGACAATGCAGTAATAACCAACAAGTAATCTAGCTAACAATGTGTAAGGGGATAAAGAATATGTACATAAAGATATATGAGTGAGTGATGGTACAGAGCAGCATAGGCAAGATACAGTAGATGGTATTGAGTGCAGTATATACATATGAGATGAGTATGTAAACAAAGTGGCATAGTTAAAGTGGCTAGTGATACATGTATTACATACAGATGCAGTAGATGATATAGAGTACAGTATATACATATACATATGAGATGAATAATGTAGGGTATGTAAACATTATATTAGGTAGCATTGTTTAAAGTGGCTAGTGATATATTTTACATCATTTCCCATCAATTCCCATTATTAAAGTGGCTGGAGTTGAGTCAGTGTGTTGGCAGCAGCCACTGAATGTTAGTGGTGGCTGTTTAACAGTCTGATGGCCTTGAGATAGAAGCTGTTTTTCAGTCTCTCGGTCCCAGCTTTGATGCACCTGTACTGACCTCGCCTTCTGGATGATAGCGGGGTGAACAGGCAGTGGCTCGGGTGGTTGTTGTCCTTGATGATCTTTATGGCCTTCCTGTAACATCGGGTGGTGTAGGTGTCCTGGAGGGCAGGTAGTTTGCCCCCGGTGATGCGTTGTGCAGACCTCACTACCCTCTGGAGAGCCTTACGGTTGTGGGCGGAGCAGTTGCCGTACCAGGCGGTGATACAGCCCGACAGGATGCTCTCGATTGTGCATCTGTAGAAGTTTGTGAGTGCTTTTGGTGACAAGCCGAATTTCTTCAGCCTCCTGAGGATGGTCAGTTAACAGGGGGCAAAGCCCAAGTGGATCGGTTGTCTAAAGCACAGCATCTCAGTACAAGATGTGTCACTGCAGTCCCTGGTTCAAATCCAAGCTGTATCACATCCGGCCATGATTGGGAGTCCCATAGGGTGTTGCACAATTGGCCCAACGTTGGCCAGGGTAGGCCATCATTGTAAATAAGAATTTGTTCTTAACTGACTTGCCTAGTTAAATAAAATAAATAAAAATATGACAGCTTTGCACACCCTTGGCATTCTCTCAACCAACTTCAAGAGGTAGTCACCTGGAATGCATTTCAATTAACAGTTGTGCCTTATTTATTTGTGTAATTTCTTTCCTTCTTAATGCGTTTGAGCCAATCAGTTGTGTAGTGACAAGGGTTGTATACAGAAGATAGCCCAAGTTGGTAAAAGACCAAGTCAATATCATGGCAAGAACAGCTCAAATAAGTCCATGAATGTCAAGAACTTTGAATGTTTCTTCAAGTGCAACAGGAAAGGAAGACCCAGAGTTACCTCTGCTGCAGAGGATAAGTTCATTAGAGTTACCAGCCTCAGAAATTGCAGCCCAAATAAATGCTTCACATAGTTAAAGTAACAGACACATCTCAACATCAACTGTTCAGTGGAGTCTGAGTGAATCAGGCCTTCATTGTTGAATTGCTACAAAGAAACCACTACTAAAGGACACCAATAATAAGAAGAGACTTGCTTGTGCTAAGAAACTGGTGAATTAGACTGGTGAAATCTGTCTTTTGGTCTGATTTTTGGTTCCAACCGCGGTGTCTTTATGAGACGCAGAGTAGGTGAGCGGATTATCTCCGCATGTGTGATTCCCAACCTTGAAGCATGTCAGATCATGTCTATTGCATATATAAGCCAGTGGGGACAATAGAGTGTAATGAATTAATCAGCACATTTACCACGCGAGGGGTCTCCATTCTGAAATAGATCCACTTGTTTCACCAGCCAGTCAAAGCGACCACTCTGTTCAGATTGAGCAGAGACTGACAAACTGCTAGTGATACTCTAAAACAGAATGCTGCCTTCATGATGTAATAATACACTGCATGGTACATGTAATAAGGAACAATGAGGATGAAGTAATCCATATTAACATTCTTCAAGAGCAGTCAATGTGGTCAAATGAGTGATGTGTGTTAATTCACGTGTATTAAACTTGTTTTTTTAAAACTTTTTCATACAACTATAGCTTAAAATCAAATGTTCAGTGTCACTTTCCTTGCTACTCTTTTATTTCAAAATAAAAGTTGCTAAAGCTGAAGATGAAACAAATTGAGCAGTCCATCTCTGTCCCTGACTGACATCGAGTGATATGTTCTATAAATGTAATACTAGGCCACCAACTAGTGTAAAATGTATGATATACTTCACCATAGCATTTGGCCCTTTCAACAATTGCATTGATATTTATAGTGTAATGTTCATATTCAGTTCCTTAGGCCTAGAGCAGTTTTGACTCAAGTTATTATTGATGGGTTAATAACTTCCACTCCAGAAGGATGTCCAAGCCATTCATTGCATGATGCTTTAAAAAAAAAAAGTCTTTACCAAATAAATTAAATCAGGTGTGACATCAGGCATTTTCAATGGTGCATGGTTCACAATAAAAATTAATTAAGATTATCAATTAATACATATACTAGTTTGTATAGAACATGGGCATACGGTACTTGATCTAACACTGACTGATTCCCTGCACAGAGTAATGATTATTGGGATGATTTCCATGCATAACCAACCCCTTTCCCTCCCTTCCTTCTCCAGGCAGCCTGTGTAGCCTACATTCATCTCAGCTAGACTCCTTGGCTCCCAGCCTCTCTCCTGGATTTAGCTGCACACCACTAATCATCATCACTCAAGGAATTCACGCGAATTCGTTTTTAATCATAATCTCAGACAATTTGAGGAATAAAAAGAGAATAAGACGAATTTCTTGTCATTTTGATGGCAGGTGCCCTGGTAACTGATAGTATGAAGAAGGGGACGTCACTTCAAGGTAAATGTTGTTTTTACAGATGAATATTTTACAGATGAGTTAATTGGTGTTTTCCCCAACGATCCATTACAGTATTCCCTAGAGCCCATAGTAACATGTTTCTAGTCGTTTATTTGGTGCTCTGATTATACTGTAATGCGCTTAATTGTTTGTTGTCGTTAATATGCTGTGTTCATGAAAACATCCTATTATTCCACATATACCTGTTGGAAGCTCGGTTTTTTATCATATTTTATTTCATCGATTCGCCGGCGACCAATGTTTGACACGCACAAATTAGTCGAAAGGTGGTATAACTTGGCAGATCTTGTTGCAAACAATTCCAGTACGCATTAAGTGTTGCGCAAGGTAACAACCATGGACATATTTGCAAATTAAAAAGGACACAGAATCTCAATGGAGTGATTAACTTTATAATGAAGATTGAAAAGCATGTGAACGTTCTGATATTATATTATATATCACGGATTTTATTATGTGTTAGGCTGTGTTTTATTCATTCGCAGCTACAAATGTAATAACAGTACAAACTAAAAAAGAAACAAGGAAATAACAGTTAGCTAGCTGAAGGAAAACCTCTATTCTATTCTAGTTACCCCATGCCCTTACAGTTTTTGCAAAGGGAGATACTCATGGCCTATGCGGTCCTAATAAGTTGTTTTGTTATTGCTACTATGACATATTTCATATGGCAGAATTAATAGTAATACTAATGACGAGCTCATCTATATCTTCAACATAATAAAAGTCCAGACTGATATGATTTACATCATGTTGGTTCAAGTGTGTTGCTTATATGATGCTATGTACTATGAGGCCAAGGTCCAGTTTCAGTTATGGCAACACACAAAGCACAATAGAATACAATGCATTGGTCCTTCTCAGTGTACTGCCTGTCACTGTCTGTCCCTCTACAGTAACCTAGGTTAGGGCAGAGGCAGCTCTGCAGTCATGTCTCCTGTGGCTGTACAGGTCTGAAGAGCTGCCGATGAGTGACTCACTCTCTCTCCTCTCTCTGTGCCTCAGCTCTCCCACACTCCAGAATGCTCCTTTCAGCTTCTGCTCAGTGGAAACGGCCTTGTCTCTTCTCTGTCTCAGATAGTGTCGCAGCTAACCGCTGTTCTGTTCTGCCATTGCTAACATACAGTAGTTTAATAGCCCCATAGAACAACAACGTGAGGAAAGCAGCCAGGGTTCTCATGTGGGGTCCATTGGAGCAATGGGTTTGATAATGGTGTGATGAACCCCTGGCATTTACGTTATCATCTAATTCTTTAGTCATATTCAGGGCACTTGAATATAGCGCGTTGGGTAGATTTGTTCATGTAATCAAATTGCAACCAGGGAAGGTGAGGTTAGAGAGGATCAAATCATTATTTTACTCAATATAAATAATTGTTGTCCTACTGGTACTTTGTAACTAAGGCAGTCAGTTTTCAGCATCCCCATTTTGGAGATTGTATTGTGTTTCCAAGAAACAAAGTCTGAAGAGAAAGCTTGGTTTTCCATCTGTCATTCTCCCTATTTCCCACTGTAAGTGCTTGGTTCGTTTTATACATATGAGTTATTAGTGGTTCACGTCATGCAAACAGCTGTTAAAGCTAAAAGAAAATGGCACTGCATCAGGGGAGGTCACTTTGTTTTTCTTTTCATCCATTTGTGTGAAATGGCAAGATACACCCAATTACTCAGCAGTGAAATATCAATAGAGCCGTACGCCTTCACAAGGACCAGATGTTTAACCCCTTTTATTTGGCAACATCATCATCACTAAAAGGAACAGACCTACGGTCAGATAGAGGTGACTCTGGTACGTGCCTACATCGGACGAAAGGTTAAAGGTTAAAAGAGGGAGGCTTGAGGCAGGTGGACTTACTGCCTGAGAGAAGCAAATCTGTTTTCAAAAACTGTAGTCTGCACAAGATAAGACTGAACAGTGGATTAATCAGATTGTTATTAGCTTCAGGTTATCAGATTGATTTACAGAAAACACATATTTCTTCTAGGACTTGGCACAGAAAAATATGATCAGTATACATATTTGCAACTCATCGGTAGCTGCAGTCAAATTACTAAATTACTAAATTACCCTCATGGGTGGAATGTTATTAATATGTTTCATAATTTCATAATTAATAAATATTAAAAATAAAAAATCATGCAGAAAATCCAGTGTTTCTATGTTAAACGGTTATAAAGTCTAATATTGGGATGCAAACTCAAAATGTAATACATTAAAACTCCATATCTGACATGGTACAGGTGTCTTCTTTGTTTTAAGACCATAACCATGTGTGTGAGGTGTAGACTTGTGTTTCAAAGTATATTTGTTTAAGGCTACTAAGAAACACTCTGTGTGACCCTGACTTAGCCCACTGCAGTAAAAGGTTAGATGGAATCCACAGTAGGGAGAAACAGCGCCACTGGCTGCCCCACCACCATTGTTATTGTTTTTGTTGCTGAGCTGAGCAACAGTACATATTGTGCTCTTCTATGGTGCGTGCAATGATGTCAGAGGGAAAACAATTGTGTTTGTTGTTTGCAATAACTTCTATGCTGTTGTAATCACAAATGGAAGTGGCTGTTTCACCATTAGCGATTTGAGATTGAATCTATACTCTCCCTCTATTTATCTTTCCCTAGCGCTATGTTGATCCCAGCAGCCCTCCTATCCAGAGATGCTCACCAGCTCAGACAAATCTCTATCTCTGATGCCCGACCACTGTGCCCCAGCGGGTTTGGCTTCCGGGCCCAAAGGCAGCACATCCAGTAGGGGGATGCACGGCACACGCTCCTCCCTCTCTCTCCCTGAGCCAGAGCCATGGCGCCGGACCCCCAGCCCAGGCACCACCCGTCAAGGGGGCCTTGTCCAGGAGTACCGCTCCTGCTCCTTGCAGGTTCCCCACTCCGGTCTGGAGACCCTGGATCTACCCCCGCGTGCGGCCAGCTTCGATGTCCCTTACAGGGTGGAAGAGGCAGGGTCGGACACAGGCTCAGGGTCTGTGAGCCCCTGTAGTATGCAGAGGAGACGAGGTGGCATCGTGGATCAGAGAGATGTGATCAGGGCCCACGAGTCGCACAAGATGCAGAGCACACCACAGGCCCGCAGGAAAGACTGGGAGTAAGTACACAGGATGGATGGGTTCTCTCTTCACATCTCTGTCCTGTGTCAAGATGAAAAGAAGCAGGGGGAAAGAAATGTACAGAATGTATCCAGGGATAGAATGTATACAATAACTTACAGGAATGCACAGAATAATCAGCCTACACTACGTTGGTTGAAGTGTGGCAGATTCTCATGTTATGCTGTGATAACAAGACAGAATTGCCAAAGTGGTCAATTTGCTCACCTCATCTGGCTACAAGTTTATTGGGCTGTACAGTGTCCCTTCAGACCTGTCTGACTGGCTGTACAAATCTCTAGGTTGAATCTGATGCTGTGTTACAATATTATTGGTGGTTGGGTTCTATCTACTGTATGTGTTGCTTGCTTGTGGAACTTTGAGCTCTGGAGCTCTGATTACCTCCTTTGCATCACTCAACTGTGGAGTGCCACTCCATCACGGTAACCCCACCCCCACTCTCCCCCCACATCTCCCAGCACATCTTCTTTATCATACAGTACATACAGCACATTCTGGTATATACTGTGTTCTCTGGTTGTAATTCTCTCTTTGTCTCTGTCTCTCTAATGCTTTGTCTCTCTCTCTCTCTCATTCTCTCTCTCTCTCTCTCTCTCTCTCTCTCATTCTCTCTCTCTCATTCTCTCTCTCTCTCATTCTCTCTCTCTCTCTCATTCTCTCTCTCTCTCTCATGCTTCCTCTCTCTCATGCTTCCTCTCTCTCAATTTCTCTCATTCTCTCTCTCTCTCATGCTTCCTCTCTCTCTCTCTCTCTCTCATTCTCTCTGTCTCTCTCATGCTTCCTCTCTCTCAATTTCTCTCATTCTCTCTCTCTCTCTCATGCTTCCTCTCTCTCAATTTCTCTCATTCTCTCTCATTCTCTCTTTTCCAAGCTCTCTCTCTCACTCTGTCATACACACTTATGTAATTACTCTTTTGTATCCCTACTACACTCGCACACTCTCTCTCGCTTTGCATCCCCCCACCGCCCCCTCACTCATTCATCATATACAGCCAAACATAATTGGGAGACTTGTTTATTTCTGGTTGCAACCCAATGTTCCAATGTGCAACATTCAACGCAATGGGTCAACTCAGTCTTGCATTATGGTATCTATCAGGTTTGGAATCATTTTAAAAAATCAGTCTGGGAATCACTGTGAATTGACCTCAACAACAGTTTTTACATGTCAATATTATATTCACTTTTGAACTCATACAGTTATGCCCACGCATTCCCCCTTAATCCCACCTCTAGTGTCTGTGCAGTAGAATGTCTGTCAGGAAGGCCAGACATTAGGGTTTATCTTAGTGTAGTGTGCATATCTGACCATTAGAGGATGCCACAGAATCAAACAAAGCAGACCGTGGAAAATCAAATAGATAGTGGCGATGATAATGGAAAGAGAAGTTATTGTTCTTCCCAGATGTACATCAAAGAGTTTGGGTATTTGCTAAATATGAATGGTGGCTGTTGTAAATATTCACAATTAACATCCAAAGAGCAGTAGAGATGATTCATTCAAAGTATAAAATATACAAAAAAGAATCTTACAAAAGGCAACAAATAACTTTTAATGAAATAAGAGCGTGTGTCTGAAGATGACACATTTTTGAAGTGACATCTATTATCTATACTGTACAGGATAAGGATTACTGTAGGAGACATAAACAA
Source organism: Oncorhynchus kisutch (assembly GCF_002021735.2). Taxonomy (NCBI): domain Eukaryota; kingdom Metazoa; phylum Chordata; class Actinopteri; order Salmoniformes; family Salmonidae; genus Oncorhynchus; species Oncorhynchus kisutch. The sequence goes on along the minus strand of NC_034203.2, from coordinate 27,666,309 downwards.
CATTTAACATGATCAGAATGCAACGTTGATTGAGAGGATGGGGTGTGGTGTACAGTTAGGTTATTAATAATATGTCTGTTTATATAAGCTTCAGTTATTGGAAGGACCAGATCGACATAACTCAGGAATAGAGAGTGTCTGTTGCTAGGTAACGGAGATAAAGAAAAACGCTAAAGCCACTCCAATCAGCGTTGGTCGGGGTGAAATCCTCTGTCGACAATTACATAAACGCTCTTCTGAGTTCTGCCGATAAGTACACCCATTAATGTTTTAACTCGTGGTGCATGTTAGCTGCATACATTTCTCCCCCTTCCAAAGGAATATGTTTCAAAAGGACTGTGCTTATTTATGAGAATGTCCTCCTCCTGAGTGTTGTGAAGAGATAAATGAGTTTTTCCTCCATGTCTAGAGACACAAGAGATGGCACCGGAAATGCTCCTCTCCTCTTTGTATCTCCAACACAGAAAGTCCTTCTGAAAGACATAATAGTGGAGATGTAGTGCAGATTTGGACCACACATACTATATCCTGTTACCCCACCAGGACACACATACTATATCCTGTTACCCCACCAGGACACACATACTATATCCTGTTACCCCACCAGGACACACATACTATATCCTGTTACCCCACCAGGACACACATACTATATCCCGTTACCCCACCAGGACAGACTGTAGGTCATTCTGTTGTTCCTGATGATGTCAACCATGCTAACCCTTCTGATGCTTTGTATTATGAAGTGACATCTGAAGGCATGAGGATGATGATGATGAGCTGAACTAATGATGAATGCATGATTAAGCTATCTATACTGGACTCAATCTGGAAACAAACTGTGTGAATCAATGTGTTTCTTTGTGCAACTTTAATGGTTAGATATTGGAATAGTTGTTGAATTCAACCATATGTATCCTATTAAATTACTAAATTACATATATTGGTCAGGGAGAAATCGAAACAAATCTAATTGGAATGAATGGCAGTAGAGGTATAATCCTTATTTTACTTATGCATGAAAATAAAAGTAAGATGTGATATATATCAGACATTGTCTAATATAATTATTGCCAACCTAAAATATTGTTATCTAATTATAAATACAGTTTATATGGCTTTATTCAAATTTTCTGTAAAATTGCCTCTAAAATATATGTAAACAGACCATAATTGTCTTAATGTTTGTTTTCTTGAAAACATGTGAGTGCTATTATATGATACAATGCCAGTACTTGTTGCGTTTACAACTTGTCTAAGTTCTATCATCAGCTGATTTCAGCCAGTGTCTGGCTGTGTATTGACTGCATTGTTTGAATGGGATGTTGGCATATTGGCAGTTACTTAAAACATTTAAAAACAGTTACTTAAAACAATCATTCCTCTAAGACTGTCTGGCTAGCTAGCTAACAAACATACAGTGCAGATACATTCTTCAAATTCATTACTTTGCACAATAATCTTATCACAGCACTGGCAAACCATGGTTTTCCAGCTCCCTGACCAAAATGGCTGACCTTTAGCCCATCATAAGAAGGTTAATGTCCATTCTAGTATTCTAATTCTATGCTATCAACATATGAGCAGCGCTCATAGTCATTCATTTAACCTATTTTACCAGAGTGAAATATTATTTGAAGGTGGTATTGACCCCTCGGTTTATCTAGAGGGACTGAAACCTTGACATGGTTGAGTTGAGCTGAGTTGCCCTGAGCTGAGTTGCCCTGGAGGAGAAACCGATTTCTGTAGGAAGTGGTTGCTCTATTGTGCAACATGGCTTTTGTTGGCTAAATGAAAAGAACATAGCAGAAATTCAAGAGAGCTGTGTCGCTATGGAAACAACTGCTAAGAGAGAGAAAAACGAATTGCATGTTCATAGAAATGGACAAATATTTTAGGCCCAACTCTTAGGGTCTTTTCTGGTGCTTTATGTAATGGATGTTTAAGCAAAAATGTCTACATATGACTTTATGTGCTGTAGTACTATTGTCTCTCTCTTTCTATTTTCTATTTCTCTGTTTCTCTCTCACTCCCCCACCTCCCCCCTCCTTCTAAAGTATCTACACATATACCCATAGAGATAGAGGGAGGGATGGGGATGGGGGGTTGGGATGAAGTGGTGGTCATTTTTAAGACCCATTACCACATCTCCCTCCATCCCCATTGGGAAGGGAAGAACAGCGGCAGATGGAATGAGAGAGCCCCGTGTTGCCAAATTAGGTCTCCATCACACTCTGAATTAGTGTGAAAGCCCCTGCTTTCTTCTCCTCTCTCTCCCACATAAAGGGGGGCAGCTCCTCAAGATCTATTTCATGATCTATTTTTATTTCAGACATTATATTCCAATATTAGCACAATGACCTGGATTGGTTAAATGTTTTTAATATTAGCCTACAAGTCTGTCTTCATTAATAAACATACTGTATCTCAATGCTCTCACTGTGTAGCTTAAAGCTAATATATAACATTTAAGGTGGACACATGGAAATCTGTTCATAACACCAGAGGAAACTTAAATTGGCCAATAAGTTATTATCAGACTTCTTTATGTGATAAGGTTTACCTTTCAATTGGGGAGTTTTTCAGTAGTTTTCTTGGTTCCAATAAGTTATCTTTGTCTCAAGTCTTTGTTTTAGTGTTATGATGGTGGCTCTACATAAACACAGTGCTGATAGTGTGTTCACTAATGCAAGGACTGTGACCTAGTGGTACCAAGGACACAGGTCATGCTTTGCAAGACATGTTTGTTTAAATGCATTGCAGAGAAATGGGCCTATTTGTGTGGGCAGATTGTTTGTCACCTTATTTTCTAGCTGTATTTTACTATAACATAATGCTAACACTGAGGATCACTGATGTGTTCCTTTACTTTCAAAGGTGATTTTTTTGCCCCCTCTAACCCCACCCCCTTAGGAATTATGGTTCTTGTTTTAAATGTAGAACTTACAAGGGAATGTGAATGGTGTGGATTATGGAGATAGAATGCATAGATAGTGTCCATATGTATTTTTGGAAACTGGCAATTTTGACAAAATGTCAGTGTTCAACACTGAAATATATATTGCCATGGAAACGGAAATATGATTTTTCTATCTCATGACAATTCTCATTCAGATGTACAGTATGTTGAAAATTGCTATAGGCTACTGAAAGACGTGGGAGGGGTTGCGCAAGTGTGCGGGAGCTCGCGCTCACTCTGCTTCGTGGTCATTTGGAGGCAGGTAAACACATTGAAAGATAATCGTTCGCGGATCAAACCAGTATTCTAGCGCCAAATGTTTCTCTCTGCAGAAACAATTACATGTGTCATTGTTAAACGGATAAAAGATTTCGAAAATGTTTTAGACGATACAAATTGGTCGCTTCGGAAAGTTACCAAGATCTATTTTGACTGGATGAGAGGAGATGCGTAAAGTTTTTGGAGACGAGGATACATGTCCCGTGGATTCCATTGTCTAACGAAGATCAGCTGGGTTTAGGCTAAATATGCATTCTATAGTGTACGTTACTGAATGTATATGTTTTTAGAAAGTTTTAAGTGAAATGTTGTTCATATTCCGAGTTTATCCAGTGATGCGTTTTATGTTGAAACTTGCCTGGAGCGTGACTGACCATCACCGTTCACTCGCACGGACAGATGGGGTGATCTAGATGGAAATATTTTACAATCCGTGTAATCGAATCGTTATACATTATTAGTATGAAAACTCAACAGGAAATGTACATTTTGTAGTTCACTTCAGCATGGAATGACATTGCATGTAACTTTTGTTTTTTGGGGGGTGGGGGGGGGGCTCTTTGCGCCTCATCAGGTCGGCTGTCAGTGGATATTTTATTACTCTAACAACACATTTGCTTTTTAATTTGTTTTGATATCCAAGGCAACAGCATATAGCAAGTTTTATCCTCGTTTTTCCCTCCATAGAATGGCTCGGTTTGGAGATGAGGTTCAGATGACGATGGATTCCCGAGACTCCGGGGACCCGGAGCGCGGGGAGGACGGCGGGGACACGGCTTCAGGTACAGGGTCAGGGACGCTAAAACAAACCAAAGCGGCGAGGGCGCGCACCATGGCTCTCTACAACCCTATACCCCACCGGCAGAACTGCCTCACTGTCAACAGGTCGCTCTTCATATTCGCCGAGGACAATTTAATTCGGAAAACCGCCAAGAGGATCATAGAATGGCCATATCCTTCCTTATGCTATACATACTCACTCACACGTTATCACCGCACTCAAGATTTGTTTAGTGTTGTCCGTCCATTGTCAAAAAGTATTGCTAACTGCTACTTTGACTGTAGTGCATATCAGCACAATGGACAGCGCCCGTACGTCTCTATATTATAATGGCTGTCCTCAGTCGTCACTTTTAATTGAGTTCTTTAGATTTGATTGGACTGTTATAGTAGGCCTTCAGTTTGTTCTTCTTTTTTATTTTCTTCATTTTTTTGAGGTACATTTGTCTATTAGTCAGTCTATTAGTCAGAAATACACGTTTTTGTTGTTGCCTTTTTCTATGCTAAATCTATCAATATCCACCAAAGACCACAGAGAGCGGAGTTTTGTCATGCTTATACTTACGGTATAATGCTTATACTAATACTCTATTGTGCTCTACAGATAATGCATTGATTCCATAATGCAATACACTGCTCGTTAGAGATGTATCATCATACTCAAACATTGTGCCACTCTGGTGCTTCCTGTTATTTAACCACAACCCAGTTGTTGTGTGGGTGTACAACCAGAGTGGTCAAGACAAGCTGAACACAGATGGTTGGAGGTATTTTTTGTATATTTTATAAATATATATATTTTTTACCTTTATTTTTACAGGGAGTCATGCCGAGTGTGAGTGTGAGACTGTCTTTAGTTTTCTGCACTTGATTGAGCTTGTGTGAAGCAATGTAACTAATAGAAAAGTCCCAAAAGTGCAAGTCCCGCCCACCTGGCACTTCCAGGCAGGTTCAATCAAACTTATTTTAAAGAAAACAATACTTTTTGAACCCAGGTCTAGTTGTTGGTGGTGAATATTAATTCAAGTGGCTGTGAATGACTAATGGGAGTCAAGGCTCTGGAGAGTATTCTTTATTGAGGAGTATTATTTTGTTGTGGAGTATTATTTTCTTATTTAGATGGGCTATTTTTAACTAGTTTGAGTCGTGCCGACATGATGTAGACTCATCAATGTGATTCACAGTAGCTCCCAGAGGCCCCCGCCGCAGCCCTCCTCAGTGAGTTAATGACACCATTTTCACTCAAGGCTAGAAATTAATAATGAAGGAGAAAGTGTCTCATGTGGAGCCTCTTACGATAGCCAAGACAAACACAGTCTCTCATGCACACACACACACACACACACACACACACACACACACACACACACACACACACACACACACACACACACACACACACACACACACACACACACATTAACAGAGTGATGCAGCAGCAAAGCTGTGGGTATCACAGTTTACATACAACAGGTCCCTCGAAGTGTTGCCCTGTGGGAAAGAGGCTCTCAGGCCAAAGTGACTTTTGAACACACTCAGATAAATGTTACTGTAAAAGGTTGTTGCCATGGATACAACATTAGCTCTGACTGCTTTGATGCCAGTCTCTATTTGAACCATTCCATTGTCCATCCATCCGTCATCTGATAATCCATTCATACAATTCTAATTTAACTGTAACTACCAACATCCACAGCCATTCTGTATAACCTGAGTATAGCAAACATTAGGAACACCTTCCCAATATTGAGTTGCAATGTTTTGTATACTCAGTGTATATTTAATAGTTTCCATTCCAATATAATCAGCATTGTCATTATCATTGGTTTGTCACAATTGTCTTGAACTGTATATAATAATGTAAAAAAGCTCTGTCCTTAACCTTGTGGCCCTTACACCGTTTGAGTGGGTAATCCTGGCGACCATCACGGCCAACTGCATCGTCCTGGCCCTGGAGCAACATCTTCCTGGGGAGGACAAGACCCCCATGGCCAAAAGACTGGTGAGACCACAGGCCTTGATCGGTTAATATTAGGCATTTAGGCTGCATCTCAAATAGTACCCTACTCACTATATAGTGTTGTAACTTAAATAGAACACTATATAGTGTTGTAACTTAAATAGAACACTATATAGTGTTGTAACTTAAATAGAACACTATATAGTGTTGTAACTTAAATGGGTTACAGCGTTTACAGTTTATTCATAGCCAGACAGAATTATTTATTATTACAGTTTACAAGTGAGGTCTATGTATTTTATTGCAATACAGATGACAGAACTATTTACACCTTTCTGTTGTATTGGTTGAAAACTGCAAGTACCATAATGTCTTGAGGAAGTAAGTGAGAACAAGATGTTTTGTACAGTCTGAAGTGGTCAAATGTAACGTGGACGATTCAATTCACTCAAAGAACCTTTCATTGCATAACTAAAAAGGTACAGTTGAAGTTGTAAGTTTACATACACTTTTGTTGGAGTCATTATAGTTTTTCAACCACTCTACAAATGTCTTATTAACTAACTATAGTTTTGACAAGTCGGTTAGGAAAATTACTTTGTGCATGTCACAAGTAATTTTTCCAACAATTGTTTACAGACGGATTATTTCACTTATAATTCACTGTATCACAATTCCAGTGGGTCAGTTTACATACACAAAGTTATCTGTGCCTTTAAACAGCTTGGAACATTCCAGAAAATTATGTCATGGCTTTAGAAGCTTCTGATAGGCGAATTGACATAATTTGAGTCAATTGGAGGTGTACCTGTGGATGTATTTCAAGGCCTACCTTCAAAACCTCTGCTTGACATCATGGGAAAATCAAAAGAAATCAGCCAAGACCTGAAAAAAGACACATTTTTTGTAGACCTCCACAAGTCTGGTTCATCCTTGGGAGCAATTTCCAAATGCCTGAAGGTACCACGTTCATCTGTACAAACAATAGTACACAAGTATAAACACCAGGGGACCACGCAGCCGTCATACCGCTCAGGAAGTCTCCTAGAGCTGAATGTACTTTGGTGCGAAAAGTGCAAATCAATCCCAGAACAACAGCAAAGGACCTTGTGAAGATGCTGGAGGAAACGGGTACAAAAGTATCCATATCCACAGTAAAAACGAGTCCTATATCGACATAACCTGAAAGGCCGCTCAGCAAGGAAGAAGCCACTGCTCCAAAAACCCCATAAAAAAAGCCAGACTACGGTTTGCAGCTGCACATGGGGACAAAGATCGTACTTTTTGGAGAAATATCCTCTGGTTTATGAAACAAAAATAGAACTGTTTGGCCAGAATGACCATCATTATGTTTGGAGGAAAAAGGGGGAGGCTTGCAAGCCGAAGAACACCATCCCAACCGTGAATCATGGGGGTGGCAGCATCATGTTGTGGGGGTGCTTTGCGGCATGAGGGACTGGTTCACTTCACAAAATAGATGGCATCAGGAAAATTATGTGGATATATTGAAGCCACATCTCAAGACATCAGTCAGGAAGTTAAAGCTTGGTCGCAAATGGGTCTTCCAAATGGACAATGACCCCAAGCATACAGTCGTGGCCAAAGATTTTGAGAATGACACAAATATTAATTTTCACAAAGTCTGCTGCCTCAGTTTGTATGGTGGCAATTTGCATATACTCCAGAATGTTTTGAAGTGTCACACCCTGACCATAGTTTACTTTGTATATTTCTATGTTTTGGTTGGTCAGGGTGTGAGCTGAGTGGGCATTCTATGTTTCATGTCTAGTTTGTCTATTTCTATGTCTGGCCTGATATGGTTCTCAATCAGAGGCAGGTGTTAGTCATTGTCTCTGATTGGGAACCATATTTAGGTAGCCTGGGTTTCACTGTGTGTTTGTGGGTGATTGTTCCTGTCTCTGTGTTTGCACCAGATAATACTGTTTCGGTTTTCGTTACGTTCGTTTACGTTCTTTGTTTTGTAGTGTTTGTATTGATTCGTGTTTTTACGTTTGTTTATTAAACATGGATCGCAATCTACGCATTTTGGTCCGACTCTCCTTCACCACAAGAGAATCGTTACATGAAGAGTGATCAGAGGAATTGCAATTAATTGCAAAATCCCTCTTTGCCATGCAAATGAACTGAATCCCCAAAAAACAATCCCCAAAAAATGATCTCCAGCCCTGCCACAAAAGGACCAGCTGACATCATGTCAGTGATTCTCTCGTTAACACAGGTGTGAGTGTTGACGAGGACAAGGCTGGACATCACTCTGTCATGCTGATTGAGTTCGAATAACAGACTGGAAGCTTCAAAAGGAGGGTGGTGCTTGGAATCATTGTTCTTCCTCTGTCAATCATGGTTACTTGCAAGGAAACACGTGCAGTCATCCTTGCTTTGCACAAAATGGGCTTCATAGGCAAGGATATTGCTGCCAGTAAGATTGCATCTAAATCAACCATTTATTGGATCATTAAGAACATCAAGGAGAGCGGTTCAATTGTTGTGAAGAAGGCTTCGGGGGGACACCACTACAGAGCTTTCTCGGAAATGGCAGCAAGCAGGTGTGAGTGCATCTGCACGCACAGTTAGGCGAAGACTTTTGGAGGATAGCCTGGTATTGAGAAGGGCAGCAAAGAAACCACTTCTCTCCAGGAAAAACATTGGGGACAGACTGATATTCTGCAAAAGGTGCAGGGATTGGACTGCTGAGGACTGGGGTTTCTCTAATTGTTTGGGGCATACGGAAAAATACTTGTCCGGAGAAGACAAGGTGATTGCTACCATCAGTACTTTGCCATGTCAACAGTAAAGCATCCTGAGACCATTATTGTGTGGGGTTGCTTCTCAGCCAAGGGAGTGGGCTCACTCACAATTTTGCCTAAGAACACAGCCATGAATAAAGAATGGTACCAACACATCCTCCGAGAGCAACTTCTCCCAACCATCCAGGAACAGTTTGCTGACGAACAATGCCTTTTCCAGCATGATGGAGCACCTTTGCCGTAAGGCAGAAGTGATAACTAAGTGGCTCGGGGAACTAAACAATGATATTTTGGGTCCATGGACAGGAAACTCCCCAGACCTTAATCCCATTGAGAACTTGTGGTCAATCCTCAAGGGGTGGGTGGACAAACAAAACCCCACAAATTCTGACGAAATCCAAGCATTGATTATGCAAGAATGGGCTGCCATCAGTCAGGATGTGGCCCAGAAGTTAATTGACAGCATGCCAGGGCGGATTGCAGAGGTCTTGAAAAAGAAGGGTCAACACTGCAAATATTGACTCTTTGCATCAACTTCATGTAATTGTCAATAAAAGCCTTTGACACTTATGAAATGCTTGTAATTATACTTCAGTATTCCATAGTAACATCTGACAAAGAAATCTAAAGACACTGAAGCAGCAAACTTTGTGAAAATTAATATTTGTGTCATTCTCAAAACTTTTGGCCACGACTGTACTTCCAAAGTTGTGGCAAATTGGCTTAAGGATATCAAGGTATTAGAGTGGCCATCACAAAGCCCTGACCTCAATCCTATAGAAAATGTGTGGGAAGAACTGAAAAAGCGTGTGCGAGCAAGGATGTTGTCACGCTCGCTATCCTCAAACTCCCTGTCATAAATCGACCAAGGCGCAGCGTGCATGTAGTTCCACATCTTTTAATGAAAGTGAAACCGAAACAATAAAAAAAACAAAGACCATGACCCAACCGAGGTGCACACAAACAGAGAAATAATTACCCACAAAAAACAGGTGGGAAAAGGCTACCTAAGTATGGTTCTCAATCAGAGACAACGATAGACAGCTGCCTCTGAGAACCACACCCGGCCAAACACATAGAAATAGAAAATCATAGAACATGGAACATAGACTGCCCACCCAAGTCACACCCTGACCAAACCAGAATAGAGACATAAAACGCTCTCTACAGTCAGGGCGTAAACCTGAACCTATAGGGGAGGGTCTGGGTGGGCATTTCTCCGCTGTGGCGGCTCTGGCGAGGGACATAGACCCCGCTCCACCTCTGGGGCCCTCGCCGCCGACCCCGGACTGGGGACCCTCGTAGCGGGCCCCGGACACGAGGGAGACTCTGGCAGCTCCGGACAGGAGGGAGACTCTGGCAGCTCCGGACAGGAGGGAGACTCTGGCAGCTCCGGACAGGAGGGAGACTCTGGCAGCTCCGGACAGGAGGGAGACTCTGGCAGCTCCGGACAGGAGGGAGACTCTGGCAGCTCCGGACAGGAGGGAGACTCCGGCAGCTCCGGACAGGAGGGAGGCACAGGACTCACCGGGCTGGGGAGACATCCAGGAGGCCTCTTCCTTGGCCGAGGCACCGGATACACTGGGCCGTGGAGGCACACTGGTGGTCTCGAGCGCAGAGCTGGCCCCACTCGTTCTGGCTGGATGCCAGCTTCCACCCGGCAAATGCGGGACGCTGGCACCGAGCACACCGGCCTGTGAATGCTCCGCCTCGACACCGTGAGCATCACCCCATAGCACGGGGCCTGACCAGTCCCATGCTCTCCACGGTAAGCACGGGGAGTTGGCTCAGGTCTCCAACCTGACTCTGCCACACTCCCCGTGTGCCTCCCCCCAAAAATGTTTTGGAGCTGCCTATCAGGCTTCAGTGACCGGGTCTTGACCTCTACCATTCTCTCCTCCCCGGTCCAACTCTTCCTCCAGGTTGGCGCACACTGCTTGGTCTTCTTGTGGTGGGTAATTCTGTCACGCTCGCTATCCTCAAACTCCCTGTCATAAATCGACCAAGGCGCAGCGTGCATGTAGTTCCACATCTCTTAATTAAAGTGAAACCGAAACAACCAAAAAACAAACAGGTAAACAGCAAAGACCGTGACCCAACCGAGGTGCACACAAACACACACGGAGAAATAATTACCCACAACACACAGGTGGGAAAAGGCTACCTAAGTATTTGTTCTCAATCAGAGACAACGATTGACAGCTGCCTCTGATTGAGAACCACACCTGGCCAAACACATAGAAATAGAAAATCATAGAACATGGAACATAGACTGCCCACCCAAATCACACCCTGACCAAACCAAAATAGAGACATAAAACACTCTCTACGGTCAGGGCGTGACTGAGACCTAACAACTTGACTCAGTTACACCAGCTCTGTCAGGAGGAATGGGCCAAAATTTACCCAACTTATTGTGGGTAGCTTGTAGAAGGCTACCCAAAATGTTTGACCCAAGTTAAACAATTTAAAGGCAATGCTTCCAAATACTAATTGAGTGTAATGTAAATTTCTGACCCACTGGGAATGTGATGAAAGAAATTAAAGCTGAAATGAATAATTCTCTCTACTATTATTCTGACATTTCACCTTCTTAAAATAAAGTGGTGATCCTAACTGACCTAAGACAGGGAATTTTTACTAGGATTAAATGTCAGGAATTGTGAAAAACTGAGTTTAAATGTACTTGGCTATGGTGTACACATATACAGTGCCTTGCGAAAGTATTCGGCCCCCTTGAACTTTGCGACCTTTTGCCACATTTCAGGCTTCAAACATAAAGATATAAAACTGTATTTTTTTGTGAAGAATCAACAACAAGTGGGACACAATCATGAAGTGGAACGACATTTATTGGATATTTCAAACTTTTTTAACAAATCAAAAACTGAAAAATTGGGCGTGCAAAATTATTCAGCCCCTTTACTTTCAGTGCAGCAAACTCTCTCCAGAAGTTCAGTGAGGATCTCTGAATGATCCAATGTTGACCTAAATGACTAATGATGATAAATACAATCCACCTGTGTGTAATCAAGTCTCCGTATAAATGCACCTGCACTGTGATAGTCTCAGAGGTCCGTTAAAAGCGCAGAGAGCATCATGAAGAACAAGGAACACACCAGGCAGGTCCAAGATACTGTTGTGAAGAAGTTTAAAGCCGGATTTGGATACAAAAAGATTTCCCTAGCTTTAAACATCCCAAGGAGCACTGTGCAAGCGATAATATTGAAATGGAAGGAGTATCAGACCACTGCAAATCTACCAAGACCTGGCCGTCCCTCTAAACTTTCAGCTCATACAAGGAGAAGACTGATCAGAGATGCAGCCAAGAGGCCAATGATCACTCTGGATGAACTGCTGAGATCTACAGCTGAGGTGGGAGACTCTGTCCGTAGGACAACAATCAGTCGTATATTGCACAAATCTGGCCTTTATGGAAGAGTGGCAAGAAGAAAGCCATTTCTTAAAGATATCAATAAAAAGTTTGCCACAAGCCACCTGGGAGACACACCAAACATGTGGAAGAAGGTGCTCTGGTCAGATGAAACCAAAATTGAACTTTTTGGCAACAATGCAAAATGTTATGTTTGGCGTAAAAACAACACAGCTCATCACCCTGAACACCATCCCCACTGTCAAACATGGTGGTGGCAGCATCATGGTTTGGGCCTGCTTTTCTTCAGCAGGGACAGGGAAGATGGTTAAAATTGATGGGAAGATGGATGGAGCCAAATACAGGACCATTCTGGAAGAAAACCTGATGGAGTCTGCAAAAGACCTGAGACTGGGACGGAGATTTGTCTTCCAACAAGACAATGATCCAAAACATAAAGCAAAATCTACAATGGAATTGTTCAAAAATAAACATATCCAGGTGTTAGAATGGCCAAGTCAAAGTCCAGACCTGAATCCAATCGAGAATATGTGGAAAGAACTGAAAACTGCTGTTCACAAATGCTCTCCATCCAACCTCACTGAGCTCGAGCTGTTTTGCAAGGAGGAATGGGAAAAAATGTCAGTCTCTCGATGTGCAAAACTGATAGAGACATACCCCAAGCGACTTACAGCTGTAATCGCAGCAAAAGGTGGCGCTACAAAGTATTAACTTAAGGGGGCTGAATAATTTTGCACGCCCAATTTTTCAGTTTTTGATTTGTTAAAAAAGTTTGAAATACCCAATAAATGTCGTTCCACTTCATGATTGTGTCCCACTTGTTGTTGATTCTTCACCAAAAAAATACAGTTTTATATCTTTATGTTTGAAGCCTGAAATGTGGCAAAAGGTCGCAAAGTTCAAGGGGGCCGAATACTTTATACATATATATATATTGGGAATAGGGTGCCATTTGGGATGCACCTTACTTAACAGTAAACAATATCCATCCATTGCACTATTGGTTACAGCCTGTAAGTAAGCATTTCACTGTTGTATTCGGCACACGTGACAAATACACTTTGATTTGATTTGAACAATATACCAAGCAGACCATTTCCAGGTTAACAAGTCTAATTGCCATTCGGACCTATGGTTTCTGGGTTTTTTAGGTTTAATTTTTTTTATTTTTTATGTTGGCTGTGATATGCCGAGTTCACTTGCTATCAGAAACTCGGAACCTAACTTAGAGTTTTTTTTGATGGCTTTGGTATTTTCACAAGTATGTGGCACATTTTCACAACTCCAAACTAGTCACACAGCCAGTCTTTCACTCAAAACCTGTCATTTTTGTTTAACCAGGCAAGTCAGTTAAGAACAAATTCTTATTTACAATGACGGCCTACCCCGGCCAAACCCGGACGACACTGGGCCAATTGTGCACCGCCCTATGGGACTCCTAATCACGGCCAGATGTGATACAGTCTGGATTCAAAACCAGGGACTGTAGTGACGCCTCTTGCACTAAGATGCCTTAGACCGCTGTGCCACTCGGGATCCTTTTAGATTGTAAAAATCTCTCACCATACAACCATTGATTGAAAATATCTTTAATGTGAAATGTAATGAGAACATTCGTTTAATCACCAAAACACAATGATCTTTTACAGTTTTTAGTACTTTTAACTACAAGTTAATCCAATAGCAAACAATGCAAGATATATGTTTCAAATCACCCTTAGAAGTATAAATGACAGTAGATTACACAGATTTCACATTAGGCAATACACTTACATTAGCCAACAAAATTGACAGAAAATTGGCCGAAGAGGTTCCACCCACGGCGCCGAGTTCTGGCCAGGTTGAAGCCCGCTTCATCAACAAAGATTTACCCGTGATGGTTCACAGCAGGATCAAGCACCAACACCCTCGAAAAATATATTTTGGCAAGTTATTTTTACAGTATAGTTCCAATATGATATTGTGAAGTAGCATGTGCATCAAATAGTAACAGTAATGCAGTATATAGTGCTGTACCAGAACATACTCGGCCTGCAGTTTTTTCACCAGGTCGTTGTTTCTCTCCAAAGGCACCCGGTAAATATGTTTCATAGATACCTGGTGCCTCTTCTAAAGGAGGGAGATTGTTGGTAGGCTGATGAATGCCACATTGGCAAAGGTGTCATCGTTCTCCTCAATGTTCTGCTTTTTTTTCGGACAGCAGTGTGTCATTGTCATTCCTGGCCCTCACCATTTCCACCACTGTCCACTTCTGCTGGTCGGTCAGCCCACTGCCACGGCCACCACCACGGGCTCTTCTGTCAATTCTGAGGGTAGAACAGAGTATACTGTCAATAGATCATACCTTAAGAATACCAACATGTTTTGGTAATTGACATGCATTACTATATTTCATTTACTGTAAATGTAATGGTAAAGCATAGTGCATATCCTGCAGACTTGCCAGTTTTCTTGGCGAAATATTCTCTTGATCGAATTGACAGTTGATCTTTTCAGATTAAGGTGAACTAATCTGTCAGCCTCTGCCATGGTAAGGTCTCTGTTTACCACATCGTCGACGACGATGGCCATGACTTCATTAGACACAGCAGTTCCCTGCCGCCTGACTCCCTCTCTCTGATGTCCACCTCTTTGATGTGGCCCATGCCCACCTCTCTGACGGGCCCCTTGTCCACCTCTCTGACGGGCCCCTTGTCCACCTCTCTGACGGGCCCCTTGTCCACCTCTCTGACGGGCCCCTTGTCCACCTCTCTGACGGGCCCCTTGTCCACCTCTCTGACGGGCCCCTTGTCCACCTCTCTGACGGGCCCCTTGTCCACGAGCTCTTTGATTTCTTCCTCCCCCTTTCTGTCTATCCTGCTCCATGTTTACATACACCCTTTTGCATGGTGACCAAGGTGGTTACCACTATGTAAAATCAATTAAAAATAACGAGTAGTCATTGTGTGTGGTTATCATGTATCATACATGTCATTTAGATGTTTCTACTTTACAAACAAACACATATTATTTCTGTAGTTCTCAAAATCCATATATAGTAGACAAACCAGTTTAAAATCTATAGGTTTACCAAACGTTTAAATGATTAACCACAGTTGGATTAAGTGATGGTCAAATGTATTTTAACAATTGAGAAGAGAATCATATGAAAAGTATTGTGACCATTGCATTGTGAAAGGCAATTACTTTATATGAAAGGTATTTCTAGATGAAACACAAATTTGTTTAGGTGAAAAAGTTACTGTGGGATGTTGTGTGTTGTACTTCGTTAATTGAAAATGTGCTTAAAGTTTTGAAAAAAAAAACGCCTTTCTGATTATCTGTTTTGAGTTTTGTACTAAGAGTTGTGAAATTGTACCACATACTTGTGAAAATAGTACCAACGCGATAAATAAACCTGTATTTGCGTAGAGCTTCCGATTGGTTTATTCTGATACTTCCCAAGTGGGTAACTCAGGATCATCTTTTTACAACAAGTTAGCAAGTCGGAAATGTCAGAGTTTCCTAGGTCAGACTAGCACTTGAACACTGCATTAAGCTACACATTATCATGGGTGCATACCCTCACAAACATACCTGTGTACATGTACAATATGGTTTGTGTCCCTCTGATGTTCTAATGCATCCATACTGTATCTTCACCCTACAGGAGTGTACTGAGCCTTACTTCATTGGGATCTTCTGTTTTGAGTTTGGCATCAAGCTTGTGGCCCTGGGCTTTGTGTTCCATAAAGGCTCCTACCTGAGGAATGGATGGAATATCATGGACTTCATCGTGGTGGTCAGCGGGTGAGTTACAACTAGTGAAATATAGATTGCTATGCATTTACGTATGTGGGACATTTGGACTAGAAGCTCTGGCACACTTACGATGGACAAATATCACTTGTTTATTTTGTGCCAATGTGTTGGCTTCAAGGCCTTAGTCGGAACATTTTCTTGGAGCTCAGCTGGTGAGGGACAGCACGGGCCTCTTACGTCTCCTCTGCGTGACCTTCAAACCTGTGGCCATGTGTCCACAGTGGTTTTTCCTTGTGGACCCTTTTGCAAACACATCCATATGGATCTTATCTTCTGCAGTTAGGCAGTTACTATTAATGATTGGTTAGATAGCTGTTCATCATTACAAAAAGGTGCTTATGCATAACAAGGTGAAGTGTGTGCTTCCCCTGCACAGTGTGGCTATGCAGCCAGCAGATAGGTGGGTGGATAAGTGGATTGGCTGTCGTGTCGAAAACCTGTTTAGTTTTGCCCCCCAGGGCCTCTGTGAATTACATGTAAATGTAGTGAGAAAGAGAGAGAGAGAGCATAGAGAGAGAGAGAGATTGGGTTCATTTCTGCTTTATGTTTATCTAACACTTTACTTCTTCCTAATGCTCTAAGCTAAAATTTTTGGCATTCATATTTGGTATTTTCTGTTGTATGTCGGGAAGCAGCATACAGCATACAGTATACAGGGAAGATGGCTGTTGGCATGTTGACGTCACAGCTCACCCCAACGCCCACGTCTCTCTCTCTCTCTCTCTCCACTTTCTCTCGCTGAATGCACTTACATTAAAGGACCTGCATCACGTTGACACACCATTTAGGACAGACCCAAACTCAACAGCTGTTCTATCACCATTTAGTAGATACCCATCGCAAACTGTCTAAAAAACATGGATTGAAACAGCCTCTTGGTGCAAAATATTACAGTTACTCAATCATAATAATCAGTGGGGGGTCTCGGCAGGTCAGAGAGACCACTCCATGTCTGTACTGTCTCTGGATTCGAGTGTTACGAGGACAGACAAACTGTCTGGCATGGTCACATACTGTAGTTTATAGAGGGGTTCGTATAGTGCATCCTTTTGTCTGAGCCAGTAATGAGTCAAAGAGAAAACATCCACGCTGTACTCTTATTGTGTCATGAGTAGTCATCTGTGTGTGTCTGTGTGTGTATGAGAGAGAGAGAGTTTTTAATACGCTATGCCTGTGGGGGCCTCTAGCTCAGGTCAGGACCTGGGTGAATCAGAGCTGTTTCAGTTCCATGCGTCATCCCCTGACAAGTGTCACTATTTCAAATGAGAGATGTGTCATGCTTTTTCCTGCTACTCATTGCTACTCATGTTCAGTATATTGCATGCTGCGCACTGCATATTATTGTGAGCGTGGTGGATAAAATACTGAATTGTTATACTTGAGTAAAAGTAAAGATACCTTAATAGAAAAGGACTCAGGTACACAAGCATTTAAGAGTAATGAGCCAGTAACTGAAAGGTTGGTGGTTTCAGCTACTGAGCTGTGAATAATCTGTCGATGTGCCCTTGAGCAAGGCACTTAACCCTATTTGCTCCTGTAAATCGCTCTGGATTTGATCATCTGCTACAGTGCATTCAGAAAGTATTCAGATCCCTTCCCCTTTTCCACATTTTGTTACGTTACAGCCGTATTCTAAAATGCATTCAATAAAAATCATCCTCATCAATCTACACACAATACCCCCTAAAGACAAAGCGAAAACAGTTTTTAGGACATCTTTGTACATTGATCTCAGCCTGTTTCCACTGATCATCCTTGAGATGTTTCTTCAACTTGATTGGAGTCCACCTGTGTTAAATTCTGTTGATTGGACATGATTTGGAAAGGCACACACCTGTCTATATAAGGTCCTACAGTTGGCAGTGCATGTCAGAGCAAAAACCAAGCCATGAGGTTGAAGGAATAATCCGTAGAGCTCCGAGACAGGATTGTGTCGAGGCACAGATCTGGAGAAGGGTACCAAAACATTTCTGCATCATTGAAGGTCCTCAAGAACAGTGGCCTCCATCATTCTTAAATGGAAGAAGTTTGGAACCACCAAGTCTGTTGCTAGAGCTAGCTGCCCAGCCAAACTGAGCAATTGGGGGAGAAGGGCCTTGGTAAGGGAGGTGACCAAGGACCCGATGTTCACTCTGACAGAGCTCCAGAGTTCTTCTGTGGAGGTGGGAGAACCTGCCAGAAGGACAACCATCTCTGTAGCACTCCACCAATCATGCCTTTATTCTAGAGTGGCCAGACGGAAGCCACTCCTCAGTAAAAGGCACATGACTGCCCACTTGGAGTTTGCCAAATAGCACCTAAAGGTCTCAGACCATGACAAACAAGATTCTCTGTTCTGATGAAACCAAGATTGAACTCTTTGGCCTGAATGCCAAGTGTCACGTCTGGAGGAAATCTGGCACCATCCCTATGGTGAAGCAAGGTGGTGGCAGCATCATGCTGTGGGGATGTTTTTCAGCAGCAGGGACTGGGAGACTAGTCAGGATTAAGGGAAAGATGAACGGAGAAAAGTACAGAGAGATCCTTGATGAAAACCTGATCCAGAGTGCTCAGGACCTCAGACTGGGGCTAAGGTTCACCTTCCAACAGGACAATGACCCTAAACACACAGTTTAGTATTTCAGTTTTAGTATTTCAGTTTGAGATTTTTTATAAATTTGCTAAAATTTCAAAAAAACAGTTTTTGCTTTGTCATTATGGGGTAATGTGTTTAGATTGATGAGAAACAATTAACTATTAATTTAATGAATGTTGGAATAAGGCTGTAACGTAACAAAATGTGGAAAAGTCAAGCGGTCTGAATACTTTCCAAGTGCACGCTAAATGACTAAAATATGAGTCACCCAGTAAAATACTACTTGACTAAAATTATATGGTTTTAAATGTACTTAAGTACAGTGGTGGAAAAATCACTCAATTGTCATACTTGACTAAAATGAAATACTATTCATAAAATTCCTTATAGGAAACCAGACAGTCAGTTGTTAGTTTGTTTACTGTGAAATATGTATCTGGTCAAACACATATTTTTCCCAATAATTTTTCTCCAAAAGTTCCAAAAGAACTTATGTGACATACTTTCTGGTGGAAGGCATGTTCCCCCTCTCCCTCCCCCCCTCTCCTCTCCCCCCTCCCCCCTCCCTTTCTCCCCTCCCCTCCGCCATCTAGGAAGTAAGTCAGACATAAGAGGAACAGCACACATGTCACAGCGGTGGCCGATGGGAAATGAAACAAGGCCAGTGGGCCAGTAGCTGGCGGCTTTCATTCCGTCTGAAATTAATGAAATTGTTGGAGCCTCATCTACAGGGACTCAGAGCTCAATTAAGAATTCTTCATTTTTATGAGGAGAGTGTGTAGAAAAACTCTGAACATGTTCAATTACAGTAACTCCCCCGGCAACAAGTTTGGTACCGGTGGATTGGATGTCGTTGATTAGCGTAGACTTGTATGCCAGGTGAATTGTATTGCATATGTCGGTACTCCAATTATGTATTAGTAGAACTGGATAGTTACAGTATATTATGCACTTATACAGTACTATGTATGTTTAGGAGTTTTCTGTTTCATGGATTTGAACATGCAACCCTTTAGTCACAAGTCCATTTCTCTCCATGTCTCTACCCTCTTTGCCACACTGCATCCCATTGTACTACTCACCAATCAATGTAGTACTCATCAATCAATCAATCAATCAACGGTGCATAATTGAGTCATGTTCTCACGCTCTTTTGCTTCTGACCCCTCTCTCTCTACTGTATGTGTCAGACCAGCTCATCATCCCTGCTCCCCTCACCTCTCTCTCTCTACTGTATGTGTCAGAGCAGCTCATCATCCCTGCTCCCCTCACCCCTCTCTCTCTACTGTATGTGTCAGACCAGCTCATCATCCCTGCTCCCCTCACCCCTCTCTCTCTCTCTCTACTGTATGTGTCAGACCAGCTCATCATCCCTGCTCCCCTCACCTCTCTCTCTCTCTCTACTGTATGTGTCAGAGCAGCTCATCATCCCTGCTCCCCTCACCCCTCTCTCTCTCTACTGTATGTGTCAGAGCAGCTCATCATCCCTGCTCCCCTCACCCCTCTCTCTCTACTGTATGTGTCAGACCAGCTCATCATCCCTGCTCCCCTCACCCCTCTCTCTCTCTACTGTATGTGTCAGACCAGCTCATCATCCCTGCTCCCCTCACCTCTCTCTCTCTCTCTACTGTATGTGTCAGAGCAGCTCATCATCCCTGCTCCCCTCACCCCTCTCTCTCTCTACTGTATGTGTCAGAGCAGCTCATCACCCCTGCTCCCCTCACCTCTCTCTCTCTACTGTATGTGTCAGACCAGCTCATCGTCCCTGCTCCCCTCACCTCTCTCTCTCTACTGTATGTGTCAGACCAGCTCATCGTCCCTGCTCCCCTCACCCCCCTCTCTCTCTACTGTGTGTCAGACCAGCTCATCACCCCTGCTCCCCTCACCCCCCCCTCTCTCTACTGTATGTGTCAGAGCAGCTCATCGTCCCTGCTACCCTCACCTCTCTCTCTCTCTACTGTATGTGTCAGACCAGCTCATCGTCCCTGCTCCCCTCACCCCCCTCTCTCTCTACTGTATGTGTCAGACCAGCTCATCATCCCTGCTCCCCTCACCCCTCTCTCTCCCTACTGTATGTGTCAGACCAGCTCATCATCCCTGCTCCCCTCACCTCTCTCTCTCTCTCTACTGTATGTGTCAGACCAGCTCATCATCCCTGCTCCCCTCACCCCTCTCTCTCTCTACTGTATGTGTCAGACCAGCTCATCATCCCTGCTCCCCTCACCCCTCTCTCTCTACTGTATGTGTCAGACCAGCTCATCGTCCCTGCTCCCCTCACCTCTCTCTCTCTACTGTATGTGTCAGACCAGCTCATCGTCCCTGCTCCCCTCACCTCTCTCTCTCTACTGTATGTGTCAGACCAGCTCATCATCCCTGCTCCCCTCACCCCTCTCTCTCTACTCTATGTGTCAGACCAGCTCATCACCCCTGCTCCCCTCACCCCTCTCTCTCTCTACTGTATGTGTCAGAGCAGCTCATCACCCCTGCTCCCCTCACCCCTCTCTCTCTCTACTCTATGTGTCAGAGCAGCTCATCACCCCTGCTCCCCTCACCCCTCTCTCTCTACTGTATGTGTCAGACCAGCTCATCGTCCCTGCTCCCCTCACCCCTCTCTCTCTCTACTGTATGTGTCAGAGCAGCTCATCATCCCTGCTCCCCTCACTCCTCTCTCTCTCTACTGTATGTGTCAGACCAGCTCATCACCCCTGCTCCCCTCACCCCTCTCTCTCTCTCTACTGTATGTGTCAGACCAGCTCATCATCCCTGCTCCCCTCACCCCTCTCTCTCTACTCTATGTGTCAGACCAGCTCATCGTCCCTGCTCCCCTCACCCCTCTCTCTCTCTACTGTATGTGTCAGACCAGCTCATCATCCCTGCTCCCCTCACCCCTCTCTCTCTCTACTGTATGTGTCAGAGCAGCTCATCACCCCTGCTCCCCTCACCCCTCTCTCTCTCTACTGTATGTGTCAGACCAGCTCATCACCCCTGCTCCCCTCACCCGCTAGCCCAGTCCTCCACCCTTCGCCCCCTGCCCCTTGTGCCCCTCTCTGCTGTCCCTGTTGGAGAGTGTGTGTGACACTTAGCTGTAATGCATAATATATTTGGGTGGGTGTTCTGAATGATTCATTAGCCATCTGGCACAGAGACAGCTACTCCATACTGTGTGTGTGTGTGTGTGTGTGTGTGTGTGTGTGTGTGTGTGTGTGTGTGTGTGTGTGTGTGTGTGTGTGTGTGTGTGTGTGTGTGTGTGTGTGTGTGTGTGTGTGTGTGTGTTCCTCAGCATATTTTCAGTCAAGCTCTTAGTTCCCCTTCATTTTCCTTCTCAGTCTGTATCCAGAAAGGCATTTTTTTTCTACAGCAGTTATCACCTAAATCAATCAATTAACAAGTTAATCACTCAACCAATTAATAAATTAACCAAATAATCACTCAACCAATCAATCGTGCATCATTCAGTCACATAATCCTATTGTGCCCTTGATAGTGAACTCAAAAAATGAATTGACATGTTATATTGCATTAGAAGTACTTGTACTCACCATGGGTGTTAACCTTGAGTTTTAAAAGAGAGAGTGTGTAGGGGTCTCATTTCCAATCATTGCAATCATACAGCTAATTGAACTGTATAAACAATGGTTTATAGTCCCATGTGGGTAGTCGTTGTGAAAACACAGGCCCAGCTATTTATTCGGTAACTAATAATGGATAAATGCTATTCTAATCCCAATGGAAGCATGCAGAATATTTTATAAAATGTTATGTTTATGACATTAAATGGAAGGTAATGCACTTAAAACTAGTACTGGCATCTATAGGCGTACACACAGGACCCCTCTGTATGTCTTGTCATTCGCTGTAAGCAGTCTTCTTAAAATGGCAGCAACATGATGTTCAAATAGTTTCTCTTTTTTTTCTTCTTATATTTCCCTCCCTGTGTTCAGTGGTTGTTCTCTGTGTAGGTGGAGGTGTGTGGGAGAGGCCGGCAGGCCACATTCTGTTCATGTAATGAATTCAACCACTTAAAAGTCAGTTTCAGTACAATACAGTGTAACACTATGAGGCGACCGGGAAGGTAGAGCAGCCACTCAGTGTAACACTATGAGGAGACCGGGAAGGTAGAGCAGCCACTCAGTGTAACACTATGAGGTGACCGGGAAGGTAGAGCAGCCACTCAGTGTAACACTATGAGGTGACCGGGAAGGTAGAACAGCCACTCAGTGTAACACTATGAGGCGACCGGGAAGGTAGAACAGCCACTCAGTGTAACACTATGAGGAGACCGGGAAGGTAGAGCAGCCACTCAGTGTAACACTATGAGGCGACCGGGAAGGTAGAGCAGCCACTCAGTGTAACACTATGAGGCGACTGGGAAGGTAGAGCAGCCACTCAGTGTAACACTATGAGGCGACCGGGAAGGTAGAGCAGCCACTCAGTGTAACACTATAAGGAGACCGGGAAGGTAGAGCAGCCACTCAGTGTAACACTATGAGGTGACCGGGAAGGTAGAGCAGCCACTCAGTGTAACACTATGAGGTGACCGGGAAGGTAGAGCAGCCACTCAGTGTAACACTATGAGGTGACCGGGAAGGTAGAACAGCCACTCAGTGTAACACTATGAGGAGACCGGGAAGGTAGAGCAGCCACTCAGTGTAACACTATGAGGTGACCGGGAAGGTAGAGCAGCCACTCAGTGTAACACTATGAGGAGACCGGGAAGGTAGAACAGCCACTCAGTGTAACACTATGAGGAGACCGGGAAGGTAGAGCAGCCACTCAGTGTAACACTATGAGGCGACCGGGAAGGTAGAGCAGCCACTCAGTGTAACACTATGAGGCGACTGGGAAGGTAGAGCAGCCACTCAGTGTAACACTATGAGGCGACCGGGAAGGTAGAGCAGCCACTCAGTGTAACACTATAAGGAGACCGGGAAGGTAGAGCAGCCACTCAGTGTAACACTATGAGGTGACCGGGAAGGTAGAGCAGCCACTCAGTGTAACACTATGAGGTGACCGGGAAGGTAGAACAGCCACTCAGTGTAACACTATGAGGAGACCGGGAAGGTAGAGCAGCCACTCAGTGTAACACTATGAGGAGACCGGGAAGGTAGAGCAGCCACTCAGTGTAACACTATGAGGTGACCGGGAAGGTAGAACAGCCACTCAGTGTAACACTATGAGGAGACCGGGAAGGTAGAGCAGCCACTCAGTGTAACACTATGAGGAGACCGGGATGGTAGAGCAGCCACTCAGTGTTACACTATGAGGCGACCGGGATGGTAGAGCAGCCACTCAGTGTAACACTATGAGGTGGCCGGGAAGGTAGAGCAGCCACTCAGTGTAACACTATGAGGTGGCCGGGAAGGTAGAGCTGCCACTCAGTGTAACACTATGAGGCGACCGGGAAGGTAGAGCAGCCACTCAGTGTAACACTATGAGGTGGCCGGGAAGGTAGAGCAGCCACTCAGTGTAACACTATGAGGTGGCCGGGAAGGTAGAGCAGCCACTCAGTGTAACACTATGAGGAGACCGGGATGGTAGAGCAGCCACTCAGTATTACACTATGAGGCGACCGGGATGGTAGAGCAGCCACTCAGTGTAACAAGAACAAACAACGACAAACCATCACAGAAACAGCATTAAAAAATTCCAGAAATCTGGCCCTGCTATTCATATCTATCCATTACATTAACAACTACACTCTTAGAAAAAAAGATGCTATCTAGATCCTTAAAGGGTTCTTCGGCTGTCCCCATAGAAGAACACTTTGAAGAACCCTTTTTGGTTCCAAGTAGAACCCTTTTGGGTTCCTTGTAGAACCCTCTATGGAAAGGGTTCTACATAGTATCCAAAAGGGTTCTACCTGGAACCAAAAAGGGTTCTTCCTGTAACCAAAAACGGTTCTTCAATGGGGCTCGCCGAATAACTTTCGGCGAGCCCCACCCTAAGAGTGTTCTGAACATTCTCTCTAATAGCTAGTGTATTTCTCCAGTGCAGGTCATGGTGGATTTAGACTGTGTAGATGTGACAGACGGGTCTGCCAGTCTGTTTGTGCTATCATGTCAACTGGCACTCATTATCGTGTTTTGCTTGACAATGACAGCAATGGATCTGGGACCAGGCTTTTGGTCTTGTGGCTCTAAACGAAAGTTGGACAAAACATTTGATGTAGGTTTTCCCTTGCATTGATTGTATTTTTAATGTTATTCTGGTGGTTTGTTTGGACAGAAGGGATTCAGCTGCATGAAACTAGTGATCTGTGGTCAGAAGAAATTCTCTGCCCAATCAGCCATGAAGGAGCAGCAGTGCTACAGCTTTTGTTCAATGTGTTTGATGGCTGTAGACTCCCACACCTCTCCACACTCCCTCTCTGCTCTCTCTCTCTTTCTCTTTCTCGCTCTCTCGCTCTCTCTCTTTCGGTCTCCCTCTCTCTAGCACCTTCTCTCTCTCTCCCTCTCTCCATCCCTCTCTCTATTGCGTGGGCCCACACTTGAGTTTCTGCCATGTGCTTTCTGCCCCCCCCCTCCTCAAGAACACAACCCCTCCCCCACAATCCGCAGCACTTACTATCAGAAGTTAATCGATTAATCTATACATAGAATAGAATGAATGCCTGTTCAAAGGCATACATGTATGGCGTTAGCAATGTAGTGTACAGTACAATGTACAGGAAGTACAGTTAATACAGAGACTGATTTGCCTTTCTTTACTTCCTGTTGGTTGCTGTAAATGTTTTCAATGTTTGTGTGCGTGGGTGGAGGGATGTCAATATGTACGTGGGTGGAGGGATGTGAATAGGGTTATTCCATGTCATTTCAGCAAGCCATGACACCCACCATCTCAGATTGTTCTGAACTCATTTCTGTAGTTAGAAACACATAAGATTAGCATTCTTGAAACGTTATTTTGGTGAAATTGTATTTGATCAAATTGATTGCAACCAAATTGGCTATTGTTATTTATAGGATTAATATAATCTTCAATAGATATAGTACCTAACATCCGATTTGGATCATATTTATTTTTATCAATGACTAAGACATGAGGAATCCAATAACATTTCAAAAGCCACCACGGCACCCCCCCACACAACCCACGCCAATCCCACCCCAACAGCCAGTGTACAGTATCAGTTCTCTATGTTTGAGAAGTAGTATAAAGATGTGGTTTGGAGTTTTTTCATCCTTTGTAATGTATTTCCTGTGACTCTGGTGATGGTCCCTCCCCCCCAATGAATTTGCTTACATTATTTACCATAAATGATTATGAAAGTAGCAATTTTTCCCAACTAGGTGCTGCTGTTCCTGCTACTGACACCACGCCCTTTTATCCATTCCGCTGGTCTCTTGTGTTTATTAAATAGATCACAGCATTTCTTTGCATCTTCGAGCAGAAAAGCAATAGTTTTTGCTGATGATGAAAATACATTGTGTGGTCAAGCCAGTCCTCCATGAAAGCAATTCAGTTTGTCCTTCTCTTAGCAACCTAATGCTTCAACACAACTATCCTTGAGTAGTCCAACAAATGGAGGCTCTCTGAGAGGGCTATCCATATGGTGCAATTCTCATAAGAAGACTTTTCCTACAAGCCCAACATTTTGATGGACATATGGACTTGTGACTAAATGTGACAACCCTAATAAAATAATACAAATATTAACCATTGCATGGCAGTCGTATGTTTATAAAACATTTATTATTAGAAAACATCTTATTGTTAAACCCAGCCCAATACCTTTACCCTTGCAAAAAACACTATACAGTGTGTGTTTGAGACTAGTACCATTGAATACCATTAGAGGACATAACGTTGAAACCATTAGAGGACATAATGTTGAAACCATTAGAGGACATAATGTTGAAACCATTAGAAGACATAACGTTGAAACCATTAGAGGACATAATGTTGAAACCATTAGAGGACATAACGTTGAAACCATTAGAGGACATAACGTTGAAACCATTAGAAGGCATAACATTGAAACCATTAGAGGACATAATGTTGAAACCATTAGAAGACATAACGTTGAAACCATTAGAGGACATAATGTTGAAACCATTAGAAGACATAACGTTGAAACCATTAGAGGACATAATGTTGAAACCATTAGAGGACATAATGTTGAAACCATTAGAGGACATAATGTTGAAACCATTAGAGGACATAATGTTGAAACCATTAGAGGACATAACGTTGAAACCATTAGAAGACATAACGTTGAAACCATTAGAGGACATAACGTTGAAACCATTAGAGGACATAACGTTGAAACCATTAGAGGACATAACGTTGAAACCATTAGAGGACATAACGTTGAAACCATAAGAACTGTAGTAACCTAAAGGTTTGCTGTTCGTCAGGAAAGGTCTAACTAATCAATTTTTTAAATGGAATAAACCACACACAGAGGGACCGTTTCCTAGACACAAATTAAGAATAAGAATAAGACATACTGAATTGCTTTCATGGAAGATTGGCTTGAATTGTGAGCATGACAGCACAATTTATTTCAATCATCAACAAAAGCTATTGGCTTTCTACCCAAATCCATACTGAATGATGGAAATATTCTGTTAAGCTGATAGTGTCGCTCTGAATGTGATAAGTTATCAGATGATGATAATTGTGGGTTAATTTGATTTCCTCAACGTAGACCGCTTCTGTCAGTTAAAGTTCCTTATCCATAAGCCACACTACCTATTAACCATTTATTACATTGAAAACATGTGTCGGCAGAATCCTGGCTACAGCAGGGGCCCACATGAACATCCCCGTGGACCTGCGGACTCTGAGGGCGGTGCGAGTCCTGAGGCCTCTCAAACTGGTCTCTGGGATCCCTAGTAAGTACTCTGCATATCAATCACCAGCTGAAATATTAATCAGTTACAGTATCATAATACCTCTGTCTGTACTCTACTACAATGTCTTATTCCCAGAGGCAATCGGGCATTAACTATTCATACACGTGTGTGGTGTCACCAGGCTTGCAGATCGTGCTGAAGTCCATCATGAAGGCCATGGTGCCTCTGCTCCAGATCGGCCTGCTCTTGTTCTTCGCCATTCTCATGTTCGCCATCATCGGCCTGGAGTTCTACAGCGGGAAGCTCCACCACACCTGTCTACCTACAGCTGACATCCTGGGTAGGAACATCCTCCACTCTCCCTCACACTCCCTGCATTTCATACACTACCCCACTGGTTCCCAACCTGCGGTATTAGGACCCCCAGGGTTACTTGGCTTATCCATTGGGGTACTTGAGAAGACTCACTAGACCATAGGCCTACTGGTAAAATGCACTTTTTTCACCTTTATTTAACCAGGTAGGCTAGTTGAGAACAAGTTCTCATTTGCAACTGCAACCTGGCCAAGATAAAGCATAGCAATTTGACACATACAACAACACAGAGTTACACATGGAATAAACATGTAGAATCCTCAGTGGAAAAGGTTCTACATGGAACCCGAAAATGGTTCTACCTGGAACCAAAAAGAGTTCTTCAAAGGGTTCTCATATGGGGACAGCCAAATAACCATTTTAGGTTCTAGATAGCACCTTTTTTTCTTAGAGTGTATTATTGTTTTGTTTTTCTTTACACAGTCGTGTTTCAAATGTCTTTGTCTGACTGGTTTACTGTACTTACAGGCTTCTAGATGATGACATGGGGCAAACATATTATTAATGTTAGTGTGCCCAACTGAGCTGCCTAGCTACATTTCAATAAGCCAACAATGATTACTCTGTAATTACACAAGCCACAAATAGTATTTTATTTACTCTAACATGGAAAAAATGTGGTTTGACCCAGTATTATACTGTATGATCAATCTCCAGAAATGTGTATTTCTCAACTGTCAATTCATGCAGCAACACTGACCCCTGGGATGTTGGTGAGTGGTCCCTGAGATGGTTAGCTGACACAGATTCAGTCAGTTCTCAAGTGACAGTTTTTAATATAAGTGGTCCTCCAAGGACAAGGGATCATAGCTCCCCTGTTGTAATTAAGGTTGATAGGGACACCGCTCTAGACATCCCCTACTCCTAAATCCTATTTCAGTCTATGGTGACATTGGAAAAGGTCAGAAGCAGAGCTAATGTAATCAGACTGAAAGGATTTGGCATGGATCCTCAGATTCTCAAAAGGTTCTACAGCTGCACGATTGAGACCATCTTAACTGGCTGCATCACCGCTCGGTATGGCAACTGCTCGGCATCCGACTGCAAGGCACTACAGAGGGTAGTGAGTACAACTCAGTACATCAGTGGGGCAAAACTCCCTGCCAACCAGGACCTCTATACCAGGGTGTTGTCAGAAGAAGGCCCTTAAAATTGCCAAAGACTCCAACAACCCAAGTCATAGTTTTCTCTGTTACTGAATGGCAAGCGGTACTGGAGCGCCAAGTCTGACCCCAAAAGGGTCCTGAATATCTTCTACCCCCAAACCATAAGACTGCTGAACAGTTCATCAAATGGCCACCCTGACTATTTACACTGACCTCCTTTATTATTATTATTTTTTTTTTTGCACTGACATTATGTACACTCACTAGACTCACACACCCTCACATACTACACTGACACTCCAACACACACACACACACACACACATACACAAACACACACACATCCACACACACACACACACACACACGCACGCACGCACGCACGCACACACACACACACATACACAAACACACACACATCCACACACACACACACACACACACACACACACACACACACACACACACACACACACGCACGCACGCACGCACGCACACACACACATACACAAACACACACACATCCACACACACACACACACACACGCACGCACGCACGCACACACACACACACACACACACACACACACACACACACATCCACACACACACACACACACACACATACACAAACACACACACATCCACACACACACACACACACACACGCACGCACGCACACACACACACACACACACACACACACACACACACATCCACACACACACACACACACATTCACACACACACACGCACACACACACACACGCACACACACATATATTATCTATCCTGATTTCCTAGTTACTTTTTACCCCTAGCCACGGTACCAGTCAAAAGTTTGGGCACACCTACTCATTCAAAGGTTTTACTTTATTTTTACTATTTTATACATTGTAGAATAATAGTGAAGACATCAAAACTATGAAATTACACATGGAATCATGTAGTATCCAAAAAACTGTTAAACAAATCAAAATAGATTTTAGATTTTAGATTCTTCAAAGTAGCCACTCTTTGCCTTGAAGACAGCTTTGCACACAGCATTCTGTAATGCTTTTGAAGGAGTTCAAAAGGAGTTCCCACATATGCTGAGCACTTGTTGGCTGCTTTTCCTTCACTCTGTGGTTCAACTCATCCCAAACTATCTCAATTGGGTTGAGTTGGGGTGATTGTGGAGGCCAGGTCATCTGATGCAGCACTCCATCACTCTCCACTCCATCACTCTCCATCACTCTCCATCACTCTCCTTGTTCAAATAGCCCTTATACAGCCTGGAGGTGTGTTTGAGGTGTGTTGTTCTGTTGAAAAACAAATGATAGTCCAACTAAGCGCAAACCAGATGGAATGGCGTATCGCTGCAGAATGCTGTTGTAGTCATGCTGGTTAAGTGTGCCTTGAATTCTAAATGTATTACTGACAGTGTCACCAGCAAATCACCATCGCACCTCCTCCTCCATGCTTCACGGTGGGAACCACTCATGTGGAGATCATCCGCTCACCTAATCTGCGTTTCACGAAGACACTGAAAATCTCAAATTTGGACTCATCAGACCAAATGACAGATTTCCACCGGTTCTGATGTCCATCGCTCTTGTTTCTTGGCACAAGCAAGTCTCTTCTTATTATTGGTGTCCTTTAGTAGTGGTTTCTTTGCAGCAATCTGACCATGAAGGCCAGATTCACGCAGTCTCCTCTAACAGTTGATGTTGATATGTGTCTGTTACTTGAACTCTGTGAAGCATTTATTTTGGCTGCAATTTCTGAGGCTGGTAACTCTAATGAACTTATCCTCTGCAGCAGAGTTAACTCTGGGTCTTCCTTTCCTGTTGCGATCCTCATGAGAGCCAGTTTCATCACAGCGCTTGATGGTTTTTGCGACTGCACTTGAAGAAACGTTCATGTTTCTTGAAATGTTCCACATTGAGTGACCTTCATCTCTTAAAGTAATGATGGGCTGTCTTTTCTCTTTACTTATTTGAGCTGTTCTTGCCATAATATGGACTTGGTCTTTTACCAAATAGGGCTATCTTCTGTATACCACCCCCTACCTTGTCACAACACAACTGATTGGCTCAACATATTAAGAAGGAAATAAATTCCACAAATTAACGTTTAAAAAGGCATACCTGTTAATTGAAATGCATTCCAGGTGACTACCTAATGAAGCTGGTTGAGAGAATGCCAAGAGTTTGCAAAGCTGTCATCAAGGCAAAGGGTGGTTACTTTGAAGAATTTCACATTTAAAATATATTTTGATTTGTTTAACACTTTTTTGGTTATTTACATAATTCCATATGTGTTATTTCATAGTTTTGATGTCTTCATTATTTTTCTACAATGTAGAAAATAGTAAAAATAGAAAAAACCTTGAAATGAGTAGGTGTGTCCATACTTTTGACTGGTACTGTATATCTAGATTCTATATTACCTCAATTACCTCAACTACCTCGTATCCATGCATATTGACTCAGTACTGGTATTCCTTATATATAGCCTCGCTATTGTTATTTTATTGTGTTATTATTTCCTTATTTTGTTCAAATATTTTTCTTACTTTTCTTACTGCGTTGTTGGGAAAGGTCTCGTAGGTAGGCATTTCACTGTAAAGTCTACACCTGTTGTATTTGGCCCATGTGAACAATACAATTGGATTTGAAACAACACACCATGGACAGTGGTTGTCAGGCTCCCCATCCTGTTAGGTGGAATACTGCAACACTGTGTTGTTAGTTTGGTGAAGAAAGGAGCGTGCTACTTACATTTTAACCACCTCTGTCTTGTCCTGTGTTAGAAAATGAGACGATGGATACGACTGAGGTGGAGTTTGCGTGCGGAGTGAGGAAATGTCCAGAGAAGTACGACTGTGTTGGGTCATGGATCGGCCCCAACGACGGCATCACCCAGTTTGACAACATCCTGTTCGCTGTGCTCACTGTCTTCCAGTGCATCACCATGGAGGGATGGACAGCTGTGCTCTACAATGTGAGTACCGTACACTCCAACTACTTTAAGGCTACTCAACAACAACAAAAATATGTTTCTTTTGGGCAGACACATTGAGGGTCAAACCCTAACTTCATGTGTAATTCAATGTTTCACGTACAGTGAATGATTTATCGATGTCAATGGGAGCTTTGTCTGAATGTTGGCGTGTTGCATGGGTATCTCTAAGGTTTGTGGATTCGTGGAGGATTCCTGAATGCACAGGTTTGATAGGTGCCTCTATCTTGTATCTGTTCTTGTACTTCTTGTATTTACATACACGTCTCGTGTGTGCTAGACCAACGATGCCTTGGGCTTTATGTGGAATTGGATCTACTTTATTCCTCTCATCATCATCGGCTCTTTCTTCGTACTCAACCTGGTGTTGGGAGTCCTCTCCGGGTGAGTAAATAAAAGTGTGTGTGTGTGTGTGTGTCTGTGTGTGTGTGTGTCTGTGTGTGTGTGTGTGTGTCTGTGTCTGTGTGTGTGTTTAAAATGTATGCGTTAGTCATAGAAATCAAGTTTGTGTGAATGTATGAGGGTTTTGGAAGGGGTTTCAATGGATTGCCCCATGTCCTGCATGTGTAGGGAGTTTGCCAAAGAGAGGGAGCGGGTGGAGAACCGTAGAGCCTTCATGAAGCTGAGACGCCAACAGCAGGTAGAGAGAGAACTCAACGGATACAGAGCCTGGATAGACCGAGCAGGTACTGTACTGTCACCTTAGAACCGCCACCAGAACTACGTAAGATGGAACAATGTATATATTATAAGATCCAAGTGGTGATTTGGGTCTTGTGGTTTGGTCGAAGTAGATCATATTCATTTTGCAAGCTGCTGTGTTGCTTTTGAAATGGCTCTGCCCTGATGGAGATACCTGGTGAATATGTGGCTGGAGGGTGACTTTGTGAAGCTGCAGTGCTATAATGGCAATCTACAGTATCTTTCTCCCACGCAAGTTGAGGTTGAGAGGAAGGTGAGACTGACTCACTGACTCAAGTGTGTATGTGTGAATGCGAGTCTGTGCGCATCCATGTGTGTGTGCGCGTCCATTTTTGTGTACATGTGCTCGTCCGTGTGTGTGTTTGTGTGGGTGTTTGTGTGTGCACGTCTGTGTTTGTGTGTGCCCATCCGTGTGTGTGTTTAAAATGTATGTGTTAGTCATAGAAATCAATGTGTTCCATCTCTGGAGGGGTTTATCAGGGCCCTGAAAGAGAAACGTTGGCTGCCAGGCGAGAACTAGATGAGCTCTTACCTGATGATGAGTTTCTCCTCCTCTTAGAGCATCGACACTATGCAACACTATACATTCAGCCCCAATACCCCAATAATTCCACCTTTGCAATACTAAAACAATCATTTCAATATTACATTTCAACAGGTTAGCCCCATGATTTGCTCACAATCTTCAGAGAGTGCTGAGAGAGGGAGAGAGACATATTTATGTTTCAGTAACACTTTATGATCACTTAGTGTGGATGACCTTGAAATGTGTTCATCCCAATGTCACAGAGGAGGTTATGCTGGCTGAGGAGAACAAGAAGTCGGGGAGATCTGCTTTAGATGGTAAGAACCAGAAGACAGAAGTCACCACCAAAATGTCCTATTAATGTCCTTCCCTTCCCTTCCACATTCACTACCCTTACAGTCCAGACACATTGTCCAGACACTGTAATCCTTACAGTCCAAACACATTGTCCAGACACTGTAATCCTTACAGTCCAGACACATTGTCCAGACACTGTAATCCTTACAGTCCAAACACATTGTCCAGACAATGTAATCCTTACAGTCCAGACACATTGTCCAGACACTGTAATCCTTACAGTCCAGACACATTGTCCAGACACTGTAATCCTTACAGTCCAAACACATTGTCCAGACAATGTAATCCTTACAGTCCAGACACATTGTCCAGACACTGTAATCCTTACAGTCCAGACACATTGTCCAGACACTGTAATCCTTACAGTCCAGACACATTGTCCAGACACTGTAATCCTTACAGTCCAGACACATTGTCCAGACACTGTAATCCTTACAGTCCAATACAGTACAGTACACTGTAATCCTTACAGTCCAATACAGTACAGTACACTGTAATCCTTACAGTCCAGACACATTGTCCAGACACTGTAATCCTTACAGTCCAATACAGTACAGTACACTGTAATCCTTACAGTCCAATACAGTACAGTACACTGTAATCCTTACAGTCCAATACAGTACAGTACACTGTAATCCTTACAGTCCAATACAGTACAGTACACTGTAATCCTTACAGTCCAATACAGTACAGTACACTGTAATCCTTACAGTCCAGACACATTGTCCAGACACTGTAATCCTTACAGTCCAATACAGTACAGTACACTGTAATCCTTACAGTCCAATACAGTACAGTACACTGTAATTCTTACAGTCCAATACAGTACAGTACACTGTAATCCTTACAGTCCAGACACATTGTCCAGACACTGTAATCCTTACAGTCCAATACAGTACAGTACACTGTAATCCTTACAGTCCAATACAGTACAGTACACTGTAATTCTTACAGTCCAATACAGTACAGTACACTGTTTTTGATGATACATTGAACACTTCACCTTTTCACAACCTGCCTTTCTCCATCCACTACACGACAACTCCAGCTTTTGACAAAGGCAACATTTTGTTCCTCTTTGACCTTCGTCGATGCTGCAGACAATTGCAAATGTCAGTGAAAAGTGAAAATATACTGTAAAACACCTCAAGAAGTTCATTTGCTTTGTTTACTGTGTGGACATTGTGGTTGTCTTGGTAACAGTAAAGTGAAAAAGGCTTGGCGTGCGCCTGTAGTGATATACCATCTGTCAACAAGGTCTTGTTTTTAGAATGTTTTTGTTTGTCTCACTCCTTTTCAGAAGACGTGAATGATTCATATGACACTTTCATTTACACCGTATCTAATATCTACCCTTCCTCTCATGTTCAGAGGACTTCAGTCAGTTTGCCCTGAAAGTTGGTATGTCAGCGTGAATATGTGCCTTTCCCCACCGTTAACATATCATTATTTCTATTTGGAGCTAGTTTGCCATTCACTATGCTGGCTCGTGAAATGTGTTGTGTCATAAAGCATCTGTGGTTTCATGTCAGACTATCTAGGCTATTAGAGACATTCTCTGTTTGTTCTCATTTTCTGTCGTGTGTGTATTCAGTGCTGAAGCGGGCCACCAGTAAAAATGCAAAGCGTAGAGGAGGTCCTGGGGATGCGGAGATCTCCACTATAGGTGAGTGAGGAACACACAACCTAGACCCTCATATTAAGGCTTCTTGTTGTCTTTCTCTCTACCTCCATTTCTGATCTCTTTCCCCCGTACCTATTTGACCTCTAATATTTTCTACACCTTTTCTCTCTTCTCTCCAACCCTGACCTTTTTCTCTCTCCATATCCTTTCTCTCCCTCTCTTTCTTTCTATTTTCTTAAACTATCCTCCTCTCCTCTCAATCCTCCTCCCCCAGGAGCACCTCGTATGCGGATCCGTACAGTGCGGCGTGGCCCGGTGGCGTACATGCGTCGTAAGGAGCGTATGCTGCGTATCTCCCTGCGGCGCATGGTGAAGACAGACACCTTCTACTGGACTGTCCTCAGCCTGGTGTTTCTCAACACCATATGTGTGGCCATTGTCCACCATAACCAGCCAGACTGGCTCTCCACCTTCCTGTGTACGGTTGAGCGATCAATTGATTGAATCAATAACATTTTATTTATATAGACAATTCCACCACAACAATTCCACATTCCGAAAAAAAACAACTCCTGGCCCTAAGCATAGGCTATGTATTGTATTTACAGTAGCAAACTTTAAATGCATTCTGAATAACTTTCAATATCTCTCCAGACTATGAAGATGGCGCTCTTCCATCGTACAGTGTTTATAACATAGCCTGAAAAAAAGCTGGGTTTGAACAGAGAAAAACTCAACATCTGCCCAGCCTTTCATTTTTAATAATTTATTCTTTTTTTCAGACTATGCAGAGTTTGTTTTCCTGGGGCTCTTTTTGGCAGAGATGTTCTTAAAGATGTACGGCCTGGGATTCCGCCTCTATTTCCACTCCTCATTCAACTGCTTCGACTGCGGAGTGAGTTCATTGATCCTTTACGTTTACTCCCTGATAGCTTATGGTGAACCTTGATTACCACAGCTAAGTGGAATCAAGATTTACAAATGTGGCAACAAAATATTTGCTTATTATTATACAGGTGGATCAAGAGGCATTACATTTCTAACAATATGGACAATTAAGTGCTATTGTTATGTGATACTGTCCTATATTGCAGACTAATGTGTGTTCTTAATGATAAAGGTTTGTCTAAACTGAACTTCTCTTACAGTGTTTGAGTGTTGCTTGGTGTCTCTTGTGCAGGTGATAGTTGGCAGCATCTTTGAGGTGGTGTGGGGCTTCTTCCGGCCTGGCATGTCCTTTGGCATCAGCGTCCTGAGGGCACTGAGACTCCTGAGGATCTTTAAGATCACCAAGTGAGTGGGACATCAACCAGAATGAGGGTTAGGGTCAACATTAGTGTTACTGCTGTAAGTACAATGTATTATCACACTAGGGTTAAGGTTACTGCTGTAAGTACAATGTATTATCACACTAGGGTTAAGGTTACTGCTGTAAGTACAATGTATTATCACACTAGGGTTAAGGTTACTGCTGTAAGTACAATGTATTATCACACTAGGGTTAAGGTTACTGCTGTAAGTACAATGTATTATCACACTAGGGTTAAGGTTACTGCTGTAAGTACAATGTATTATCACACTAGGGTTAAGGTTACTGCTGTAAGTACAATGTATTATCACACTAGGGTTAAGGTTACTGCTGTAAGTACAATGTATTATCACACTAGTGTTAAGGTTACTGCTGTAAGTACAATGTATTATCACACTAGGGTTAAGGTTACTGCTGTAAGTACAATGTATTATCACACTAGGGTTAAGGTTACTGCTGTAAGTACAATGTATTATCACACTAGGGTTAAGGTTACTGCTGTAAGTACAATGTATTATCACACTAGGGTTAAGGTTACTGCTGTAAGTACAATGTATTATCACACTAGGGTTAGTGTTACTGCTGTAAGTACAATGTATTATCACACTAGTGTTAAGGTTACTGCTGTAAGTACAATGTATTATCACACTAGGGTTAAGGTTACTGCTGTAAGTACAATGTATTATCACACTAGGGTTAAGGTTACTGCTGTAAGTACAATGTATTATCACACTAGGGTTAGTGTTACTGCTGTAAGTACAATGTATTATCACACTAGGGTTAAGGTTACTGCTGTAAGTACAATGTATTATCACACTAGGGTTAAGGTTACTGCTGTAAGTACAATGTATTATCACACTAGGGTTAGTGATACTGCTGTAAGTACAATGTATTATCACACTAGGGTTAGTGTTACTGCTGTAAGTACATTGTATTATCACACTAGGGTTAAGGTTGGGATTAATGTTAGGTTTAGGGTCAGCATTGGTGTTACTGCTGTAAGTACAATGATTTACCACTCTAAAAGGCAGTCAAAATGGCAGAAGGAAGATATTGAGGTTAATCTATTTAGTGTGCCAACCTACTCTCCTTTTTCTTGACCAGGTACTGGGCATCACTGAGGAACCTGGTGGTGTCTCTCATGAGTTCCATGAAGTCCATCATTAGTCTGCTCTTTCTCCTCTTCCTCTTCATTGTTGTTTTCGCCCTGCTGGGCATGCAGCTCTTTGGGGGCAGGTGAGCAGAACCATAGGTTTTGGGTTAATTTATTAGATACAGTGTCACTGATATCAGGATAATTATTCAGTAGTTCTCCAATATCAGGATATTAACAATGTCTTCTATAGATAGGTCTCAGGTCCCATAAATGTATTTTCAGTTGTTCTGTTCATTGACTATTGATGTGGATTCGCCATGATCATATCACCAGATATTATTCCAAATATAAATTCAGGAGCAGCCTGAACCTGTTCCATGTTATGTTGTGCTGCATCGGAAATGGAATGATAAATCTGAAATGAAACGTCTGGCTGAAAATATCAACTTCCACCTCCTCCTCTTCCTACCTCTTCCTCCTCCTCTTCCTACCTCTTCCTCCTCCTCTTCTTCCCCGGTCACATCTGCCTATCCTTTCTCTTTCTCCCTCTAGGTTCATCTTTGAAGATTACACTCCTACCAACTTTGACACGTTTCCAGCTGCCATCATGACAGTGTTCCAGGTTTGGCTTCTTCACTCCAGACTCTCCCTCTCACTCTGGCTTCCCCATGATGACACACAGAACCCAGGGATATCTCCCACATCCCCCCAGGGCCAAGATTAAACAACTCTGTTCACCGCTTGCCTCCCCTTCATTTACTAGCATCCCACACATACACACACGTATACGCATGAATGTCAGAGCAGTGAAGTATGGAAGAATGTTTGATCAAAACCATAAACTAGGTTTTTACGAGATAAATCAATGAATAGTTGGCCTGACATTTTTAACTCTGCAGAGAGAAAGAACCCTGTTACCAATATGATTCAATGGCCCAACAATGACTAAACAATTCAGACAAGGTTCCTGACATTTTGAGTCTTCTTATGTATTGGTGTGTGGTATTTGTGTGTCTGCATTTTCAATGATATACTTTGCGTTTTTGTATTATTTTCATTCAAATTGAATTGGGCTGCTCATTATTGATCCTGTAATTGTGACTCTAGATCCTGACTGGTGAGGACTGGAATGAGGTGATGTACAATGGGATCCGCTCACAAGGAGGAGTGCAGTACGGAATGTGGTCCTCCATATACTTCATAGTGCTCACCCTGTTTGGGAACTGTATCCTTCTTCAACTTCCTACGAACCACCGTCTACTGATTCTGCTCACATTGTAGATAGGTTTCTATATACACTACCATTCAAAAGTTTGGGTTCACTTAGAAACATCCTTGTTTTTGAAAGAAACACGCAATTTCTGTCCATTAAAATAACATCAAATTGATCAGAAATACAATGCAGACATTGTTAATGTTGTAAATTACTATTGTAGCTGGAAACGGAAGATGTTTTAATGGAATATCTACATAGGCGTACAGGGGCCCATTATCAGCAACCATCTCTCATGTGTTCCAATGGCACGTTGTGTTAGCTAATCCAAGTTGATCATTTTAAAAGGTTAATTGATCATTAGAAAACCCTTTTGCAATTATGTTAGCACAGCTGAAAACTGTTGTTCTAATTGAAGGAGCAATAAAACTGGCCTTCTTTAGACTGGTTGAGTATCTGGAGCATCAGCATTTGTGGGTTCGATTACAGGCTCAAAATGGCCAGAAACAAAGACCTTTCTTCTGAAATTCGTCAGTCTGTTCTTGTTCTGAGAAATGAAGACTTTTCCATGCGAGAAATTGCCAAGAAACTGAAGATCTCGTACAACGCTGTGTACTACTCCCTTCACAGAACAGCGCAAACTGTTCCAAAAAATGTGCTTTTCTTTAAAAAACAAGGACACTTCTAAGTGGCCCCAAAACTTTTGAACGGTAGTGTATTTCTTTCTCCTTATGTGAAAGTTGTAGCAAGCCTAAAGTAGGGGTCATGGGTTTTGATGTTGTGTGGAACTGTTGGACAGAAGTTCATGTATTTCAGTTTCTTCCACCCCTGTAAGCATTCTTGACCATACTGTGACCAGATACACTGCTCAACGTCTTCTTGGCCATCGCTGTGGATAACCTTGCCAATGCACAGGAACTCACCAAGGTGTGTAGTACTATTTTAAGAGTTTCTACAGAATTGGTTATCTTGAAATTAAAATAAGTGCTTTCAAATAAATGTTTAAGGGTCATGATCTATGGTCATAGCCAATGTTCCCTCTAAATTGCGTACGTGTGCAGGACACGCAGCTCCCCCGGGACTGCAGAGCAGAAGAAATATCAGCCTGCGCAGAGAAGCATGAGATTTTCCTATTCGTTTTCCCCGTTAGTTAATTAACACTATCAACATTTCCCTTTACTGTGGGAATTGTGATCAAATCAACGCAATATTAGCCACTTTCAATGCAACATACCGAGAAAAAAAAGAACTATGCAAGAGATTTTGTTCTAGGCAGAATGCATTAGAGTAGGATTCTGTTGCATTGACACGCATGACTCAGCCCATACACTACACAGACCAGTGTGCCAAAACCAATCAGAGCTGCAATAGGCTATATGCAAATAGACAATTGCCATATATGGATCTGTGCCATTCACTTTGAACTGGACTGTGTTTACAGCATGAGCTGTCATGAGTAGATGCGCTCAGTGGTGTAATGTACTGTAGTAAAAATACTTGAATGTACTACTTAAGTAATTTTATTGGGGTATCTGTACTTTACTTTACTATTTTTATTTTTGACAACTTTTACTTCACTGCATTCCTTAAGAAAATTATGTACTTTTTACTCCATACATTTTCCCTGACACCCAAAAGTTCTTGTTACATTTTGAATGCTTAGCAGGATAGGAAAATTATCCAATTCACACACTCAAGAGAACATCCCTGGTCATCCCTACTGCCTATTATCTGGCGGACTCACTAAACACAAATGTTTCATTTGTAAATTATGTCTGAGTGTTGGAGTGTGCCCCCAAAAATGTGCTGCCTGGCTCGCTAAATGTAACTAATTTTAAATGATTCATGCTTGTACTTTTACTTTTGATAGTTAATTATATTTTAGCAGTTATAAACTCAGAAAGAACTCAGAAAGAAACGTCCTTTCAATATCAACTGTGTTTATTTTCAGCAAACTTAACATGTGCAAATATTTGTATGAACATAACAAGTTTCAACAACTGAGACATAAACTGAACAAGTTCCACGACATATGACTAACAGAAATGGAATAATGTGTCCCTGAACAAAGGGGGGTCAAAATCAAAAGTAAGAGTCAGTATCTGGTGTGGCTACCAGATGCATTAAGTACTGCAGTTCTTGCTGTGAGATGTTACCCCACTCTTCCACCAAGGCACCTGCAAGTTCCCGGACATTTCTGGGGGGAATGGCCCTAGCCCTCACCCTCTGATCCAACAGGTCCCAGACATGCTCAATGGGATTGAGAACCGGCTCTTCGCTGGCCATGGCAGAACACTGACATTCCTGTTTTGCAGGAAATCATGCACAGAACGAGTAGTATGGCTGGTGGCATTGTCATGCTGGAGGGTCATGTCAGGATGAGCCTGCAGGAAGGGTACCACATGAGGGAGGAGGATGTCTTCCCTGTAACGCATAGTGATGAGATTGCCTGCAATGACAACAAGCTCAGTCCAATGATGCTGTGACACACCTCCCCAGACCTTAACGGACCCTCCACCTCCAAATCGATCCCGCTCCAGAGTATAGGCCTCGGTGTACCTCTCATTCCTTTGACGATAAACACGAATCCGACCATCACCCCTGGTGAGACAAAACCGTGACTCGTCAGTGAAGAGCACTTTTTGCCAGTCCTGCCTGGTCCAGCGACGGTGGGTTTGTGCCCACAGGCAACGTTGCCTTACAACAGGCCTACAAGCCCTCAGTCCAGCCTCAGTCTGAGCACTGATGGAGGGATTGTGCGTTCCTGGTGTAACTCGGGCAGTTGTTGTTGCCATCCTGTACCTGTCCCACAGGTGTAATGTTCGGATATACCGATCCTGTGCAGGTCTTGTTACACGTTGTTACACAGTACGTTCATTGCAATTTATTGTCCTGGCCATATCTGCAGTCCTCATGCCTTCTTGCAGCATGCCTAAGGCATGTTCACGCAGATGAGCAGGGACTCTGGCATCTTTTCTTCTGTGTTTTTCAGAGTCAGTAGAAAGGCCTCTTTAGTGTCTTAAGTTTTCATAACTGTGACCTAAATTGCCTAAATTGTCTGTAGCTGTTGGTGTCTTAATGACCATTTCACAGGTGCATGTTCATTAATTGTTT
Source organism: Oncorhynchus kisutch (assembly GCF_002021735.2). Lineage (NCBI taxonomy): Eukaryota > Metazoa > Chordata > Actinopteri > Salmoniformes > Salmonidae > Oncorhynchus > Oncorhynchus kisutch. Next base: position 27,624,570 of record NC_034203.2, on the reverse strand, counting down.
ATGGTTCATTGAACAAGCATGGGAAACAGTGTTTAAACCCTTTACAATGAAGATCTGTGAAGTTATTAGGATTTTTACAAATTATCTTTGAAAGACAGGGTCCTGAAAAAGGGTTTCTTTTTTTGCTGATTTCATTTACTTTTGATATTTAAGTATATTTAAAACCAAATACTTTTAGACTTTCACTCAAGTAGTATTTTATTGGGTGACTTTTACTTGAATGATTTTCTATTAAGGTACTTTTACTCAAGTACGACAATTGGGTACTTTTCCGACCACTGGATGCGCTTGTTTTGAGATCAAAGCTAGAACTGCATGTAGCCACATGTGCACATTTAGTTCATATCCTTCGGTAGTTTGTGAGTTATAAGCCCAGTTATAGATCATTTGTAGTCAGCAAGGGAGAAGTGATTGCTTCCTACAAGAGCACAAAAAGTGAGCATTTTTAGACATCTTTGAAAAGCGAGTCAGGTAAAAGCTGTTTTTTGTCTTAAAGGGGCAGTGTTGTATTTTGAGACAGGCTTAAATAAGCTAAATAGCCAATAGGCAGAGGGTAGCATAATTTGTCTGATTCTCTGTGATAATGGTATGGGAATAATAATGCATTTTATTTTAGAAAGTGGTTTCATGCATCAAACAGCACAACAACATGTTCAGTCACCTCCTTGTCTTAATGACAAGTGGATACATTCCAAAAGTCTCATGGAATGTAAGCCTACATTGAACACCACACATTGGCTGCTACTGTAGGCTGAATGATAGAACAACAATTTCCATGCTAAAATGTTATGAGATCCATTTCATACATTGTTTTTGATGGTAGGCTACTGGTAGGCCTACATTATGATCAAATAGCCACAGTAGCCTACTTGACCACTGTCTGAAATTAACTTAAAGCTGTTAGAGCCTCAGTGTTCACAGTCAACGCACGCTGGAAGTTGCACAGAATTTACACAACGTTCAAGTTTGAGCTCAGCAGACCTGAAATTTACTCAGTGCCCCCAAAAATGTTAGCTGCCCTATATCCTAAACTATTTGTGGGACTTAAATTACTTTTTGTGTTTATTTTACCTTTGTTAGGACGAAGAGGAGGAAGAGGAGTTTTTCAATGCAAGATACGCCAGAGGCACAGATGGCCCGATGTCTGAGTAAGTGCTCTGTTTATGCTTTTATTACAATGGCAGTTGGTCAGGCACCTACTTTGGCCTAGTCTTGGTGAAGATTAGGAGGAGATTTGAAACTAAGGGGTGATCATCATGCGAACTCAATATCTATCGATTACACAGCCATAACACTCACAGGAAAACGCTGGTCTACTATTCTCTTTGAGAATCTGGTGTAGGCGTAGGCAGAATGTTGATTTTCTTTGCATACAGCTGCATGATCAATCTTCAGGGTTAGAGAGGCATGTTCTGTGGGCTGTGTGTAGAAAATGAATGTGTACTTGCTTGTTACATAGCATGTGTAATGGAAATTGCATTAGGGAAATTAGGGATGAGGCACACGTCCAAGTTAAGACAAGCATCTTCGCTTTGAGTCGGATGTTGCTCCGGGGACTTGCTAATGAAAATGCTAAAATGCTATTGTAAGATAATGCATGATTATAATTAGGATATATGTTTTTTGTTTATTTGAGCATGTCAGTCAAATGGTAAATGAAGAAAGATAACAGGCCAGTCATACAAGCATGTTTTTATTTATTTAGGATTTGTTTATTTGGGAATATCAGTAAACAGATCAATTAAACCAAATGACAGGGCAATTATAGAGTATAAGCATAGTATAATGCTTAGTGTATAAGCACCACCAACCATTCTGCTCCCTCTGTAACAGGTACAGGTAGGGGGAAAAGGATGCATGGATTGTACTGTCCTCTGATCTTCTCCAGGCACGTTACACTGACTGTGTCATTTGTCTGTTACAACATATTTGAGTGTCAGTCCTATGTGTTTCAGAGCTATCAAGATGCCACTGCTTTTGATACATATACTGTACTATGGTGTAATGTTCTGTCATGCTGCTTCCATCATGTTGTCTTGTTACTCTATGCCTGTAATGTGGCACTAACCAAAATAAATAGTACAAAATATAAGTAACAATTCTAGTACTGCCCTTGTAGGGTCAAGTTGGAACAATTTGTAATAACACTTGAATATCCACTGTTATTTGATAGGATTTATCAACATCCACTGTCACTACTGGATCCATTTATCAAGCTGTCAAAGCCAAATCCCCATGCCAAATATACTAAATATTATAATAATTCAAATAAAATAAGATAGAACCAAATATACTAGACTGGCATTACTGGCATGACCCTTGACCTGGTTTTGGACTGTGTCACAAGGATTGTTCTATTCTGTCTCTGTTCCAAAAACACTAATGTCTTGTTTTCAACCAATCACTCATTGAATACATGGATTACAAAAGAGTCTGAATACCGTAAGTAAAGTTGTATGTCTGTCTGTACCCCTGTTACACCTAATTCAATTTCCTTTATCTTAGTAGAAGAAGTTGATTTCTATATATCACAGTATTTCCCTATTTTAATCCTGCACTATTCCTTTTTGTTTTTGTGGCTTTTTGATTTTGGTTGCTTTCTTCCCAGGTATTTTCATCATTTGAATTTCAATCGAATTTCTGGATGTTTGCTTTATTTAGATGATAATTCAAAAATTGAATTGAATTGATCTTAAGCCATAAAACATACAATATCTCTGATTCAAAATGTTCATGGCAAATTGCTCTGTCGTGCAATTTTCGTACTTCATTATTGGCATATTTACATACATAGATACTATGTTATATAATATGTAATATGTCTATACTCTATTTAGTGTGAGGTGTAACTTATCATTGATAAGTGTACATGTGACGTGGGCGAGATGCTGCCCTCTAGTGACGAGCTTTGTATTGTGTTCTGTAGGAGGAGGAGGCGGCCCTACCTCCGCAGGAAGAAGGCCATCCACAGGGGCCGTATGGCCGTCCCCGAGGAGGAGGAGGAGAGCACTGCTGGGGGCGGAGTCGACCAACCCCCCAATGGCACCAATGCCTTCTCCAACCGCCGTGACCGACGGAGGAGGGGGGGAGGAGGAGGAAGAGGAGGAAGGTCCGTGTGGGAGCAGAGGGCCAACCAGCTACGCAAGCGGCGCCAGATGGAGAGCCAGGAGGTCCTATTCGGAGGCAGCCCCACCGAGGACACCACTGACACCCCTACCACCGCCTACCGCGCTCCCACCCTCTCCCCAGACGCCAGCCCCGGTCACCTGCCCGAGTCGCCCATGTCCGGGATCATGCCCATGCCTGAACCCCCGATGTCCATCGCCATCCCGCTACCGGAACCCCCAGACTCGGAGCCTGTGCCTCTGTTTACGTTAGCTGAGGAGAGAGCGGTGAACCATCGCCCCACCGGTGGGGAAAGGAGGCACAGGGTGGCCCGGAAATCCAGACCTGGCCCTGGGGGGGCGGAGGAGGGAGGGACGGCGCGGCATAGGAGGCACCGTCACCGTGAGGCCCGGGCTGAGGCCAAGAGCAGAGAGTCCCCACATGAGGAGGTCAGTGAATCAGGCAGCCGCGAGAGGAAGATATTGGAAGAGAGGGAGGAGAAGGAGGAGAAAGACGAGAAGGAGGTCAAAGGAGAGTTCGCTGAGGTGGAGGGAGGAGTGTCAGGCAAGGATGAAGGAGGAGCCCTTATTATCAACCCAGAGAGTGAAGAAGAGCATCTGAGGTAAGACAGTGGTTCTAGGTTGCATTATTTTATGATAAGGGTTATGGCATTGTGATTCTTGAGATTAGACTAAGTGTCTAAACACATGTACACATTCTCTTCCATACACCTCCTCTGCAGGGTGTGTATTGCAGACATCCCTGAGCCTCCCCTATGTGATAACTTCCCTGAGTACCTACCCCCACCCCTGCTGGAACCTCCACCCCAGATGGAGGAGGGTGAGGTGGGGGAGACTGGGCAGTGTGAGCCCTTGTCCCAGGACCCTCCAGTGGAGCCAGCCCCAGAGCAGTTCGCAGACCCCTCAGAGCTCCAGGCAGCAGCAGGGGTCAGTGACTCAGAGAACAACCAAGCCTCCCTGAACCTTGAGGAGGCTAAGGAGTCTGAGCAAGGCCCAGACAGCCAGACCAGTGTGATCATAGAGATGTCTGGAGCACAGCCACTGCTGGAGGTCACCCCCATGACAGGTATGGTGCTCAACATTTTACAGTAGTTCTTTGAAAGCAATGCAAGGGCCGTTGACTGTTCTGTATGGTTTCCTGCTGGAACAAGGAGGGTTACGATAACGATGGAACTTCTTTTGTCATCCTCGGGAGGAGCCAGGTCAAATAACAGGTTTTATCTTCAATTGACTTTTAGCTTTACACAGCAGCAAGGAGGTGGAGATGTACCATCATGAGAGGAAGGAGAAGAAGGAGGAGGAGTCACAGGTGGAGAAGGAGGAGGAGGAGGAGGCTAGCCCGCCCAAACCTGTACCTCCTGGCAGCATGTTCCTCTTCAAGGCCTCCAACCCGTAAGACTCTCCTTCCTGCCCATGTCTTGGCATGCATTCACATGCAGTTCAGAGTCAGAACCCAGTTAGAAAAGGCTACTATATTTATGCATCAGTCAGTGTGCTTTTACTGCACAAATACACATTCATATACTCTCTCATACATTGTAGCTTTACAGCTCTCTATCAGTAATCTTTTTTTTGTGACCCCGTTTGCAGATACAATATAGTAGTCATTATATTTATCATCATTGTCGTCATGAGTGATCACTTGTGTTTCTTATACTGTTGACCATCTCTCCGCTTTATTGATCTGTAGGATCAGGAGGATCTGTCACTATGTGGTGACCATGCGCTACTTTGAGATGACCATCTTGCTGGTGATCGTGGCTAGCAGCATCGCTCTGGCTGCTGAAGACCCTGTGTGCACCAACTCTGACAGAAACAGGGTGAGTTCAATTTGAATCTGGAATGTTGCTATCAGTGATGTGGATGTGTGTATCTTCTCACATAATTGTTGGATGTGTTGACTTTTCTAGGTTCTCCGTTACTTTGATTACGTCTTTACTGGAGTCTTCACGTTTGAAATGATTATAAAGGTGGGGTACTCAAAGAGAAGTGATCAGTTATGCTCAACTAAAATGATCAAATGAAACTATGCACAGAAATAAACATGTAACAATGTTTTCAGTGTAGTAACTTAAGGTGTTATATGTACGTGTGTGTGTGTATCTATATTGTTGTGCGTGTGTGTGTGTGTGTCTATGTTGTTGTTGCTTGTGTGTGTGTGTGTGTGTGTGTGTGTGAGTGTGTGTCTATGTTGTTGTTGTGTGTGGGCTTGTGTGTGTGTGGGGGGTGTCCTCCAGATGACTGACCTGGGACTGCTTCTTCATGATGGCTCCTACTTCCGTGACCTGTGGAACATTCTGGACTTCATTGTGGTGGTGGGAGCTCTAATCGCCTTTGCTCTGACGTGAGTAGGGTTGCAAAGTTACCGGTAATTTACCAAAGTTACCGGAGTCTTCTGTAATTTTGGTAATTAACAGGTAATCTATGGTCATTTTGGTCTTTTATACTTTAACTTTTGAAGTTTTTAAAAATTATATCTGTGTCCATATTGTCCTAGTGGATAGACCACACGGTTCAAGATAGCCTAATTAATGAAAAAAGCATCTCTGCAACTCTTCCAACTATTTACTTTTTTCTGCCACTAGTTTTCCGCCAAAACATTTACAACAAATACATATAGACAAAGTAAAATAAATAATGAAAGTGTGTAATATGTGAAGTATATTTATTTCTGAAAACCTCATATTAAACACCAATGGAATTCACTAAGTTTATGGTTTATATTTAGGATAATGTTTTACAGTTTTGTAATTCAATTGTTTTGCTATCTTAACTCTATTTAATTATTTTATATGCAGTACCAATCAAAGTTTGGACACCTACTCATTCAAGGGTTTTTCTTTATTGTTACTATTTTCTACATTATAGAATAATAGTGAAGACATCAAAACTATGAAATAACACATATAAATGCATGATGAATTAACCAAAAAAGTGTTAAAAATATTTTAGATTTTAGAATCTTCAAAGTAGCCACCCTTTGCCTTGATGACAGCTTTGCACACTCTTGGCATTCTCTCAACCAGCTTCATGAGGAATTATTTTCCAAAAGTCCAAAAGGATTTCCCACATATGCTGAGCACTTGTTGGCTGCTTTTCCTTCACTCTGCGGTCCAACTCATCCCAAAGTATCTCAATTGGGTTGGGGTGGGGTGATTGTGGAGGCCAGATCATCTGATGCAGCACTCCATCACTCTCCTTCTGGGTCAAATAGCCCTTACACAGCCTGGAGGTCTGTTGGGTCATTGTCCTGGTGAAAAACAAATGATAGTCCCACTAAGCGCAAACCAGATGGGATGGCCTATCGCTGCAGAATGCTGTTGTAGCCATGCTGGTTAAGAGTGCCTTGAATTCTAAATAAATCACTGACAGTGTCACCAGCAAAGCACCCCCACACCATCACACCTCCTCCTCAATGCTTCACGGTGGGAACCACACATGTGGAGATCATCCATTCAGCTACTCTGTGTCTCACACAGATACAGCGGATGGAACCAAATATCTCAAATTTGGACTCATCAGACCAAAGGACAGACTTCCATCAGTCTAATGTCCATTTCTCGTGTTTCTTGGCCCAAGCAAGTCTCTTCTTCTGATTGGTGTACTTTAGTAGTGGTTTCTTGCCAGCAATTCGACCATGAAGGCCCGATTCACGAAGTCTCCTCTGAACAGTTGATGTTAAGATGTGTCTGTACTTGAATCATCAAATTAAATCACATTTATTTATATAGCCCTTCTTACATCAGCTGATATATCAAAGTGCTGTACAGAAACCCAGACTAAAACCCCAAACAGCAAGCAATGCAGGTGTAGAAGCACGGTGGCTAGGAAAAACTCCCTAGAAAGGCCAAAACCTAGGAAGAAACCTAGAGAGGAACCGGGCTATGAGGGGTGGCCAGTCCTCTTCTGGCTGTGCAGGGTGGAGATTATAACAGAACATGGCCAAGATGTTCAAATGTTCATAAATGACCAGCATGGTCAAATAATAATAATCACAGTAGTTGTCGAGGGTGCAACAAGTCAGCACCTCAGGAGTAAACGTCAGTTGGCTTTTCATAGCCAATCATTGAGAGTATCTCTACTGCTCCTGCTATCTCTAGAGAGTTGAAAACAGCAGGTCTGGGACAGTTAGCAGGTCTGGTGAACAGGTCAGGGTTCCATAGCCGCAGGCAGAACAGTTGAAACTGGAGCAGCAGCATGGCCAGGTGGACTGGGGACAGCAAGCAGTCATCATGCCAGGTAGTCCTGAGGCATGGTCCTAGGGCTCAGGTCCTCCTCCGAGAGAAAGAAAGAAAGAGAGAAAGAGAGTAGTTGGAGAGAAGATACTTAAATTCACACAGTACACCGGATAAGACAGGAGAAATACTCCAGATATTACAGACTGACCCTAGCCCCCCGACATATAAACTACTTAAGCATAAATACTGGAGACTGAGACAGGATGGATCAGGAGACACTGTGGCCCCATCCGATGATACCCCCGGACAGGGCCAACCAGGCAGGATATAACCCCACCCACTTTGCCAAAGCACAGCCCCCACACCATTAGAGGGATATCTTCAACCACCAACTTACCATTCTGAGAGGGCCGAGTATAGCCCACAAAGATCTCCGCCACGGCACAACCAATGGGGTGAGCTAACCCAGACAGGAAGACCACGTCAGTGACTCAACCCACTCATAGGGACGGCATGGAAGAGCACCAGTAAGCCAGTGACTCAACCCCTGTAATAGGTTTAGAGGCAGAGAATCCCAGTGGAAAGAGGAGAACCGGCCAGGCAGAGACAGCAAGGGCGGTTCGTTGTTCCAGAGCCTTTCCGTTTACCTTCACACTCCTGGGCCAGACTACACGCAATCATATGACCTACTGAAGAGATGAGTCTTCAGTAAAGACTTAAAGATTGAGACCGAGTCTGCGTCTCTCACATGGGTAGGCAGACCATTCCATAAAAATGGAGCTCAATTGGAGAAAGCCCTGCCTCCAGCTGTTTGCTTACAAATTCTAGGGACAATTAGGAGGCCTGAGTCTTGTGACCGTAGCGTACGTGTAGGTATGTACGGCAGGACTAAATCGGAAATATAGGTAGGAGCAAGCCCATGTAATGCTTTGTAGGATAGCAGTAAAACCTTGAAATCAGCCCTTGCCTTAACAGGAAGCCAGTGTAGGCAGGCTAGCACTGGAGTAATATGATCAATTGTTTTGGTTCTAGTCAGGATTCTAGCAGCTGTATTTAGCACTAACTGAAGTTTATATAGTGCTTTATCTGGGTAGCCGGAAAGTAGAGCATTGCAGTAGTCTAACCTAGAAGTAACAAAAGCATGGATTAATTTTTCTGCATCATTTTTGGACAGAAAGTTTCTGTTTTTTGGATAAAAGCTGTCCTTGAAACAGTTTTGATATGTTCTTCAAAATAGAGATCAGGGTCCAGAGTAACGCCGAGGTCCTTCACAGTTTTATTTGAGATGACTGTACAATTGAGATTTATTGTCAGATTCAACAAAAGATCTCTTTGTTTCTTGGGACCTAGAACAAGCATCTGTGTTTTGTCCGAGGTTAAAAGTAGAAAGTTTGCAGCCATCCACTTCCTTATGTCTAAAACACAGGCTTCTAGCGAGGGAAATGTTGGGGCTTCACCATGTTTCATTGTAATGTACAGCTGTGTGTCATCCGCATAGCAGTGAAAGTTAACATTATGTTTTCGAATGACATCCCCAAGAGGTAAAATATATAGAGAAAACAATAGTGGTCCTAAAACGAAACCTTGAGGAACACCGAAATTTACAGTTGATTTGTCAGAGGACAGACCATTCACAGAGACAAACTGGTATCTTTCCGACAGATAAGATCTAAACCCGGCCAGAACTTTTCCGTGTAGACCAATTTGGGTTTCCAATCTCTCCAAAAGAATGTGGTGATCGATGGTATCAAAGCAGCACTAAGGTCTAGGAGCACGAGGACAGATGCAGAGCCTCGGTCTGACGCCATTAAAAGGTAATTTACCACCTTCACAAATGCAGTCTCAGTGCTATGATGGGGTCTAAAACCAGACTGAATCATTTCGTATACATTGTTTGTCTTCAGGAAGGCAGTGAGTGGAACTCTGTGAAGCATTTATTTGGACTGCAATCTGAGGTGCAGTTAACTCTAATGAATTTATAATCTGCAGCAGAGGTAACTCGGGTCTTCCTTTCCTGTGGCGGTCCTCAGGAGAGCCAGCTCTTGAAGTTTTCCGGATTGACTGACCTTCATGTCTTAAAGTAATGATGGACTGTCTTTTCTCTTTGCTTATTTTAGCTGTTATTCTACCAAATAGGACTATCTTCTGTATACCACCACTACCTTGTCATAACACAACTGATTGGCAGTTAATTGAAATATATTCCAGGTGACTACCTCATGAAGCTGGTTGAGAGAATGCCAAGAGTTTGCAAAGCTTTCATCAAGGCAAAGGGTGGCTACTTTGAAGAATTTCAAATATAACACATTTTGATTTGTTTAACACTTTTTTTGGTTACTACATGATTCCACATGTGTTATTTCATAGTTTTGATGTCTTCACTATTATTATACAATGTAGAAAATAGTAAATATATATATATATATTACTGTAGGCCACACAGAGATAAATACAGATACCTGTGATAATTTGAAGTACCCAAAAGGCCACTGGATCTCATCTGATAAAATTCCACCCAAAATGAAAGTTAGCAAAATGTTGGTACTTTACTGGTAAACTTTTCCAGTATTATACCCTTCCTCTGCAACCCTAAACATGAGTCACACTCACAACGCTTCTGCTGCTGGATGAGTAATCACACTGACTCACTGTAGCAGAGTAGCAGAATTTATATTATATACTGACTGCACTGTAGCATATCTCAACATATATTATGCGTCTTCTAGTTAATGCCTCATGCAGTGATCGAAATATTGCATTTCCTATGTCTTTGTAATAACTCTTTCCCTCTGACAAGGGGCGACAGGTAGGCTAGCGGTTAATAGTGTTTAGCCTGTAACCGAAAGGTCACTGGTTTGAATCCCTGAGCCGACAATGTTAAAAATCTGTGGATGTACCCTTGAGCAAGGCACTCAACCCTAATTGCTCTGCATAAGAGCATCTGCTAAATGACTCAAATGTAAGTGGACATGTTAATGAACTTTCAGTCTTTTGTAGGCTAAGAGACTAATAACATCATCAAGTACAGTAGCTAGCACACACAGGATTTAGTTCTGGGTTGCGAGGTTAATTAATGTGTTTTTCTCCCCTGCCTTGTATGTAGATATGACTGTTTGTTGATTTCTCTGTTGTGGATATAGCTGTGATCCTCTGAGTGGTGCTCGTTGTGGATCTCTCTTTATGTTTCTATTTCTCTGTTGTTCCTGTGGAATTTATCACTGTTGGGGCTTCCAGGAATGTGATTGGGTAAAGCACACACTTTTCATTCTCAGAAAATTCTCATTGAATTCTCATGCAATTCTCATCGAATTCTCATGCGCTTCCCATAGAATTCTCATGTACTTCTCATACAATTCCCTGTTGAACTTCTTATAGAATTCTCATACATATACTTCTTGTTCACGATTAACCATGTCTTTTTTCTGATATTTCTCACTCAGATACAAATATTTTAAACATTTTACTGATTTCAAATGAATTTAAATTACAAAAAATAAATGAAGACCTTTGTTAAATTGTGTGAACACTTGTGTGTTTGTGAGATGTGTGTGTGTGTGATCTCTCTCGTGCATGTGTGTGTGCATGCGTGCATCTATGTGTGTTTGTGTTTCTTCCCTGTGAGTCCACAGTACACTAAAACACATGTCTGCATCAACAGGAACAACAAAGGCAGAGACATCAAAACCATCAAGTCCCTCAGGGTTCTGAGAGTCCTACGACCTCTGAAGACCATCAAGAGACTCCCCAAACTCAAGGTACCATACTGTACTGTGTTTATGTTCATATACCAACATGGTTGGGGAATTTCAGTTTACTTCCTGAATTGACTGAATTGAAATGGAATTGACCCCAACCTTGTCTACCAATGCCAAAGCTTTGTTGACCTTGGCTCCCCTTACAGGAAAAACACATGATTTCACATGTGGAAAATCACATGATCTCACATGTGTAGTTTCATGTTATCACATGTTGCTTTACATGTTGTCACATGTTATCACATTAACTTTGCGTTAAGATCACGTGATATCCAAGGGGTTTTTCCATAAAGGTCCTTCATTAAAATGAATGAAATCTTTAAAATCTTTCAGGGAATTTCCAGTGAATGTGGGTTTTTGCCTTCTATCCGTGGAACCATGTATCCTCTCCTCCTCTCCTCCTCCTATACAGGCGGTGTTTGACTGTGTGGTGACATCTTTGAAGAACGTCTTCAACATCCTCATCGTCTACCAGCTCTTCATGTTTATCTTCGCTGTCATCGCCGTTCAGCTCTTCAAGGGAAAGTTCTTTTATTGCACTGACAGCTCCATGGACACAGAGAAGGAGTGCCAGTGAGTCCAACACACAGATGTACATTACGCCAGTGGAGGCTGCTGAGGGGAGTACGGCTCATTATAATGGATGGAATGGACTGAATGGAATGGTATCAAACACATAAATAACATGTTTTTGATACCATTCCATTTACTCCATTCCAGCCATTATTATGAGCCGTTCTCCTCTCAGCAGTCTCCATTTACAGTACAAACACTGGAACAAACAAAGACAACAAATCGTTTACTTATTCACAATCGTCCACACAACACCCATTTCAAATTGGTGAGTGATCAGAGGAATCCTTGCCTCCTCTGTCTCTGTCCTTTAACCTCTGTTCTGTTCTTCACAGAGGTTACTACATTGACTACGCTCGAGACAAGAAGGAAGTGAAGAAGAGGGAGTGGAAGAGGCATGAGTTCCACTATGACAACGTGTGCTGGGCTCTGCTCACTCTCTTCACTGTTTCAACTGGAGAGGGCTGGCCGCAGTAAGTCCCTGATGTTCCCGGCTCTATGCTCTAACACAACATGAATGCAACTGATATGGGATTCAGAGAGAATGTTGACATTTGCCTGTTACTATTCTCTCTCTCGCTCTCTCTCTCGTTCTCTCTCTCGCTCTCTCTCTCTCTCTCGCTCTTTCGGTCTCTCTCTGTCTCCTTCTCTCTCTCTCTCTCTCTGTCTCCTTCTCTCTCTCTGCCTCTCCTTCTCTCTCTCTCCTTCTCTCTCTCTCCCTCCCTATCTCCCTCTACTTTTTTTTCTCTCCCTCCTTACCTCCAGGGTTCTGCAGCACTCTGTGGACGTGACAGAGGAGGACATGGGTCCAAGTCGGGGCAACAGGATGGAGATGTCCATCTTTTACGTTGTCTACTTTGTGGTCTTCCCTTTCTTCTTTGTCAACATCTTCGTCGCTCTCATCATCATTACCTTCCAGGAACAGGGTGATAAGATGATGGAGGAGTGTAGCTTGGAGAAGAACGAGGTACAGGACAGAAAAGCAGCACACAAATGCACTCCCATTCTACTATAGCTTAAACATACTGCTGGACCCCATCACCCCAGAATTTGACTTAGTGAATAGGTGCTGCCAGAAATATACCACAGGAGGTTGGTGGCACCTTACTGCTGGACCCCAGGAAGAGTAGCTACTGCCTTGGCAACAGCTAATGGGGATCCATAAGAAATACAAATACTCAACTTGTACATACATTCTTACAACACAAAAATAAACACAGGATTTCATGAAATTTATTCACTAAACAGTGGTTCCCAAACATGTTATAGTCCTGTACCCTTTCAAACATTCAACCTCCAGCTGCGTACCCTCTCTAGCACCAGGTTCAGCACACTCTCAAATGTTTTTTTTTTCCCAATCATTGTAAGCCTCCCCCACACACACACTATACGATACATTTATTAAACATAAGAATGAGTGTGAGTTGTCACAATCCGGCTCATGGGAAGTGACAAAGAGCTTTTATAGGACCAGGGCACTTATAATAATATAATAATCAATAATTTTGCTCTTTATTTAGCCATGTTACATATAAAACCTTATTTGTTCATCAAAAATTGTGAATAACTCACCAAAGGTTAATGAGAAGGGTGTGCTTGAAAGGAGGCACATAACTCTGCAATGTTGGGTTGTATTGGAGAGAGCCTCAGTCTTAAATCATTTTCCAAACACAGTCTGTGCCTGTATTTAGTTTTCATGCTTGTGAGGGCCGAGAATCCACTCTCACATAGGTACGTGGTTGCAAAGGTCATCAGTGTCTTAACAGCGTGATTTTCAAGGCAAGAACATCTGAGCGCATCCCTATCCAGAACTCTGGCGGTGGCTTCTGATTAAATTCAATTTTCACAGAACCGCCTGTTGCAATTTCGATGAGGCTCTCTTGTTCAGATATCGGTAAGGATAACTAATCCAGTTGTTTGTGTCGTCCGTTTCGGGAAAGTACCTGCGTGATTGCGCACCCAACTCACTCAGGTGCTTCGCTACATCACATTTGACATTGTCCGTAAGTGTAACGATGTACGCTGACAGTCGGGAAGCAAGTTCAGGGAGTGAATACATTTAATTAATAAATGAAACAAACATGTAACACAAACAGCACACCAACATGGAACAGGAACACAAACAGTGATGACTGGGGAAGAAACCAAAGGGAGTGATATATAAAAGGGCATGTAATCAAGGAGGTGATGGAGTCCAGGTGAGTGTCATTATGCGCGTAGCGCTGGTGACAGGTGTGCTCCATAACGAGCAGCCTGATGACCTAGAGGCCGGAGAGGGAGTACACGTGACAGTAAGCTTGAGTTCAATTTTACACAACACATTATACAATGATGGAAAGACCTGTGTGTTGCCCTTGTTAATGCAGACAGAAAAGAGCTCCAACTTCTTAATCATAGCCTCAATTTTGTCCCGAACATTGACTATAGTTGCTGAGAGTCCCTGCAGATTCAGATCATTCAGGCAAGAAAAAACATCACCCAGTCGTGTGAGAAACTCATCATCATGCAAGCAGTCAGACAAGTGAAAATTATGGCCAGTAAAGAAAACTTTAAGCTCGTCTCTCAATTTTTAAAAACGTGTCAATACTTTGCCCCTTGATAACCAGCTCACTTTTGTAAAAGCATTACATGGCCGCCCGCTGCCCATATCATTGCATAATGCAGAAAATACACGACAGTTCAAGGGCCTTGCTTTAACAAAGTTAACCATTTTCACTGTAGTCTCCAAAATGTCTTTCAAGCTGTCAGTCATTCCCTTGGCAGCAAGAGCCTCTCAGTGGACCCAAGTGGCGTCGGGAGCAACTGCTTGCATGTCTCCCTGTCATGGCTTTTGAGCCATCAGTACAGATACCAACACAAAGTCCATTTGATGTCACAAAGCTGTCCAGTACTTTAAAAATATCCTCTCCTGTTGTCCTGGTTTCCAGTGGTTTGCAGAAGAGGATGTCTTCCTTAATTGACCCCCCATAAACGTAACAGAGATATACCAGGAGCTGTGCCAGGCCCGCCACGTCTGTTGACTCATCCAGCTGTAACGCATAGAATTCACTGGCTTCTATGGGAAGCAGTAATTGTTTCAAAACATCTCCTGCCATGTCACTGATGTGTCGTGAAACAGTGTTGTTGTCTTACTACTCGAAAGTCATCTTTATTCTCGCTCAAAAAACTCCTGTGGCTTATTTTTCAAATTGTCATGTTTTGTTTCTAAATGTCTGCTCAAGAGTGAAGGTTTCCTGCGAGAGAGTAACGGTTAACGTGATTGGATGAGTAACGGTTAATGTGATTGGATGTTAATTATTTGACAAGGCTACCTGTATTTGACATTGTGTTGTTATTTCGATGAACACCAGATGGTTTAATTTTATTTTTGGCAGTGAAACGAGGCTACTCATGCGAGAGATAAAAACTCATCCAAATGTATAGCCCTGTTGAAAAATATAAATATACTGTTTGAAAATGTGAAGAAAAAAATGTAAGTTATTATTATTATAAAAAAATAAAAAATGTGAATCACATTTTTATTTGGCTTACCCCTGACGGCATTGCGTACCCCTGGGGGTAGGCATACCCCAGTTTGGGAATACCTGACCTACATTTGATTGATCACAATAATCTCAGTTTCATTCCTAATTTCTTCCTCTTCTTTTTATTCTCTCTCCGTCAGAGGGCATGCATTGACTTTACCATCAGTGCCAAGCCCCTGACGCGCTACATGCCCCAGAACAGACAGACCTTCCAGTACCGACTGTGGCACTTTGTGGCGTCACCATCGTTTGAGTACACAGTGATGGTCATGATCGCCCTCAACACTGTGGTGCTCATGATGAAGGTATGGAGCCTATGTCTTTGTAACACAGTTTATAAACATGACATATGTGCAGGCCTTTGTTAGAATTTAGTTTCACTCTCAAAGTCTCAAATCCATAGGAGCAAGCCCAGTGGAACCCTCTTTGTCTGATAACAGTTGAATATGACACATCTCTGTCTCTTTGTATTAAACATGTAACCCACTTCTTTGCCATCACTGTTGGATACATTCCGGTCTCACTCTGAATGTGTCCTGTCTGTCCGCAGTACTACTCAGCTCCAGCAGCATATGACACGGTACTGAAGCACCTGAACACAGCCTTCACCGTTCTCTTCTCCCTGGAGTGTATCCTCAAGATCATGGCCTTTGGTTTTGTGGTGAGCAAGACAACAGGACTAAACTGTCCAACTGGGAACATGAATGTTATGGTGGACATGGTAGCATGTTATGGTAGAATCATTTCCATTCAAGAAAGGAGGCTTGCTTTTGTATAATGGTGCTCATTTGCCCCCTGGCAGAACTATTTTCGAGACACTTGGAACATTTTTGACTTCATCACTGTGCTCGGCAGCATCACTGAGATCATTGTGGATTTACAGGTAATGTTTCACTTTAGCTCTTTAACCTTTACTTCATAACCACTGTGATTCATGAGCTGGTAATGCTGTAAAGCTTTTTCTCTCAGTAAAAATAGGCTATTAAAGTTGTAAACTTACTTGTTCAATTACTCGCCATCACTCAAATCGATCTCTATATATCCCTATCTGCCTATGGGTATGTTCTGTCTTCTCTGTCCCCGAACACTTCTCTGTTCCGTATATGCCTTGCCGTCATACATCAGTTTTATGTTTACTGTATTTATATAGAATATTCTGTATGTTGACTTTGTGTAAATTCCTCTGTCTGTATAGTATCTGTACGTTTGTCTATAGCAGTGGAGGCTGCTGAGGGGAGGACGGCTCATAATAATGGTTGGAACGGCGCAATTGAAAACCATATGTTTGATGTATTTGATAACATTCCACCGATTCCGCTCCAGCCATTACCACGAGCCCGTCCTCCCCAGTTAAGGTGCCACCAACCTCCTGTGGTCTATTGCTGACAGCACCTATTCACTAAGACAAATTCTGGGTATGTATAAATGTACTTGGTGAATAAAAGTGATTCTGACTTCTATATTTCCTGTGGTCTGTCTACCTCAGTCAATAAACACATTCAATATGAGTTTCCTGAAGCTGTTCCGGGCTGCCAGACTGATCAAACTGTTGAGGCAGGGCTACACCATACGAATCCTGCTCTGGACCTTTGTACAATCCTTCAAGGTCAGCCATGTTCTCCCCTGCTTTTACCACCTGTCATGTCCACTTAAGAAATATCTGACTAGAACCAGTAGTCTGTCTTTATTTTGTATGTCCTTAGTCCCAGCTGGCCATTGCACACACAGATGGGACTCGGCTGCTGGTGTGTGTTCTTGGGAAAACCAAATCATTCTTCTCTATTTGTATCTCTTCTTTGCTCTAGGCTCTTCCTTATGTTTGTCTGCTCATTGCCATGCTGTTCTTCATCTATGCCATCATTGGGATGCAGGTAAGACCTCCAAAGCTTATATGCTTTACAATGGTAACTTCAGCCACAAAAAGGATGTTGTATTGCGGCTTCATGTGTTTCTCACTTGATCCACACAAGGTGTTTGGAAACATCAAACTGAACGATGAAAACCATATCAACCAGCACAACAACTTCAAGACCTTCTCCGGTGCACTGATGCTTCTCTTCAGGTGGGTGCATTGAGAAGGAATCAGAAGCTGTGATATATTCAAAACTATAAGTAGATTATTTTGCTGACTGATGAATTCATATATTGGTTAATGTTTAATAGACTAATTGGTTGATAAATTGCTTGCTTGCTTGATTCATTGACTCATTAATTGACACAGGAGTGCGACGGGGGAGTCATGGCAGGAGATCATGCTATCGTGTCTGGGGGGGCAGGAGTGTGAGCCAGACTCCTCCATGGCACCCATGACCATGTCCCCTGACCACGAGGGAGGCTGTGGTACTGACTTTGCCTACTGCTACTTTGTCTCCTTCATCTTCTTCAGCTCTTTCCTGGTGAGGACGCTGCAGGAATAAACTGTTTCTCCTGTCCTCCACTCTTTCTCAGCACTCTTTCTCTCCCTCACTGTCCATTTTTCTGATAGACAAGCAATTTTTGATAGTGCTACACAGATACACAAAAGCAATTCTTTGGATTGTATGCACGGACATGTGAACATCAATATTGTTCATGATGCTATCTCTCACACGTCTTCTCCTCTTGTGTGACTCTGTAGATGCTGAATCTGTTTGTGGCTGTGATCATGGATAACTTTGAGTATCTGACCAGAGACTCTTCCATCCTGGGTCCTCATCACCTGGATGAGTTTGTCCGTGTCTGGGGAGAGTACGACCGTGCAGCATGGTGAGAGAGAAGACACCACCATGTCTCAACTCTTCCCAGCAGAGGACAGTGTATTGACTCTCTAAAAGCTAAATAGGCCTGAACTGCCTTAATTCCTGTGTTAGACTGGCCAACGTCTTCTGTTTCAAACTCCAAATGAATGCCTTAACCCTTACATTTTCTCCTCAACTCTCTCTTTCTCCTTCCTAATTCTCCCTGTTTCTTCTGTAGTGGGCGTATACACTACACCGCCATGTATGAGATGTTGACCCACATGTCTCCACCCCTGGGCCTGGGGAAGAAATGCCCCAGAGGTATGGCCTACAAGGTATGGAATAAACACTTTATTTTATTCATTTAAATTTAGGATAGTCATCTTTTTTTTTATAGTTGTTTCACTGTAAAGCATGTGGAATTCTCTCTATCTCTCTTCCTCCCTTTCTACTGCCCTCCATCTCTCTCTCTCTATCTATCTCTCCCTCCCTCCCTCCCTCCCTCCCTCCCTCCCTCCCTCCCTCCCTCCCTCCCTCCCTCCCTCCCTCCCTCCCTCCCTCACTCACTCACTCACTCTCTCTCCGCCCATCCCTCCTTTCCCCTCTCCCTCCACAGAGGCTGGTGTTGATGAACATGCCAGTGGATGAGGACATGTCAGTCCACTTCACCTCCACCTTGATGTCTCTCATCCGCACTGCTCTGGAGATCAAGATCGCACGAGGTCAGGGAATGAGTTGAGTTTAAAACCACCACGCCTCACTGCATTTGCATAATTTTTTCAATTTAGACTTGGTCTTCCATCTTGAGCCTGGAGATCCACACTGCCTAGGGCATGCAGGCTTTTGGTCCAGCCCAGTACCGGTAACACACCTGATTCAACATATAAATGGCTTGGTGATTGGTTGAGTAGTTGAATCAGGAAATTTAGCAACATTAACCATTTCCCCTGTCTGTGTATAATGGCTGAATAAAGATCTATTGTAATGTGGTCCAGGTGGGGAGGACCGAGTAGCTCTGGACACTGAGCTACAGAAGGAGATCAGTGTGATATGGCCGTACCTCCCCCAGAAGACCCTGGATGTACTGGTGCCCATCAACAAAGGTCAGACCCACACTGGAGAGAGACATGGAGAGGTAGACCTGGGAGTCAGTCAGTGACTAGCAATCTAATCTAATCTGTGTTTTACAGATTCTGACATGACAGTAGGTAAGATATATGCCTCCATGATGATCATGGACTACTTCAAACAGAACAAAGCCAAGAAGCTGAGAGCACAGCTGGAAGCACAGGTCAGCTATACACACCATATACACATTATATACACTGAGTGTACTAAACATTATGAACACCTGCTCTTTACAAGACATAGACTGACCAGGTGAATCCAGGTGAAAGCTATGATCCCAAGACCTCCCGGGTGGCGCAGTGGTTAGGGCTCTGTACTGCAGCGCCAGCTGTGCCGTCAGAAACTCTGGGTTCGCGCCCAGGCTCTGTCGTAACCGGCCGCGACCGGGAGGTCAATGGGGCGACGCACAATTGGCCTAGCGTCGTCCGGGTTAGGGAGGGCTTGGTCGGTAGGGATGTCCTTATCTCATCGCGCACCAGCGACTCCTGTGGCGGGCCGGGAGCAGTGCGCACTAACCAAGGTTGCCAGGTGCACGGTTGTTTCCTCCGACACATTGGATGCGCGCTGTGTTAAGAAGCAGTGCGGCTTGGTTGGGTTGTGTATCGGAGGACGCATGACTTTCAACCTTCGTCTCTCCCGAGCCCGTACGGGAGTTGTAGCGATGAGACAAGATAGTAGCTACTACAACAATTGGATACCACGAAAAAATTAAGAAAAAACAAAGCTATGATCCCTTATTGATGTCACTTGTTAAATCCAATTCAATCAGTGTAAATAAAGGGGAGGAGACAGGTTAAAGAAGGATTTTTAAGCCTTGAGACATTTGTGATATGGATTGTGTATGTGTGCCATTCATAGGGTTTAGAGTTTATGGTAAAAAAAGAAATGTCCTCTCACTGTCAACTGCGTTTATTTTCAGCAAACTTAACATGTGTAAATATTTGTATGAACAAACAAGATTCAACAACTTAGACATAAACTGAACAAGTTCCACAGACATGTGACTATTGGATAATATTATAAATTGAATAATGTGTCCCTGAACGAAGGGGGGGGGTCAAAATCAAACCTAACAGTCAGTATCTTGTGTGGCCACCAGCTGCATTAAGTACTGCAGTGCATCTCCTGCTCATGGACTGTACCAGATTTGCCAGTTCTGTGGGATGTTACCCCACTCTTCCACCAAGGCACCTGCAAGTTCCTGGACATTTCTGGGGGGGAATGGTCCTAGCCCTCACCCTCCGATCCAACAGGTCCCAGACATGCTCAATGGGATTGAGATCTGGGCTCTTTGCTGGCCATGGCAGAACACTGACATTCCTGTCTTGCAGGAAATCATGCACAGAACGAGCAGTATGGCTGGTGGCATTGTCATGCTGGAGGGTCATGTCAGGATGAGCCTGCAGGAAGGGTACCACATGAGAGAGGAGGATGTCTTCCCTGTAATGCACAGCGTTGAGATTGCCTTCAATGACAACAAGCTCAGTCCGATGATGCTGTGACACACCGCCCCAGCCCATGACGGACACTCCACCTCCAAATCGATCCCGCTCCAGAGTACAGGCCTTGGTGTAACGCTCATTCCTTCGACGATAAACACGAATCCGACCACCACCCCTGGTGAGACAAAACTGTGACTCGTCAGTGAAGAGCACTTTTTGCCAGTCCTGTCTGGTCCAGCAACGGTGGGTTTGTGCCCATAGATGACGTTGTTGCCGGTGATGTCTGGTGAGTGAGGACCTGCCTTACAACAGGCCTACAAGCCCTCAGTCCAGCCTCTCTTAGCCTATTGCGGACAGTCTGAACACTGATGGAGGGATTGTGTGTTCCTGGTTTAACTCGGGCAGTTGTTGTTGCCATTCTGTACCTGTCCTGCAGGTGTGATGTTCGGATGTACCGATCCTGTGCACGTCTTGTTACACGTGCTCTGCCACTGCGAGGACGATCAGCTGTCAGCTGTGAAGTTATTTAGATTTTTACGAATTATCTTTGAAAGACAGGGTCTTGAAAAAGGGACATTTCTTTTTTTGCTGAGTTTAGGTGCCAGTTGCACCAGTTTGTTTGACTGCAACACTGCTGGGGTTTTCACGCTCAACAGTTTCCTGTGTGTATCAAGAATGGTCCACCACCCAAAGGACATCCAGTCAGCTTGACACAACTGTGGGAAGCATTGGAGTCAACATGGGCCAGCATTCATGTGGAAGGCTTTCAACACCTTGTAGAGTTCCTTCCCTGACAAATTGAGGCTATTCTGAGGGCAAATGGGGGTACAACGCAATATTATGAAGGTGTTCTTAATGTTTTGTACACTCAGTCCTCTTCTGTATAACATTACCATGGCATCTGGCATCTGTTGACACAACATAGTGCCTGTAGTGATGTATTGCTTGGTGTGGTCTCCTCTACAGAAGGCCAGTCTGATGCCGTTCCAGCGGCTGGATGCCTCGACCCTCTCTGAAGACATTCTGTCCAATGCTCAGCCCCTGCCCTGCATGCCCCACAGTGCTGGCTCCGCCCTGTGAGTCAGTCCGTGCGTGCAGGCTTGCTTGCATTCGTGTGTGTGTGTGTGTGTGTGTGTGTGTGTGTGTGTGTGTGTGTGTGTGTGTGTGTGTGTGTGTGTGTGTGTGTGTGTGTGTGTGTGTGTGTGTGTGTGTGTGCCTTGAGCCTTGAGCCTTGTGCCTTTAGTAAGTATTTGTGACCGACCCCCTTGATTCGGCCTTATGTAGCAAAATTTTAAATGTTTTTTTAGGTTGGATTAAAGTAGAGGCGCAGAGCTAAACAATGGTATATCATACACTGCAGTTGAGAAACAATGGGAAAGTAATTCTGCTTTGAAAGTTGATACTTGAAACTTGTAACCCCACTAAAGAGAAAATGGCCCTTGAATGTTTTGGTACACCTACTAGAGAGCTTTTCTTTGTCTACACCCATTCAGCATCGTTCACACCCTCTTAAGCCTTAGCCCCACCCATCTCTTTAAAGATTCACATGTGAGGCCATGTGGTAAACACACGCTATATCAAATAAAATCTATGTTTATTTGTCACATGCACAGGATACAGAAGTGGTTACTTGCATAGTAGTAATATCTAAAACAGAAAGTGTCCAGAAAAAAATATTGTATAAATATTTTATCAATATTAGATGACACTTACCTGACACACTTGTCTAAATTGATGGGTCATGTGAAGGAAATGCTATAACCACTTCCCAGCCACATCTAGCTAAGTGGATGGGTCACTATTGTCTAGACATGTACACATGTTCATGAAATACAATAGATGGCCGTAATCACCCCCAGACACACCTGGCTAATTTGATGGATCATGTAATAATCCGGCCGAAGTGGAGTCTTTTGTTTAGACATGTAGCTAGCTAGGTAGCTAGCTAGCTAAACAATTAACCGGCATAATCCCAACTCATACTACTGCGAAAACAAACATTGTAATAGCTGTAGTGTGAATCTGCAGGTAGCTAAAGCTATCAAACTAGGTTCAATATTAGCAAGCTAACATTAGGCTATAACTAGCAATGCAAATTGATTTCTGATTCGAATAGTATTACTACACTGGTCATACACATAATATTAGCTAGCGAGCCAGCAAGCTAGCATTTGCTTACCTAACTAACAGTATGCTTTAGCTTGCAATAAAAACAACTTTCTCACAAAATTAGAAACTTATATCTGAAAATGTAGCTAGATTCTTAACATATACATGGACAAACACTTCACAGCAGACTGGAACCATTTAACTCCGTTTTGTTTGTAGCTACATCTTGTTTGGCCAGCGTTGTGTCAAGTCACTCCGATTCACACGGACTGTGGCGTGTGCAATGTTGTTGAGAAAAGTTGCAACACTTTTGTTGTTCTCGTTGGCTAACGTTATATCTTTCAAAAATGGTGTGGTAGAAAGGGCTGTCAAAACATACTGAACAGCTCACGTTATAGACAGAAGCATGCTACATGGCAGACCAATCCAAACTCTTCTCCCGGCATGTCCAGCCCATACATTATCACAGCCAATCATGGCTAGCGGGAATGTTTCTGTCTTTTTCCGTGGCTAAACCATCTAGGCTCGTACTTTGACAATTTGATTCGTATTTATGGATGGAATACAAATTTGTTATTAAGGCACATGAAAGTTCACATGTTCCAGAAGGCATTTCTGCCAAAAAACACATTTTGATAAAAAAGAGTAATTATAATATTTTTTTTAAGTAGTGACGTGCGACATATGCCTAGTTTCCTGAAATGAGTCACATTTGTGTTTGACAGAATTTCCTCTGTGACTTGCCTCCCTCTGTAGGACCAGAGGAGGCCTGGTGGCGTTGAGTCCTCTCTCCCCCCAGGACCTGCTCAACATGCAGCCCATGACCTCTGACACGGACACCAGAAGCCAACACTCCAGGGTAACGAGAAGGACCAAGTCCTATGTACTGTAGAAACACATCACAGGAGTACTGTACACCACACTAAACTAGCACAAACACCAACTACACAAAGTATACACACAAAGAAGCCTTTATATAATTTAGTAAATGTACAATGATAGCTCTATAAAGCCCTTTGCTAGGAGCCAAAAAAGAAAGTCAGCCGTGGGCAAAATATAAAATACTGCCCGTTGAAAACCTAACCTCTTGCGGTAAAGTGCAAAATATCAACCCACTCATAGACAACAATGAATCAATTACACTTACTATTAGTAATGGTTGAATGAAGATACTAATAGTGCATCGCAGAGCACAGCATTCATGTTTCTATGTGTTTCTGTCCTTGCCTAAGTTGTAGTCTGATTAGTGGAGGTTTAAAGGAGATGCAGGCATTCTCGCTGTTCATTGTGCTGTTTATAGGCTGTTTGGTTGAACTAGTCTTCAGTGTACTGTTTTCCCTATAAGAATGTTACGACTTTGACCCTGGATATCTGTTACTGTTTGCCTTATTCTATGTGTATTTTCACTAGGGAGTTACATGAGTCATGACGGGCTTTAAGGAAAGGTGAACTTGTCTGGCTCAAGATGTTTAGTGTATCCAGATCTGAACTTGCATGAGTATGTATAACAGTAGGCCCAATTGTTGTTCTGGTCTCTCTCTTCTCATTTATTGTTGTAGTGATGTGCTTGTGCTGCCATCTCCTCTTCCTCTCTGACTTTCTCCTCCAGCTTTGCCCAATCTTTCTGGGGTCAGTCTCCTTGTTGTCATTGATTGCTAATCTGTGGCTCTTTGGCTGGAATGGCTTCTGATTGGTTGGTGACAATGGAATGGCCTTGATTCACCCAATTGCAGAAAGGCCTTGCGAATTTTTACCATGTAACATTGTCTGAAGTCCTCCTTGGCTGGAACCCCAAAAGGCAGTTAGTCCCAGTACTGAATTGACCAGCCTGATCTCTACTGTACTGCACTCTATCTCTCCCCTCTCTCTGTCTCTGGTCCGATATAGGTGAGTGCAGGGGAGTGCAGTGGGTTGATTCCTGACCCACTGGAGCTCCCGTTTGGCATTGGGCTGTGTGTACGGGCCTCCTCCATGCCTCGTCTGGCTGTAGAGCCACAGGTACTGCCCTCTGACCACACTGACTCCTCCAGGGGCCGGAAGGGCCCGGGCAGAAAGGGGGCACCAGAGTGTGACATGCATGTCTGTGTGACAGAAGACAATGACCAGGCTACACTGGTTGTGCCGTTTAGAGAGAGAAATGGATTTGATCTGTCTACCGTTTGCTGCTGGTGTGTCTGGAGAGATATAATCAACATGGATGTTTTTCTACGGAATGCTAGCGGTTCAGAATTGTGTTTTATTGATCCTGGGTTACTGGTATGTTTGGCCTGACCTCTCTCTCTGTCTTTCTCTCCACAATGAGTTGAGGGGGGTAATTAGGCAGTTCAAGCATTCTAGTTGACCTGTTAATTGCCTGGAATAGTGAGCATGGATAGAAATTATGGATGGATTTCTTCCAAAGTAATAAAACGTATTTTATGGTATTTGTGGGTATTTGGTTGTCTTCTCCTCTGTGTGTATGTCCGTGTGCGTGTGTGTGCAGACCGAGATGGCCAGTGGCTCTATGAAGCGGTCCTCGTCCGCTGTGGCTGACCAGAGGGTGAATGGCCTGAGGCAGGAGGAGAAGAAAAGTCCTGATAGACTGTACAGACCACGCCACAAGAGCTACAAGGCTGCTGGTCAGTCTCCACTCTCTACTCACGTGACCTCTCCTCTTATCAGTCCCACTGGCATGATGAGGGGTGGTATTAGTGTGTGGTCATTGTATGTTTAAAGAGTTGTTCTTTTTCCATGTCTTTTTAATGTCTTTATCCTGAGTGCATCAATGATTATCCACTTGTCATCAACATTCTCTTTACTGATCTACAGTGTAGTGGTAATATTACTGTTTACTGATTCACAGTGTAGTGGTAATATTACTGTTTACTGATTCACAGTGTAGTGGTAATATTACTGTTTACTGATTCACAGTGTAGTGGTAATATTACTGTTTACTGATTCACAGTGTAGTGGTAATGTTACTATTTACTGATCTACAGTGTAGTGGTAATGTTACTATTTACTGATCTACAGTGTAGTGGTAACATTACTGTTTACTGATCTACAGTGTAGTGGTAATGTTACTATTTACTGATCTACAGTGTAGTGATAACATCACTGTTTACTGATCTACAGTGTAGTGATAATATCACTGTTTACTGATCTACAGTGCAGTGATAATATCACTGTTTACTGATCTACAGTGTAGTGATAACATCACTGTTTACTGATCTACAGTGTAGTGGTAATGTTACTATTTACTGATCTACAGTGTAGTGATAACATTACTGTTTACTGATCTACAGTGTAGTGGTAATGTTACTATTTACTGATCTACAGTGTAGTGATAACATCACTGTTTACTGATCTACAGTGTAGTGATAACATCACTGTTTACTGATCTACAGTGTAGTGATAACATCACTGTTTACTGATCTACAGTGTAGTGATAACATCACTGTTTACTGATCTACAGTGTAGTGATAACATCACTGTTTACTGATCTACAGTGTACTGATAACATTAATATTTACTGATCTACAGTGTAGTGATAACATCACTGTTTACTGATCTACAGTGTAGTGATAACATCACTGTTTACTGATCTACAGTGTAGTGATAACATCACTGTTTACTGATCTACAGTGTACTGATAACATTAATATTTACTGATCTACAGTGTAGTGATAACATCACTGTTTACTGATCTACAGTGTAGTGGTAACATCACTGTTTACTGATCTACAGTGTAGTGGTAATGTTACTATTTACTGATCTACAGTGTAGTGATAACGTTGCTATCTATTGATCTACAGTGTACTGCTAACGTTGCTATCTATTGATCTACAGTGTACTGATAACGTTGCTATCTATTGATCTACAGTGTACTGATAACGTTGCTATCTATTGATCTACAGTGTACTGATATCATTGCCAACTATTGATCTACAGTGTTTACTGTAGGCTAATTGTTCGACTTAGGGCGACTTGCAGGGCGATCTGCGTCAGAAATAGGAATGACTTCTATTTTAGCCCTTGGCAACGCAGAAGCTCGTTGGCACGCACGAGCAGTGTGGGTGAAATAATTGAATAACATGGATTTCTACATTTAGCATGTAGCCTCAATCCTGTCTTTTGATCATACCCTCTCTCTTTATATGTTGTTGTCTCTCTCTGTCCCCCTCTCTGTTTATCTGTTGTTGTCTCTCTCTGTCCCCCTCTCTCTTTATCTGTTGTTGTCTCTCTCTGTCCCCTCTCTGTTTATCTGTTGTTGTCTCTCTCTGTCCCGCTCTGTTTATCTGTTGTTGTCTCTCTCTGTCCCCTCTCTCTTTATCTGTTGCTGTCTCTCTCTGTCCCCCTCTTGGTTTATCTGTTGCTGTCTCTCTCTGTCCCCTCTCTGTTTATCTGTTGCTGTCTCTCTCTGTCCCCTCTCTCTTTATCTGTTTCTGTCTCTCTCTGTCCCCTCTCTGTTTATCTGTTGTTGTCTCTCTCTGTCCCCTCTCTGTTTATCTGTTGTTGTCTCTCTCTGTCCCCCTCTCTGTTTATCTGTTGTTGTCTCTCTCTGTCCCCTCTCTCTCTTTATCTGTTGCTGTCTCTCTCTGTCCCCCTCTTGGTTTATCTGTTGCTGTCTCTCTCTGTCCCCTCTCTGTTTATCTGTTGCTGTCTCTCTCTGTCCCCTCTCTCTTTATCTGTTGCTGTCTCTCTCTGTCCCCATCTCGGTTTATCTGTTTCTGTCTCTCTCTGTCCCCTCTCTCTTTATCTGTTGCTGTCTCTCTCTGTTCCCTCTCTGTTTATCTGTTGCTGTCCCTCTCTGTCCCCCTCTCTGTTTATCTGTTGCTGTCCCTCTCTGTCCCCCTCTCTGTTTATCTGTTGCTGTCCCTCTCTGTTCCCTCTCTGTTTATCTGTTGCTGTCTCTCTCTGTCCCCTCTCTCTTTATCTGTTGCTGTCTCTCTCTGTCCCCTCTCTCTTTATCTGTTTCTGTCTCTCTCTGTTCCCTCTCTGTTTATCTGTTGTTGTCTCTCTCTGTCCCCTCTCTGTTTATCTGTTGTTGTCTCTCTCTGTCCCCCTCTCTGTTTATCTGTTGTTGTCTCTCTCTGTCCCCTCTCTGTCCCCTCTCTCTTTATCTGTTGCTGTCTCTCTCTGTCCCCCTCTTGGTTTATCTGTTGCTGTCTCTCTCTGTCCCCTCTCTGTTTATCTGTTGCTGTCTCTCTCTGTCCCGTCTCTCTTTATCTGTTGCTGTCTCTCTCTGTCCCCCTCGCTGTTTATCTGTTGCTGTCTCTCTCTGTCCCCTCTCTCTTTATCTGTTGCTGTCTCTCTCTGTTCCATCTCTGTTTGTCTGTTGCTGTCCCTCTCTGTCCCCCTCTCTGTTTATCTGTTGCTGTCCCTCTCTGTCCCCCTCTCTGTTTATCTGTTGCTGTCTCTCTCTGTCCCCTCTCTCTTTATCTGTTGCTGTCTCTCTCTGTTCCCTCTCTTTTAATCTGTTGCTGTCCCTCTCTGTCCCCCTCTCTGTTTATCTGTTGCTGCTCCCCTCTCTCTGTGCTCCTTGCCATGGTCTTCCTCTTTCTCATCCAGTGTCGCGGTCAGAAAGGAAGAGGCAGTTGGATACGGAGAAGGAGCGCGGGAGGTCTAAAGAGCGCCGCCACCTCCTCTCCCCAGACACGTCCCGCTGTACCTCTGAGGAGAGGAGCCTGCAACCCTCACGCTCCCCTAGCCGTGAGCGCACACACCCCCTCGACAAACAGGTAGGCCACACACATGCAGGATGCTTTACCAAGGACACATATTAAAGACCCATACACCAGTAGTACCACCTGAAGCCACAAACACTAGTTTAGACCAACTAGACACAAACACATACCCACATTTGAAGAACTGGTAGGCCACATACACACTTATTAAAACAAGTCAGACATTTGTATTAAATGTGTTTCCACTCTTGTGTCCAGGGCAACAGCTCCGACAGCCCCCTCCCCACCTCTGAATCTAGTACCCCTAGCCGCCGCCCTCTGTCCCAGACCTCAACACGCTCCCATCCCCACATCTCCTACTCTCCTCTGGTGTGTCGCACGCACCCTCCCTCAGGGGACGATGATGACGACAGGGGCAGCCCAGAGACTCAGAGGAGAGGTGAAGCCTCCAGAGACCGGGCAGGGGGAGAGGGACAGAGTGGGGCGAGGGGCCGTCGCCACCAGCAGGGCTCTCCCCTGCGTCGCTACCCGTCGGAGCCCTACCTGGCCCTGCAGGAGGACGAGCACAGTCTGGACCCCACCGGGTTCATGGAGACGCTGACTTTCGAGGCGGCGGTAGCCACCAGCCTGGGACGTGCTAACACGGTCAGCTCCACATCCAGCTCCAGCTTCAGCTCCGCTCGACGGGGTTCCAGGAGCAGCTGGCAGGTCCCCAATGGACACTTCCGGAAACGCCTGGCTCAGACGGTCTCTGTTGCGGGTTGTGAGCCACTCAGCGACACAGAAGAGGACGACCGCTGCTAGGAAGAGGAAGAAGTGGAGGCGGAGGTGCGGTGAAGAAGGAGCGTAGGGAGGAAAGAGTTAAAGTTGTATTACATTATAATGGAAAAGGGACATTTGTCACTCTCTTGCTTTACTACTGCACACCTGTGTGATTGTAGTATGTTTGCTCAAATGTGAGAGGAGAACAAAAAATAAGAACATTGTTTTTGACTTTTGCAAGTGGAATCCCTTTCAAATCCACACAAAAAATGTACAATAAATATCTACCCACAAATATTTGACTGTGGTTCATTTATATTCTGACTATCAAAATAAAGAGCGTAATAATAAACCTCAAATAGCCTTGGATGGACAGAAAAGAGATTAAATGAATAGAATTGTAATTTGTGTCAATAGGTATTGTCATATCTGAAGGTGTTTCTCTGGCATTGATTCTGTGTTGCTCTTAACGGTGTGTGTGGGGTGTGAATATGTAACTATGTGCAAAATAAGGAGTAACAATGTCTTTGAAAGCCATGGTTTTTGTAAATACATGTGGGGTTTTTTCCTATAAATTTACCACCAGTACCACTTGATTGTCTTGAGTAGGATACATGGCCATAAAGAAGGGTACCTGTAAAAGTACTTTATAAATGAATGAAATGTAGTCATGTCTATGTAACAAAATACACCCAAACAATAATTAATCAAGCAATGTTTTTTCAAATTTGAGTAGAACTGAGTTAGTTTTGGACATTTTGCTCCCTCCACCATTAGATTTCCTATCCCTTTACTGTCTACAAAGGGAACACGCTTCTTTAATGAGAATCTATTCACACGTAAACCATGTAACTCCTGTTGTCATTTTTTAAAGGAATAAAACAATCATTAATACAAGCAGAAAAGTGAATGGCACATTGTCTTCTGTTGGAAATCTGTATGATTTTTTTACCAACTTGCAGGACAATGGACAGCAACCAACAAGGTCATGAAATGTAATTGCTTTCAATAAAATTATACATTATTTTTCAGAAAAGGAATGCCTAAATATCTAATGTGATTTGATAGATAGGGCTTTGTTATGAACAGGACTCTAGAGAACCAAATGACTAGGACTATACCCAGAACATGACTTCTATCCAAACCTTTATTAAGCCAATAGGAAAACCAGCAGAACCTGTGGCTGTCTTGAACCTACCTTCATCTTGTCGGTGTACTGTACTGTACCTGTTTTTCTTCAGATGTTTTTAAACATTTGACTGATTCATTCCTTCTCATCTTCCGGAGTCAATAACTGGCCAGAAACAATAATGAACTTGAGTATTTTCTTCATCAATGTAGCCATCCATGTTCTCCTCTTCTTCATTAGCCTACCATCACTGCAACTGTATATTTTCTACCTAGATTGGTTTATTAAAATACTGTATGAGCCATTACAGACGACACATGTAGGAAGATGTTTTCAACACACCTGATTTTACCTGTTATTTAGAATGGTTTGCTAATAATGTACAGTACATTTATACCATGCTTTCTGCAATATTGTAAGAGAACATATCCCTTTCAGCTCACAACACACTTGAAGGACGGAATAGGATATTTCTGGAATGTTCATTTAAGGTACATGTATATGTATTTGTTTTATTTGCCTGAAAAAGGGTAATGATTCTGTGAAACTCACTTAACCAAAAAACAGAAATGTATAATCAGTTCCTTGAATGCAAATAGTTTTTGGGTTTATATGTGTAAAATAGTTGTATATACAGTATGAATAAAAGTTTCCTAAATTCCAAGAAAAGTATCCTTAATTGCAGTTATGTGGCTGCTTGTCTAGGTATCTGATGTGGACCAATGGTCAACTCCAGTCCTTATTGAACTCTCTATAAGGCTCTAATGACTGGGTAAGGGCAGGAATAAACATTTTGCTGAATGTTTTTTTACACTTTACAGTAGACCACTTCAGGGAATACCTATACATGAATTATGAGATTAAACCAACAATTGCGATCTTTGTTTAAGAACAAAATTATATATCATTAAAAAAAAACTGAAATAACAGACTATTTGGGGTCTTGTGCCAGCCACCACTTTTCTTTTCCTCGTGTGACGTTGCATTGCAACCATCCAATGAAAGTGCAAAATGCAAACTCCTCTCATTCACTTTATGACAAAGACAACAACACTAAAGCCGTTACGTCATATCCAATGGACGCCGAGTTCAGGTTGAAAAAATTGAATAATATTGCAGGCTAGCCAGACACTTACTTTATTCGCGAAGTCAGTGGTCTATATTTGTGAAAAATATAGATGTTCTATCGCTAATGTCGTTATGATAGTTTCTATTTGAGTGAACATTTTTTATTTCAAATCTTAGGCCGAGGAATGAATTATATTAATCAAGGAAGTCACTAGCTGGTTAGCCAAAAGCGTTAGCTAGCAGCAGTATCTAGCTAGCTCTTTGTTTTGACTGTGATGGTCTGATGATGTTGAATAGCTTGGACAGCTGATGGGTCTCGAGCTAATGTTTATATGAACATGTATATTATGTTTTAATGGGTTGTTAAATAGTATTTCATGTGTAATAACATTACTTCTTCAACGAGGGGAATATACATTTGGTTGTAAACGAACAATAGCAAGTTTACAAGCTAGCTAAACAACGAGGGACTGAGAAGTGGACATGGGCAATTGTCTCAAATCGCCGACGTCCGACGATATATCTCTGCTTCACGAATCCCAGTCTGACAGAGCAAGTTATGGGGAGGCAGACCCAGATTTGGAGCCACCTCCGCCTTACCAGGTCAGACTTTATAGCCACTAATGTTAAAGCTAGAATCCTTAGTTGCTACATTAATTGTTGAACTTATACATTCATCATATAGTTATAACCCCTGATCTTTGAAGAGTATAACTGATAAATGCCTCATGAGCTTAGTTCAACAGTCGTACCCTATCAGAACCCAAAATATTAGCTTGTTTTGTTTGTAAACATTTTAGTAAATTGTAAACAAACACTGTATAGCCTCTAATCATGGATATATTTATAATTTTGATATCGTGGATGGTCAGTCCTTATTGCATCCATAGCTCTGAATTAATTTAAGAGGGGTTCCATTTCTCCAGGCCCATCCCTCAGCATTTTACCAAAACAGAGGCGGGGTAACCACTTTGTTATTGCATCAATTAAGGACCCTAGCTTTAAGTATTGCTATGCGAATTGACAGAATCATGCAAGACCCAGGGGTCAATAGCATCTTTAGAGAATCTGGTCAAATATTTCCTAATTATTTAGCTAGATTAATTATTTTCTTTTATATGATTCCATACCATTACTGACCCATTCATCTAGGTATAGTTTAAAGTTAAATTTTGCTGTCAAATGTATGGTTTTAAAAGCTAGGCTACATCAGATGAGCCACAATAAAATAATTAAAGGGCTGAGCAATAGTGTTGCATTGAAATGATTGTTTTCATAGGTAGGCCTATTTGCAACTGATTGTTGTGGGTCTCAGTTTTCACATATCAATAGTTGAACATGCTCAGTCACACAAAGAGAAAAACACACACAACACTTTTAATGCCCAAACGCTTTTCAATCTCACAAAAGTGTTCTAAACAGGCTTGCCAAGAATGTCCAGACTGGGCAGTTTTTTCCGGCTGCTTTATCCATGGCAGGGTGTGTGTTTTGGCTCGCCACAGCGCAGAACACACAGCGTGATAAACCATTATGATAGACTCCTTCTTTCTCCTTGTTGTATCACACTTTCATGTAGGCCTCACACATGATTCCACCTCAAATCACCCAATACTAGATGGCTGCCTAGTCATACGCTGGCTGCCCAAAAGTAGTGTAATTGTTTATGAATTGGATTTGCCGTGGCAGTGTTTCTGCTACTTTAATTTCCAGGTTCCCTCTGGCAACAACATTGTCAATTGAAACAAATGCAAGACAAACTCTTATAGGCGGGGTGGAACCGATGATGTATGTGTATAAACCCTGGATGACTGACAGGTGGCGCTGTATTGAAGCCACCGCACATCCATCTTGGTATTCCTCAATTATACAAATTATTTTGGAAGATTTAGAAATGCATTTCTTAATGTCTGTATTTGTTTTTGACATGTTTATTCTATTACAGACACTTTAGTTGTTACGGTTTTCTAGTGGTGATGAATGAGAGTCGGACCAAACTGCAGCGTGTCGATTGCGATCCATATTTATTAAACAAAACGTAAACACGACTAAACACTAAACACTACAAAAACAAATAAACGAAAGGAAAACCGAAAACAGCCTATACTTGTGTCAACTAACAAAACAAGGACATCAAGACAAATAGGACAATCACCCACGACAAACTCAAAGAATATGGCTGCCTAAATATGGTTCCCAATCAGAGACAACGATAAGCACCTGCCTCTGATTGAGAATCACTCCAGACAGCCATAGACTTTGCTAGAATACCCCACTAGCTACAATCCCAAATAATTACATACCAAAACCCAAAGACAAAACACACCACAATACAAAAACTCCATGCCACACCCTGGCCTGACCCAATACATGAAGAAAAAACACAAAATACTTAGACCAGGGCGTGACATTAGTGCATACTTTTAAATTATATTATGTGAGCTAAACATTAAAAAGAAAATCAACAAAAATCAACAACAAAAAATCTTTAAAGTATTTATTTTAGATTACTAATGTTACTATCCCCACTACAACAACAGAATAAATACATGTAATTTTGTCCTTGAACCATTTAATTGAAACACTGTCGCCAATATGGCCGACCAGTGGCTTCAAAGCCTTTCAATGGCCAATATATAGCATCAGCAATCTAGGGTTTACAGTTGAAGTGGGAAGTTTAAATACACTTAGGTTGGAGTCATTAAAACTTGTTTTTCAACCAGTCCACAAATTTCTTGTTAACAAACCATAGTTTTGGCAAGTCGGTTAGGACATCTACTTTGTGCATGACACAAGTAATTTTTCCAACAATTGTTCACAGACAGATTATTTCACTGATAATTCACTGTGTCACAATTCCAGTGGGTCAGAAGTTTACATACACTAAGTTGACTGTGCCTTTAAATAGTTTGGAAAATTCCAGAAAATGAGGTCATGGCTTTAGAAGCTTCTGATAGGCTAATTGACATCATTTGAGTCAATTGGAGGTGTTCATGTGGATGTATTTCAAGGCCTACCTTCAAACACAGTGCTTCTTTGCTTGACATCATGGGAAAATCAAAAAAAAAAATGACCTCCACAAGTCTGATTCATCCTTGGGAGCAATTTCCAAACTCCTAAAGGTACCACGTTTATCTGTACAAACAATAGTACACAAGTACAAACACCATGGAACCACGCAGCCGTCATACCGCTCAGGAAGGAGACGCGTTCTGCCTCCTAGAGATGAACGTACTTTGGTGTGAAAAGTCCAATCAATCCCAGAAAAACATCAAATTACCTTGTGAAGATGCTGGAGGAAACAGGTACAAAAGTATCTATATCCACAGTAAAATGTGTCCTATATCGACATAACCTGAAAGGCCGCTCAGCAAGGAACGTTCACTGCTCCAAAACAGCCATAAAAAAGCCAGACTACGGTTTCCAACTGCACATGGGGACAAAGATTGTACTTTTTGGAGAAATGTCCTCTGGTCTGATGAAACAAAAATAGAACTGTTTGGCCATAATGACCATCGTTATGTTTGGAGGAAAAAGGGGGAGGCTTGCAAGGGTGGTAGCATCATGTTGTGGGGGTGCTTTGCTGCAGGACGGACTGGTGCACTACACAAAATAGATGGCATCATGAGGAGGGAACAATTATGTGGATATATTGAAGCAACATCTCAAGACATCAAGTTAAAGTTTGGTCGCAAATGGGTCTTCCAAATGGACAATGACCCCAAGCATACTTCCAAAGTTGTGGCAAAATAGCTTAAGGACAACAAAGTCAAGCTATTGGAGTGGCCATCACAAAGCCTTGACCTCAGTCCTATGGAAAATGTGTGGGCATAACTGAAAAAGCATGGGCGAGCAGGGAGGCCTACAAACCTGACTCTGCTAGGAGGAATGGGCAGAAATTCACCTACCTAACTTATTGTGGGAAGCTTGTGGAAGGCTACCCGAAACGTTTGACCCAAGTTAAACAATTGAAAGGCAATGCTACCAAATACTAATTGAGTCATGTAAACTTCTGACCAACTGGGAATGTGATTAAAGAAATTAAAGCTGAAATAAATGATTATTTATTCTATTATTCTGACATTTCACATTCTTCAAATAAAGTGGTGATCCTAACTGACCTAAGACAGGGAATTTCTACTCTGATTAAATGTCAGGAATTGTGAAAAACTGAGTTTAATTACATTTGGCTAAGGTGTATGTAAACTTCCGACTTCAACTGTATATACGTCATTAGGTAGAACAGCCTTAGGTGGAACAGACCACCCAACCCCGCTTATACAATGGTTGTTGAAACACTGGGTCATGGGAACAGTTCAGTTGAGTTGGCCCATGGATTGACTTTCTGTATGGGTATGTCTTTTTTCCAGGAGGAGGCCCACATGCCGGTGTACCACCCCACCCCTAGCCAGGCCCGCCTGGCCAGCCAGCTGACTGAGGAGGAGCAGGTCCGTATCGCCCAGCGTATCGGCCTCATCCAGCACCTCCCCCGGGGTGTCTACGACGGAGGACGGGACGGCTCCGAGAAGAAAATCAGAGAGTAAGCATCTGTTTACCACTGTTTTTATTGATATCTTAATATTATTAGTTTACCACTGTTTTTATTCTCTGATGTAATATATAAAGGTCATTGTTCATGTGACCTGAGCAGGTAAAGCTCTGGCCCTAGTTGTAGCATGTAACTGTGTATAACATAACTAGTGCCCAGAGTTTTTCCTGGTCAGTTAAAGTGCTGAGGAAAGAATGATCAAAACCACTATTCATACATGTTTTGACCCATTTTCTAGGTGTGTGATATGTATGATGGACTTTGTGTACGGGGACCCCATCCGGTTTCTACCCTGTATGCACATCTACCACATGGACTGTATAGACGACTGGCTGATGAGGTCCTTCACCTGTCCCTCCTGCATGGAGCCTGTGGACGCCGCCCTGCTCTCCACTTACGAGACCAACTGACCACTGACCCTAAATACAACACTACCCCCTTCTGCCGAGCTCTGCCTTGCCACCCCCCCTACAAACACACGCACACATACACACACACTTCCACCAGCCCCAACAAACACACACATGCTGCCCCTTCCCCTCTGCTTTTTACCTTGGGATAAGGAGCAGCACAGTGTCTTGGTCGGTGATGACATATGAGAGAGAGACTATGGAAACACTAGTGATTAACAATGAAAAGACTTGGACCCATCCACCCATCACCTGGAACTGGCTCTGAACTGGAAATGGCTCTGAACTGGTACTGGCTCTGAACTGAGACTGGCTCTGAACTGGGACTGGCTCTGAACTGAGACTGGCTCTGAACTGGAACTGGCTCTGAACTGGAACTGGCTCTGAACTGGTACTGGCTCTGAACTCGGACTGGCTCTGAACTGGGACTGGCTCTGAACTGAGACTGGCTCTGAACTGGAACTGGCTCTGAACTGGGACTGGCTCTGAACTGGGACTGGCTCTGAACTGGGACTGGCTCTGAACTGGAATGGGCTCTGAACTGGAACTGGCTCTGAACTTGAACTGGAACTGGATCAGAATTGGAACTGGTTCAGAACTGGAACTGGCTTTGAACTGGAACTGGTTCAGAACTGGAACTGGCTTTGAACTGGAACTGGCTCTGAACTGGAACTGGCTCTGAATTGGAACTGGTTCAGAACTGGAACTGGCTCTGAACTGGAACTGGAACTGGCTCACAACTGGAACTGGCTCAGAACTGGAACTTGCTCTGAACTGGAACTGTCTCTGAACTGAACCGTCTCTGAACTGAACTGGCTCTGAACTGAACTGGCTCTAAACTGAACTGGCTCTGAACTGAACTTTCTCTGAACTTTCTCTGAACTGGAACTGGCTCTGAACTGGAACTGGCTCTGAACTGGAACTGGCTCTGAACTGGAGCTGGCACTGGAACTGGCTCTGAACTGAACTGGCTCTGAACTGGCTGAGTCATGGTCTGACTCAAAGAAGGCAACATTAGGCAACTGTACATAGGAGGACAAGCAGGCATAATATGTGCGTCTGTGGTGGACTAGATTCCTGAGTCAGCTGTTGAATACAGTACTAGGATTGGGTTGGTGATGTTATGGTCAGATGGGGGAGGGGCTGTTACTGTAGTGATGGCTCACTGCATTTCCACTTGAGCAGGTCTCGGTGGCATCCCATCCCAGCCAATCATTATTCACCATGATTAGTAGCTGGGAATGGGATTAGATCATATTCTGTCATCTGAATTTGGTCACCAAGAGGTATCATAAGATTCCTTTGGAACCCACAGCTGGCAACAACAAGACAATAACATGACTCATCAGTCTTCTAAAGTCTCAAAATCCTGCACTCTGAATATGACTTAGTAATGGCAAAACAGCCCCAGGAAAGCCGGCATGGTGGCGCAATAATGGTTATCTCTCTACGGACTGAAGCGTACCCTGTTTTAGTGTTTCAAAATAAAATAAGTTACAGAGCATAGTCTCCTTTTAGGATTACAACAAAAACAATTATAGTATGCACATACACAGTGCAGAAAGCACCCAAAGTCCATCCTCTATTAGACTATGATATGTTTAATGGAGAAACACATACACTACCGTTCAAAAGTTATGATATGTTTAATGGAGAAACACATACACTACCGTTCAAAAGTTTGGGGTCACTTACAAATGTCCTTGTTGATCAGAAATACAGTGTAGACATGATTAATGTTGTAAATGACTATTGTAGCTGGAAAAGGACGATTTTTAGGCGTACAGAGGCTCTCGTACAATGCTGTGTACTACTCCCTTCACAGAACAGCGCAAACTGGCTCTAACCAGAATAGAAAGAGGAGTGGGAGGCCCCGGTGTACAACTGAACAAGAGGACAAGTACATTAGGGTGTCTAGTTTGAGAAACAGACGCCTCACCAGTCCTCAACTGGTAACTGTCTCATCATCAACAGTGAAGAGGCTACCCTGGGATTCTGATCAATTTGATGTTATTTTAATGGACACATTTTTCTTCTTTTTTTTCGAAAACAAGAACATTTCTAAGTGACCCCAAACTTTTGAACATTAGTGTACATCCGTTACCTTTTGTTTTGTCTTTCCGATTGACCATTCTAAATGGCTCCACTGCCATTCCAAATGGCCTGAAGAAGTGGATGAGCTGTATGTCAATCACCCTGTGTAAGGTTTATAGGTTTTACAATAAGAGGAGTAGCATAGCTGTCAGACAATGTAAAGGGCTCATTTGTGCGTGTGCAGGAGGATCCGTCTAAAAGTTAGGAATGCTTGCACACACGTTAATCTGATCCTAAGATTTGCACTTTACTTATAGGACAATAACGGAAGCATTATATTAATATATATATACCTATAACCTTGCACTTTTCAATATTGTTTCTTTTCGCAGCACAGAAGTTAAGATTGATATTGATAATGCTGTCAATGCTACCATTGGTCACGTATCAAGTTGAAGTAAAGCTCAATAGCTGAATATGTATTCATGAGTTGTGTGATTCAGTAGTGTGCACCTGCTTTGTTTTGCTTGTCTTGATTCTAGTGTGTGTTTTTGTGTGGAAGTGACTGAGTGAAAGGGACAGAGGTTTGCTTTGTCTCGAATGAGACAATATGGAATAGAATAATATTTCTTCCTTTAAGTACTTACTTACCTATATTTTCAATCCCACAGTCATCATTGCACAATTTTCTTTCTTGCTGTAAAAAAAACAAATAAAAAACTAGGCCAGCATTTTCTTTGCTTGTTTATTTTTGTTTGTAGCGAAGTAGCATTGCAGTGAATTATTTCCATTACATTTTGTGTTCATATAATAGTGATACCCTTTTCTGTATTGATGTTTGTGTATCTCCTACCTTTTAGATGTATCGTTTGTCATTGTGTTTGTGGGAGATAAGTATTTCCCATTAGAGTTTACACTGGCCTGAGTATGCATTTGCAAACCTCTGTCCCAAAGATATTTGTAAGAGGGGGAAGATTTCTCTCATGGTTTCACGGTGACATTAAAAGACAACACACGTGTTTCAATTATTAGCTTTGTTTTGCAGTGTTTTTCAGGATTCTGAAAATAAATGTCATCTCCTGTAATCTTGTTTTTTTAAAGGCCAACCATCCCTCATATTGAAGCTGTAAAAAAATGTAAATAAACAAGAAAGCACACATTTGTGTCATGCCTGACTTATTATTGTTCTGAGACTGTAGTATCTTGTTACACCAGGTGTTAGTCAAATGTTACATTTCCCCTTTTATCCTATTAGCACAGTACATACTGTAATTATTTCTGCTTAGATTTGTTGCTGCTATAATCATAGCAATGGTGTTTCAAAGTCTTTTGCCACATACAATATTGCACAAGCCAGGCTTTTATGGTCATCATGATCTGTGCTTTTACAGAAGTCACTAGTTGCGACATGCCTGTTTGTTTCTCAGATTAGACGTTTGACCCAATTAATCAGTATGATCAGCTTAGTTTATCAATGCTGCAATGCAATCGCCTGACCAGCTTAGACTAGTGGGGCTAATGCCATGGTACGGAGGCAAGATTACGTTAGGCAACATTGTACAAAACATGGGCTCGGTCAAACAAATTACTAGTTGCAACATCCTAACTTGTTTGTTCTTTTTCTTGAAGCTAAATACACCTAATCTGATTTTCTTTGGCAACATAACTAATCTTTGTAGCCATTTCACTAGTAGTGACACTCAGTATGCTCAGCGCTTTTGGTGCAAAGCCTCATAATGTATTCAGATCCTTTTTTCACGATGGAGCAATGGTCACTGAAGGTTACTCAGAGGAGGAAGGGGAGGACCATCCTCAGTGAATTTGATGAATATAAAAATAGTGAAACATTTAAAAGGTTATCATTTTTAGATACAAATATACTAAATATATTCATGTCACCAAATAATTGATTAAAACACACTGTTTTGCAATAAAGGTCTACAGTAGCCTCAACAGCACTCTGTAGGGTAGCACCATGATGTAGTCGGAGGTCAGCTAGTTTCCCTCCTCCTCTGGGTACATTGACTTCAATACAAAACCTAGGAGGCTCATGGTTCTCACCCCCTTCCATAGACTTACACAGTAATTATGACAACTTCCGGAGGACGTCCACCAACCCATCAGAGCTCTTGCAGCATGAACATGTTGTCCACCCAAAGGATCAGAGAATGAATCTAGTGCTGAAACCATAAGCTACAGCTAGCTAGCACTGCAGTGCATAAAATGTGCTGAGTAGATGACTCAAAGAAAGACAAAGACAACAGTTGAACAGTTATGAAACAAATTAATTTCTTCAAAAATGAAGGAGAAACAAGAAAGAGCCAGCTGTTTCTTGTTGTATTTCTTTTTTTCACTTTAACTTTCACTTACTTAGCTACCGAATGCAGCTAGCTAGTTTAGCCTACTCAAACACCCAGCTCAAACAGAAAGGGATGCTATGTTAGCAAGCTGGCGATGGCTATCCAACACTGGAACTCTTCCAAGTCAAGGTAAGCTTTTGGTTTTATTAATTTATTGCCACCTGGGCCCGCTTGCTGGCTGACTACAATGTACTGCATGATTGTAGCGGGTTTACTAACCCGTTAGTTCTAGTAGCTATGTTGACTATGTTGTCAGCTAATATGGTGACAATTATGTAGGCCTTGTATAGCAGTTGGTGGTTATGTATGAAGGTTTGGCTTGAAAAGTTATTTTGCCTGGTCACAAGACAGCTGATGTGCTGTGCACTAAAGTCCACAAGTGAAGGTGAAAGGAGGAGAGTGTAGATACGAGAAGGAATTATACTGTACATCAAGAAAAGTGATAATACTGTTTGTATGTGGCCACTATGAACATGAACTGTGTTTGAGTGTGATCAGGGGTGTATTCATTCAGCCATTTCTTTAACGGAAGCAAACGGAACGGGGATAAACATACCTGTCCAATAGATACTCTTGTTTGCAACTGTTAGACTAATGATTACACCCTAGATCAGATAGAGATGCAGGCAAGAGCGTGCAAGGCGGTATTAAATGTGTCATCTTGATTTCTTACATTTTTCTCTCGACCTGTGCACCTACATTGTAAACTAGGTTGTAGCAACCTCATGATGGATATAGGGAAAATGTGAGTATCATGTATTAACCTAACCCTATGTCACATTGAGCTGGGTGAATGGAATATCAATGACAGTCATCCAATATGCTGTAATAGAAATAAGGCCATGCTCATAAAAATCCTCCCTCATCTTAAACGGCACCGACCACCACTGATTAACATGGAGCGGAGGGACTTTCTCCTGGATTCAATCAGATCAAGAGTTAACCAGCATTAGCAGACACCGACATAGCGGGTATTTTGGCTGTGTCAGAGGTGGAACTGTTGGACCCTTCAAATCGGTGAGCAGCTGCTCTTGAGATCATTGCCACAAAGCCACACTGTCCCAGAAGGACAGAAGGAGAAAGTGTAGGCTGTATAGAAATAAATGTAAAAATCATCACACTAATTAGAGTTTCTATCATCCTAATGGAGGTGTAGATTACATCTCACATTCCAGTGTTCAAACTTGCAAACAATGCTGCATGGGATTTATGTTAATGTGCCTCTGTGCAGCCAATGGCAATGTCCGCTTTGTGAGCCATTTGTGGATTTCACAGCTCTAATGCAGTTCCACCTTCGACTCCGCCAAAACAACCGCTATACAGATGACATGGAGCAGATGGACTTTATTGTTGTCCTTCGGGACTAGTTCTTTCATGTATATACCTGTACTACGTGTGCATCTAGGATTTATTTTAATTTTTATACACTATAGAATAGTCAAATTATTAGTTACACACAACATTCAACTTTCTTTCCCAAAATAACAGACATACAATAAAAAGGCCAGTATATTGATTATATTTTAATTATTCCAACCCTGAAGTACTCAAGAGACATGGTACTGTGAACAAACTCATTGATTTCCAGCACTGACACAACAATTGTATTAACCAATCAGGGTGTCGTGACTGAGAGGCCGCTGATGTTGTTATGCTGTGGGCCCACTGAGAAATAATTGTAGGAAACCTACTTATGCCCTGATACCAGCAGGTTCTATTCATACCACGAAATGGTACATTTTCATCCAAATGGACGCCCAACCATACTGAATCGTAGGTGGCAGAAAGTTAAATGACTTAAATCATGATGGAAGATGATTAGATACTTGCCTCGTTTTTGCTGACACAACAAGCCAAGTTATTTGTAGCCTATACTTTGTCATTGTTTATTTGTTTGTTCTATTGCTGAGGGAAATGTGATGCTTAGTATGAATACCCTGGAATGGTGACTACTAGTCTTTGTGCCTGGAGGATTATTGAAATGTTATTTCTTGTACATTCCGTGGAAGGTGACGGGTATAGGGCAGTCCACCTCTGCCCTGGCGATCTCCGACATGTCCTTGGCGTTGAGGATCAGCATGTACCCTGACTTCTGGGCCCCGGGGGATACTACAACGGTCAACAGAACTCCTGTGGGTCATTGGAAAAACACACGGTTTGTTAGAAAAACACAGTGCCCAACATATTGTAACTGTAACCCATCTTTTTATGAATTATGCTGAGTACATTTTTCTACTAAATTTAAGTACCTTGTCCCTGGATAAATAGCTAAAGGGCTCTAATCAATCCGCATTGCGGAAGTTCAGTTTTACAGCGTGATTGAAATTTAAAGGCAATGTTCCTGCTTTAGAGGAGACTGCATTCACAATAAACACTGCATATGTCAGCTCAATTGCAAATGACCTCAATTTATATTGCGGATTGAATAGAGCCCAATGTCTCTTAAACTCTCTTCTAAACACTAACACAAACACAATACTATGTATCAGTGTTTGCCCTGCACCATGCCTGTAACAGTGACAGTATAGTACACTAAGAGTAGAGTACAATACTGAACATACCATCATCCTCATCCACGCCATCGGGGGTCTGCACAAAGAGAGGCTCTGAGGGGTAGGAGTCC
Source organism: Oncorhynchus kisutch (assembly GCF_002021735.2). NCBI lineage: Eukaryota > Metazoa > Chordata > Actinopteri > Salmoniformes > Salmonidae > Oncorhynchus > Oncorhynchus kisutch. The sequence continues at coordinate 27,581,421 of NC_034203.2, read as the reverse complement.
GGCTCCTGCCACACCCAGGTCTCCTTGGTCTTCACGTTCAGCTTGATGATCTACAGCCGCATAGAGATTCCTCAAGGTCTAACATACACATCTTGGTCTTCACATTCAACTTGATGATATACAACCACATATAGACAGAAACTCATGGCCACTCACGTAACATGCTATGACCTCTGCCATTCACTTCTCAGAGTTTGAAGATAGATTTGTGGCAAACAACAAGACTACTCACCCTGTCAGGAATGAAGTGGTTGAGGCCCAGGGCATAGGCATATGAGTAGTTCTTCCCACCATGCTTCTCATAGTTGATCTGAGGAAACTCAAAGGCTTGGCGGGGACCAGAGAACAGCACCTCAGGCTCCAGCCAGATGGTCCCGTCAGTACGCATCACTGCTGTGGCAGTGGTGTACGGCAGGCATATCAGGTTCTTTCCCTGCTCCTCCTGAAACACACAATCAGTATGAAAGAAAGTTTGAATAAGATGCAGATATACAGTGCATTCGAAAAGTATTCAGACCTGTTGACTTTTTCCACATTTCGTTACGTTACAGCCTTATTCTAAAATGAATTGTATTTATTTTTTTCCTCATCAATCTTCACACAATACCCCATAATGACAAAGTGAAAACAGGTATTTAGAAATGTTTGCAAATTAAGATTTTATTTTGAAGAGAAATACCATATTTACATAAGAATTCAGACCCTTTGCTATAGAGACTCGATATTGAGCTCAGGTACCAAAACGGGAACCTAAAAATGTTTGCAGCATTAAAGGTCTCCAAGAACACAGTGTCCACCATCATTCTTAAATGGAAGAAGTTTGGAACCACCAAGACTCTTCCTAGAGCTGGCCGCCCGGCCAAACTGAGCAATCGGAGGAGAAGGGCCATGGGCAGGGAGGTGACCAAGAACCCGATGGTCACTCTGACAGAGCTCCAGAGTTCCTCTGTGGAGATGGGATAAACTTCCAGAAGGGCAACCATCACTGCAGCACCCCACCAATCAGGCCTTTATGGTAGTGCGGACGGAAGCCACATGACAGCCCGTTTGGAGTTTGCCAAAAGGCACCTAAAGACGCCGACAAGATTCTCTGGTCTGATGAAACGAAGATGGAACTCTTTGGCCTGAATGCCAAGCGTCACGTCTGATGGAAACCTGGGACTATCCCTATGAAGAAGCATGGTGGTGGCAGCATCATGCTGTGGGGATGTTTTTCAACGGCAGGGATTGGGAGACTATTCAGTATCGAGGGAAAGATGAACAGAGCAATGTACAGAGAGATCATTCATGAAAAGCACTCTGGAGCAGGTTAGGAACTCAGACTGGGGCGAAGGTTCACCTTCCACCAGGACAATGACCCTGAGCACACAGCCAAGACAACACAGGAGTGGCTTCGGGACAAGTCTCTGAATGTCCTTGAGTGGCCCAGCCAGAGCCCGGACTTGAACCTGATCAAACATTGCTGGAGAGACCTGAAAATACCTGTGCAGAGACACTCCCCATCCAACCTGATCTTGAGAGGATCTGCAGAGAAGAATGGAAGAAACTCCCCAAATACAGGTGTGCCAAGCTTGTAGCGTCATACCCCAAAAGACGCGAGGCTCTAATCGCTGCCAAAGGTGCTTTATCAAAGTACTAAGTAAAGGGTCTGAATAGTTATTTAATGTGATATTTCAGTTTTGTATTTTTAATACATTTCTAAAAACCAGTTTTAGCTTTGTCATTATGGGTTATTGTGTGTAGATTGATGAGGGGGGGGGAAATGATTTGATCAATTTTAGAATAAGTCTGTAACGTAACAAAATGTGGAAAAAGTCAAGGGGTCTGAATACTTTCTGAGTGCACTGAACACGTTGCGATCCAAAATAAAATAAATACAAGGTGACACATATGCACTTTATTGTCTAAACATTAAGAAATAATATGTAGATGAAATGTCAACTAAAAAAAAATATTTTTAAAGAGAAGGAAATGACTTACCCTGTGGATGTCCAGTGGGATGACGTATCTCCTGACCTCTGGCTGAGGTGCCATCATGGCTGCCTTCTTCACCTCCTCCCAGTTGGAGCGCAGGTTGGCCAGCCAAAGGTAATTATACACAAACTCAAACCTACCAGGAAATGAATGAGAATGAGTTTCCTAATCCTTTAAACAGACCGTGTTTAAAGACCAAGGGCTAGGATTCATTAATCAATTATTCTGAAAAAGGACATTGCTAAGGCAATTCACTTCAAATGAATGCCACCCCTGAGATCCCTCAGTCCACAATTGATCCAGTCACTTACATCTGCCACTGTATTGACATTGCTATCTTATGAGAGAGACCATTTTTAGCTGTTCCGTTACCCTTTCCATGTACACACGTCAGCCACGATGAAACCATTGTCCTCATAAGTGTTGATGTGATGGAACAGGTTGATGGGAGCGGCCCTGAACTTATGGTCAATGTATTCTCCTTGTCCTCCTCCAATGTCCTTTCTGGCGATGTGGAACAATGTCTGTGAAATGTATGTTAAAAAGTTTATTAGGTTTGACAATAATGTCTGTTATGCTTATGTCTGTTGTGACTGCACACGTGTGATTTGGTTCTCGGTGTCGAGACTAGGTATGATGTTACTGTACATAATTGTCCTGTATAGAAATGTGTCACTTTAAACTAAAATCTACTGAGTGTTTGCCTCCTTACCCCGAGAACCTCGTTGGACTCGAAGCAGTCCATGTAGTTGGAGCCTCGGATGCTCCAGGCACTGAGGAACTTCAGCAGGTTGATTTTCACAGGGGTCTCCACAAAGACAAAGTAGTTCTCCGACATGCCAAAGCTAAAAAGGTGATATGTAGACCATTTAAGTTGGCATGCATTGTAAGTTGTTATATGGCTTAGTCAAATAACACAGAAGGAGGCATGTCCATGATCGACTCCTTGCTGTTTTGGGGACCTCAAGTTCAACTATGAACATGATGGATTTGTTATTATGACCCACCTGTGCACATAGGAGGGCTTGAACCTCTCGGCACTGGGGAACTGCACCACAACCTTGGACTTTTCAATGGGGTCTGACTTGTCTGAGGAGAGAACACAAGATGCAATCAGGGCAGAAGCCTTCAGATTGCCTTACTACTACATGTTATCCTATCCAGAACAAGTTAAGTACATGTTACCTACATTTTATAGTTTAATAGTTGGAACACGTGCATTAATTCTGAATGAATATCTTTCATTTTATTTTCTTGAATCAATTGGGACACAAGCCCAACCTTTCTGAGTGGGTGGGATTCTGACAACGTTGTAGGCCAGCGATGCTCCTTTCCCCATGCAGTTTCCGATGTTGAACACTGTTCCGTCTCTCTCAATGTGTGGGTGGGCTGTCACTCCATTGATGTTGACGTAGTTGCACAAGTCCACCTGAGGAGAAGTGAAGTCATAGTGTTATTCATGCGTTATTCATTATTATGTTATACATTATGCATGTGTTCTAACTATTAATGAGAAGTGAGACTTCCATTTTGTTCTGTTTTTTTAAAGTCAAAGCATACACTGTGGTTTCTGGTACAGTATATTGTGAATACTGTAATGAAGGGGGGTGGATGTTCAGCCTGGGGGAAAAGAGGAGAGTAAAACCTTCTTCAGTGTATCCAGCGTGTCAGTGTTGACTTTAGTGATGTAATTGGTTTCTGTGACGGCGTAGTAATCTTCACCAATGGGGTAAACGTTCACCAGACAATTGTCTGTCACCTCAACACCCTTGAAGTAAGTGAAAAACCTGCACAGAGAAACACACACCCACACACCAGTTTTAAAATTGATCCAACAGTCATCATTAAAACCACGATCAAGGCAACGGCAGTCAAAATATACACAATGATTGATATGAAGGATCAGATATACAGTGCCTTCAGAAAGTATTCAACCCCTTGACTTATCCACATTTTGTTGTGTTACAGCCTGAATTCAAAATGTCTGACATTTAGATTGTGTGTCACTGACACACAATACCCCATAATGTCAAGGTGGAATTATGTTTTTAGAAAGTCATAAAAAATGTAAAGCTGAAATGTCTTGAGTCAATAAGTATTTAACCCATTTGTATGTCAAACCTAAATAAGTTCAGGAGTAAAAATGTGCTGAACAAGTCATATAATGTATTGCGTGGACTCACTCTGTGTGTAATAATACTGTTTAACATTATTTTTTAATGACTACATCATATCTGTAGCCCTCAAATACAATTATCTGTAAGGTCCTTCAGTCAAGCATTGAATTTCATACACAGATTCAACCACAAAGACCAGGGAGGTTTTCCAATGCCCCTAAAGAAGGGCCCCTATTGGTAGAATAAAAATATCAATAAAAGCAGACATTGCTTATACGTTGGATGGTGTATCAATAAATCAGTTACAGAGTTTAATGGCTGAAATATTTTTGGCAAGACTTGTCTGTCTAGCAATTATAAACAACAAACTTGACAGAGCTTGAAGAATTCAAAAATAATCATGTGCAAATATTGTACAATCCAGGTGTGCAAAGCTCTTAGAAACTCACCCAGAAAGACTCACAGTTGTAATTGCTGCTACAGGTGATTCTAACATGTAAATTAGATATTTCTGTATTTCATTTTCAATAAACTTGGCAAAGTTTCTAAAAACATGTTTTCACTTTGTCATTATGGGGGTATTGTGTGTATATGGGTGGAAAAAAATATACATGTAATATTAATACATTTTGAATTCAGGCTGTAACAACAAAATGTGGAATAAGTGAAGGGGTATGAATACTTCTGAAGGCATTATATGGCAAGCAAATATAACCATTTACAGGATATGGGGCGGCAGGTAGCCTTGTGGTTAGAGCGTTGAGCCAGTAACCGAAAGGTTGCTAGATTGAATCCCCAAGTTGACAAGGTAAAAATCTGTATTTCTGTCCCTGAACAAGGCAGTTAACCCACTATTCTTAGGCCGTCGTTGTGAATAAGAATTTGTTCTTAACTGACTTGTCAAGTTAAATAAACAAAAAAAATATGTTGCAGGTTGATGTTTATTGGGATGAATATTGTCCTGGAGGAAGGGCTGAGAAATGTCCACTAGATAGGACAGCTGCATTGTCAAATTGCCTATTTATTGTTAAAAAAACGTTGGTCTTAATTTAAGGTTAGGGTTAGGCATAAGATTAGCAGTGTGGTTAGGCTTAGGTTTAAAATCACATTGTATGACTTTGTGGCTGTGCCAGCGATTGACTACCCTACAGGTCTGCCTCCAACCTGCGGCTATGTTATTCATCTGATGAGGTTAGCTACCAACCTGGAGAAGATGTTTTTGCAGGGATCTGGGTAGGCGAAGGTGCCAAATTCAGTGATCACCACACGCTTTTCTGTAATGGCACGCACATAGGCATCTGTCTTAACATACCTAAAGGATAAAGATAGAGATGGGTATCAAATCCATTAGGTTAATTAGACTCAAAGGCAATGTAACCACTGATCTCTAACAGATATTATTCATCCATTCATACTTGTTGAAGTAGGTGACTTGGCCATTTTTGAAGTCGAATTTGTGCATGAGGGCCTGGCCATCGAAGAGGTGGTAGAAAGGCTCATCTCCAACCTCAAACAGGCCAGGGCCCAGACGAAGAAGACTTCCCTTCAGAAATGAAGGAATCCTACCTGTAGATATGAGAGAAAAGAGCTTTGTCAAACAATTGATCAATGAACTGTTCAATGTGATTTTATCTAGAGCAGGTAACAGGAATATTAGGGGATGTTTCTCATAGATACAGTACTGTTTTCACATGAATTTCCAAGATGGCAGTGATTTATTTGTGTTCTCATTTTAGGATGGTGGATTTTTAGGATTGAAGGTACCAGAAATCTACACTATATATACAAAAGTATGTGGACATCCCTTTAAGTAAGTGGATTTGGCTATTTTAGCTGCACCTGTTGCTGACAGGTGTATAAAATCAGGCACACAGCCATGCAATCTCCATAGACAAACATTGGCAGTAGAATGGCCTTACTGAAGAGCTCAGTGACTTTCAACGTGGCACCGTCATAGGATGCCACTTTTCCAACAAGTCAGTTAGCAACATTTTTGCCCTGCTAGAGCTGCCCTGGTCAACTGTAAGTGCTGTTATTGTGAAGTGGAAACGTCTAGGAGCAACAACAGCTCAGCTGCGAAGTGGTAGAACGTACAAGCTCAACGAACGGGACCGCGGAGTGAAGCGCGTCTGTCCTCGGTTACAACATTCACTACCGAGTTCCAAACTGACTCTGAAAGCAACATCAGCAGAATAACTGTTCGTCGGGAGATTCTGGAAATGGGTTTCCAGGGCCAATCAGCCACACACAAGCCTAAGAACAACATGCGCAATGCCAAACGTCGGCTGGAGTGGTGTAAACCTCCCACCATTGGACACTGGAGCAGTGGAAATGCATTATTTGGAGTGATGAATCACGCTTCACCATCTGGCAGTCCGGCGGACTAATCTGGGTTTGGCAGATGCCAGAAGAACACTACCTGCCCAAATGCATAGTGGCAACTGTAAAGTTTGGTGGAGGATTAATGGTCTGGGGCTGTTTTTCATGGATTGGGCTGGGCCCTTTAGTTCCAGTGATGGGAAATCTTAATGCTACAGCCAGTGGTGGAAAAAGTATCAAGTTGTCATACTTGAGTAAAAGTAAAGATACCTTAATAGAAAATTGAATAGAAAATGACTCAAGTAAAAGTGAAATTCACCCAGTAAAATACTACTTGAGTAAAAGTCTAAAGGTATTTGGCTTTAAATATTCTTAAGCATCAAAAGTAAATGTAATTGCTAAAATGTCCTTAAGTATCAAGTAAATTACTGGGAGTTTATACTTAAGTACTTTACACCACTGGCTACAGCATACAATGACATTCTAGACCATTCTGTGCTTCCAACTTTGTGGCAACAGTTTGCGGAAGGCCCTTTCCTGTTTCAGCATGACAATGCCCCTGTGCACAAAGCGAGGTCCATACAGAAATGGTTTGTTGAGATTGGTGTGGAAGAACTTGACTGTCCTGCACAGAGCCCTGACCTCAACCCAATAGAACACCTTTGGGATGAATTAGAACGGCGACTGCGAGCCAAGCCTAATCACCCCCAAAATCAGTGCCCAACCACACTAATGCTCTTGTGGCTGAATGGAAGCAAGACCCCAGAGCAATGTTCCAACATCTAGTGGAAAGCCTTCCCAGAAGATTGGAGGCTGTTATAGCAGCAAAGGGCTGACCAACTCCATATGAATGCCCATGATTTTAGAATGAGATGTTCAATGAGCAGGTGTCCACATACTTTGGTCATGTAGTGTAGTAAAATTAATTAACATAACCTGCTTCATATGACCAAATAAATATGTAGTTAACAAACCTGTAACTGTTGCAGGGACAGGCTCTGATAACTCCTCTACTGTCTCAAAGATCTTCTTGTAGCCACCAGCAGGGTGCTCAAATCTGGTTTTGTGAAGGAAAGAAATGTAAGTAACTGAAGCCCAGGTGCTCTCCAACCCTGTTCCTGAAGAGCTACCCTTCTGTAGGTTTTCAATCCAACCCCAGTTGTAACTAACCTGTTCAGGTAATCAACCAGCTAGTTATTAGAACCAGGTACACTAGATTAGGGTTCAAGTGAAAACCTACAGGAGTGTAGCTCTTTGGGAATAGGTAAGGAGGAATTTCTCAAACATAATTCAAAATGCATACATTCATACATATTTTCTCTTTATTGAGTAAAGCAACACACATTATTCCAAATAAAATTGGTCTACTTGCATGTTAGATTTTTCAAAGTTGACATTTTCCACTTTATCCCTATGGTTGACCCTTGACAGCGTGAGAGTTCAGACATGAATTCAGACTTAAATAAATGAACCATCACTCACCGGCTGACCATGGTTCCTCCTTGTTGTGGGAGCACAGAGACACACACTCACTCACATACAGGTGGCTTCAGATCACTTCTGAACTGGAAGTCTTGGCACTCCCAGTGGGTTTAGCGTCTTTATACATCGAGCCCCTCTCTCTTTCTCGACCCTGAGTGGCTGTAACCTTTCTCTTGACCAATCAGGTTGCATCGTGAGAAAGAATACCATTGTGCCAATATCCTTAGCTTGGTTGCACAATGGTGGCCCTCTAAAACCGGATTTATTTTGCCTGAATATTTCACAAAATCAATAGGCCTGTGTTTGCCTGGCAAATGTGTTGCAATAACATAAAATGTGATTGTTCAATCATTTATATATTTACCAAACCACAGTAGCAGGGAGAGCCTATAGATAGATACATTTCATGGCATTTCACTAAATTTAATGTAATTATTTTCTACTTTCCTGTAGACTACATTTTGTAACTGGGATAGATTTACCTTACCCTCCTGCTCAATTGACTATTTGGCAGAACATTAACAATAGTCAAAAGGCACCAATTTCAAATGGGCCTTATGCTCTTGACTTGTATATATGCATGAGTGATTCAGAGTTACTGTGTAAATGCTTATCTCGGCTGAGTATTGCTTATTTAAATGTACATTTCTTACGGAGTAATACAGTACTTTGTGTACATTGGGGTCTATAAATGTTAAGTCCCCTATGTATGGGACTTTGAGCGGGTCTGGACTCGTTCTGACCGTCATTTTTGTGTACAGAGCACTTGTTGAATGACACAACATCAATTGCTGTGCACTCCGTGAAAGCTCTGGTTGTCCCGCTTCACATGTCACTCTCCGCTCTTGTCTAAAATGCAGTATGTGAAATCTGACACCTTATTTGCATAGGGAGCTACACATCACATTTTCTGGGTGTCAATTATGAACCCCCCCCCACACACACACACACTTCTGTTGAATAGGAGAAAGAAATATTTAATATTTGTATCATATTTGTACTGTGTACTTGAGCTTGTGTCTTCAAAAGTGACTACCAGAAAGGTGATATTTTAATATTTTTGACAGGATAAGTATAAATAAAATCAAATGTATTTATATAGCCCTTCGTACATCAGCTGATATCTCAAAGTGCTGTACAGAAACCCAGCCTAAAACCCCAAACAGCAAGCAATGCAGGTGTAGAAGCACGGTGGCTAGAAAAAACTCCCTAGAAAGGCCAAAACATAGGAAGAAACCTAGAGAGGAACCAGGCTATGTGGGGTGGCCAGTCCTCTTCTGGCTGTGCCGGGTGGAGATTATAACAGAACATGGCCAAGATGTTCAAATGTTCATAAATGACCAGCATGGTCAAATAATAATAATCACAGGCAGAACAGTTGAAACTGGAGCAGCAGCATGGCCAGGTGGACTGGGGACAGCAAGGAGTCATCATGTCAGGTAGTCCTGAGGCATGGTCCTAGGGCTCAGGTCCTCTGAGAGAGAGAAAAAAAGAGAGAAAGAGAGAGAGCATACTTAAATTCACACAGGACACCGGATAGGACAGGAGAAGTACTCCAGATATAACAAACTGACCCTAGCCCCCGACACATAACTACTGCAGCATAAATACTGGAGGCTGAGACAGGAGGGGTCAAGAGACACTGTGGCCCCATCCGATGACACCACCGGACAGGGCCAAACAGGAAGGATATAACCGCACCCACTTTGCCAAAGCACAGCCCCCACACCACTAGAGGGATATCTTCAACCACCAACTTACCATCCTGAGACAAGGCCGAGTATAGCCCACAAAGATCTCCGCCACGGCACAACCCAAGGGGGGGTGCCAACCCAGACAGGAAGATCACATCAGTGACTCAACCCACTCAAGTGACACACCCCTCCTAGGGACGGTATGAAAGAGCCCTAGTAAGCCAGTGACTCAGCCCCCGTAATAGGGTTAGAGGCAGAGAATCCCAGTGGAAAGAGGGGAACAGGCCAGGCAGAGACAGCAAGGGCGGTTCGTTGCTCCAGAGCCTTTCCTTTCACCTTCACACTCCTGGGCCAGACTACACTCAATCATATGACCCACTGAAGAGATGAGTCTTCAGTAAAGACTTAAAGATTGAGACCGAGTTTGCGTCTCTCACATGGGTAGGCAGACCATTCCATAAAAATGGAGCTCTATAGGAGAAAGCCCTGCCTCCAGCTGTTTGCTTAGAAATTATAGGGACAATTAGGAGGCCTGCATCTTGTGACCGTAGCGTACGTGTAGGTATGTACGGCAGGACCAAATCAGAGAGATAGGTAGGAGCAAGCCCATGTAATGCTTTGTAGGTTAGCAGTAAAATCTTGAAATCAGCCCTTGCCTTGACAGGAAGCCAGTGTAGGGAGGCTAGCACTGGAGTAATATGATACAATTTTGGGGTTCTAGTCAGGATTCTAGCAGCCGTATTTAGCACTAACTGAAGTTTATTTAGTGCTTTATCCGGGTAGCCGGAAAGTAGAGCATTGCAGTAGTCTAACCTAGAAGTGACAAAAGCATGGATACATTTTTCTGCATCATTTTTGGACAGAAAGTTTCTGATTTTTGCAATGTTACGTAGATGGATAAAAGCTGTCCTAGAAAAAGTCTTGATATGTTCTTCAAAAGAGAGATCAGGGTCCAGAGTAATGCCGAGGTCCTTCACAGTTTTATTGTCAACAGGACCTAGAACAAGCATCTCTGTTTTGTCCGAGGTTAAAAGTAGAACGTTTGCAGGCATCCACTTCCTTATGTCTGAAACACATGCTTCTAGCGAGGGAAATTTTGGGGCTTCACCATGTTTCATTGAAATGTACAGCTGTGTGTCATCCGCATTGCAGTGAAAGTTAACATTATGTTTTCGAATGACATCCCCAAGAGGTAAAATATATAGTGAAAACAATAGTGTTCCTAAAACGGAACCTTGAGAAACACCGGAATTTACAGTTGATTTGTCAGAGGAGAAACCATTCACAGAGACAAACTGATATCTTTCCGACATAAGCATTACTTGGTATAAGCATTACTTGGTACTGTTTATGGCCCTCTCATGATAAATAAATACTTTTGGGTGTGTCTACAAGTAACATTAGTCATGATTTTAAAGTAGGGAAATGTGTCTAAAAAATACAACACAAGGTCGTGTATTGTTTTGCACCACATCAGTAACTAAACACTGTAGAGGTCAAATTGTTTTTACCAACATTAATCATGTTCATATTAAATTACTGGGTACTATTTTGTGTAGTGTGAAAATTTTAATTGATAGCATCATGGCAAACAAACTTGTTTTGACAGTTATTTTGTAAGGAACAGAGGTAGCCATCAGAACTTTGCCAGGGGCACACAATTTGCTGTCCTCATATGAGCGGGTTGCTTTTTCCCAGGAGACTAAAGAACAATGTGGTGATTGTCCTCTGCACATGTCCAGAGTACTAAGCCCCTAGCTACCTGGATTATAGCTGGTTGCTTTTTTAGACAGACACAGGCAACTTCAAACTCGGACCAAAGCACAATAAGCAAGTAGCCTCAATGATAAATAAACAATCATTAGTATCCAATTACATCACTAACAAATGATAAATCACGAATAGTATAATTCACAGATCAAAGGGGCAGGTTTCAAGGGATAAATATACCTAACATATTTTCACGTGGACTAGAAGTAAGCATGCATCTATGTATAAAGATCCAGGATGTGATGTGATCAAGACAAAGGAGATGATTGTGGACTACAGGAAAAGAAGGACCGAGCATGCCCCCATTCTCATCGACGGGGCTGTAGTGGAGCAGGTTGAGAGCTTCAAGTTCCTTGGTGTCCACATCAACAACAAACTATCATGGCCAAGCACACTGAGACAGTCGTGTAGAGGGCACAACAAAGCCTTTTCCACCTCAGGAGACTGAAAAGACCGACCACTAAAAACAGGTCCTCAGATCATCAAAAAGTTTTACAGCTGCACCATCGAGAGCTGGTTGCATCACTGCCTGGTATGGCAACTGCTTGGCCTCTGACCGCAAGGAACTACAAAGGGTAGTGTGTATGGACCAGTACATCACTTTGGCCAAGCCTCCTGCCATCCAGGACCTCTATACCAGGCTGTGTCAGAGGAAGGCCCTAAAAACGGTCAAAGACTCCAGCCACCCTAGTCATAGACTGGTCTCTCTGCTACCGCATGGCAAGCAGTACCGGAGTCTAGGTCCAAAAGACTTCTAAACAGCTTCTACCCCCAAGCCATAAGACTCCTGAACAGCTAATCAAATGGCTACCCAGACTATAAGCATTGCACCCCCTCTCTCTTTTACGCTGCTGCCAGTCTCTGTTTACTATCTATGCATAGTCACTTTAACTCTAACTACATGTACATATATTTCTCAATTACCTCCACTAACCGGTGCCCCCGCACATTGACTCTGTACCGGTAGCCCCTGTATATTGCTTTGCTATTGTTATTTTACTGATGCTCTTTAATGATTTTTTACTTAACACTTATTTTGCATAAAACTGCATTATTGGTAAGTATTTCACTGTAACACCTGTTGTATTCGGCACAAAAGTATACATTTTTCATCAAACTAAATGGCTGCCACAGCTGATCATGAAAAACTCTGTGAACAGAGGGACACTCACTCTCTGAAAACGTTTAGATGAATACCAAATCCATTGTTACGTTGCTGTGGCAGATTTGTACCAAACACAAACACTGAGCGTCAGAGTGAAGCTTTGGGTGGGAATATAAGGCCTATTGTTGTTGACGCGGATAAAAGGAGAGCTTTGATTTTCTACACTGCATTCCTGCAAAGATTTGCATAAACCATCTAAGTCTCAGTTGACACGTTACTGTACCCATTCTGGTTGAAAACATAGTCAATATCCACATAACACTTGTCAGCCTAATAACTTTCAAATCAATGACCTCAACAAAGCCATTGGTTACCAACAAATCTAACATGAACAGTGATTAGCCCTACTGAGATATTGTAATAAAAGCATGAATACATCCATGTCCTATTATTTCCTACTGATGTAAAGTATTATAAACAGACCACTAAAACAGTTGAAAATATTTGTATACAATTATTGCTCTGGCTTGTTTATTTCACTTTTGTGATATAACATATTCAAATATTCAATGTCTGTTATCAATCATGATTTCCATCTGAACAGGGGGATCAAGATATCTCTTGGCCTTGCACTATCTATTTAAATTTGCCTAGAAATATAGTTCACTGTTTATTACATGCCACAGAAATGTGATACATTTCACAATTTGATTCCTGGGGGAGACAGACTTTTACTAACACACATTAACACTACTAGTGATGTAAGTTGTTGAATGCTGATCATCTGTATAACAAATATTTGAGCCTGATATTTGATTCCTGGGGGAGACAGACTTTTACTAACACACATTAACACTACTAGTGATGTAAGTTGTTGAATGCTGATCATCTGTATAACAAATATTTGAGCCTGATATTTGTAATTTGTACTTGTAATATTTTTTTTATATAAATAAACAAAACACTACACGCTAGCTCAGGGTGGGGGCCCCAAAAAATTCATCATGAGGGGCTACAGTCAGTTGCTCTGCCCACCCCCCACCCACCACCACCACCACCACCACATTTCGAGCAAAACATTTTAGCAGCCTCCGTCTTAACACCTGAGCGATTTTTTAAAATGTTGTACAATTGTACACATTCTGCCATGGGGTGGAGAGAAGACTTTGCATTTTATAGCTAATTTCATTCAATTCTACTCATTTTGCCATAGGGCAGAGATGCAAAAGTGCTGTTTTACATCTAATTTCCTGCAATTCTACACATTTTTCCATATGGTGGAGAGAAATGTTTGCAGGTTTAAATATGATACCGGAGTGAGACTGACTATCAAAATCAGCTGGCTGCTAAACTAATTTAAAAATCTAAAAATGTTAGCTGACATGGACTAATTGAGTGGCTATCAAATCAAATCAAATTTTATTTGTCACATACACATGGTTAGCAGATGTTAATGCGAGTGTAGCGAAATGCTTGTGCTTCTAGTTCCGACAATGCAGTAATAACGAACAAGTAATCTAACTAACAATTCCCCCCCAAAAAACTACTGTCTTATACACAGTGTAAGGGGATAAAGAATATGTACATAAAGATATATGAATGAGTGATGGTACAGAGCAGCATAGGCAAGATACAGTAGATGATATCGAGTACAGTATATACATATGAGATGAGTATGTAAACCAAGTGGCGTAGTTAAAGTGGCTAGTGATACATGTATTACATAAGGATGCAGTCGATGATATAGAGTACAGTATCTACGTATGCATATGAGATGAATAATGTAGGGTAAGTAACATTATATAAGGTAGCATTGTTTAAAGTGGCTAGTGATATATTTACATCATTTCCCATCAATTCCCATGATTAAAGTGACTGGAGTAGAGTCAGTGTCATTGACAGTGTGTTGGCAGTAGCCACTCAATGTTAGTGGTGGCTGTTTAACTGATGGCCTTGAGATAGAAGCTGTTTTTCAGTCTCTCGGTCCCAGCTTTGATGCACCTGTATAAGAGAAAAACTGCTGATTCCCAACCAAATTACGATAGTGTACCTTGTATATTATATTATTCTACATAACTTGCAACAACAGTAAATTGAGACCCTGACTGAATTGGTCCGAGGGCGTTCAAAAGGGGGGCGGCCCTCCCGCCGCCAGTTGTCCATCCCACGCCCGTGTAAACTATCTACATCACTGCAGGATTTTCACAGTGCGCATGCCGTTCTTTTCTATGTGTATTCACGCTTACAACATGGCGACGAAACACATTGGGATGAACGTTTGAGTTTATAAAACATCTTCGGCTAGGATAGCAACGAAGTACATTTCTAAAAAAGCCTTCTCAAATCGAGGGGTAATTGTTTATATATTTGTTTTTAAAATTGTATTGTGAAAATATGAATTGTACCACGAACGTAGTGCAAGTGACGAACGTGTCGCCAAGCACAACATCTGAGCAGATGCGAATGCTGTTCGGGTTTCTTGGAACCATTGAAGAACTCAAATTGTTTCCACCAGAGTAAGTAACTCATTTGTTTAACTTTTGTCGCAAACTAGACATCGTTATTGTTTATTTGACTATTAATTCCCTACCAATTTGTGATTTGGTTGATTTCCATATAGGTAACGTTTATTATTAACTTTAGTTTAGCTAACGCTAGCTAACGTTAGCATCGGAGGCCCAAGCTGGCCGTACCCAAAATATTAGACGAAACATGAGCTAGCTAAGATAATATGTTGGTTAGCTACTTCAGGGGTGTTTTGTTGGACACAATATACTACTATGTTGTTGCTATCTAACTAACTTAAAAACGAACGTATTGCAGTGAATCGCCTCTGCCAGTGACGTCGCGTGTGTGTTTTGTGAAGTTCCAAGAGTCGGAGTCCGTGGGAGTTTCTCAGCATCTGACCAACACAGTCTTCGTGGACAGAGCGCTGATCGTCGTCCCTTTTGCCGAAGGTTGGTGCTTTGTTCTCCCCTCTTCAGTATGAATGATCCTTGACTGTATGACGTAGTTATGGGAGAGTGACGCGCCCATTAATTTCATGGAGTTCTATGATCCTGTGGTTTGAGATACTATTTAAGCATGTGTCCTAGCTATTTCAGATCCTAGTATCCATTCTCGATCTGGCAAGCTTATCTGATTCTGTGATAAATGATTCCATGTCACTTTCCCAGTGTCTTGTACAATCCTCTTGCTAATTACAATGAGAGATTTCTATATCAGATGTCTCAACCCATATCCATGGTATACTGTGGAACTAAATACCAAACATATAACCACCATACACATCATTTATTATATAAAGCTACTGCCACACTGTAAGGTCATAATGCCACCCATGATGTATTGGACTTGATAGACACTAAACAACACAGATGACTTTAAGTCTTTAGTGGTCTCCAGAGCCTATTCTTTGCCGCCACCCCTTTACCAGTAACCACAGTATACCAATATCTGCTTTAGGGACAGGCACTTGCTTCGACAGAGAGAGCTGAACAAGCCCAGACTGTGCACGGGCAGACAAAAAGAAAGCAGAGAGGAACTTATATGTATATGAAAACTTAACCATGCTTTTTATTTTCTCCCCCATATTGGACTATCCTCTATTAAACTTCTCTGTTATTTGTGTGTGTGATTTGTTGTAGTGGAGAAGGCAAAAGCAGAGCCCCCTCCTTGATGGCTGAAAGTGGTCCTCTGCCTGCCAACAGGGGATTGTAGACAATTACAAAAGGCCAGCAAGCATTCAAGCAGCCCCCCAACCCCTTCTCTTTCTCTTTTTTCTGTGTCCTTTCTTCTTTCTCTCATTTTCTATTCTCTATGTATTTTAGTTTAAGTGGAATGCAGTAGTTAGATATTACCATAAGGCAGATCACATGTATAACACAACATGTTATTTGACTACTCACAAGTCTATTTATCAAAATAGGTATTTTAATAATCTGACCTGTATAACATCTAATCTAATTCTCATTGGATCCAAATGGTCACTGAACAGTGAACAATACACATACATCTCAATGACATGGCTATTGCTACACCTGCATTTCATACTTTTTTTCACCTTTAGCGTTAAGGCACTTCCTGGTTTGGGGAGTTGGGTGAACCCTAGTTGCAATCTAGTATCCAATTTTAATTTAGCTAAAAATTTGATGCACTCACTCAACACTCGCTGTCCCTCAAATTGGCAGATTCAAATAACTAGGCTGTGTTTTCTATGTTGACCAGTGATACTGTACTTTAAGGTTGCTGACTATCTAGTTGTCGTTAATTGTCTTAGATATCCACCCACATGACAATGGCAACTGGTTCAGTGCTCTCTCTTTAACAGTGGTCTTTCTTTTTTGTTGTTGTGTTTTACAGTTCTTTTTCCTGGCTCAGCCAGTCCTGTAAACCAGGCCCTGCTGAAAATACCACCCAACCGTTTTGTCTCCTGCAGCTAAATTCTCTCTCCCATGTGCCATTTTTTAAAATGTTTTTTTTTTGTGGGTGTGTGCGTATGTGTGTCTGTCTTGGTGTGTGTATGTTTGTGTCTTCTGTTAAAAAAAATGTTATTTTTCCCGTTGCATCTTGATTAATTAAGATATTGTATGTTTCCTTTTTTAGGTAGCATTGGTAACATTGAGATGTGAAACCATAGTTTTTTTTGCCCTATATTAGTCAGACATAAAAAACAAGCTAATCTAAAGTTGCCAAGTTGATTATTAAACTTTAAAGCATTAATTTTAAGCATATTTGATGCAGTGACAAGTAAGGTTCTTGGAAGAGTAGATATCGCCTACCTAGAATTTGATTGCTAGCTAGGTTATTTTTCTACGTATTGCTGGTAAGTAGTAGAAACTGACTGTATAGTATTTACTGTTGACCTCCAACTCTCTGAAATTCTTTTTGTTTTGTGTATCTCGATTTTTTTTCCTTTTTTTTTCTCTGTGCTCCTTAGTAGTGAAGCCACCAACGTGAGTCGCTTGTTCAATCTATATGAAAATTGAGAGCACACCCCACTGGAGAAGCCGCTGTGCTAGCTAACGTTTGGTTCATGACTTAAAATACACTTTCAGGTGATACAATCTTGGCAGAGTTCAGTGGAGTAGTGTGTATTGTGATATACTTTTTTCCCAACCGTAGAAGAATAACTATCTACAATGATTAAAAGAATAAAGGGAACAAACCTTCTCAAATGTAGCAGCTATCTAAGGTAACAGTATTGAAACCTGTACACATGTTTGTTTGAAGAATACCTGAGCAAGTAATCTTTTTGTTTTTCAAAATGTCTCTCCTCTTTAGTAGATTTTAGACGTAGACGTTCTCTTCTTCCCATAATGCCTGTTTTGTTTTTCTGTAGGTGTTATCCCAGAGGAGGCTAAGGCTTTGTCACTGCTGGCGCCAGCAAATGCTGTTGCAGGGATTATGTCCGGAGGAGGTCTCCTTCCAACACCTAACCCCATGTCCAATCCACAGGTAGGACTTCTCCCAACACCAAACCCCATGTCCTATCCACAGGTAGGTCCTCAGCATAGACATACAATATTTTGTTGTTCAATTTAATTATGTGGTCCTTCATTGTCTTATGTCAGATAGCGCAACGATTCTGCCTGCGCTAATCTGTCTCGTATCTAATGTGCTGTCTAACATTTGAAAATACTAACGTAAACTCACTCACTTTTGTACATCGACTTGGTCTGTACAATTGACCTTATTTTTGCGCCCAAAAAAACGTAATACTTCCATATCAACTGTAATATCAATACCAATGTAAAGCACAATTTCTCTCCTTTCTAACAAAATGAATGATGAGACCTTCATGATGCCCATCTCTGCATAATTCAAGAAGGCAGTGAGCTTCGTCGGGTCTTTTTAAAAATGTTGGGTGGGGAGCGAAGGCTACGAAGTGATCTTGAAAGGGGGAAAGGAAGTTTTTTTTCACCCGATTTGTCCAACTAATCAACTTTAAAATGTAAATAAAACAGAGTTTATGTAATGTCTCATCACATACCTGTTTGAAGGTTTGTGTCGAATTTGAAGAGGGATTTAGGGCTGCGCTAACATTAGCCTCACAAGTGAACTGCAGCTGTTCCGACTTCAGTGTCATGATGGCTCGCAGTAATGACGTGCAAAAAAATGCAATTGGCACCCTAGTCATGAAATATTAGTTTAATATTAGCAATAATTATATTAACCTCTGGGATATGTGGGACGATAGCGTCCCACCTCGCCAACAGCCAGTGAAAGTCCAGGGCACCAAAAATCTTATCATTAAAATTACTCAAACATACAAGTATTTTACACAATTTTAAAGATAAAATTTGCGTTAATCCAGCCACAGTGTCTGATTTCAAACAGGCTTTACAGCGAAAGCACCACAAACGATTGTTAGGTCACCACCAACTCACAGAAAAACAGCAATTTTTCCAGCCAAAGAGAGGAGTCACAAAAAGCATAAATAGAGATAAAATTAAGCACTAACCTTTGATCTTCATCAGATGACACTCATAGGACTTCATGTTACACAATACATGTATGTTTTGTTCGATAAAGTGCATATTTATATAAAAAAATCTCATTTACATTGGCGCATTACGTTCAGTAGTTCTAAAACATGCGGTGATTGTGCAGAGAGCCACATCAATTTACAGAAATACTCATCATAAATGTTGATGAAAATACAAGTGTTATACATGGAATTTGAGATATGCTTCTCCTTAATGCAACCGCTGTGTCAGATTAATTATTTATTTTTTTAAATACGGAAAAAGCAAACCGTGCAATAATCTGAGTACAGCGTTCAGACAAAGCAGCCAAAAAGATATCCGCCATATTGTGTCGTCAACATTAGTCAGAAATGGCATTATAAATATTCACTTACCTTTTGATCCTTCGATGTCGGCTCTTCCTATCATTGTGAAGCAGAATTCACCAAGCGTTGGATTGTTCACCCACTGCCATCTGTGGCACTCTGCCATCTTCATCAGAATGCACTCCCAGGAATACCAGTTCCACGATAAATGTTTGATAATGTCCATAATTTATGTCCAAATAGCTTCTTTTGTTAGCACGTTTGGTAAACAAATCCAAACGCGCGTTCAGGCCGAACGTCAGATGAAAAGTACAAAAAGTTATATTACAGCCTGTAGAAACTTGTCAATCTAAGTATAGAATTAATCTTTAGGATGTTTTTATCATAAATGTTCAATAATATTCCAACCGAAGAATTCCTATGTCTGTAGAAAAGCAATGGAACGTGAGCTAACTCCCTCGTGACCGCGCCTCAGAGCCTGTGGCACTCTGCCAGATACCTGACTCAATCAGCTCTCATTCGCTCACAGTAGAAGCCTCAAACAAAGTTCTAAAGACTGTTGACATCTTGTGGAAGCCTTAGGAAGTGCAATATGACCCCATTTACACTGTATATTGGAATGGCAAAGAGTTGAAAAACTACAAACCTCAAATTCAACCAGGAAGTGGGAAATCTTTCTCAGGTTTTCGCCTGCCATATGAGTTCTGTTATACTCACAGACATCATTCAAACAGTTTTAGAAACATCAGTGTTTTCTATCCAATACTACTAATACTATGCATATATTAGCATCAGGGACAGAGTAGCAGGCAGTTTACTCTGGGCACCTTATTCATCCAAGCTACTCAATACTGCCCCCCTGTCACCAAGAAGTTAATTTAGACAAAAAGTTTTCTTACAAGTGTATATGGTTAAGCATGATTTTAATCTGCGAAAGAACGGCTACCCCTGGTGAAAGAGGCTGTATGGCACAAAATGAGTTGCAAATGCGCGCTGTAAGTTACGTAGTGACACGTCATGATGTAACGTACAGCGTCAGAGGGGTCAGTTTTTTTCATCTTTTCTCCAATAATGTTAGTCCATTACCATGTCAATCAACGCTGAATCGAAACGTAGTTCACAACCCAGATTCTGATGCCAACACAGTCACTACAGTCTCATTCGTTTTCATTGCAGCCTCGTTTGAACGTCGCGGTTACGCACATTTGTACGGAATAGGTTGAGTTTACGCTACCTAGGTAACATCGTCTGCTGAACCGAATTTCTGCCTCTAATCTCAGCTAAAACAATAAATTGGTCAATAATGAAGTTTCTTTGGTGAGGAAGTTCTAGTCATTTTACATTTAGCATGTTTTTTTTTGCTTCAATGAGGGGTATTTCTGAAGTTTGACTGGGCACAAAAGCTAGCATAAATTTGACCAATATTAGCTTGCTAGAGGAGAAACGTTGCTGCTAACCAACAAGCTTACCTACTTGCGTACACAATTTGTTAAACGATTCAAACAAAAGCTAGCTCGCAAACTACTTTAGTAATGCTAATTTTAACATTATAATAAATTTAAAAAAAGGCCAATTTTTTAAAATTTATTTAGTTGTGGGGGGGTTTACAGATACTAACTTTTGAGTTTTCAAGCAGCTGTTCTGTCGTGAGTCATTGCAGTAGCCTCCCGAGTCAGCTGCTGTAGTCAGCTGAGCCAATTTTACAAAGTTACTTACAAGTTAAATGTTAGCGATCGCAGAGAAACATGCTGACTTACGGACTGATTTCTGTTAACGGTCACTCATTTTGAGTCTGCATGTCTACAACTTCAGGGTAATTTAACCAGGCTAAGCAAGCTTTTCATGTCAGTAAAGGTAGAGCTAGCCAGCTATTGTCAGTAAGCTAGCTACAACAGTTAGCAAAGCTGCTGATCAAGTCACTGCACTGGCGACCGAGGTCCTTGCACATTATTTGTGCAGGAGATAGCCACAGTTTTGTTTTTCTCATTTTTTATTATTTTTTATATCTATTTCATTTTCATTTAGGTAATTATTCTGCCTATTTCATGGATACAAACGCGTAGTGATAAAAAAAATAGTTCCTATGTTTTCATTGTTGAATGGTGGATGCTCGGGAATATTCATATTTACATACGAGTTCCACTTCCTACAAGACAGATTGTTAAAGCGAGCGTTGCGTAGGAGTGACGCCATCTGACATAAGACAATGTCGGTTCTTAAGTTAATGAAATGGAACATGCCCTGATAAGTCCACTCTCACGTGAACACAGGCATATACATGACCACGGGTATATATATATAGGTATATCATTTAAATGTGTACATCAGGGTTCCCCAACGGCAGCCTGTCGGCCGAATTTAGCTTGCAGGTGGTTTTATTTGTCTCCCCAAGCTTTCTTAGCAAAGAACAAAAACAACATATTTTTTGTTGTTGATCTTAAGACTGTAAAAACCCCAAGAAATCAGCTCCAATTGATTTAAATTTAGGAAATCTGTTCCAAAGTATTCTCATGCATAATAAAGAGATGATCGTATACAAATGTAAGCAAGGTTTGAAATTATTACGTTTTTAGTCAAATATGATATCTGTTTGGGATTCTTGCGGTCGATTTGCAGTCTACAAAGGATTTGTAATTATGTTCCGACCATCCACTCAAGAAAAAAATTGGGCCTCGGCTGAATCTAGTTGATGATCCCTGGTGTACATGAAGCTGCTAAAAAAATTCCCCCATGGGGACAATGGTCTGTAAAATAGAGTAATAGACAATGAAAGGGTTAATGATGTGTTGCATTTTAGATGGGAGGCAATCCTTTCGGTGGTCCCTCCATGGATGCGATGGCAGCGTTTGGGTTTTCAAACCCCAATATGAATATGAATATGAATCCCCAGGTGAGTGTTTGCTTGCAACCTGGAGATGCACTACATGACCAAAAGTATGTGGACACCTGCTCATCGAACATCTCATTCCAAAATCATGTGCAATAATATGGAGTTGGTCCCCCTTTGCTGCTATAACAGCCTCCACTCTTCTGGAAAGGCTTTTGACTAGATGTTGAAACATTGCTGTGGGGACTTGCTTCTATTCATCCACGTGCATTAGTGAGGTCGGGCACTGATGTTTGGCAATTAGGCCTGGTTTGCAGGCGGCGTTCCAATTCATCCCAAAGGTGTTTGATGGGGTTGTCGTCAGGGCTCTGCAGGGGAGTCAAGTTCGTCCGCACCAGTCTCGACAAACCATTGCCATGCTGAAACAGGAAAGGGCCTTCCCCAAACTGTTGCCACAAAGTTGGAAGCACAGACTTGTCTAGAATGTCACTGTATGCTGTAGCATTAAGCTTTCCTTTCACTGGAACTAAGGGGCCTAGCCCGACTCATAAAAAAAACAACCCCAGACCATTAATACTCCACCAAACTTTAAAGTTGGCATTATGCATACGGGCAGGTAGCGTTATCCTGGCATCCACCAAGCCTTGATTCGTCTGTCGGACTGTCAGATGGTGAAGTGTGATTCATACTCCAGCGAACGCATTTCCACTGCTCCATAGTCCAATGATGGTGAGATTTACACCACTCCAGCCAACACTTGACATTGCACATGGTGATCTTAGGCTTGTGTGTGGCTGCTTGGCCATGGAAACCCATTTCATGAAACTCCTGACGAACAGTTCTTATGCTGATGTTGCTTCCAGAGGCAATTTGGAACTCTGTAGTGAATGTTGCAACCGAGGACAGACTATTTTTACGCTCTTCAGCACTCTGTGGCCCCATTCGGTGAACTTGTGTGGCCTACCACTTTGCGGCCGAGCCGCTGTTGTTCCTAGTGTTTTCCACTTCACAATAATAGCACTTACAGTTGACAGGGGCAGCACTAGCAGGGCAGAAATTTGGTGAACTGTTGGAAAGGTGGCATCCTATGATGGTGCTACATTGAAAGTCACTGAGCTCTACAGTAAGGCAATTCTACTGCCAATGTTTGACTATGGAGATTGCATGGCTTTGTGCTCGATGTTATGCACATTTCAGCAATGTTTGTGGCTGAAATAGCCAAATCCATTTCTTTGAAGGGGTGTCCACATACTTTTGTATATAGTGTTCTGTATGCACACGCAAATGCTGGTGGTAAAGGGGAAATGTTGAAATTATATTTTTTACTTGTATATTATATATTTTACACTCTTCTTCCCCAGTCTTTTCCCACTGAGCAGCTTCTGAAGTTTATGACACAGGTGGATCCAAAGTAAGTCATCGTGTCTCTAGAAAATTCCCATTATAAGACATCAGATTAGCTTACCTCCAGTAACACCTATGAACCATTAATTTGTTGGATTGCACTCCAATGTGTTCTAATTAAGCAATAAGGCACGGGAGGGGTGTGGTATATGGCCAATATAACACGGCTATGGGCTGTTCTTAGGCACAACGCATTGGCCATATACCATGGACCCCAGAGGGGCTTTATTGCGATTATAAACTGCTTACTAAAGTAATTAATGCAGTAAAAATATTTTTTTGTCATACCTGTGGTATACGGTCTGACATACCACGGCTTTCAGCCAATCAGCATTCAGGGCTGGAACCACCCAGTTTATAATTAAGTGGTAAGGCCTGAGGGGATGTGGTATGTTTAAGCAATACGGCGTGAGGAGGTGTGGTATATGGCCAATATACCAAGGCTAAGGGCTGTTAGGCACGACCTGGATACAGCCCTTAGCCGTTGTATATTGGCCATATACCAGAAACCCCTGAGATGTCTATTATAAACTAGTTAACAACATAAATAGACCAATAAAAAGTACTTTTTTTTGTCATACCCATGGTATACGGTATGATATACCACGGCTTTCAGCTAGTCGGCATTCAGGGCTCGAACCACCCGGTTTATAATGGCCAAAATAGCCCATAACCATGGTATATTAGTCATATGCCACACCCCCTGGGTCCTTATTACTTAAATATACCACGCTTAAGGGCTGTTCTTAGGCACAACGCAAAGACGACCCTTAGCTGTGGTATATTGGCCATATACCACAAACCCCTGAGGTACCTTATTTCTATTATAAACCGGTTATTAATATAAATGTAACAGTAAACAGTAAAAGTAGTTTTGCATCATACCCAAGGTATATTGTCTGATATACACATGACTGGAATGCTGTGGCTGTTTCAGCCAAACACCATCCAGGACCCAAACTACCTGGTTTATAATCACCACAAAATAATGTCCTCTTCTTCAGAATGAACCACATGAGTGTAGGGATGAACATGAACATGAATCCAGGCCTGAAGGCAGACTCCTCCAACAAAGAGATAGAAGTGGCCATGAAGAGGGTCAGAGAGGCCCAGTCCCTAATCTCTGCTGCCATCGAGCCTGGCAGTGAGTAGCTAAAGCATTGCATCTCCAAAACATACTTTACATCTCAGATAAATTA
Source organism: Oncorhynchus kisutch (assembly GCF_002021735.2). Lineage (NCBI taxonomy): Eukaryota > Metazoa > Chordata > Actinopteri > Salmoniformes > Salmonidae > Oncorhynchus > Oncorhynchus kisutch. The sequence continues at coordinate 27,556,737 of NC_034203.2, read as the reverse complement.
CCGTTAGCCCTAGCTAAAAGCTAAAAGTAATTTTTACGTTTTGTTTATGCAGACAAGGAGAGCAAGAGGAAGCACTCGCGTTCCAGGTCCAGGTCCAGACGCAGAAGGTCCCGTTCTCGCTCTAGACACAGGTGAACACGAAATCTGTTTTCCTGACAGAAATTATTTGGATTGAGATAAAAGATAAGGTTTCTTCAAATTTATATTGAGGGTAGAGATTGATGTCGTGTCTGTGTGATCTTCGTGGTCTGCAGGCGTTCAAAGAGCAGGTCTAAGCGACGTTCACACTCCAGGAGCAGGAGACGCTCCAAGAGCCCTCGAAGGAGAAGTGGGAGGTCCCACTCCAAAGACCGGAGCAAACCATCACCAAGTAAATCCAGGTGAGCCACAGCGCACAGACTTGACCCATTCTTCATCCTCAAATTGCACACTCATATCTTCATATCTAACCACAACTCTAATTCCATATATACAGTTGAAGTCGGTAGTTTAGATACACAGGTTGGAGTCATTAAAACTCATTTTTCAACCACTCCACAAATTTCTTGTTTAACCCTCTCTAGGACTGGCGGAACCCCTCTGCCAACAGCCAGTGAAAGTGCAAGGCGCCAAATTCAAAACTACAACAAATCTCATAATTAAAATTCCTCAAGCATACAAGTATTTTACACCATTTTAAAGATAAAATTCTCATAAATCCAGCCATAGTGTCTGATTTCAAAAAGGCTTTACATCGAAAGCACCACAAACGATTGTTAGGTCACCACCAAGCCACAGAAAAACAGCCATTTTGTCAGCCAAAGAGAAGAGTCACAAAAAGCAGAAATAGATAAAAAATGAATCACTAACCTTTGATGATCTTCATCAGATGACACTCATAGGACTTCATGTTACACAATACGTGTATGTTTTGTTTGATAAAGTTCATATTTATATTAAAAAATCTTGAGTTTACATTGGTGCGTTATGTTCAGTAGTTCTAAAACATGCGGTGATTGTGCAGAGAGCCACATCAAATTACACAAATACTCATAATAAACATTGATAAAGATACGCTTATTATACATGGAACTTTAGATAAACTTCTCCTTAATAGAACTGCTGTGTCAGATTTTTTAAAAACTTTACGGAGAAAGCAAACCATGCAATAATCTGAGTACAGCGTTCAGACAACAAAGCAGCCAAAAAGATATCCGCCAAATTGGGTAGTCAACATTACTCAGACATGGCATTGTAAATATTCACTTACCTTTGATGATCTTCATCAGAATGCACTCCCAGGAATCCCAGTTCTACCATCAATGTTTGATTTGTTCGATAATGTCCATAATTTATGTCCAAATATCTTCTTTTGTTGGGGCGTTTGGTAAACAAATCCAAAAGCGCTTTCAGGTCGGAATGGAATGGAATCAATCTTTAGGATGTTTTTAACATAAAACATCAATGTTCCAACCGGAGAATTCCTTTGTCTGTTGAAATGCAATGGAACGAGAGCTAACTCTCTCGTGACCGCGCCTCATGAGACCAAGGCTCTCTGCCAGACCACTTACTGTAATTTCCGGACTATAAGCCGCTACTTTTTCCCCACGCTTTGAACCTTGCGGTGTATACAATGACGCGACTAATTTATGGATTTTTCCCGCTTTCACAAGATTCATGCTGCCAAAAAACTGAGCACCGTCACATAATGTGATGTAAATCAAGCGCGCTCAAACTTGGCAAAGACACGGAGAAATGCATATGATGCAGCTTTCAAGTTGAAGGCGATCGATCTGGCTGTTGGAAAAGGAAATAGAGCTGCTGACAGCGTGGAGCATTGTCAAAAAATCCACTATCATCAACGGGTTTCGAAAGGCTGGACTGCTGCGTGTTGAAGAGGGCAGCGATCCAACATTGGATGAAGCAATTCTGAGGCTATTCAACTCCGACACCGAAGGAGATGACTTCAGTGGTTTCATTGCACAAGAGGAGGAAGATAGTGACCAATGACTTTCTTGGTAGGCTACTGTTTACTGCTATTTTTTACATTTTTGTTACAAGCCGTGTTTCGTTTAAAGGCTGTGTAAAGTTAATTTGTTTCAATGTACCGGTAGGCACCTGCGGCTTATAGACGTGCGGCTTATTTATGTACAAAATACATATTTTTTTTTAAATTCAGTGGGTGGTTTATATTCAGGTGCGCTTAATAGTCCAGAAATTACAGTACTCAAACTGTTTTTATGAGCCCCTCCTTTATAGTAGAATCCTCATTCAAGTTTCTAAAGACGGTTGACATCTAGTGGAAGCCTTAGGAAGTGCAACATAACCAATATCTTACTGTATCTGTAATAGAGGCTCAGTTAAAAAAAAAAAACTACATGCCTCAGATTTCTCACTTCCTGGTTGGATTTTTCTCAGGTTTTCGCCAGCCATATGAGTTCTGTTATACTCAGACATCATTCAAACAGTTTTAGAAACTTCAGTGTTTTCTATCCAATACTACTAATAATATGCATATATTAGCATCTGGGACAGAGTAGCAGGCAGTTTACTCTGGGCACCTTATTCATCCAAGCTACTCAATACTGCCCCCCTGTCACCAAGAAGTTAATTGACATAGTTTGAGTCAATTGGAGGTGTACCTGTGGATCTATTTCAAGGCCTATCTTAAAAATTCACTGCCTCTTTGCTTGACATCATGGGAAAATCAAAAGGAATCAGCCAAAACCTCCACATTTTTTGTAGACCTCCAGAAGTCTGGTTCACCTTGGGAGCAATTTCCAAACGCCTGAAGGTACCACGTTCATCTGTACAAACAATAGTACGCCAGTATAAACACCATGGGACCACGCAGCCGTCATATCGCTCAGGAAGGAGACTCATTCTGCCTCCTAGAGATGAACGTACTTTGGTGCGAAAAGTGCAAATCAATCCCAGGACAACAGCAAAGGACCTTGTGAAGATGCTGGAGGAAACGGGTACAAAAGTATCTATATCCACAGTAAAATTAGTCCTATATCGACATAACCTGAAAGGCTGCTCAGCAACGAAGAAGCCACTGCTCTAAAACCGCCATAAAAAAACTTGACTACGGTTTCAACTGAACATGAGGACAAAGTTTGTAATTTTTTGAGAAATGTCCTCTGGTTTGATGAAACAAAAATAGAACCATAATGACCATCGTTATGTTTGGAGGAATTGGGGGGAGGCTTGCAAGCCGAAGGACACCATCCCAACCTTGAAGCACAGGGGTGGCAGCATCATGTTGTGGGGGTGCTTTGCTGTAGGAGGGACTGGTGCACTTCACAAAATAGATGGCATCATGAGGAGGAAAGGTATGTGGATATATTGAAGCAACATCTCAAGACATCTTCCTTTCCTGTGGCTGTCCTCATTAGAGCCAGTTTCATAATAGCGCCTGATGGTTTTTGTGACTTCACATGAAGACATTTTCAAAGATCTTAATGTTCCGTTTTCACTGACCTTCATGCCTTTTAAAGTAATGATGGAGTGTCATTTCTCTTTGCTTATTTGAGCTGTTCTTGCCATAATATAAACTTGGTATTTTACCAAATAGGGCTATCTTCTGTATATCACCCATACCTGGTCACAACACAACTGATTGGCTCAAACGCATTAAGAAGGAAAGAGATTTGACAAATTCACTTTTAACAAGGCACACCTGTTAATTGAAATGCATTCCAGGTGACTACCTCATGAAACTGGTTGAGAGAATGCCAAGAGTGTGCAAAGGGTGGCTACTGAAGTATATGAAATATATTTTGATTTAACACTTTTTTGGGGTTACTACATGATTCCGTATGTGTTATTTCATAGTTTGATGTCTTCACTATTATTCTGCATTGCAGAAAATAGTACAAATAAAGAAAAACACTTGAATGAGGTGTTTCCAAACATTTGATTTATTTAACCTTTATGTAACTAGGCAAGTCAGTTAAGAACAAATTCTTACTTACAATGACAGCCAAATCTATACTCAATACCCCATAATGACAAAGCAAAACTTTTTCCCCCCTTTTTTTTCAAAATGTTAGTTTTATTTGATATATTAGATATATTAGCAATCACATTTTACATAAGTATTCAGACCCTTTACTCAGTACTTTGTTGAAGCACGTTTGGCAACTATTATAGCCTCGAGTCATCTTGGGTAAGACGCTACAAGCTTTGCACACCTGTATTTAGGGAGTTTCTCTGCAGATCCTTTCAAGCTCTGTCAGGTTGGATGGGGAATGTTGCTGCACAGTTATTTTTAGATCTCCAGAGATGTTCAATCGGGTTCAAGTGCGGGCTCTGGTTGGGCCACTCAAGAACATTCAGAGACTAGTCCCGAAACCACTCTTGCTTTTTCTTGGCTGTGTGCTTAGGGTCGTTGTCCTGTTGGAAGGTGAAACCTTCACACAGTCTGAGGTCCTGAGCGCTCCGGAGCAGGTTTTTCATCAAGGATCTCTCTGTACTTTGCTCTGTTCATCTTTTCCATCGATCCTGACTAGACTCCCAGTCCCTGCAGATGAAAAACATCCCCACAGCATGATGCTGCAACACCCATCCTTCACCGTAGGGATGGTGCCAGGTTTCCTCCAGACGTGACGCTTGGCATTCAGGCCAAAGAGTTCAATCTTGGTTTCATCAGACCAGAGTCTTGAGGTGCCTTTTGGCAAACTCCAGCTGTCATGTGCCTTTTACTGAGGAGTGCCTTCTGTCTGGCCACTCTTCTATAAAGGCCTAATTGGTGCAATGCTGCAGAGATGGTTGTCCTTCTGGAAGGTTCTCCCATCGCCACAGAGGAACTCTGGAGCTCTGTCAGTGACCATCGGGTTCTTGGTCACCTGCCTGATCAAGGCCCTTCTCCCCCTATTGCTCAGTTTGGCCAGGCGGACAGCTCTAGGAAGAGTCTTGGTGATTCCAAACTTCTTCCATTTAAGAATGTTGGAGGCCACTGTGTTCTTGGACCTTCAATGTTGCAGAAATGTTTTGGTACCCTTCCTCAGATCTGTGCCTCGACACAATCCTGTCTCTGAGCTCTACGGACAATTCCTTCGGCCTCATGGCTTTGTTTTTGCCCTGACATGCATTGTCAACTGTGGGACCTTATATAGACAGGTGTGGGCCTTTCCAAATAATGTCCAATCAATTGAATTTACCACAGGTGGACTCCAATCAAGTTGTAGAAACATCTCAAGGATGATCAATGGAAACAGGATGCACCTGAGCTCATTTTTGAGTCTCAGCATTTGGTCTGAATACTTAAGAATACGGTATTTCTGTTATTTTGAATAAATTAGCAAAAATGTCAAACCTGTTTTCGCTTGTCATTATGGGGTATTGTGTGCAGATTGTTGAGCAAATTGCTTTCTTTAATCCATTTTAGAATAAGGCTGTAACGTAACAAAATGTGGAAAAAGTCAAGGTCTGAATACTTTCCGAAGGCACTGTATATACAATACCAAATATTGATCAGATGTAACTAACTTGTCTCTGAACCACAGGGATAGGAAGAAAGAGGAGCGGGATAAAAAGTGCACCAAAACACCACCGAAAAGCTACAGCACTACCAGGAGGTCTCGCAGTATAGATCGGTGAGTGCAGCTTTGTTTGGTCAGAGCCACACGTCTGACTTGTCTGTTTCTCCATGCTGCCAACCATGTTGATTAGTCAGATATTTACTACATGTGACATTTAATTTTTTCATTTTGTTGCTGTTGAGTACAGAAGGCGGAGGAAGAGTCGCAGCGCCAGCCGATCTCCTAAGAAATCCCCCAAGAGGAAAGTTTCCAGGACTCCCTCTCCTAGAAGGTGGATATTTTGGCCTATATATGGTCTCGTTATTGCCGTTTTTATTATTGATTGCTTCTCATAGAAAATAATTTCCGAAGGGGACACGTTTTCGAAATCATGCCAGTGGTTTTGGTGGCTACTTTGAGAGTGTGAATATGAGATGATTTTCTGGACATTTTCTTTACAGTGTGAATGCTCTCGAATCATGCACTCAAATCATTTATTTTGATTTCAAATATCAAGGTTTCTTTTAAGGGACCTGAATATAAACAATGTTGGACTGTACACACATTTTTAGATTGAGACTTTTTTAAAAGATTTTTCATAATCTTAACCTCTCCTCTCTACAGACATAAGAAGGAGAAGAAGAGGGACAAGGAAAGACAGAATGACCGGGATCGAGAGCGCAGGTGCGATAAAGACCGCAGTCGGGAGGAACGGAAGGAAAAGAAAGAAAGGAGTAAAGATAAGGAACGGGAAAAGAAAACTGATGGAGAGAAAGGTGACATGAAGGTAAGCAGCAATGACTGGAACTGATTTGTCTTATGTAAGATGTGTAGGCTGTCCATGCTTATTCTTCCTTCTGACTTTTGACCTCAGAGATCTAGCGTGACTCGCTGTATTTAAATGAAATACAAGTAATATGAAACTTAATCATTTCAAATGTCCTAGATGTCTTTGCAGGTCACCAGAGACTATGATGAGGAAGAGCAGGGCTACGACAGTGAGAAGGAGAGGGAGAGGCTGGACAAGAAGGATTCCGACCAGGACTCCGGAGCCCAGTCTCCTCACTCAGTGGAAGGCAATGGCACTGGGACTCCCAAAATCAATGGTGACGACCACCGCGAAGAGGACGTCGACCACCACGAAGAGGACGACATGGATGTCAGTGATTGAGTCACCTAATCATAGAGACGGGTGCATAGATCTGTGTACCCAACCCTCCATTGTTCCCAACCCTCCATGCTGCACCGACCTTACTGTATACAGGCTTCAATCAACTCCATCCCTCTTTATCTCACTTGAATTGTTAGCTTTCTTTTGGAGTGACTAGACAAAATAGATCAATTAGAAGATGAACCTTAAGACTTCTCACAGTTTTGTCAATTTTCTGTTTGTATGGTGTGTGTACATGATTCTTTATTTTGTCCTATTTCGGCGGTGAAACGGTGTGGTTGGTTGAAAGGTTTATTGCTGTAATTTTAAGTGTATACTCTAGCAAGTGTGCAACCTTTTTTATTTTTTCCTTCAAGGATAACGGCATTTGTGTATTTGACTTAGTTTTTTGTTTAGTTTCTACTCATTGCTGGGAGCAGAAGCAGCCAGTTGCACTGCTTAACAAATTCACTGTATGTCCATTTCATCAGACATGGCTGCTAGATGGAGCAGTTTGCTGTGGACTTAGCTTTTCATTCTTGTATTGTTGCCTCAATAATTCACCATTTACTATTTTTTTTGTCACTCCTGTACGTGGTATAGTGTTCATATCCCATCCGTTATTATACGGAAGACATAGTGAGTCTTGTGGTGCTATAATAACCACTCCTTATAGCTCACCTATTCACAATACCCATTAGATCTTATTCTTGTCATTCTTATAAGTTTGTATTGTGCTTTATCAGTGATTCTTTTATATACAATTAAAAACCCATATGTGTAAAGATAATGGAGCAATATATTTTTTTAAATAGGAATCTTAGAGAACTAACAGTCACAATTAAAAATATGGCATGGGGCCCACGTTGTTTTTATGTTTTGAGTTACTCAGATAGCATAAGAACACAACATTAGAATGTAGTTTCCTGCAATTCTATCTTTAAAACTGTCAAATGTTCTCTCTGCCCCATGGCAAACAATGGAACACTGCAGTGCAGAGACATGATGCTGGTGATTTATTTAAAGGAATGGGAAATGCTGCAATACATTTCTAAATACCAGTAGGCTCAAGCCAGATACACATTCTTATGACCCAAACTGTTACCTACTGCTGGTCATATCTAATTTCAAAAACCATATGGATTTTACAGGTTGATAGTCCAACTGTATAAGCTCTCATTGAAATGTAATGTAGAGTGTACTACGGACAGGAAATCATCTTGTGGTAAAAGCACCTAAAAGCACCAGGTCAGCATTTGACCAAAGGGTTTTAGTGTGGTTACAATATTTATATGGTAGAAGTTGGTCTTCCTGAACAATTTGAAAAGATAGTGAGATGGCAGCAGTTATAACAAGTGTGTAGGAAATATACAATCGAGGACATAAGTAATCCAATTGGGTCAACATGGCATGCAATAAAATGTACTTAATGTCAGTGCAGTATCAAACTAGAACAGCTTTCCTGAAACCCCATCTGGGTTCCCTCACACACACACCTTTAAAGTACAGTACAACAGTCCTCTCTCACACACAAAACACATTAAGGGCTGGATTCAATCCATATCACGGAATATCTGCATTAAAATGTAAAGGTAATTTCCAATTGAGCCGACACAGCATTTACCGTGAATGCAGTCTCTGCGACCACAGGAAAATTGGCTATAATTGTCAATCGCACTATAAAGCGGATCTTCAGCGCTACGGATTGAACAGAGCCCCAAATTCACACGATCACTTGAAACAGACGGTGATAGCCAGGAGGTAAGATAGATGAGCTAACCTGAAAATACAGGTGTTTGCATCCTGAGAGCGAGCGAGCGAAAGGCTTGGGTATTGATCTGTGTAAGAATGCTGTTTAAACCAGCAGGTTTAAAAATAACATTCTTATGTATTGAAAATGTATTGCTACACAGTGTTGCCCCTTTTTACTAGGCCTATATAATCTACATCATTTAAATATGAAAAACTTATGCTCAGTTCAGTTATGACATCTCCATTTTTCAAACACTTAGTTTATAAGAAAAGGGTAGTCTCCAAAGGGCAGATGCTAGATGCAGTGAGTGCCAAACCTTGAGAAGTGCACGTTGAAGATGTCACAGTCAACTCCATAACTTTTCAGAGCAGTGATCATGTAGTAGGTTAATGAAGTTGTTAAGCAGATGATATCAAATATTTTTGGGGGACCATGTGCTGTTATTGCTACACATATGAACATGGTTGTGGTGCAATGCGAGTCCTGTTTGCATTGGTTTGCTATGAGGAAATATCTACAAAATGAACACTCAGGGCCAAGAGATCATTCCCTTTTTTTCCATCAGAACACACAGACAGACATCAAACAATAAGATGGCACATTCTAATTTTGTCTCAACTTAAGTTGGTTATTTTCCTTTTAATAATGTAGGTAGGTAGAGGCTGTTTGTCAGTTTCCGAGCGGGTGGGACGGGGGCACCTCTGCTTGCTATGACAACCAGGTCAGAGGTCAGGGAAGCGACTGGGGTCCTCCTTGTAGTCCACTGGGATGGAGAAGATGGACTCCTCAAAGTCATCGTAGCGAAACTCTTGGAAGGTGACTGTCGCTGTGATAGTGGGGAACACAGGGATGTCTGGAACACAAAAATAGGAGGGATTGTTTCCGGCGTTTAATATGTCAGTTTCTTCATAATTTTACAATATTTAATTTTATTTTAACTTATAAATAAAATCAGCCATGTGGCCACATAACATACAGGGCATTCGGAAAGTATTCAGACCCATTGACTTTTTCCACATTTTGTTACGTTACAGCCTTTTCTACAATGGATTAAAATAAAATAAAATCCTCATCGATCGACACAAAATACCCTATAACGATAAAGCAAAAACAGATTCACAGAAATGTTTGCAAATTTGTTCAAAATTAAAAACTGAAATATCACATGTACATAAGCGTTCAGATCTTTTACTCTTTTACTTTGTTGAAGCACCTTTGGCTGCAACTACAGCCGTGAGTATTCTTGGGTATGATGCTACACGCTTGGCACACCTGTATTTGGGGAGTTCCTCCAATTCTTCTCTGCAGATCTTCTCAGGCTCTGAACAGGTTGGATGGGGAGCGTCCCTGACCAAGGCCCTTATCTCCCGATTGCTCAGATTGGCCGGGCGGCCAGGAAGTGTCTTGTAAGAATCAAGTTGTAGAAACATCTCAAGGATGATCAATGGAAACAGGACGCACCTGAGCTCAATTTCAAGTCTCATAACAAAGGGTCTGAATACTGATGTAAATAAAGGTTAAAAAAATATACATTTTAGAATTAAGGCTGTAATGTAACAAAATGTGGAAAAAGTCAAGGGGTCTGAATACTTTCCAAGTGCAATGTATACTGAACAAAAATATAAACGCAACATGAAACAATTTCTAAGATTTTTCTGAGTTACAGATCATATAAGGAAATCAGTCAATTGAAATAAAGTCATTAGGCACTAATCTATAGATTTCACATGACTGGGAAGACAGATATGCATCTGATGGTCACAGACTTAAAAAAAATAAAAAAAAGTAGGGGGCTTGGATCAGAAAACCAGTCAGTATCTGGTGTGACCACCATTGGCTTCATGCAGCTCGACACATCTCCTTCGCATAGAGTTGATCAGGCTGTTGATTGTGGCCTGTGGAATGTTGTCCCACTCCTCTTCAATGGCCGTGTGAAGTTGGATATTGGCGGGATCTGTAACATGCTATAGTACACATTGATCCAGAACATCCGAAACATGCTCAATGGTTGACATGTCTGGTGAGTATGCAGGCCATGGGAGAACTGGGACATGTTCAGCTTCCAGGAACTATGTACAGATCCTTGCGACACGGGCCTGTGCATTATCATGCTAACATGAGGTGATGGCGGTGGATGAATGGCACAACAATGGGCCTCAGGATCTCGTCACGGCATCCCTGTGCATTCAAATTGCCATCCATAAAATGCAATTGTGTTCATTGTCCGTAGCTTTTGCCTGTCCATACCATAACCCCACCGCCACCATGGGGCACTCTGTTCACAACGTTGACATCAGCAATCGCTCTGGTCTGCGGTTGTGAGGACGGTTGGACGTACTGCCAAATTCTCCAAAATGATGTTGGGAAAGGGGAATACCTTGTCAGTTGTATAACGGAATGCCTTCAACTGAAATGTGTTTTCCGCATTTAACCCAACTCCTCTGAATCAGAGAGGTGCGGCAGGCTGCATTAATAGACATCCACGTCTTCGGCACCCGGTGGAACAGTGGGCTCAGGGGTAGAACGGCAAATTTTGTACCTTGTCAGCTTGGGGATTCGATCCAGCAACCTTTCGGTTACTGGCCCAACGCTCTAACCACTAGGCTACCTGTCGGCCTGGAGAAGGGCTTATGGTAGAGAAATTAACATTAAAATATCTGGCAGCAGCTCTGGTGGAAATTCTTGCAGTCAACATGCCAGTTGCACGCTCCCTCAACTTGAGACATCTGTTGCTTTGTGTTGTGTGATAAAACTGCACATTTTAGACTGGCCTTTTACTGTTACCAGTACAAGGTGTACCTGTGTAATGATCATGTTGTTTAATCAGCTTCTTGATATGCCGCACCTGTCAGGTGGATGGGATTATCTTGGCAAAAGAGAAATGCTCACTAACAGGGATGTAAATAAATTTGTGCCCAAAATCTGAGAGAAATAAACTTTTTGTGCTTATGAAAAATTTCAGGGATATTTTATTTCAGCTCATGAAACATGGGACCAACACTTTATATGTTGCATTTATATTTTAGTTCAGTGTACAATATATTCATACCAAGCTTGACTGGAAACCCAGGAGGAAGCTTCATTTGAACAAATTCTCTTAGTTTGTTGAAATGTTTGAATGGGGCTATGACCTCCAACACATTCAGTAACCTGGAAGAGGACAGAAAAAAGGGTCAGTGCCAAACACTTATTTTGAATTGATGTATGCATTATTCTAACAGTACATTACTAGCCTAGATCCTTTTCAATCGAACTTCAAATGTACCTAAAATCAAGAGGCCTTCCAAAAGCATTTGCTAGACAAGAACTTTTCTGAATAGGCGATCTGCATCCGCCTAATATACATTTAATCAGAATCTGTGTGCACAATAACTATAAATACATGGAGGTTTCCAAATGCACTAAAGTCAGTGGTGAGACTGATGAAGGACCACTAGCCAATAAGAGGAGGGATTCTACTCACGACCCAATGCCCAGAGGGAAGTCCTGGCTCATGGCTACGGTCGCTTTGAAGTTCTTCTTGCTCTCCTTACACACAAGCTCTCTCCCAAGATGAGGTGCCCTGGGGATGAACACACACACAAACACGCTAAGTCAGCACCATTGGCGTATACGTTTGGAGATTTAATAGTAAGCCAATGATGAAATAACTCAATAATAAACAGTGGCTTGATATTAATCCGGACAGTAGTGTCGTCTGTGACCTTTTTTAAAAGGAATAAAGCAGGGCTTACTTTCCGTGCTCTGCAGAAATGTACTCCTCCCAGGAGATAGTGTTAGGGTCTGGAGCCGTGAGGGACAGCCTTCTCTGAGGCTGAGGGAAAGACAGAGAGGAAGATCACCACATGTATGCATCATAACCACATATCCATATTATGTGCACCAAAACCAGACCCACTACTGAAGAAGAGACTAAAGACCCAACGCCTCCCTCCCTCCATCCAAGTCCCTCCCTCACCTCATAGTTCTGCTCCACCAGGTTCCCTCCTTTGCTCAGACTCTCCATGATGGCCTTGTTCCTCAGGACGTCCTCCTCACTCAGATGCTCCCGCCGTTTCCTGGACTCCAGCACCAGGCCATTCACAGAGTAGAAGTCAGCCAGGAAGTTACCAACTCTCTCCTGCAGGGACAGACACAAGCCAGATGCATAATGAACACTGGTGGCTGCATTATTAATGACACCCTATTCCCTATACAGTACATACAGTGATCACTGTTGTACAGCCTGTGTTCATAATGGCTGCTCAGTGAAACGACCTCTCCTGATTTGTCATAGACGCTTGCTAAAAAACTTTAATGAGCAAGCCTTCCTTCACGAACTGGCCTCTGTTAAATGGTATGGAATCAGCTTGATCCCCTCTGTCGAAGATGCTTGGACTTTTAAACAAATGTTTTCAGTGATATTGAAAATGAGAATTAAAAACAGGTTCAGCCCCTGGTTCGACCGTGATTTTGCAGAGTTACTCCACCTCAAGAATTGCATTTGGCGAAAGGCTCGGCACACGCATAGTCAGGCTGACTGGCTATCGTTCCGGTAAATGAGAAATAAGTGCACTCAGGCTATACGAAAGGCCAAAGTGAGTTACTGTAAGGAGCAGTTCTCTCTCTGTGGGTCTAACCCCAAGAAGTTCTGGAAAACGGTTAAAGACCCGGAGAAAAAACCCTCCTCCTCACAGCTGCCCATGTCCCTTAATGTTGATGTGGTTGTTACTGACAAGAAACACATAGCTGAGCTCTTCATTCACCACTTCATTAAGTCAGGATTCCTATTTGACTCAGCCATGCCTCCTCTCCCACCCCTTCTAATGCAACTAGCCCCAATGCTCCTCCCTCCTTTTCCCCTGCCCCGCTACACAGTTTCTCCCTGCAAGCGGTCACTGAGTCAGAGGTGCTAAAAGGAGCTGCTTAAACTTGACCCCAAATAACCATCTGGGTCAGATTGTTTAGGTCCTTTCTTCTTTAAGGTTGCTGCCCCTATCATCGTAAAGCCTATCTCTGACCTTTTTTAACCTGTCTCTCCTCTCTGGGGGGGGGGTTCCCATTGCTTAGAAGGCAGCCACGGTTCATCCTGTAATTAAAGGGGTAGACCAAGCTGATCCTAACTGTTCTGGGCCTATTTCTATTTTGCCCTCAAAAGTGTTGGAAAAATCAACTGACTGGCTTTCTTGATGTCTATAGTAATCACCCTGATATGCAATATGGTTTCCACTCAGGTTATGGATGTGTCACTGCAACCTTAAAGGTCCTCAATGGTGTCACCATTGCCCTTGATTCTAAGCAATATTGTGCTGCTATTTTTATTGACTTGGCCAAAGCTTTTGATACGGTAGACCATTCCCTTCTTGTGGGACGGCTAAGGAGTATTGGTGTCTCTGAGGGGTCTTTGGCCTGGTTTGTGAACTACCTCTCTCAAAGAGTGTAGTGCATAAAGTCAGAACACCTGCTGTCTCAGCCACTGCCTGTCATCAAGGGAGTAACCCAAGGCTCAATCCTAGGCCCCACGCTCTTCTCAATTGACATCAACAACATAGCTCAGGCAATAGAAAGCGCTCTCATCCATTTATATGCAGATGATACAGTCTTATACTCAGCTGGCCCCTCCCCAGATTTTGTTTTAAATGCTCTACAACAAAGCTTTCTTAGTGTCCAACAAGCTTTCTCTACCCTTAACCTTGTTCTGAACACCACCAAAACAAAGGTAATGTGGTTTGGTAAGAAGAATGCCCCTCTCCCCACAGGTGTGATTACTACCTCTGAGGGTTTAGAGCTTGAGGTAGTCACCTCATACAATTACTTGGGAGTATGGCTAGACAGTACACTGTCCTTCTCTCAGCACATTTCAAAGCTGCAGGCTAAAGTTAAATCTATATTTGGTTTCCTCTATTGTAATCGCTCCTCTTCCACCCCAGCTGCCAAACTAACCATGATTCAGATGATCATCCTACCCATGCTAGATTACGGGGACATCATTTATAGATCAGCAGGTTGAGATCATTTAGCCGCTCTCGAGCGTTCTTGTTCTTTACCATTCGGCCATCAGATTTGCCACCAATGCTCCTTATAGGACACATCACTGCACTCTATACTCCTCTATAAACTGGTGATCTCTGTACACCTGTTGCAAGACCCACTGGTTGATGCTTATTTATAAAACCCTCTTAGGTCTCACTCCCCCCTATCTGAGATACCTACTACAGCCCTCATCCTCCACATACAACACCCGTTCTGCCAGTCACATTCTGTTAAAGGTCCCCAAAGCACACACATCCCTGGGTCGCTCGTCTTTTCAGTTTGCTGCAGTTAGCGACTGGAACGAGCTGCAACAAACACTCAAACTGGACAGTTTTATCTCAATCTCTTCATTCAAAGACTCAATCATGGACACTCTTACTGACAGTTTTGGCTGATTTGCGTGATGTATTGTTGTCTCTACCTTCTTGCCCTTTGTGCTGTTGTCTGTGCCCAATAATGTGTGTACCATGTTATGTGCTACTACCATGTGCTGCTGCCATGTGGTGTTGCTACCATGTTGTTGTCATGTTCTGCTACCATGCTGTGTTGTCATGTGTTGCTGCCTTGCTATGTTGTTGTCTTAGGTCTCTCTTTATGTAGCATTGTGTTGTCTCTCTTGTCATGATGTGTGTTTTGTCCTAAATATATATTTATTTTTAATCCCAGCTCCCGTCCCCGCAGGAGGCCTTTTGCCTTATGGTAGGCCGTCATTGTAAATAAGAATTTGTTCTTAACTGACTTGCCTAGTTAAATAAACACAGCTTAAGATCAAAGACCAATTGTATTATTCCCTCTATATTCCAGTGACCCCTGCACCCCTCCCCACATTCTGCTGTGTTTCAACAAAATAAATTGCCTACTGAACAGGACCGGGAGGGGTGCTTACCGTCTTGTCCTCCCTGAAGAGCCAGCCGATCTGACTGCGGGAGAAGGTGATAGACTTGGTGGACAGGGTGGCAGAATAGACATCACTGCTCATCAGGATGTCCACCTCCTCCTCAGTTTCCATCTCAGACTCCTGCAGGGACACATCAGGCAGTCGTCATAATCATCATCATAATGACATCACAGAATTCAATAGGTCCCATTATCTTTATGGGTGACATGGTGAAAAGAGAACTTCCACACACATTAGATTCCAGAAGAAAAAAAATATGATCCATTGTAACAATAGCTGAGCTTTCAATCAATCAACCTTTGCCAGGGCAATACAAACATTCGTGTAAGGTTGGGTGACTTGGAGAACATGGTACCAGACCATATAGATCACATTCATGTGAGGTTGGGTGGTTTGGAGGACATGGTACCAAACCATATAGATCACCTCGTGGTGTATCCGCTGGTACACCTTCTGCTCATTGTCCAGGACATAGAAGGACTTGGAGGGCGGAGCATCTCCGTTAAAGATGAAGCTGAGGTCTCCTCTCTGACACTTCATATCTGAGAAGTCTATCAGAGTTGTGTCCAGTCTGTCAAAGGAGAAAGAGAAGGAGAAAGAGTGTAATGGGTTAACTCTGGGAGATGAGTCGTTGCACACGCCAGCTATAATCCTCACAACTTGTAGCTGGCGTCTGTGTCAAATGTGTATGTGATGCCTTACCTGATGTTGATCCCCTGCTTGTAGATCTTGCAGTTATCAGATGGCAAAATACGGGAGAGCAAGGGCACTATGAGACACGAGAAATAAAATGTAATAATCAACAGTAGTTAACGGATAGGATTCATTAAGATAAACTGCAGAGATAATATTTGGTATCATTATGTGGTATATAAATGAAAGGGATAGTTATCTACTTCCCCAGAGTCAGATGAACTCGTGGATACAATTGTTGTGTCTCTGTATCCAGTATGATGAAGTTAGAAGTAGTTTCACCAGCCAATGCTAACTAGCTTAGGGCAAAGATGAAGTCTTCAGGTACAGCTAGACTTCCAGTCGTTGCACTAGGCCAGTGGTCCCCAAACTGTGGGGCCCTCCCCGAAGGGTCAGCAGTGGGGGTCAGCCCCCCCTCAATTTTTACTTTTATTTTTGAAAGGAACTCAGTCTGGCTTTAAACTTAATCCTGAAAGTTGTAATAGTAGAAAGTTCGTGGTGCAATATCGAAAC
Organism: Oncorhynchus kisutch; assembly: GCF_002021735.2. Classification (NCBI taxonomy): domain Eukaryota; kingdom Metazoa; phylum Chordata; class Actinopteri; order Salmoniformes; family Salmonidae; genus Oncorhynchus; species Oncorhynchus kisutch. The sequence continues at coordinate 27,540,214 of NC_034203.2, read as the reverse complement.
TGGTTAGTGCATCGTCAGTTCCTCTTGTCACGTTAGTCATTGCATACCTTGTCAGAAATGTCCAGATCAACTAGCCCATGTCAGCTACTAATTTTATATTTAGTTTTTTTAGGCCATATACAGTTGCAGTCGGAAGTTTACATACCCTTAGCCAAATAAATTTTAACTCAATTCCTGACATTTAATCCTAGTAAAAATTCCCTGTCTTAGGTCAGTTAGGATCACCACTTTATTTTAAGAATGTGAAATGTCAGAATAATAGTAGCGAGAATTATTTATTTCAGCTTTTATTTCTTCCATCATATTCCCAGTGGGTCAGAAGTTTACATACACTCAATTAGTATTTGAATATATTTAAATGGTTTAACTTGGGTCAAAGGTTTTTGGTAGCCTTCCACAAGCTTCCCACAATAAGTTGGGTGAATTTTGTCCCATTCCTCTTGACACAGCTGGTGTAACTGACTCAGGTTTGTAGGCCTCCCTGCTCGCACACGCTTTTTCAGTTCTGCCCACAAATGTTCTATATACGATTGAGGTCAGGGCTTTGTGATGGCCACTCCAATACCTTGACTTTGTTGTCCTTAAGCCATTTTGCCACAACTTTGGAAGTATGCTTGGGGTCATTATCTATTTGGAAGACATTTTGCGACCAAGCTTTAACTAGCCAGGATTCAGACACGACTAGAACATCTGGGTTGGCAGAGTGTGCTAAAGCAGTGAATAAAACAAACTTAGGGAGGAGGCTTCTAATGTTAACATGCATGATACCAAGGCTTTTACGGTTACAGAAGTCATTAAAAGTGAGTATGCTTGGGGTCATTGTCCATTTGGAAGACTCATTTGTGACCAAGCTTTAACATCCTGACTGATGTCTTGAGATGTTGCTTCAATATATCCACATAATTTTCCTACCTCATGATGCCATCTATTTTGTGCACCAGCCTCTCCTGCAGCAAAGCACCCCCACAACATGATGCTGCCACCCCCGTACTTCACGGTTGGGATGGTATTCTTCGGCTTGGAAGCCTCCCCCTTTTCCCTCCAAACATAATGATGGTCATTATGGCCAAACAGTTCTATTTTTGTTTCATCAGACATCTCTCCAAAAAGTACAATCTTTGTCCCCATGTGCAGTTGCAAACCGTAGTCTGGCCGGTTTTGGAGCAGTTTCTTTTTCCATGCTGAGTGGTCTTTCAGGTTATGTCGATATAGGACTCGTTTTACTGTGGATATAGATACTTTTGTACCTGTTTCCTCCAGCATCTTCACAAGATCCTTTGCTGTTATTCTGGGATTGATTTGCACTTTTCACACCAAAGTACGTTAATCTCTAGGAGACAGAATGCGTCTCCTTCCTGAGCGGTATGGCGGCTGTGTGGTCCCATGGTGTTTATACTTGCATACTATTGTTTGTACAGATGAACGTGGTACCTTCAGTCGTTTGGAAATTGCTCCCAAGGATGAACCAGACTTGTTGAGGTCTACACATTTTTTTCTGAGGTCTTGGCTGATTTCTTTTGATTTTCCCATGATGTCAAGCAAAGAGGCACTGAGTTTGACAGTAGGCCTTGAAATACATCCACATGTACACCTCCAATTGACTCAAATTATGTAAATTAGTCTATCAGAAGCTTGAACTAATTTTCTGAAATTTTCCAAGCTGTTTAAAGCCACAGTCAACTTATGTATGTTAACTTCTGACCCACTGGAATTGTGATACAATGAATTATAAGTGAAATAATATGTCTGTAAACAATTGTTGGACTAATGACTTGTGTCATGCACAAAGTAGATGTCCAAACCGACTTGCCAAAAAAGACAAGAAAACAGCAAAAAAAAAAAGGACATCAAGGACAACAAAAATCATAACAGCAATGCCAACTGTATATATTTGTATGTATGTCTTACACTAAGAATTCTATATAGGCCTCCCGAGTGGTTAAGGGCGCTGTACTGCAGCGCCAGCTGTGCCATCAGAGACTCTGGGTTCGTGCCCAGGCTCTGTCGTAACCAGCCGCGACCGGGAGGTCCGTGGGGCGACGCACTATTGGCCTAGCGTCGTCCCGGTTATGGAGGGCTTAGCCGGTAGGAATGTCCTTGTCTCATCGCGCACCAGCAACTTCTGTGGCGGGCCGGGCGCAGTGCGCGCTAACCAAGGTTGCCAGGTGCACGGTGTTTCCTCCAACACATTGGTGCGGCTGGCTTCCGGGTTGGATGCGCGCTGTGTTAAGAAGCAGTGAGGCTTGGTTGGGTTGTGTATCAGAGGACGCATGACTTTCAACCTTCGTCTCTCCCGAGCCCGTACGGGAGTTATAGCGATGAGACAAGATAGTAGCTACTAAAACAATTGGATACCACGAAATTGGGGAGAAAAATGTGTAAAAATTCACAAGAATTTTTTTTATAATTCTATATAATAATTTTAGCTGAAAAGCTCGGTCTTGAATCTTGCGTTGTTTTATATATCAACTCATACACCCTGTACCATGGAATTGGTACATCAAAAATCTCTTCCCAACTATTTTGCAATCTGTAAGGCACAGTTGTCAACATTATGGTCCTCAAATGAAACTGGTATACTTTTCTATTTATGCTATTTTTATTTCTCTGTCAGTTTTGATCCTTTACAGACCAGTTCCCTACCTCCTCCCGCTGCCACCTGCCTCCTCCCTTTTTGGGGTAATGCTGTAATCAATTGGTTGTACTCTTTGAACGAGCAGACCTTCCCGTACAATTCTGATAACTCCACGAAGGACATAAAGCTACCATTCCAATTTACAATATCGTTTAAGAACAAAACACCCTTTCAAACATCTTTTCTATAAATACAGGTATTTTATCAACCAGCACATTCGAGTTCAGCCATAATATTTGTTGTAATATTTGTTCTATCTTTTCAGAGGGATGAATTTGAAATTGTAGCCAGCTCTGCAATGCTTGTTTGAAAGAGAGATAATCTTTTCAAAGTATCATTTTCAATTAATCGAAAATGAGACATGGCAAACTGCAAAGGCAAAAAGGCCATTTTTAAACAACGGATGAACTTTTCTTAGTAATCTACTTGAGAACCGTTTAGGGTTCAAGTAAAACTTTTGGATAAGTGAAGCTTTTAGAGAGAGGTTTAGTGCTTTTATATTTAATAATTTCAACCCACCCAAGGTACATTTAAAGGTATCCCAAACAATAAGGGGATTTGCTGAACCTATATTATACTGGAAAAATTCAGTTATAAATGATTTTGTCTTAGTTAAAAATAAGTTGTCCTCCAGTAAACTTTGATTAAATTTCCAATGTCCACGTGGAAAATCTATAAGTTAAGTGAATGCCAATTAGATGATGATCCCATCGCATTCTATCTCTTATTAAAACTTTTTTGACCTTTGATGCAAGAGAGAAACAGACAAGAAAGTAGTCAAGACGACTAGCTTGATTAAGTTTCCTCCATGTTTATCTCACTAGGTCGGGTTTTTTAGTCTCCAAATATCCACTATTTCTAATGTTTTAACAGTTCCCATACTTTCTTTTTTTGTAACCTGAAGTCCCTGTAGAATTTAGTACAGCCATGGTGTTATGGAGCTGTCTCGGAATAGCTGTTCATCTATAAAGACTTTGTCCACAATGAGAAAGGCACACTTACCCTTCTCCCTTTGTTGCCTTTGTACCGAATACAGTCTCTTACGATGTTCGTTTATCTCTCTTGGAAATTGGTCATTGAGACTGAATTTGGTCCTTTTAAGCTCCCTTCCCCTGCTTGTGATTAGCTCCTTTTGTTGGTAGTGTTCAAATATTGTGATGATCGGATGATCGGTCGGGGACCCTTGGTCTCGCGCCCTCTGGATTATTGGATGCGTCCTCAGGAATCCCAGAAAAAAAAAAGATTTTCACGCATGCTATGACTTTGTATGTCTAGTACTGACTTCGTCATCACCCTGTTTTCCCCGAGTAGACAATCCATGTAGGAATCGTGGATTTTTACCTTGGCTGTGAGTGCCTTGTTTTCTCCTTGGACCGTGAGAATTTCACTCTGGCTGAACTCCAAACTCCCCCTCAGCCCTGCTACCTACTCACACAATTTTCCAGCGCTGCATGGATTCCAGACAGAGCACTAGCCTCTACTTCAACGGCATGTAAATCATCCGTGTCTGTAGATAAATCTGTTTTTCTTTGTTTTGTCAGGTTAAAGTTATTTTGTGAGGGAGTATGTTGTTCCTCCATAGCGTAAAGCTGTTGGTACTCGTCGATTTCCCTCAGGATCTCCTTAGTATCCAGGTTGGCTCTTTACTGCAACCAGTTGTTTTACAAAAAGATAACAATGAGTCTTTCCCACGACGACGACAGGTGTCTGTAGTACAGCCAGCTAGCACTCGCGGAATCCATGCAAAAAAATGTAACACAAACTTGCAGTCCCAGTCGTAAAGGCTAACCGCGTCATGGAATCCTTAGCAACAAAACTTTAGCTCTGATTAGAATCTATTTAAGGAAACAATTTTTATATAAACAACAAACCGAGTGTAGACAGTACAGTGTTCTGTTGTGCCTTTTGTCACTGAAATATTACATGAATACACATTAGGCATGGCAAAATGTATAGAATTGCATGAAAATTAGCTTTAAAACTGCAAAATTGTTCCTTGCACCCCATGACAAATGTGTAGAATGGCAGGAAATAAACTTTAAACCTGCAAAATTCTCTCCACTAACAAGAGGGGTGTGAACAGTTTGTGTCATGAACAGTGCTTGTGCCCATAGAAATATACGTGGAACGTGCGGGGGAGGTGCCGGATATTCCCCAATGCTGGAAGGGGGGCCCCCGAATATAAACCCCTATGCTAAGCTAGTGCCAGTTAGCATTGGCTCGCAAAACTACCTCAAACTTATTTTTTTTTACTTATTTTTTTATTGACTATCCAAAACATACAATATACTTGTAGTGAAGCCGCTCAACAACTACATCATGCCAGTCATCCAACAGACTCCCATTCATAGTGACACACAGAAGCATCCAGGGTCAATGCAATGCTCAAGGGCACGTTGACAGATCTCCCACCAGGCCAAAAAACGCGAACCAGAACACGAACCCTCCAAGATCCCCCCACAGTTCTCCAATAGCTGTCCTTCAACAATTCGAGACCCCTCCCACAGTCTCCCCCCCTCCCCCCCACGAATCATTGGCTCGCAAAACTACCACTAACTTCTTTCATATTGCACGCAGAGACACAAAAAAACAAAATCCCGAACAATCTCTTTAACAAATCCCTGAGCCGAAAGAGCACCACAAACCCTCTAAGCAATTAACACACCACACTCACAGCCAAGATAGAACGGTAACAGACCATTTGTATTTATTATTTGTATTTTTAAATACAGGCTAATTAGATTGGAGAATGAAACTACCTGGCGAAGGTGTCCTGCACTAAGAATAACAATGAATAGAGTGTGTGAAAGGAAATGTTGGCTCGATGCAGCTTATTTTAATGTATTGCATATCATGTAGCGGCAACTCACCCCAACTTTGAAAGTCCCAGTGAAGCTCAAAGTAGAAGTCACCAAGCTATGAAGATTTAAAAAAAAACGTTGTACATTATTATATTGTCATGCAAGCCACACACTGTCAAACAAAATGCACAAATAAGTTCCTTTATAGCTGTAAATTGTTAAAAACATTTTAAAAAGGGGAAAATGTATGTTGGTGCTGTTATTATGGACAGATGCTGAGGTTGGAGAGAAATATTAAAGAAAGGTATGGACAGATAGTGAACTGATACTACTACTAGCTATGGAACAAACAAACTGAAATTACTGACACCCTAAATAAAGATGACCAATTATTAATTTATGAAATAAATCATACAGATAGAGATATTTTGTATGCAAAAAATATATATATATATATTATTTTATCATAAAAAAATTGCTGAGAGAAAGAGATTTTGTTTAACAAGTAATCTTTTTTTACCTCAAAAAGGTAGGGGTCAAAATGATTGACACCCATAAAGATTATTATAAATAAAGTTGCCAAAAGTAAAGTATTTGGTCCCATATTCCAAGCACAAAATGACTTCATGGATTCATTTGCAGTTTGTTTTGGTTGTGTATACGATTATTTGGTGCCCAACAGAAATGAATGGTAAATAATGCAGTGTCATTTTGGAGCCACCTTAATTGTAAATAAGAATAGAATATGTTTCTAAACAATTCTACATTAATGTGGATGCTACCATGATTATAGATAATGATGAATGAATAATGATGAGTGAGAAAGTTAGAGGGTCAAAGATCCTGCCCCCAAGACATGCTAACCTCTCACCATTACCAATAACAGGGGAGATTAGCATGTCTTGGCAGTATGATCTTTGACAAAACTAACAGCAAATGCATCCAACATGTTTGTAGAGTCACAAGCTTGATGTAGTCACTGTGTGCTATAGGAATATGGGACCAAATACTAATACTGAACTTTATTTGTCAGAATCTTTGAGGTGTCAATCATTCTGACCTCTACCTTTTTGAGAGAAAAAATTATTACTTGTTAAACAAAATCTCTTTCTCTGAGCAATTGTATTAGTATAAAATAATACAATTTCTCAATTGTTTGGAGCATACAATATAGTTAGGTATTTGTATTATTTATTTTATACAGTCGTTATTGCTCATCTTTATCAAGGGGGTCAATAATATCGGACCCAATTGTATGTAAAATAGTTTTGGAAATATTCAATTTATTCCACTCTACTGGCAAAAATAAATTAAGCGCAGTTCAAATACTTTGACAAAGGATCTGTGCACGCCATACATTATGTATGCTGTAGTAGGCTAGCCCAGTTGGCTGTCAAAGCCTCACCTCCTTCAGCGCTCTCAGCAGCTTGGGCCTCTTGTCCGCCACACTCTCTCTGGACTGCTGCTTCAGCTTTCGCAGTATGGCTGTGACTGACGATGGGAGAAGGAGATCACAACAAAGCCATAGCAAGGCACTGCTATACAACACCATACAAGACAAAGCCAATATTTTCCATAGCCTAGATATTCTATATGTGCAAGTTTCTACCCTGAGACCACACACACAGCAGAAGGGATTACAAGGGCAGATGATCTTGCAAAAAGCAACTTTCAAAAGCGTTACACAACACTAAACCTAAAAGTGAAAGAAGACGAGCTTTGTAAACCCACGCTTCAATGACAGTGAGAGGTCTGAGCCAGAGAAGAAAAGGGAGATACCCAGCCAGTCAATGACAGAATGATAAATCATTCAACCAAGTGATATACTGTAACAGTAATCCAATGGGGTTTTGCCTGATACTACTCTGACTTTAAAACCAAAGTTATCCTATTTACACTTTGTAGTCAATTTTGACAATAGAATACAGTGGGGCAAAAAAGTATTTAGTCAGCCACCAATTGTGCAAGTTCTCCCACTTAAAAAGATGAGAGAGGCCTGTCATTTTCAGCATAGGTACACTTCAACTATGACAGACAAAATGAGAGAGAAAAAATGCAGAAAATCACATTGTAGGATTTTTAATGAATTTATTTGCAAAAGAAATGGTGGAAAATAAGTATTTGGTCACCTACAAATAAGCAAGATTTCTGGCTCTCACAGATCTGTAACTTCTTCTTTAAGAGGCTCCTCTGTCCTCCACTCGTTACCTGTATTAATGGCACCTGTTTGAACTTGTTATCAGTATAAAAGACACCTGTCCACAACCTCAAACAGTCACACTCCAAACTCCACTATGGCCAAGACCAAAGAGCTGTCAACGGACACCAGAAACAAAATTGTAGACCTGCACCAGGCTGGGAAGACTGAATCTGCAATAGGTAAGCAGCTTGGTTTGAAGAAATCAACTGTGGGAGCAATTATTAGGAAATGGAAGACATACAAGACCACTGATAATCTCCCTCGATCTGGGGCTCCACGCAAGATCTCACCCCGTGGGGTCAAAATGATCACAAGAACAGTGAGCAAAAATCGCAGAACCACACGGGGGGACCTAGTGAATGACCTGCAGAGAGCTGGGACCAAAGTAACAAAGCCTACCATCAGTAACACACTACGCCGCCAGGGACTCAAATCCTGCAGTGCCAAACGTGTCCCCCTGCTTAAGCCAGTACATGTCCAGGCCCGTCTGAAGTTCGCTAGAGAGCATTTGGATGATCCAGAAGAAGATTGGGAGAATGTTATATGGTCAGATGAAACCAAAATATAACTTTTTGGTAAAAACTCAAATCGTCGTGTTTGGAGGACAAAGATTGCTGAGTTGCATCCAAAGAACACCATACCTTCTGTGAAGCATGGGGGTGGAAACATCATGCTTTGGGGCTGTTTTTCTGCAAAGGGACCAGGACGACTGATCCGTGTAAAGGAAGAATGAATGGGGCCATGTATCGTGAGATTTTGAGGGAAAACCTCCTTCCATCAGCAAGGGCATTGAAGATGAAACGTGGCTGGGTCTTTCAGCATGACAATGATCCCAAACACACCGCCCGGGCAACGAAGGAGTGGCTTCGTAAGAAGCATTGCAAGGTCCTGGAGTGGCCTAGCCAGTCTCCAGATCTCAACCCCATAGAAAATCTTTGGAGGGAGTTGAAAGTCCGTGTTGCCCAGCAACAGCCCCAAAACATCACTGCTCTAGAGGAGATCTGCATGGAGGAATGGGCTAAAATATCAGCAACAGTGTGTGAAAACCTACAGACTTACAGAAAACGTTTGACCTCTGTCATTGCCAACAAAGGGTATATAACAAAGTATTGACATAAACTTTTGTTATTGACCAAATACTTATTTTCCACCATAATTTGCAAATAAATTCATTAGAAAATCTTACAATATGATTTTCTGGATTTAAAAAAATCATTTTGTCTGTCATAGTTGAAGTGTACCTATGATGAAAATGACAGGCCTCTCTCATCTTTTTAAGTGGGAGAACTTGCACCATTGGTGGCTGACTAAATACTTTTTTGCCCCACTGTATATCAAAATATATTACAAATCTTTATTTCCCTTCAATTAAATTCCCTGTTATATGTGGACCAGGTTAGAGCTATGACCCTGTCATCCCAACATGTATTAGTATGCGTCTTCAGTCCTGCAGTAGGGATGCTTTGGCAGACTCGGGACAGAGGTCAGGCATGGGAAGGTCAGATCGCAGTGGGCAGGGAGGAGACAGCAGCGTGGCTCCATCCACACAGTACACCAAGGACACGCAAAGGCAGCCAAACTCTAGCCAGTGACTGTGGCAGTACTACTAGTGGTAAAATGAAAAGTTGAAAGGTTTATTCGTCATACTGTGCCTTCGGGAAGTATTCAGAGTCCTTGAATTTTTCCACATTTTGTTAGGTTACAGCCTTATTCTAAAACTGATTAAATAGTTTTTTCCCCCGCATCAATCTACACACAATACCCCATAATGACAAAGCAAAAACTGTTTTTTAGACATTTTAGCTAATTTATTTTTAAAAATTATAAAACGGAAATATCACATTCACATAAGTATTCAGACCCTTTACTCGGTAGTTTGTTGAAGCACGTTTGGCAGCGATTACAACCTTGAGTCTTCTTGGGTATGACGCTACATTCTTGGCACACCTTTATTTGGGGAGTTTCTCCCATTCTTCTCTGCAGATCCTTATTTTCCACCATAATTTGCAAATGTCCAAGTTTGCTAGAGAGCATTTGGATGATCCAGAAGAAGATTGGGAGAATATTATATGGTCCGATCAAACCAAAATATAACTTTTTGGTAAAAACTCAACTCGTCGTGTTTGGAGGACAAAGAATGCTGAGTTGCATCCAAAGAACACCATACCTACTGTGAAGCATGGGGGTGGAAACATCATGCTTTGGGGCTGTTTTTCTGCAAAGGGACCAGGACGACTGATCCGTGTAAAGGAAGAATGAATGGGGCCATGTATTGAGTGAAAACCTCCTTCCATCAGCAAGGGCATTGAAGATGAAATGTGGCTGGGTCTTTCAGCATGACAATGATCCCAAACACACCGCCCGGGAAATGAAGGAGTGGCTTCGTAAGAAGCATTTCAAGGTCCTGGAGTGGCCTAGCCAGTCTCCAGATCTCAACCCCATCGAAAATCTTTGGAGGGAGTTGAAAGTCCGTGTTGCCCAGCAACAGCCCCAAAACATCACTGCTCTAGAGGAGATCTGCATGGAGGAATGGGCCAAAATACCAGCAACAGTGTGTGAAAACCTTGTGAAGACTTACAGAAAATGTTTGACCTCTGTCATTGCCAACAAAGGGTATATAACAAAGTATTGAGATAAACCTTTGTTATTGACCAAATACTTATTTTCCACCATAATTTGCAAATAAATTCAGTAAAAATCCTACAATGTGATTTTCTGGATTTTTTTTCTCATTTTGTCTGTCATAGTTGAAGTGTCCCTATGATGAAAATGACAGGCCTCTCTCAACTTTTTAAGTGGGAGAACTTGCACAATTGGTGGCTGACTAAATACTTTTTTGCCCCACTAATATAAAAAAATGTATATATGTTTTGCCTAACCTACACAATTACTTGCATGGAATGTTTTATAAACTAGCCTATTGATAATAGTATTTTATATTATGCAGTTCGATTTTTTTTGCTAACAAGGCATTAAACAGAAAAAAACTGGGCGAGCTAGTGAAGCCCATTCATCCCTCTACGATACTCTCACCATATCAAAAAACAGACTCTTCACTTAACTAGCATTCCTAACAAATCCACATAATCAACACAAATAAAATGTAACCTATATTAAGACCTCTAGTTTACAGTGCTGTGTTAAATGCATTAGAAGCATGGGCATTAAAGTGAACAGAGAGCCAGGGAGCCAGCCAGCTGTAGAGCTGCTCAGTGCCCCTTCAGTCACACTAAGCCCTGGGCCAGGCTGGGTTCCAGGACGTCTGGATGCAGACCGAGCGTGCAGAGAAAATCCCCAGCATGGCTTTGGCTGGCTAGCTGGACCAGCCTACAACCCAACCCCAAAACAGCACCAGAGAGCAATCGGTCAGTCTACAGCCTAACAGGACCCGGTTTTAATTTAGGCTTATATGTGTTTGAATGACGCATCATAAAGATAACCAAAGACGTCAAAACCATGTCCCTAAACACCATGCAGTATACCCGTTACAAAGTGAAACGTAACTGTGTCATTACCAGTGGTGGAAAAAGTACCCAATTGAGTAAAAGAGTAACGATGCCTTAATTGAAAATAACTAACTTAAAAGTGAGAGTCTACCGCGAAAATACTACTTGAGTAAGTCTAAAAATATTTGGTTTTAAATATACTTAAAACTTCTTTGGGATCGGTGTCCCTTCCACGGGATGGTTGAGTTAACGTAGGCTAATGCGAGCATGAGGTTGTAAGTAACATGAACATTTCCCAGGACATAGACATATCTGATATTGTCAGAAAGCTTAAAGTCTTGTTAATCTAACTGCACTTTCCAATTTACAGTAGCTATTACAGTGAAAGAATACCATGCTATTGTTTGAGGAGAGTGCACAATTTTGAACATGAAAAGTTATTAATAAACAAATTGGGCACATTTGGGCAGTCTTGATACAAACTTTTGAACAGAAATACAATAGTTAATTGGATCAGTCTAAAACTGTGCACATACACTGGTGCCATCTAGGGGCCAAAATCTAAATTGCACCTGGGCTGGAGTAATACATTATGGCCTTTCTCCTGCACTTCAAAGACGGTACAAAAAATACAAAAGAACGGTTTGTTTTTTCTTTGTATAATCTTTTATCAGATCTATTGTGTTATATTCTCCTACATTCCTTTCACATTTCCATAAACTTCAAATTGTTTCCTTTCAAATGGTATTAAGAATATGTAGAACCTTGCTTCAGGGCCTGAGCTACAGGCCGTTAGATTTGGGTATGATATTATAGGCGAAATTTGAAAAAAAGGGGCTAATCCTTAAGAGGATTATGTATCAAAAGTATAAATCATTTCAAATTGCTTATTTTAAGCAAATAAAATGACACAGTTTCATTATTTATTTATTCATTCACTGATCGCCAGGGGCACATTCCAACACTCAGACATCAATTACAAATGAAGCATGTGTTTAGTGAGTCCACAAGATCAGAGGCAGTAGGGATGACCATAAGTGCATGAATTGGAACATTTTCCTGTGATGCTAAACATAATTTTTACTCTTTTCTACATTGTAGAATAATATTGAAGACATCGAACTATGAAAAAAACACAAGGAATCATGCAGTAACCAAAAAAGTGTGAAACATATCTTAATATATTGTTTATTTGAGATTCTTCAGTAGCAACCCTTTGCACACTCTTGGCATTCTCTCAACCAGCTTCTTCAGGTAATCACCTCATTTCAATTAACAGGTGTGACTTGTTAAAAGTTCAATTGTGGAATTTCTTTCCTTCTTAATGCGTTTGAACAAATTAGTTGTGTTGTGACAAGGTAGGGGTGGTATACAGAAGACAGCCCTATTTGGTAAAAGACCAAGTCCATAATATGGCAAGAACAGCTCAAATAAGCAAAGAAACGACAGTTGATCATTACTTTAAGACATGAAGGTCAGTCAATAAGGAACATTTAAAAGAACTTTGAAAGATTATTCAAGTGCAGTTGCAAAAACCATCAAGCGCTATGATGAAACTGACTCATGAGGACCGCCACAGGAAAGGAAGAGCCGGAATTGGGGCGGCAGGGTAGCCTAGTGGTTAGAGCGTTGGACTAGTAATCAGAAGGTTCCAAGTTCAAACCCCCGAGCTGAAAAGGTACAAATCTGTCGTTCTGCCCCTGAACAGGCAGTTATAACCCACTGTTCCTAGGCCGTCATTGAAAATAAGAATTTGTTCTTAACTGACTTACCTTGTTAAATACAGGATAAATTACCTCTGCTGCAGAGGATAAGTTCATTAGAGTTACCAACCTTAGAAATTGCAGCCCAAATAAATGCTTCAGGATTCAAGTAACAGACATCAACATCAACTGTTCAGAGGAGACTATTTAGAAATCAGGCCTTTGTGGTCAAATTGCTGCAAAGAAATCACTACTACAGGACACCAATAAGAAGAGACCTGCTTGGGCTAAGAAATATGAAATCAGACCGGTGGAAATCTGTCCTTTGGTCTGATGAGTCCAAATTTGGTTATTTTCTGGTGACACTTAACCAGCATGGCTATCACAGCATTCTGCAGTGATAAGCAATCCAATCTGGTTTGTGCTTAGTGGGACTATAATTTGTTTTTCACCAAGACAATGACCCAAAACACACCTCCAGGCTGTGTATGAACTATTTGACCAAGAAGGAGTGTGGTGGAGTGCTGCATCAGATGACCCGATCTCAACCCAACTGAGATGGTTCGGGATGAGTTGGACAGCAGAGTGAAGAAAAAGCAGCCAACATGTGCTCAGCATATCATCAATACTTTTGGGAAAGCATTCCAGGTGAAGCTGGTTGACAGAATGCCAAGAGTGTGCAAAGCTATCATCAAGGCAAAGGGTGGCTACTTTGAAGAATCTCAAATAATAAATATATTTGTTTAACACTTTTTTGGTTACTACATGATTCCATATGTGTTATTTTATAGTTGATGTCTTCACAATTATTCTACAGTGTAAAAAAATAAAGAAAGCCCCTTGAATGAGTAGGTGTGTCTAAACTTTTGACTGGCACTGTATATTTTTTACAGTATGTTTCCCCATCAAAAGAAAAAAGGTTCTGTAGCCTATTATGTATTTGTATAATGTATAATTAGGTTTGCCATGTGTTATGTATTTTAAGTGTATTGTGTATGCAATGTTGGATTATGTACATTCTGCATTTCTTCAGTTTGTGTCAACTGTGAAAAAGAATTAAAGTCACTCATTGCCACCTTCGCTATATCAACGTGACCTAAAAATAGGATATAATGACAATGGTTTTCGGAATTGCTCAACAAATCATGAATTGTAGCCTATGGCAGGTAGAAATTGAGAATAAAGAATGCCAACAGATATTCTACAATTAAATAAACATTAAGTAGCCTAGGCTACAAGTTAAGCCACATTTCCATTGACCATTGAGCATTCAGGTAATAGTAGCATATAGGCCTAATAGATACAAATATTGAAGTGGCTCAGATGTAGTCTAATGGCTTAATACTAGGTAGGTCTATCGATTGCACATATATGAAAGTGATGTCAATATATAGCCAAATTTCTGTAAAATTTTTAAAAATTCTCCTTACTTCGCTTTTTATAACATTGCAAACGTTTTAGGCTATTTACATGAGGGAACCTGAATCCATTCAAATACAGGATAAACACAAATCTATATAAAGAACTCAGATATAATTGAACAGTGGTGTTCCATCCCTATATGCAACAAAAACATAACATGTAAAGTGTTGGTCCCATGTTTCATGAGCACAAGCTTATTTCTCTCAAATTTTGTGCACAAATTTGTTAACACCCCTGTTACTGAGCATTTCTCCTACACCAAAATAATACATCCACCTGGCAGGTGTGGCATATCAAGAACTGATTAAACAGCATGATCATTACACAGGTGCACCTTGTGCTGGGGACAATAAAAGGCCTCTCTAAAATGTGCAGTTTTGTCACACAACGCAATGCCACAGAAGTCTCACGTTGACGGAGTGTGCAATTGTCCACCAGAGCTGTTGCCAGTGAATTGAATGTTAATTTCTCGCCTCCAACATCGTTGTAGAGTATTTGGCAGTACGTCCAACCGACCTCACAACCGCAGACCACGTGTAACCACGGCAGCCCAGGACTTCACATTGACTTCACATCAGCCACCCAGACAGCTGATGAAACTGTGGGTTTGCGCAACAGAAAAAAATTCTGCAAAAGCTGTCAGAAACCTTCTCAGGGAAGCTCACCTGCGTGCTCGTCGTTCTCACCAGGGTCTTGACGTCGTAACCGACTTCAGAGGGAAAAAGCTCACCTTTGATGGCCACTGGCACACTGGAGAAGTGTGCTCTTCACAGATGATTTCCGGTTTTAACTGTACCAGGCAGATGGCAGACAGTGTGTATGGCGTCGTGTGGGCGAGCGGTTTGCTGATGTCAACATTGTGAACAGACTGCCCCATGGTGGTGGTGTGGTTATGGTATGGGCAGGCATAAGCTACAGACAACGAACACAATTGCATTTTATTGATGGAAATTTGAACGCACAGAGATACCATAACGACATCCTGAGGCTCATTCATCCGCCAAACATCACTCTATGTTTCAGCATGATAATGCACAGCCCAATGTCGCAAGGATCTGTACACTAATTCCTGGAAGCCGGAAATGTCCCAGTTTTTCCATGGCCTGCAAACTCACCAGACATGTCACACATTGAAAATGTTTGGTATACTCTGGATCGACGTGTACGACACCATGTTCCAGTTCCCACCAATATCCAGGATTTCGCAAAGACATTGAGAAGTAGGACAATATTCCACAATCAACAGCCTGATCAAAGGCCCAACTTTTTTTTTTAAAGGCATCTGTGACCAGATTCATATCTGTATTCCCATTCATGTGAAATCCATAGATTAGGGCCTAATGAATTTATTTCAAATGACTGATTTCCTAATATGAAATGTAACTCAGTAAAATATAAAAATTGTTGCATGTTTTGTTTGGAGGAGATATTGGCAATATATCCTCCAAACACCAGCTTTGAGGCATTACCCCTTTTATACAATGGATTAGCAACATATTCAAATAATGATTGACATATTTTCATTAAAAACGTTATTTAAATTAAATGTATTCATAGTATTTCATCCTTCAACAAGATATAGTCCTGACACAAATCTAGGGTTGCTAGAGTCGTTGAGTCTATTTGTTCTGTATCTATGGACGTTCGTTCTAAATGTTCAATTGCCATACTGTCTGACAATGTTTTTATCCCTTACTTGCTAGCTAACCAACTACAGCGAACTTAGTCACGTCAAAAAGTGCAGCCAGAATAACAGCAAAGTAGCTGCATTTGCATAAACTGTTTTCTAGTGATATTTATTTGGATACATCCATAACAATGAGCTGATGAGGCATGATTTCGCCTGGCATAGAAAATGTGCTCAAATCGTAAGGACAATGTTGTTCAGAGGAGCTAGCCAACAACACAACTACAGTTAGACAATCACTTCAAACTGAAGCTGGAAAGATTATCAGCGTTCTGTTTGAACTTTTTTCAATTGACAATATATATATATATATATATATATATATATATATATATATATATATATAAATAAACTGGCTGAGAAACTGTTAAGGGAATTTTTATCAATAATGACTAATTATGTATACATTTCAATCAGGACTGACTAATCAGAATACTATTATGTTACTGTATATATACTAATCAGAATACTATTATGTTACTGTATATGTACTAATCAGAATACTATTATGTTACTGTATATGTATGAATTTTCTTTCTTAATCCTAGTACTGAATATAATGTGTGTAAATATAATCAAGAATTAGAACAATGACTGTCTGTTCCTTGGTAGAAATGAATGAACTAAATCTTCAGACTGGCTAGAATGCTTATCTACACAAGAAGACCTTGGCTCGACCATAAATTATATTAAATTGGTAGGGAGACGATGTGGGAAGGTTTGAGATACTGCCTTTGTACCAGGGTGGGAGAAGAGACGGGTTGGTACTGGAACGAATGACGTCATTTTCAGTTTATAACCTGTGGTAAACTGTATTGTGTTCAGTACTCTCGTGAATAAAAGCTGCTATTTGACTTTAAGACTGGGCTCTGTCCATTTTTATAAAATAAGGGTCATACAAATCCTTATGAATTGACAGAGTGTTTAATTTTAATTGGGTGTTAAAACATAGAGGAATTAAATTCCTGGAACAGAAACGCTGCCTGCCTGTCTCATCCTGACTCACGACACATTCATTACTATGGGACAGCATGAGATTGAATTTGAATATTGAAACAATGTTGCAAATGTCAGAGACACAGAGAGCAAGGTTTATTCAAATCTCCACTGTTGAAAACTAAATGTTAGTCTAAAAGAAACATTAAATAATGTCTAGATGCTTTTTATAGTGGAGATCAAGTTTATAAGTTGCTTGGTTGGGCTGATGAGACAACGGATTATGAAGTCAGATGGAACAGAGTAAATAGGCATTTTAAAGTCATAGAGTTAGCCGGTGGCAACATGTGGAATAAAACCGTCTGGAATGCGGTTTTAACCATTCAGGATTTGACCCTTCCGTTGTATAATACCGTATAAAACCATAGCTTGTCTCTCCCTGACAAGAGGAATCATAGTTTACCGGTCCCGATATAAAAAAGGTTGAGGAACACTGCTTTGGATAGAAAATACCCCAGATCCTTACTCATCTGTCGGTCTCCATAGCTGATGGCCTCTGCCAGGGGGCTCCAGCCCTGGGCATTCTTCACCTTCACAGGGGCATTATGGGCCAGGAGTAGGAGGGCACACTCTGCAGCACAAACAAACACACAAACATCACAATTGATCAAACATCATCAAGCTACTTTTAGATGAATTGTTTTTGTTTTCAAATCTAAGTCAATCACCTGTCTCCATGGTCTTTATACTTGGACATGAAATACTAATTTCTGTAGTTAATGACGATAACAGTATATTGGGTCAAGTAACAAGACGTCTACTGACCCGAAGGGCGTTCGATATGGGACCAGCCACTACTATGAGACTACTAGACTATGTAACACACTGCAGTCTGCAGAGATCAGACAGGATGATCTCAGTACAGAAGGACGGGAATTTAACCCAGAAGAACTCCACATGGAGGATTTACTAGAGGAGAGCTGGAGAACATGTTGATTATGTTATGTGAATGGCAAAAAACATGGCTGGTAGGATGACTTGGAGACATGCCAGAGGTGGGGCATAATGCCCTGCAACATGGCACATCTTCTGTGTCATTTCCTGGTCTTAGGCTTATGGTGCTTTCGAGCTAACTGGGAACTCAGAAAAAAATAGGTCAAATCATGACGTCAGTGATCTTCAGGTCAGACCTCTAAAAAGATGCCAGAGTATCCGACTTGAAATTCCGAGTTGGATGACCATTCAAACACATTTTTCCCCAGTCGGAGCTTGTTTTTTCCCTAGCTCCTAGTTGTCTTGAACACATTTAAGTCGTAGATTTCAGAGTTCCCAGTTGTTTTGAATGTGGCATTAGGCCAGAGATGAGAGTATGGGCCAAAAAATCCTGTCAAACTCTGGTGTCATGTAGTAGTTTAGAGGAAAGTAGTACAAGTGAGTCTGCTCCAAATGGGAAACAGTTGTTTGCATGTCTCGGTCCTGTTCAAATAGGTCTATGTATCTGTTATTCTCCATATCAGATATTCTTGATTACCAGAAGTCAAAGCCCTTACCTTTGTGACCCATCATCACAGCTACGTGAAGAGGTGTGTTTCCTAGAAAGAGAGAGAATGACCAGTTATGAGATTATTGATGTCACAGCTAGTGCAGGTGCACATGGACAATGTTTATGTTTAACTCAACACACGCTAGTAAGCAAGTACTGACTATGTTAGTCAAAAAAGTGTCAGCTAAAATGTAATGGATACAAAACTAGAAGTGATAACCTATGCGGTTTCCTATTCCATGTACTAAATTCGGGTTACCATGCACACTCACCATGCACATCTTTCTGGGAGATGTTCTGGGTCCGAATGAGTGAGGACAAGCGACGCACATCTCCTCTGAACACACATTCGTGAACAGGGAATTCCAAATTCAAGTCCTCATTACCATTGGTTAGAATGATGGGATTCTTGTTATAGTCATCGATGATAGTACCAACTGATTGATTGGCATTGGTATTGTTTGCATTGATATTCGATAGCTGCTGCTGCAGTGCCATAGGTTTCACCGTCTTGTTATGGTTCTTGTTTGATTTGTACGTGATGGCGGCACCGTTGGGGGTTGGAGAGGTTATTGTTCCATTTGTAGACTCATCAAATGTTTCCATTAACGTTATAGACCCATCCTTACTAGGCTTGTTGTTATGGTCTTTCCGCAATGTGCGAATCTTTTCCCCGGTCATGATTTAACGTTACTAGCCAGCAAGGAGACTTCAGAATATTGTATTATGTTGACTATGGTTGTCAATGACAGCTGCAATAGCTACCTTAATAGCTAGCTATTTGCCTAACCTAGCTAGCTAGATTGCAGTTTTTCAACCATATAATGGATGTGGGTGTTACAACAGAAACAACACACACGTAAAAACAAAACAACTGGAAAAGATACTCTCAAGATCGTTAACACACGATTAAGAATGAAAATACCAAATTATTCGGCGACATCCTTGATAAAACTCGTTTCAAAATGTTCCAATTGCATCTTGCAGTGCGGTAGTTTGCTTGCTAACGTTTGCTCGCAAGATTAGAAACCTTCCGATTGAAAAGCGTTCTTAATACCTCAGTGGTGAAAATACCATCTGCCATCTTCCGCTTAGTATCTCGCGAGAATAAAAAGCATCAAAACCACATTCCTTAGGTATCGCGATAATAGTTGAACATCATCTTTTAATAATTTAGAAATTTCAAATAAATATTTAACGCACACAAAATACATTGTAGTAAACTCATGATGATATATATACAATTTAAAAGCACCAGCATAAGGTACAATTTACAGAATATGTTCTCAAACATGATTCTGGCAATTTTTTCGACGCCTAATAGGGGTCTTGAATTAACATACGTCATCTACACGCGCCATATTTTTCTTGTTTGCCAAGCTTTCAGAAATTTTGTTTTGGAACGCAAATAAATAATGCCTCCAAAGAATAAGCAGAGGAAAGTGATTCATCAAGATGAACTGCGTCGGTTGATGAGAGAGAAACAAAAGCAAACGATAGATAAGAAGCGTGTCGAATCCCCTTATGCCAAGTACAACAGTCTCGATCATCTTAGCTGCGTACTTTGCAACGAGCGGGTAAAGAATGAAATATTGTGGCAGACTCACGTTCTTGGAAAACAGCATAAGGAGAAAGTTGCCGAGCTCAAGGGGTCTAAACAAAGTTCAACAGGTTACGGACCCCAGCCCCCGCTGAAAAGGAAAGCATTGGATTCTGAAGACGCGAATGGGAAAAAGTCTAAACCTGTGGCAGGTAACGAGCAGGCATCTACGTCGTCAGGGCTGCCTGATGTTTTCTTTGCGAAACCTGCCCCGCCTGGGCCGAAGAAACTAACTGGAATTTTGAAAAAAGCATCTGCTGGACTGAGTCTTCTGGCCGGAGTCTATAATGAAGACGAAGAGGAGGCTGGTGACTCTTCTGACCTAGGGGCAGCCTCCAGCTCGGGTGTGCAGAAGGGGACACCTGCCCCAGGACTCCCAGCTGATTTCTTTGACAACGGCACCATTCCAGCTGTCCCAGCTGCCTCTCATTCCGGGTCTATCCTCAAACCAGATGAAACTGAGAAGAGTGTGGAGAAGAAGGAAAATACACCTGAAGCACTACCAGAAGGCTTCTTTGACGACCCAGTGAGAGATGCCAAAGTCCGCAATGTTGACGCTCCAAAAGATCAAATGGATAAGGAGTGGGAAGAGTTCCAAAAGGAAATGCGGCAGGTGAACACTAAATCAGAGGCCATTGTAGCCGAGGATGACGAGGAGGGGCGTTTTGAGCGTCAGATTGATGAAATCGATGAGCAAATCGAATGTTACCGGAGGGTTGAGGTATTGAGAGATAAGCAAGATGTGGTGAAGAAAGTTGTGAAGGAGAAGACCGAAGACCAGGAAGACTCCAGGGGAAGCGATGAGGAGGATGAAGAAGAGCTGCTCCACTTGCTGTCAAGAGACTGGAGGGCTAAAGGGGCCCTTGCTTAAAATTCCTGGGTCCTTTTGACCCGAATAGGGTCAATGTTTCTCCAGATTGTAAATAAAATAGCAAAGTTGCAAAGGAGCCAGCTTCTTTCCTCTGTCAATGACAAACCTTTGTTGAGGATTTTGAATGTCTATGTGTTGTCTTGTACAGTTATGTCTACAGTACCAGTCAAATGTTTGGACACAGCTATTCATTCAAGGGTTTTTCTTGATTTTTTTACTATTTTCTACATTGTAGAATAATAGTGAAGACATCCAAACTATGAAATAACACATGGAATCATGTAGTTAACCAAGTCAAAATATATTTTATATTTGAGATTCTTCAAAGTAGCCACCCATTCCTTGTTGACAGCTTTGAACACTTGGCATTCTCTCAACCAGCTTCATGAGGAATGCTTTTCCAACAGTCTTGAAGGAGTTCCCACATATTCTGAGCACTTGTTGGCTGCTTTTCCTTCACTCTGCGGTCCAACTCATTGGGTTGAGGTCGGGTGATTGTGGAGGCCAGGTCATCTGATGCAGCACTCCATCACTATCCTTGTATATTTGAGATTCAAAGTAGCCATCCTTTGCCTTGATGACTGTCAGCGTTGCACACTCTTGGCACTCTCTCAACCAGCTTCATGAGGTAATCAGCTGGAATGCATTTCAATTAACAGCTGTGACTTGAAAGTTCATTTGTATAACTTCTTTCTTTAATGTGTTTGAGACAATCAGTTGTGTTGTGATAAGGCAGGGGTGGTATACAGAAGATGGCCCTATTTGGTAAAATACCAATTTCATAGTATGGCAAGAACAGCTCAAATAAGTAAAGAGAAACAACAGTCCATCATTACTTTAAGACATGAAGGTAAGTCAATCTTTGGAATTTAAGGAACTGTCCTTTGGTCTGATGAATCCAAATTAAATTTTTGGTTCCAACCACCGTGTCTTTGTGAGACGCAGAGTAGGTTAACGGATGATCTCTGCATGTGTAGTTCCCACCGTGAAGCATGGAGGTGTGATGGTGCTTTTCTGGTGACACTGTCCTTGATTTATTTAGAATAAGTCACACTTAACCAGCATGCCTACCACAGCATTCTGCAGCAATACGCCATCTCATCTGGTTTGTGTTTAGTGGGACTATCATTTGTTTTTCAACAGGACATTCACGCAAAGCACACCTCCAGGCTGTGTAAGGGCTATTTGACCAAGGAGAGTGATGGAGTGCTACATCAGATGACCTGGCCTCAACCCAATTGAGATGGTTTGGGATGAGTTGAACCGCAGAGTGAAGGAAAAGCAGCCAACAAGTGCTCAGCATATGTTGGAAAAGCATTCCTCATGAAGCTGGTTGAGAGAATGCCAAGAGTGTTTAAAGCTGTCATCAAGGTAAAGGGTGGCTAGTTTGAAGAATCTCAAATATACCTTCATTTGTTTAAACTTTTGATTATTACATGATTCTGTGTGTTATTTCATAGTTTGCACTATTATTCTACATTGTAGAAAATAGTAAAAAAGATAAAGTAGGTGTCCAACCTTTACTGGTACTGTATATAAAACTTGCTCTTGTGGTAAATGCTGTTTTTCTAATGTTACACACATGCAGAAAGCACCATGCGTATGAAATACTGTACTATCAGCACTTATTAAAAAAAATGTTGGGAGCCAAATCCTCAATTCTCATTTCTGGAGCCCTCAACACAAATCAACCCCATGGTTAAATGCACACCAACTTTGTATATTCATTGTGCAACCACAGAAGAAACTATCACAGCTGAGACCAAATGCACAAACAAACCGTTTATGCCTGTATGGTCGTCATTATCGGAACCTTGGAGCATACTGGTGGGCCTACATGATACACATTATTCCAAAACAAAAACAACAGTCCTTTATAAATAACCTTGACTAGAATACTAACATTTGAAAGTATGGAAACTAAATAGATTGTCAAATCCTTGTAATCCACGTTTTCACTTTAATTAGTGCTCACACAACGCGTTCATAAAATTCCCACAGTATCCTCAAAGCACATAGCTTTGTCGGAAACCAAAATAGCAATTCTAAATCTGTTTGCCCTAATTTTTTGTTCCAGAACTCCACCCGATTATCCTGCAGAGCCAAATTACCCTCAAACAGTCCTCTATGTTAAAATCGATACATTAGACAGTTATATTATTAGCAACATGCAAAGCACAACTTAATACAATAATTTCCATTAAAGTACAATGCTGAGGATTTTCTACAGACCTCTATGCAGCCCCCTCCCCCCCCCAAACAGGTCAATCTTACAGGATGCCATATTAAAAAGTCTACCATATTTACATAATACAGCAGTGTTGTTGAGTGAGTTGACATGTCCTGATTTGTACATTTGCATTTTAGAATGTAACGGCCCACACAAAAGAACAAGGTTAAGTTGAGAGAGATCAGCTTCTATAACTACCTGTTACATTATCACAACCAGGGGTGCCTACTTCTGTCTCCTCATCTGTACTACACACAACACTAATATACAGCAAATTGAAGCTAACACTCCACTTGTATGAATTCATTAACATTGTATTATTTCTACATATGCTTCAGGAGTTAATATTTCAAGGTGACTAACTAGTTAAAAGAGCATGTTTATAGCCCTTAGAATCTTGCAGACTTAATAAAAATAATGGGTTAAGGATACGTTTCGTCTCGGTGTTACATTAAAATGCAGAAAATAACTCAAGACATTAAACAAAACAAGCAATAAGCAAAGACTAACTGAACTTACCTAAATGGGAAAGTTTGTGGTAGGTACTAGATTCTGATAAGTTATATTTTGGTTAAGTCATGATGTCCCTATTCAACCATTCATCTCACATCAACTTCACTTGTCATCAATCAAAAAATGTGATTTCGGAAATGTACATTTTGTAAACTGTTTTGACAAATAATAAGAAAGAAACCTTGTATCTGGGTAGCTGACTGTAGCTTAAGTGTGTAGGGGAGCATGCCAGTGCCACTGTTCCACATTCAGCTTGTTATTAAATACTCAGTTCAATAAAAGTGCAGCCATTACTGTGGGGCACTCCACATACACAAACAGAGACGACCTCTCCGTGTTCAATACTGTGCTCTGCAGCCTCAGCCACTTCTTCTCACAGACCTGCAGCAGCTTTCAGTTCAGCCAGTGAGAACCTCTGGTCCCCGTCTTTGTCGTAGCGTTCCAGGCTACGGTGGTCTGGTGTTGCGGTGTCAAAGAGTTTCCTCAGGACTTGGTAAGACATTCCCTGAGAGGTGGGGTCGGTCCCTGTGTGCTCAAAGAGCTCATTGAGATCTAGTAGAAGTAGAAGTTTCAGGTAACTGTTCATTGGCAACAAAATAAAATGCACGCATTCCTTGCTCAAGCACACTGTCAATCGGAGATTCATATTTGCATTTCTCCTTAATTGTAGATGCAGGATACTCTGTATATGACTAAGATGTTGATGTATGATCACAGATATGAAATTTCATAACTAAAAGTTTATCCAATACCTTTCAAAGAGTTAACTCCAGGAAATGACACAGTTTTAAGGTTTTCTATTCCAGACTCTCTCTTGGAGCGATTTGACGTCAAAAACCGTGGACGTCTTGTTGGCTTTGAACCTGTGGAGGAGAAAGAACAGGACAGTCATCCACAGGTAACATTGTACTTCACTATACTTATTTCTTATGAAAATGTCATGGACAAATAAGCGCTCCTGTCTGATCTTATTATACCATGTGTAGCTTCTGAAGTTGCTGCGTTAATTCCATCTGCATTGGTGTCTCTCTCTGTAACTGGGTCCTTTACTGGTACAGTTGCACCTCCACTGACGGGCACTGGTTCAACGACCTCCACAAGGTCCTTAAATAGGTTGAAAGATAACTTTAGTTTTATATTATTTTACTTTTTTAGCATGAAGTGATTATAACAATTGTTGGTGTGTAACTAGGAATCATGAATGTTACAATGTAAAATGCATTTCGACATTAGAACAATAACAGAACTTATCTAGGCACATAGCCACCGAGGGTCAAGTAGCTCTTGCTACATAACACTCTACGAGTCTGTATCTTGTCTTCTGTGTGCCTTGACAGAACCATGAACCACTTCCAACCCATTACTCACACTGAATGGTGTTGTTTGGGCAGAGCCCTGCTCTATAAAAGACACCCTCTGAGTGAGGTTGGACACAGAGGTGTGGAGACTGTGGATCTGGTCACCGGTCCATGCGTGGTACAGTGTCTGGGTCGTGTTAACCTCGCTCACAACCTCTCTCAGGTGAGTAACGTCCTGTAACAATACAACACAAAAACATGCATAAACTCAGCAAAAAAAGAAACATCCTTATTTCAGGACCCTCTTTCAAAGATATTTCGTAAAAATCCAAATAACTTCACAGATCTTCATTGTAAAGGGTTTAAACACTGTTTCCCATGCTTGTTCAATGAACCATAAACAATTAATGAACATGCACCTGTGGAAAGGTCATTAAGACACTAACAGCTTACAGACAGTAGGTACAGTTATGAAAACTTAGGACACTAAAAAGGCCTTTCTACTGACTCTGAAAAACAAAACAAAAAAGATACCTAGGGTCCCTGCTCATCTGCGTGAATGTGCCTTAGGCATACTGCAAGGAGGTATGAGGACTGCTGATATGGCCAGGGCAATAAATTACCATTTCCATACTGTGAGACACCTAAGACAGCACTACAGGGAGACAGGATGGACAGCTGATCATCCTTGCAGTGGCAGACCACGTGTAACAACACCTGCACAGGATCAGTACATCCGAACATCACACCTGTGGGACAGGTACAGGATGGCAACAACAACTGCCCGAGTTACACCAGGAACGCACAATCCCTCCATCAGTGCTCAGACTGTCCGCAATAGGCTACCAATGACCTGCCACTGAACAAAGCATCTGTGTCCATGTATGCTGATGATTCAACCACATAAGCATCAGCAACCACAACTAATAAAGTCGCTGAAACCCTTAACAAAGAGTTGCAGTCTGTTTTGGAATGGGTGGCCAGTAATAAACTGGTTCTTAGCATCTCTAAAACTAAGAGCATTGAATTTTGTACAAATCATTGCTTAAGTTCTAGACCTCAGCTGAATCTGGTAATGAATGGTGTGGCTGTTGACCAAGTTGAAGAGACTTAAGTACTTGGTGTTACCTTAGATTGTAAACGGTCATGGTCAAAACATATAGATTCAATGGTTGTAAAGATGGGGAGAGGTCTGTCCGTAATAAATAGATGCTCTGGTTTTTGGACACCACACTCCAAAAAGCAAGTTCTGCCAGCTCTAGTTTAGTCTATTCTTAATTATTGTCCAGTCTTATGGTCCAGTGCTGCAAAGAAATAGCTAGTTAAGCTGCATCTGGCCCAGAACAGAGTGGCACATCTTGCTCTTCATTGCAATCAGAGGGCTGATATAAATATTATGCATGTCAGCCTCTCTTGGCTAACGGAACCCAAACTGGCTGCGCACGTACGCCATCATGCATACATTTATTTTGTCCCCCCACACCAAACGCAATCACGACACCCAGGTTAAAATATCAAACTCTGAACCAATTCCATTCATTTGAGGACAGGTCAAAAAGCCTTAAACATTTATGGCAATTTAGCTAGCTACTTTGTTTTATTTAGCTAGCTTGTGGTTGCTAGCTAATTTGTCCTGTGATATAAACATTGAGTTGTTATTTTACCTGAAATGCACAAGGTCCTCTACTCCGACAATTAATCCACACATAAAATTGTAATCTCTCCTCCTTCTAGGGTTTTTCTTCTCAACTTTATACTGCGATTGGCAACTTTCATAAATTAGGTGCATTACCGCCACTGACCTCATTCGTCTTTCAGTCATCCACGTGTGTATAACCAATGAGGAGATGGCACGTGGGTATCTGCTTCTTAAAACCAATGAGGAGATGGGAGAGGCAGGACTTGCAGCGCGATCTGTGTCACAAATAGAACTGACTTCTATTTTAGCCCTTGGCAACGCAGACACTCGTTGGTGAGTGCGAGCGATGTAAGAGTTGACTGCATCACTTCTTTGTATAAGAAACATTGTGTTGAAAATTCCCAAATTGTTGGCATAGTCAACTTACACACAGCTCTGACACACACACTTATCCCACCAGACATGCCACCAGAGGTCTTTTCACAGTCCCCAAATCCAGAACAAATTCAAGAACGCATACAGTATTATATAGAGCCATTATTGCATGGAACTCCGTTCCATTTTATATTGCTAAAATAAACAGCAAACCTGGTTTAAAAAAAACAGATAAAGCAACATCTCACAGCACAACACCTCTCCCCTATTTGACCTAGATTTGTGTGTATGCATTGATATGTAGGCTACGTGTGCCTTTAAAAAAAAAAATGTATGTCGTTCTGCCTTGAGCTGTTCTTGTCCACTTGTCTGTTCTGTTCTGTTCATGTTTCATTTGGACACCAGGAAGTGTAGCTGCTGCTTTTGCAACAACTAATGGGGATCCTAATAAAATACCAAATAATGATCACAGGCTGTGCAGGACACTTTAGAAGTCAGAGGGTGCACGGAGGGACATGTCAAAATGCAGAATTTTAGCACTTTAGTAAGCATTTACTGATATAAAAATGTGATTAAATAAATTCTCCATGTGGTCTACTGGTATATTAAAAAAGGCACTTCATTGTATATTACAGGCTTTTAAAAATTCTATATTGGTGCACAATTTTTACTCAAAGGGATGCTAAAGGCTCTCATTTTGTGGAACGACCCCAGTATAGGCTTTAGCTTACTGGGCTAACACAGTCTTGTGACATGCAGGAGACCTGGTTCGATCCCAGTCAGTCACAAGAGCTAGATTAAATAGGGAGTGGAAAGGCTATCCTTAGAAGGGCTATTCAACTATATTCTTATGGGGGCCAAATTATGTGTATTACACAGTCTGTGATCATCAAAGCAGGGAACAGAAGGCACACACCCATGTTCCAGAGTCTTAGCTTTTAGGAATGGGGTCAGAATAGCTTATAGCCAAAACGGTTAAAACACTAGAGCCAAATTCATAGTTAGAAAATACATTCAACATGCCACATTGGCTTCAGAAACTGCCAGAAGCATCTATTTACCACAGAGTTTGATTCTATCGGTTCTCCTCTACCTTTCCGGGTTGGCAAGGAGTACCAGGATGTTGTCTCTGGTTTTCTAAATATATTGAATTACATTTGAAAACATCTGAGAAGTTGAATATATGAAACTTAGATTAACTTGAAATAATAACTTGTAAACTGGATGCTCATACAATGACTAATATCTACCATATTTAAACTGAATTTATAAATATTGAATTTGAATGTAAATGTAAAACATTCACTGAATGCAATATTCATTAAATTCAGTTTTAAATCAGGAAATAAAAGTTCAATTTATGAATTTCATGATTTAAATTGTACATTATAAATGCAAAAATATTCCATTCAAATTCAATATCCTAATAGAAATTTAAAGTGATGGAATTAAAAATACAATATTTTGGTACTAAAATCGCTGCATAACTAGAAGTTGTTTAATCTCTCATTGAGATCATTCTGCAACTCATGCATTTGGCCACTGACACCACTGACTGGCTCTCTAACGCTAACTGTGCAGGTACAAGCTGAAGAAAATGGGCTGTAAAGGAAGCTAGTATTTCTATTTTCTTTACCATAGTCATCTTTAGATCATCCATTTCTTTCTTCTGGTCCGCAAGGGTTGTCTGCATTGTCTGGACATCATGTTGCACACTGGTTAACGTGCTGCCGATTGTAGCTACACTCTGCAAATTAAAACATTTTGAGTCACTTTCCAGATACATTTGTGGTTGACGCAAATAATGATAAATTGGCAGTAATTCTAAACAAATACAGTGGGGCAAAAAAGTATTTAGTCAGCCACCAATTGTGCAAGTTCTCCCACTTAAAAAGACGAGAGGCCTGTAATTTTCATCATAGGTACACTTCAACTATGACAGACAAAATGAGAAGAAACAAAATCCAGAAAATCACATTGTAGGATTTTTTATGAATTTATTAGCAAATTATGGTGGAAAATAAGTATTTGGTCACCTACAAACAAGCAAGATTTCTGGCTCTCACAGACCTGTAACTTCTTCTTTAAGAGGCTCATCTGTCCTCCACTCGTTACCTGTATTAATGGCACCTGTTTTAACATGTTATCAGTATAAAAGACACCTGTCCACAACCTCAAACAGTCACACTCCAAACTCCACTATGGCCAAGACCAAAGAGCTGTCAAAGGACACCAGAAACAAAATTGTCGACCTGCACCAGGCTGGGAAGACTGAATCTGCAATAGGTAAACAGCTTGGTTTGAAGAAATCAACTGTGGGAGCAATTATTAGGAAATGGAAGCCATACAAGACCACTGATAATCTCCCTCGATCTGGGGCTCCACGCAAGATCTCACCCCGTGGGGTCAAAATGATCACAAGAACGGTGAGCAAAAATCCCAGAACCATATGGGGGGACCTAGTGAATGACCTGCAGAGAGCTGGGACCAAAGTAACAAAGCCTACCATCAGTAACACACTACACCGCCAGGGACTCAAATCCTGCAGTGCCAGACGTGTCCCCCTGCTTAAGCCAGTACATGTCCAGGGCCGTCTGAAGTTTTCTAGAGAGCATTTGGATGATCCAGAAGAAGATTGGGAGAATGTCATATGGTCAGATGAAACCAAAATATAACTTTTTGGCAAAAACTCAACTTGTCGTGTTTGGAGGACAAAGAATGCTGAGTTGCATCCAAAGAACACCATACCTACTGTGAAGCATGGGGGTGGAAACAACATGCTTTGGGGTTGTTTTTCTGCAGAGGGACCAGGACGACTGATCCGTGTAAAGGAAAGAATGAATGGGGCCATGTATTGTGCGATTTTGAGTGAAAACATCCTTCCATCAGCAAGGCATTGAAGATGAAACGTGGCTGGGTCTTTCAGAATGACAATGATCCCAAACACACTGCCCGGTCAATGAAGGAGTGGCTTCGTATGAAGCATTAAGGTCCTGGAGTGGCCTAGCCAGTCTCCAGATCTCAACCCCATAGAAAATCTTTGGAGGGAGTTGAAAGTCCGTGTTGCCCAGCAACAGCCCCAAAACATCACTGCTCTAGAGGAGATCTGCATGGAGGAATGGGCCAAAATACCACCAACAGTATGTGAAAACCTTGTGAAGACTTACAGAAAACGTTTGACCTCTGTTGGCAATGACAAAGGGTATATAACAAAGTATTGAGATAAACTTTTGTTATTGACCAAATACTTATTTTCCACCATAATTTGCAAATAAATTCATTAAAAATCCTACAATGTGATTTTTCTGGATTTTTCCCCCCTCATTTTGTCTGTCATAGTTGAAGTGTACCTATGATGAAAATTACAGGCCTCTCATATTTTTAAGTGGGAGAACTTGCACAATTGGTGGCTGACTAAATACTTTTTTGCCTCACTGTATGTCCAATACTTCTTAATCTGAAAACTGTTTTACCTTTTGGAGCTCTTCAACTGTAGTTGGAAGGTTGATCAAGTCTGAGGCTGATTTGATGTTGGCCTTTAGGTGGTTCACTGCAGAGTCCAGCAAACTGATCTAATGGAATGGAGCAGAACATTCAATTACACTTGGGAAACACATTTCACTTCACATTCACTCTGAGCAAGTTTGGACTTTGAAAAATTCTTAACCTCA
Organism: Oncorhynchus kisutch; assembly: GCF_002021735.2. Taxonomy (NCBI): domain Eukaryota; kingdom Metazoa; phylum Chordata; class Actinopteri; order Salmoniformes; family Salmonidae; genus Oncorhynchus; species Oncorhynchus kisutch. Next base: position 27,509,644 of record NC_034203.2, on the reverse strand, counting down.
ATTCAACCTGCCATGGTGTGGCAGGTTGCATATGAATGGCCATGAATGATTATACTTGTGTGTGTACATAACGGGGGTGGATGGGATAACAGACCGTACATGAATTAGTTATGCTGATATTGATAACACTTTCCCTTCACTAAAACAACTTTACCTTTCTGTTCATCTCCGTAAGGTTGGACCACAGTTTGTTCAGACCCTTGTCTCCACTTTCAATATCCTCCAGCTTTCTCTGTTTCATCTTCAGATCTTCACTTAGTTTTGGTATTTCATGTGATGACACTTTCTGGCTGGATTCCACTGTGGAGAAAAGATACATCAAGTGAATAACAATTTACTAAAACTGCAGTTACTGGGTTGTTTGATTGTAAAACTCAGCAATAAGTGATGGCTGTGCAAAGGTTACCCTACTCTTTATTACAAGGTCAACTAGGGTTAGTGTGTAGCCACAAGAGTAGTGTGTACTCTTGTAACTGAATTCTTGATTTAACCCAAAAGGCTGTGTCTGAAGGTTGACAGGTGACAGATAGCATGCTAGTTGTGCTTTGTAGTTACTTGGGGCGGCAGGTAGACTAGTGGTTAGAGCGGGCCAGTAACCGAAAGGTTGCTAGATCGAATCCCCGAGCTGACAATAATATGTCGTTCTGCCCCTGAACAAGGCAGTTAACCCACTGTTCCTAGGCCGTCATTGTAAATAAGAATTGTTTCTTAACTGACTTGCCTAGTTAAATAAAACAATTGTTCATGGTAGCGAGCCTGTTTCAAATGACAAAGTTAGCTAGCTAGACTAGTTGGCTAATAAGGTTAAATAAAATAGATGACAGGTCTTATCTGATGGCTTACTAGTATGCAGCTTTTCTTTGAGGGAGTCAAGGTCTTCTTTCAGAGCAATCTGCATCCATAGCAGCCCGGCACAAGCCATAACACAGGCAGCCAGTATGATGAACAGGATCAAGGGATAGCAGACATTGCAACACTGCACGTAACTTATTCTATGATTAATTAGAAACACATAGTTTGCATTAATATTTTACAGTCACAAGCTTCATGCATCATTGATAAACATAATTCTACAGGTTTACTGAGACTAAGTACAAGTTTGATCACTTACTTCCCGAAAGCAGCGACAGTACCAAGGTTGCTGAATTCCTCTTCATCTGAACTTGATTCGGATTCTGAGTCTGGGGGCTCGGTTCGTAGGAGCCTGTGGCCGGACCCCTTCTTGGTTTTCTTCCTTTTACTGTCCCCAAGTCCGATCAATGCATTAAGCTCCTTCCTCTTCTTCATCTTCTTCTGTGGGGTCAGCGAACCCGCTGAGCCCGACTTAAACCCGACCAAATCCAACGTTTTGTCCAGTTTGGTTGTTGTAAATAACGTCCTATAGCTAACGTTAGCCAGTAGCGTTAGTGTTGTTAAGCTGATTGGTTCCGCCAACTAGCCTAGTTAGCTTACTTTGTAACTTGAAACAGGCTAGCTACAACGAACTGCCAATCACGTATGGTAACTAAGCATGTTAGACAATTATAGTAGCATGCTATTTTGAAAACTCGTAGTACTAGCTTTGTCAACGTCTGAAATAGTGAGCTAACGTTACCCAGCGGTTAGCTAACTAACGTCACAGTTCCAGCTGAGCTAGCTACCTGACAGCGGCCGCACAACCAAGTTAAAATGGCGATTTCGAGATAACGTTACTACACAGCAAAATATGGTGTACAGTCAGTATAAACTATAAATCAACTCACTTCTAGTACCACGACCAATATAATATAAACCTTACCAAAATGGTTTACATTTCTGTGCAGTCGTAAATTGATCTGACGCACTACCTGGATAAAACAATCTTGTTTTGACGGTGAACATCTTTGACAGAGCATCGCTAAACTGGCACCTGATTGGTTGAATTCCCTTCTCTGTACTCCCATGTTTTGATACTGCCCCCAACAGGTGTGGCACATTTTTCATTGTTCTTACATTTCTTTACATTATGAAATGATCCTCTCTACAAATACCAGATATTGTACATTGACTACCATCTCTGTGAATAAATTCCCTGACTTGAACAATTTCTTAAATTGAATTTGACGATTTGAAAACATATGGTTTTGAACATACATTTAATTACACTGGAACTTCCATGGTCAGGGGCACCGCCAGGGATTTTGGGCCCCATGAAAATATCACATTGGGCCCCGCCATCACAGGCCACACCAATCCTGCGCAATTGCTGTAACCACACCACCAGAACTAAATCAAAGCTTTAAATAACTCTACATTTGCAGGCTTGCAACTCTCCTGTAGACCAATATTTACTGTACGATATTTACTGACAGTGAGCAGTGAAAATAAAACAATATGCAGACATGCATGCAACATTCTGCATACAGTGGAATCCACTATTTGATGCAAGACTGATACCCTCTATAAAAAATGTGCTAAAGGCCATCTTTTACAGTCTAAATGTAATTTTTATGGAAAATTCTATTAACATTAATGAATAACTTAAAATAAATATAACTTAAATATACATGAACCTTTTCAATTAAAATAAATTAACATTATCATCTATAGAATGATATAACAAGCAAAATAATAAAATCAGCAGCAGATTTTTGAACTAAGTATACATACCAGCTAGAAAATAAGCAGCTGTAAAAGTGGAAATGGAAAATGGAAAGCTAAATGGAAATGAAAAGGCCTGATGATGGCGCTAGAGGAAAGGTCAAGTGGTCACCAAATCAATAGGTTTCTTCCACTTGGGGTCTTGATTGTGCACAACCAATTTTATGGCAAACCAGCCATTACTTTGAGATATATCTTGTTCTCAGTCAGTTCTCAGTCTGTTCTCAGTCTTGTTCTCAGCCGGTGGGCATCATGTGTGTAGCGATCCAATATCTATAGCCATGCCATTTAACAGTTATCACTGGCCCTTGCTCAGCCTTACTCACCAAGAGCTCAGCGCTGAGCCTTCTTGCTAGCAAAGTCCCTGATCAAGTCTTTGATGTCCAGCTTTCTAGCTAACTGACTTTCAAAGGAAAGCATGGCAAGGCTGCAAAGCCTGTCCTGGGACATAGTGGACCTAAAATCTTTAAATTAGTTTTAGCTTACTGAAAGCTCTCTCGCCACCAGCAACAGTCACAGGCAGTGTACAAAATATACATAAAGCAATGCAGACTTCTCCAAAAATGCTTTGTAGCTGCATCTTACATTCAGGAGACCAAGAGGGAACAAGTTAGGGGGGAAAGTGGCATCATATACAGTGTTCAGGTGTCTTACTTCATTTTGAAACTCAGGTGTAAGATCTCTGGAATACTTCATGATCAGTGGTTGGCACACAGAAGGGACTTTATCCTCACTAATCTGCCCAACTTTCAGAACAGCAGAAAATTATTTTACAATTTTTGCAGTGGTGTGGAACCTAGTGTCCAAGTCACTTATGATGTTGTCCATAGCAGGGGTTGTGTATTACAGAGGCTCTCTGGATGTTTACTTTTTGTCAAAAACAAGAAAATAAAAATAAACCATTAGCTTTATTAGTACATAGTAAATAAAATATTATATTCATGATGATAGGTTAATAATTGAATATTGAAAATGTTTTACCTAATGGTTTAAGTTGTCTCTACTTTTCTGCTCATACTTGGTTTTACATTTTTGCTGTTTCATGCAACTGCCTCTGATCTTTGCACCCACGTAGGCCTAACCATATTTGCATTGTGTGCATAGGCTATGTATCTTCTCTTCTCTGTTTATCTTCCCCGACCTAGCACCAGTGGGGAGCCATCAGTTCTGATTCTGAGCATGTTGAACAGGGTCAGGACCTGACAGCGCTGAGCCGAAGCTGCCCAGGCTCTGTTGAGTGAACTTTGACCTTGGCCTGACCTATCTCCACTAGAGTGGAATCCCACTGTATCCCTCCTGATTTGATTTGCCCTGACCTTTATGCACTTGTCCCTTCGGCCTACATCTATGGACTACTGAGCTATAAGCTACAGAGCACTTGTGCTAATTAGATCATATAGACCTAATACATGTCTTTATTCTATCAACTCACTCATTTCATTTCAGCGTGACGATTGATACCTCTACTCCAATGTTCTCTCTGGAAACGAAACCTGCAAAGCTCCTCAGAGGTCAATAAAACATCTATAGGAACTCAGTAGATATGGGTGTTAAGAATCGTCTTACTGAGGGTTATGGTCATGCTGCTTTCATAACCTCAGAAGTTGACCTTGATGGGATAGTTCATCCAAATTACAAAATGATATATTGGTTTCCTTGCCCTGTAAGCAGTCTATTGACAAGGTATGACATCAATCCATGCTTTGGTTTAGTTTCCCTGTCACTGTTTTCACATGTTAACGTTTTAGCCCTTAACCACTGCGCCACCCGGGAGGCCCATTTTTAGATTCTTTGATGAAAAATGCTAATGTCGGTCCCATGACTTGAATGGAAGTTGTGCCACAAATGCTAAAACATTAGCATGTGGAAACAGTGCCAGGGAAACTAAATAAAAGGATGGATTGCTGTCATACCTTGTCCATGGATTGCTTACATGGTAAGTAATTTTGAAATTTGGGTGAACTATCCCTTTAAGGCCATGGAAGGTCAGTGCCATAACTTCAGTCAAATCTGGTGTTGCTTTAGCTTGATATTCTGATACTCTGCCTTTGTGTGTTAACTTGAATTAACAGGATAGAAGCTATTGTGCGAAAGCTAATACATCCAGCAAAAGAGGCATGTAGGTGGTAGAGTAAAAATTCAATCAGATGCTCATCTCTACTTAGAACACCTGGTGAGGGGACATGCTTCACGCTGTGTGTCTGTGCTAAACCCCCAGCATGATGCTCCAATTCAAAGCATAGGGAGGATGTTTCATCTCTTCGCTGGATTTTTTAACTTTTTAATCTCAGGCCTAAGACTGAAAAGGATGCCTCTTCAACCTGCTGTCTAGTCACATCGACAGCCACGAGGCAGGGAGTGGGGGGGGGGGGGGGGGGGGGTATAATTTATTTGTATTTAATTTTGTTATTGTCACACCGAATAGGTGCAATGAAACGTGTTGTTTTACAGGGTCCCCCATTTTACCATAATACCAATCCACCGTACTCCTGATTACAATAAAACACTTGCTTTCACAGTTTGTTCACAGCAGGGGTCTCCTTACTCTCATCAGGGATGATCCTGGACAACGCAACTGTCTGTCTGGCAGCGATCTATCTCATGCGCTGAAAGAGAATCTAAATGGATGGCATGATGGGAGATACTGAATAGAATTGACTACTAATTGAATGCTTTCATCTGACATGACAGACTGTTTGAATACAGATTAACTGCGTTGGTTGGAGGTGGTGCTGCTCCTGGAATACCGATTCTGCTCATTAGGGGCTATGTTACCCATTTATTGTGGTCCACAGACCATTATGTTTAATGGCTGTTTTCATAAATCTCCATCAGGAATGATATTAGAGCCTGTATTATTGTCTGTGACACAAGGCCTAAGGGTGAAACAGTATGTGGTACTCATTGAATGAAGAGCTATGTGGGGCCTATAAGAACATGCGTATCTATTGATATGATTGGTCTCTAAGCAGCATGCTTCCAGCTCCTTGTATATGCCTATGATCATTTGTTGAAGGTCATATCTGTTAGCCTACTGAGGTTTGAGCAATGAGACGTTTGAGGAATAACCATTCAATTGCATTTTACTAGTGTATTCGAAACATAGTCATTATATCCTACACCTATTCAGTCACAGCTTTTGAAGACCACATCACTGCTGGTTTTCACTCTTTCCTTTTAAAGGTTCCAGTATATGGAATAAGTCCAAGGATATGTGATAGGTCCTAGGATTTGATCAGCCAATCAGCCAGTTTTTGAAACGTTATTTAGTCTTCTGTTTTTTGTATATAGTATTTGCTGGTGTACATCAGCAGGGGGCAATGTTCTCATATAATAGAATATACGCAGGGTTTCTGCTCTCAGCTGGTTCTTGCTCTAGCACTACACAGCTGATTCAAATATTCAACTCCTCATCAAGCTTTTGATTATTAATCAGCTGTGTAGTCCTGGGTCAAAACTAAAATGTGAATGGGGCAGGGGGGGGGGGGGGGGGGGGGGGAGCATTGCAGAGAGTTGCTGTCTTAAAGTGTGCAACGTAGAGTTGACTCCCCAACAAAAGAAGTTAAAGGTTGAAGATCACAGTTATCGAGGTGTCAGCAAAATGATATGGCAGTTTTATATTGATTTCATTTTAATAATGCGAACATCAATAATGCATGTGCATATTTGTTGTTAATCAATGGCATATTGAGCATCAAATATTTCAGCCTGGTCTCATAGACTAGACGCAACATAGTAAATTTCACTACATTCCTATAGAAAATATTGTACTTTTTATTCCATACATTTTTCCTGACAACCCAAAGTACTTATTACATTTTGAATGCTTAGCAGGACAGGAAAATGTTGAAATTCACTCACTTATCAAGAGAACACGTGGTCATCCCTACTTCCTATGGTCAGGCGGACTCACTAAACACAAATGCATCTTTTGTAAATAATGTCTGAGTGTTGGAGTGTGCCCCTGGCTATGCGTATATTTTAAAAACAAGAAAATGGTGCATCTGCTTTGCATAATATAAGGAATTTAAAATGATTTATACTTTTACTTTCTAATTTTGTAGTATATTTTAGAAATTACATGTACTTTTAATACTTAAGTATATATAAAACCAAATCCTTTTAGACTTTTACTCAAGTAGTATTTTACTGGGTGACTTTCACTTTTATTTGAGTAACTTTCTATTAAGGTATCTATACTTCTACTCAACTATGACAATTGGTTTCCACCACTGCCCTTACATTAACCCTCCCCCTAACCCTAACCTGAACCCAACTCCTAAACTTAACCATAACCCTACGTATTTTGTAGCCTGTCCTGCAGACGTTTGTGTATGCCATAGGACTGTGTTTTTGCTTAGTGAAATTGTTCACTTTAAGTTTGTATTATTCTGTTTAATTTGTTCCCAGGGGGGAGGGGGAAGGCACCTTGGGAGTGCTTAGGCAAGAGGCCTGTGGGCATACACATACCCGTAGTATGTGCTATGTCTATGCACACTAGATAAGACCTGGGAGGACCATCCCCTGTATTTTGGTTAGTGTGCCAGTTGGTGCTAGTTAGGTAAGATGTGGGTAGGTAGGTAAGGTAGGAGAGGGGGCTCTCTAACTTTGACTTTCTTTGCTTTGGTTCCATCCAGCCCCTTTTCCCCAAATTACTGTGTGAAGGAAATAAATTCCCTGTTAACGGTAATATATTCTGCCTCTGTTATCCTTACCCGCACCTACAGTCACTCCACGGGGAGTTGAGTGTAGCAAGGTGTTGCGTTCCCTCCTCCAAGAGGCGTGCGTAACATAAGAACTTTGAATGTTTCTTCAAGTGCAGTCACAAAAATCATCCAGCACTATGATGAACCTGGCTCTCATGAGGACCGCCACAGGAAAGGGAAACCCAGAATTACCTCTGCTGCAGGGGATAAGCTCATTAGTTACCGGCCTCAGAAATTGCAGCCCAAATAAATGCTTCACAGAGTTCAAGTAACAGACACACATTTTCACCCGCTGTGATTTTGTGAGATGCAGAGTAGGTGAACTAATGGATGGTTCCCACTATGAAGCATGGAGGAGGAGGTGTGATGGTGTTGGGGTGCTTTGCTGGTGACACTGCCTGTGATTTATTTAGAATTCAAGGCACACTTAACCAGCATGGCTAGCACAGCATACTGCAGCGATATGCCATCCCATCTGGCTTGTGCTTATTTTATTTGACCTTTATTTAACCAGGTAGGTCAGTTGAGAACAAGTTATCATTTACAACTGCGACCTGGCCAAGATAAAGCAAAGCAGTGTGACACAAACAACAACAAGGAGTTACACATGGAATAAACAAGCGTACAGTCAATAACACAATAGAAAAAAAGAAAGTCTATATAGTGTGTGCAAATGGCGTGAGGAGGTACGGCAATAAATAGGCCATAGTAGCAAAGTCATTACAATTTAGCAGATTATCACTGGAGTGATAAATGAGCAGATGATGATGTTCAAGTAGTGAAACTGGTGTGTAAAAGAGCTGAATAGTAAATAAAAACAATATGGGGATGAGGTAGGTATATTGGGTGGGCTATTTACAGATGGACTATGTACAGCTGCAGCGATCGTTTAGCTGCTCAGATAGCTGATGTTTAAAGTTAGTGAGGGAAATGTAAGTCTTCAGCTTCAGCGATTTTTGCAATTCGTTCCAGTCACTGGCAGCAGAGAACTGGAAGGAAAGGTGGCCAAAGGAGGTGTTGGCTTTGGGGATGACCAGTGAGATATACCTGCTGAAGCACGTGCTACGGGTGGGTGTTGTTATCGTGACCAGTGAGCTGAGATAAGGCGGAGCTTTACCTAGCATAGACTTATAGATGACCTGGAGCCAGTGGGTCTGGCGACAAATATGTAGCGAGTGCCAGCCGACTAGAGCATACAGGTCGCAGTGGTGGGTGGTATAAGGGGCTTTGGTAACAAAATGGATGGCACTGTGATAGACTGCATCCAGTTTGCTGAGTAGAGTATTGGAAGCTATTTTGTAGATGACATCGCCGACATCGATTAGTGGGACTATCATTTGTTTTTCAACATGACAATGACTCACCACACCTCCAGGCTGTGTAAGGGATATTTGACCAAGAAGGAGAGTGATGGAGTGCTGCATCAGATGACCTGGCCTCCACAATCACCCGACCTCAACCCAACTGAGATGGTTTGGGATGAGTTTGACCGCAGAGTGAAGGAAAAGCAGCCAACACGTGCTCAGCATATGTGGGAACTCCTTCAAGACTGTTGGAAAAGCATTCCAGGTGAAACTGGTTAAGAGAATGCCAAGAGTGTGCAAAGCTGTCATCAAAGCAAAGGGTGGCTATTTTGAAGAATCAAATATAAAATATATTTTGATTTGTTTAACACTTTTTTGGTTACTACATGATTCCACATGTGTTATTTCATAGTTGTGATGTCTTCACTATTATTCTACAATGTAGAAAATAGTAACCACCATAATTCACCATAGGAATGGTGCTAGGTTTCCTCCAGACATGATGCTTGGCATTCAGGCCAAAGAGGTCAATCTTGGTTTCTTCAGACCAGAGATTCTTGTTTTTACAGGTGCCTTTAACTGAGGAGTGGCTACCGTCTGGCCACTCTACCATAAAGGCTTGATTGGTGGAGAGCTGCAGAGACGGTTGTCCTTTTGGAAGGTTCTCCCATCTCCACAGAGGAACTCTGGAGCTCTGTCAGAGTGACCATCGGATTCTTGGTCACCTCCCTGACCAAGGCCCTTATCCCCAGATTGCTCAGTTTGGCCGGGACGGCCAGCTCTAGGAAGAGTCTTGGTGGTTCCAAACTTCATCTATTTAAGAATGTTGGAGGCCACTGTGTTCTTGGGGACCTACAATGCTGAATATTTCCTTTGGTACCCTTCCCCAGATTGGTGCCTCGTCACAATCCTGTCTCAGAGCTCTACAGATAATTCCTTCAACCTCATTGCTTGGTTTTTGCTCTGACATGCACTGTCAACTGTGGGACCTTATATAGACAGGTGTGTGCCTTTCCAAATCATGTCCAATCAATTGAATTTACCACAGGTGGACTCCAATCAAGTTTTAGAAACATCTCAAGGATGATCAATGTAAACAGGATGCACCTAAGCTCAATTTTGAGTTTCATAGCAAAGGTTCTGAATACTTATGTAAATAAGGTATTTCTGTTTACCTTTTTATACATTTGCAACATTTCTTAAAACCTGTTTTCACTTTGTCATTTTGGGGTATTGTGTGTAGATTGCTGATGATTATTTAGTTATTTAATCCATTGTAGAATAAGGCTGTAACATAACAAAATGTGGAAAAAGTCAAGGGGTCTGAACACTTTCCGAAGACACTGTACCTCATTTACTCAAGTGCCTCCTGTATTTTGGCTGTTACTTGAATTATTCTGTACGTAAATCCTTGACACTCAATTTAGTATGATATGTTATGTTTCGTATGGTATGTATTCATTTGTGGATGTCCATCAACCAATTCGCATGATATGTAATGAATGACAATTTGTATTATATGTTACGAATTTGCAAAATGTATCAGCTATATCGCTAACTTTAGCTATGCTAGGGGTTTACAAAAATGCATTCAGACCAACAACAAAACACAGGACATACCAAGAAGCTCTTTCTTCCTAACTCTGGCTTTTAAAGCTGCAAAAGGAGTCGGTAACCGAAAACAGCTGTTCTCCTGATGAGAGGGCGGGGTCAGAACTCCAATCATCAATGGGGCCAACCAATCAATGGTTGGTATCCAGGAAGCCATTTCCTGAAACACACATATACAAGCCCACAACACAGAAAATGGGGAACGTAACTCGCCCACTCCAAAACATGCAAACTTCCAGTTTGCAATCACAAAAACCCTAACGCTTCCCCAGTTACTAAACCGTGATAGAGCGCCGGCAACCACATTCACCGAACCATTCACATATTGAATCTGTACATTGTATCCGTATTGACTGACGTTCATGTCTTAAAGTAATGATGGACTGTTGTTTCTATTTGCTTATCTGAGCTGTTCTTGCCATAATATGGACTGTACACCACCCTTACCTTGTAACAACACAACTGATTGGCTCAAACACATTAAGAAGGAAATAAATTCCACAAATGAACCTATAACAATGCACAGCTGTTAATTGAAATGTATTCCAGGTGACTACCTCATGAAGCTGGTTGAGAGAATCCCAAGAGTGTGCAAAGCTGTCATCAAGGCAAAGGGTGGCTACTTTAAAGAATCTCAAATATAACATATATTTTGATTTGTTTTACATTTTTTTAAGTTACTACATTATTCCCCTATTGACCTAAATAGTTTGTGTGTATGTATTGATATGTAGGCTACGTGTGCCTTTTAAAAAACATTTAGCTGTTCTTGTCTATTGATGTTCTGTATTATGACATGTTTCATGTTTTGTGTGGACCCCAGGAAGAGTAGCTGCTGCTTTTGCAACAGCTAATGGGGATCCTAATAAAATACCAAAATACCAAGTGTGTGCAAAGCTGTCAATACAGATAAAGGGTGGCTACTTTGAAGAATCTCACATATAAAATATATTTTGATTTGTTTAACACTTTTTGGGTTACTACATGATTCCATATGTGTTATTTCATAGTTTTGATGTCTTCACTATTATTCTACAATGTAGAAAATAGTAGAAATGAAGAAAAACCCTGAAATGAGTAGGTGTGTCCAAACCTTTGACTGGTACTGTATATGCTCTTAATTCCTCTCTCATATACAATGCGTTTAGTGAAGAGCTTACTGAGAAACAACACCATGTTCTAAATAATCATTTTGCATGGTGCTGATTCAAAGGTACAGTAGCATCTTGAGCATCCACAGAGAGAGAGCCAAAGAATGAGCATGAGTAATCTTTATAGGGATAATACATTGTTCTTAGAAACACAGGCATTATGAAAATGTTCAAGTGAGACATATTTGTGACCTTTTATCTTGAAAAGAATACATTAATATTAAAATAAATGAATTATTATGCAGTTGTTAAAGAAAACAGCAAAGGACATTCCTTCTGATGTTTAAGATGCAATCTGATAACCACTACACAAGAAAAAGAACCAGAAAGAGGAGTATTAATACTTGTTATTATGTGCAAGGATTATTTTTTCTTATAGCTCACGCCTTGTTGAATGTGATTTGTGATTCTATTGTTGAGGTAGAGAGAGAGGCTTCCCTATTTGGGCCTTACTGTGTTTGACTGTATTCATGTACTGTCAAACACTGAGGTTGATCTGTGATTCTCTTTGTACAGGCTTCTCTCCCCGCACAGCTCAACAGGCCAGACACAAAGAGAAAGAGAGAGAACCCTTGATGAGGTGCAGAAGAGGGAAACCAGCACATTCGGGTATAACCAAGCTTTTTCAAAGCATTCTCAGTGAACTGGATCATTTATGCTCCAGCTAAAGGCATGGAAATCAGCCACATTGCACATTGGGAAAGTGATATGCCATGTTTTGTCATCGTATTTTGTGTCTGTTAGTACTCTAAGGTCTAGTGTGACTCTCAACAACATTGACTGTGAAACTGCAGCAGAGAGCCTGAATAGGAATCTAAATAGCAGAATATCTCTACTGCTAATGAGATCAAGAGCTAAGGGAAAGGCATATTTGCAGGGGAAAAAGAGGAAGAGAGCGGATTAAGAGTGGATTTATATGTAGCCTGCCACTAAAACAAGTATGCCCTGCTGTGGAGTTCCCTGTGGATGGCAGGGCAGGGGGCGAGGGATTAGTCTAACATGAGGCTGTTTAGAATGGAAGTGACTGACAGGCAAAGACAGGCAAAGACAAAAAACTGTAGGGAGAACACATGCAAAATGTCAACTATTGTTGTGGTGGCAACAGTGATGTTGATGGATGGTGATGATGGCGATGGTGGTGATAGTGATGATGATGAGGGTGAGGGGGATGATGATAGTCTCAGTGGTTGGCTTTATGCTGCTGGAGGCTAACATGACTGAAAGTGTACCATGTGTTCTATTTAACCTGTGTTTGTGTGTCACAGGAAATGATTTCTTATGAGAGGCTCCATATTCGGGAAAACAATTGTCTTTGATGTTCAACAGAATAACACTCAAGGCAGTTCAGATGGTTCTTTTAACTCTCACTAATAAGAGATTATGAAGTTAAGACGTTTCCCTTCGGGGAAATTGCAGCAATGAAACCTAGCAGCAGCCTCATGCATATTCATGAGATGTTGATGGTAAACACGTCATCACAATCAAAACAAATATCCACGGCCATCGTTATTGGTTTCTAAATTACATCGCACCAGGAACTGAGACCAAAACAGCTTGGCACCAGATGGAATCCTCAAAGCACAAGGAAAACGAGGGTGTGTTTTTATTGGGGAAACTATATGCATTAGTCTGTGTTGCTCAGAAAAAATATATTTTAGATTAAAACTGTGACAAATCTATGCAGCACATTCTTCCATTATTCTAATATGGAGTGTCCAAATATGTTGTCTAGTGATAATGGCATGTACTTATTCTACTTTGAAGACCGGCATGAAATTGAATGGGATTTATTGAATAAAGAATAGGAAAACAACATCTCAAAAATCAAGAAAATATAATCTGATAATTAGAGTGTGTATTGCAAGGTTATGACTTCCATCAATATTAGTCTAAATTATGATTTGAAAGGTCTCTGTTATAATAACTGTTAATCGTTACAGATAATGCTGGGCTTAGGGTACCAAGACTAAACACACACCAGTTAACAGTTAACATACAGTGCAAACCAACATTCTTCCTACATTCTTAGAAAAAAAGGCTGTCCCCATAGGAAAACCCTTTGAAGAACCCTTGTTGGTTCAAGGTAGAACCCTTTTGCTTCCATGTAGAATCCAATTGAGACAGTCGAAGAACCCTTTTGGAACCCTTTTTTCTAAGAGTGAAAGGGAAAGGGGGGTGCTTAGTCAGTTGTCCAACTGAATGTATTCAACTGAAATGTGTCTTCCGCATTTAACCCAACCCCTCTGAATCAGAGAGGTGCGGGGGGCTGCCTTAATCAACATCCAGGTCTTGGGTGCCTGGGGAACAGCGGGTTAACTGCCTTGCTCAGGGTCCTGAACTAGCAGGTGTTTAAATCTAAAGATGAACAGTCAAACTTTCCTAATTGGAGCAATTAGTATGCTGATATCAAATCAAAGTTTATTGGTCGCGTACACAGATTTGCAGATGTTAACATAGGTGCTGCGAAATGCTTGTATTGCTAGCTCTCTCAAGGGAATGCATTTTGGCTGGCTTTGAAAAAGCGCCGGAGATGTAAAACTTGTCTTGCTGGAGGCCTGCCATTGGGCTTCTTCGACATTGGAGCTGACAGTGCAGTCGACTACCGACTGACTGATCTACAAAGAACCTTGCATCATAAATAACTACTCATTATTATTTGTAGATCAATCAGTCAGTCACAATTTACCCATGATACATTACGGTTTTGATCCTCTCGAACGTGGCCCTAGTCTCATGTCCTGGCAACTGCTTGTCGCGTGACAATGGTCACATTCTCCTGCTGAGATGTTGCATGCATCAACCAATTGATTCAGTTGTAGGACTGACTAGGTATCCCCCGTTCCCTTTCCCAATGGTTGTGTGCCATGTCATCCATGGGTGTCATCACACCCAAAATTGGAAGGGGCGTAAAGTATGTGATGATGGCTAGGGGGTGGCCCGGAGGGGGGCTATAAAACAGCTTGTTCCTGCAGTCTAGAACCATATTCATTATGCTTAATTCTATGTAAAATTGTCAATATTTTCTGCATATCTAAGCTTACCTCTTGAGTTGTCTGTCTTTTTTTTTAAAGAAACTAAATATGCTTCTCTGCATCTCTGCTAAAATCTGGGTAAAATATTGAAAGCAATGTGAGTCTTATTCAGAACATTTAGTAATTGCTTACTTTTCTAAAGTCTACCAACCTTGCCAGCAGGCATGCCAGTTAAGATAGTTAGACAAGCCAGCCACTCAAACTTGATACCTTGAAATGGCTTCTTGGTGATCAAATTCATTTATTCCGGTCTACTTAAGGCTGTTGCTCCCCCATAGAAACCAATGTGATAGCTGCTGGGTCTGGTCTACTTAGCTCATTGAATACCATTGAAACAGAAAAAAATGAGGGAGCCAGAGGTCTCACTTCCTATTCCGTCTCTGCTCTACACTCTCCTCTACTGACGGAATCCGTTCACCTTGGAAGGGAGCACCTCTGGTCCAGTCAGTGTGCTGATTCCTCAAAATACAGCTAATAGGTATTGTTATAAATAATTACGATAAAACATGGGCTTAAAAATGTAGTTTTTATTTAACCGCTTTTAATTGAAATGTTTTTAAAAAATCATCTGAGGGGGCACTTGGCCCTATGCCCCCTATGGGCATGACACCTCTGACATCATTGACTGTGTCATCGACTGATAGACTGCTGTATGATGTGATGTGATGTGGTTAGCTGATACTTAAAATATCTATCCAGGCATTTTAAGATCTGGTATGCGTCAGCAACGCCTGGGCAGAGGAACGTGACCCTTGGGAGGCCTGCCTAAAGAATAGACAAGAGAAGAGGGTAAGGAGGTCTGGATATTGTTCCAACCATATCCTTATTATAAAATCAAGGTAATAATAGGCTTGACTGATAAACCTTTTTGCAATGCATTTATTAACAGTTTTAGGGAAAATTATGATAGTATGCGATACACTGTATATTGCCTATTCATATGGAAAATAGGCAATAGAAAGTACAGTTTCTCATTGAAAGTACAGTTACTGATTTTGACCATGGCCAGTACTACTGTCTGGAAATAGTAAAGTGGATAAATAAATGAAATGACTGAAAATCCATTATTTCAGCAAGAGGAGGTTTTACAGCGGAATAGCAGTGACATCATCATTCCAACATATTGTAAAATCTCCCTCACCATGCCTCAAACAGCTCCTTAAATTGTATCAATCAGACTATTTAGGCTTTTTTCTGCAGACTTCAAACACTTATCGGGCTGACCACCCTCCCAATTACTGCTCAACAGTGGTGCAGGGCGCAATACACCTCACAGAACACATTGTAAAGTCAGAAATGTATTCAGAAATACACACTCCACTCAAAGCATACAGATTTAGGATCTTAATTTGAGCCAGGTTGCTACAGCAGGAAAATAATCAATTATTTATTATTATTATTATTAATTATTATTATGATACATTTTTTTGTAAGGGAAATCAAGTCTGAAATTTCAAAGTAGAAATTTAAACTTCAGAAGCCTTTTTAAACCTAAAATAAACAATACGTTTTAGATTTTCTCCATTGCTGGAAAGTTATACTGCAACAGGGTAATCAAATTAAGATTCCACACCTGTACGGTGATGCGTTCTTTACTGACATGTCTTACTTGAATGCTCCACTTGACTCTTCCACTTGACTGTTCTACTTGACTGTTCCACTTGACTGTTCCATTACAAAAAAGTATCATCAACTGACTGTATTTAATCTAATCACATGACATTGGTGGTTGTTAGTGAAGGGTAGTGGCTCATCCAGGTTAAAAGTATGCAAAATGTCTTCAACACATACATTTTATATACTTATAGTCAGAGCTATTCAATCAAGCAATGGACTTGACTGATATTACATCAAAATAGGAAACAGATTGATTCTGCATAGTTATACTGTATAGTGAGTATGCAGATGAAAAAGCACACTTCTGATTAAACTAAATCTCTGCTCCACAATTACTTCTTATTATAAAAAATGCAATTTTGAGTGAACCGAAACCACCTGAAACAGTCTGTTTGGCTGGATAATGAAACACATCGCCATGGTGACACAGAGACACTGAGGATGGAGGGGGAGGATGTGCCTGTGCATGCGTGCGTGTGTGCGTGCGTGTGTGTAGAGTCTTTATTATCCCCAGAGGGGGCAATTCATTTTCCAGCACCTAGTAAAAACACATTGAACACATGACAATAAATATACACCAAAACAATAAATATAGCAATATGTACATAACTACCAGTACTACTACAGCTTATTGAGAAAGCTGATAGCAGCTGGCATGAAGAAGGGTTTAGACCTGTTAGTTTTAAACTTGGGGAGTCTGTATCTGTGTTCTGAGGAAAGCTGAGGAAAGGGATGCTGGGTGTCTCTCAGAATGGATGGCTGATTTCCCCTTCCACAGATAACATCCACATTGGCATCAAAACTCAGTTTGCTGTCAAGGAAAGTGCCAACCCATGGGCACAAACTGGTTGAATCAATGTTGTTCCAACATAATTTGTCAACGTATTGTGATCTGGAATCAATGTGGAAAATACATTGGAATCAAAAAGTCATCAACCAGTACTGTTTTCATCTAATTTCAACCAGCGTTGTAAGCATTGAAATTAGGGTAAAACTTCAACTTAAATACATTGTCGTAACCTGACTATCAAGTCGTGACATCAATCATAATCATCAGAACTATGTATATGTTGAAATGGTGTCGAAAAATACACATGGAAACGTAAAAAAACATTTTTCCTCCTATATTAAAATTATGTAGAATTTTAGATTTGATTAGACTTGTTTTATTTGACCTTGTTTCAATGTTGATAGTAAAAGGGTATGTTTGAATCAAAGTCATAGTTTTAACATCATGCCATCATCCTAAATATAGAGGTATATTGAAATAAAAGGAGAAGCCACAGTCCATAAACTGCTGCCTGAACAGTGACTCCTATTGGTACATAAGGAGTAACACACTTCAGTAAGAGCAAGTTTACCATCCAGATGCCAATCTCTATGCACCCTGCTTATTATTGAAAACAACCTCTGTTAATTTCAGCTGAGCTTTCATGGCAACACATTTAGATGTTGATCAGCTTCCATGGCCATTTGCTTGGACTACCTAAATAAAATGTCATCGCTGAAAGTAATTCCTCAAACTTTTCTTACACAAGCTGTATGTGAAAGTACATTTGGGATTGAGGTTGGGTTTATGCAGGCTGATTTGCCCAAGAAAGGACACCATAGCTAGGTATACCCTCATTCATCTATGTTTGATTTAACCTTTGGAAGTTAAGAAGTAGTTACCATTAGCCCTATAAATAGGAGGCCAAATTCATTATATTAATATTGGGAAGATATTTGTATTGATCATTGGTCTCCACTGGCTCACCATCTGTCAGATTCTGCTTTGGTGGCAGTGACCTCCTCCGGAAATCAATAGCCATATCCTTGGTTTTCTTGACATTAAGTTCTAACTAGGACCAGGCCCACCATTTAACAAACTCATCCACCGTGTGTGCGTGCGTGTGCGTGTTTCAGTGTGTGGGATTCATTGTGTGTGTTTCAGTGTGTGTACAGTCTCCACAGTTACTAAGCGAGATTACCAAGGGAAAGGAACGCTTATGCCTTCCAATGCATGTTTCTTAAATTACGCTTCTTGGGTCATTTCCAGGGGGAAAAGCGGGCCTGCGGCATGTCTAATTCTCCTATAATACCTCCAGAAATAGAGAATCTCTTCCAAGGCAGGAACCCAGCTCGCCTTTGTTTGACATTCTGTAAGAAGAATTACTAGAAAACTTTGAAAAGCTTCCACTCTGGGCCATATTCAATCAAACTCAATCAAACTCACTTGCGTTAACATCAAAATGTATTTTGTTTTGTTTCTAGATGCCTGAGCCCCACAAGTTTGATTGAATCCCAGCCTGTAAGCAGGCTCCTCAACTCAATTAAATCCAACTGGTATTGCGGTACTGACACAGTAGCTCAACTACTATCACAGAGTGGTTTTGGGTATTGTAAAACCCTAGCAGGTTTATATTTCAAATAATGATATTCTTTGCTCATTAAGAAGAGTTTTGAAATTAAATTCAAATAAAAGAACAGTGTCATGAATATTGTCTTAAATCTAAAAGCTGTGAAGAATTTGAAGAATTTTACTCCATTTATTTTCCCTCATACCCTTGATTATTCCAGTCATTTATGTTACCTGAAATGTACAGACAATAACCGATTTATCATAACCTACTGTAAAATATTCATATATTAAAGCAAGTTATTCAATTATAAAATGTCACATGTCAAGTTTATATTGATGCTGGCATTGAAATTAACTGAGTTTGTCGATGACTTTCCAATGTCATTGAGCTACAGTCATGGGAAAATTATCTTTAGCTCCATGCTTTTAGAATGGAGAGCCCGACCTGCTAACATAACATGGGTTATACAAGGGATGTGAGGTCCCTTACACATCCTTTAACAAGACAGTGACTACACCCAGAGGGAATTGTTTAACTCAGCTGGAAGGCTGCATGGAAAGACTGTCTCATAGGTGTCATGTCAATCATAGCAGGGGTCATGGTCTGACATTCATTTGACATGTGTTTGCGTTTTCTCAATTTCCCTCCATTTCGGAAAGGAGCTCTACTCTGTGTCCTGGAGTCAAACTAACACCCTTGGTGCACATAGATAGGCTACACCAAAGACTCATTCTGTGGTTCCTCCTGTAACCTACACTGCATAGTATGAAAGGAAAGTCAGAATTGATTTTTGTCCAATTGCTATGCACTGTTGAAGCACACAATAATAATAGCATTAATAAATAAATACATAAAATACATTGATAAATATTATTTCAGTAATGATAACACAAACACTCAATTTAATTAGGGAAACCCATGTAGCTATAGAGGCATTATTTCAGGGTAACTATAAAGGGAATCATTTATGTAATCACAATGCACAAGGTCTGTAATACAATAATAGTCTGTAGCATAGATGTCTAATTTCTAAGTAAATCCAAACATATGAGATCAAAGGTGGTAGCTAAGTACATACAACTTTATGTAATAGCTTGTTACAGTATCATTACAAAGGTTATTCAACTGCAATTACTCAGCTTAACATAGTTGAACTTGGATCAAGAACAAACAACAAGCATTTTATTTTACCCATTGGTCAGAGAGTTAGGTGAAGTGCTGGAATGTTTCTTATTGTATATCTCATATGAAATTCATATTCATATTGAAAGGTTGAAGGTCAGCGGCTTCCTTCAGCATCCACTCTCTGAATAAATGTGTATCCTTCTCAGGAGAAAACTCTCAATGGTAGGAGTCAGGGTTAATTACTTTTCAATTCCCATACAGTTGCCTCCTCTATAGAGGCCAACATATGATATACAGTGCCTTCAGAATGTATTCATACCCCTTGACTTATTCCACATTTTATGTTACAGTCTGAATTGAAAATTGATTAAATATTTGTTTTCCCTCACCCTACCCACAATCTACCCACAATAACCCATAAGGACAAAGCAAAACATTTGTTGAAAATGAAATACAGAAATATATAATTTACATAATTATTCACACCCCTGAGTCAATACAGGTTCAAATCATTGTTGGCAGTGATTACAGCTGTGAGTCTTTCTGGGTAAGTCTCTAGGGACTTTGCACACCTATATTGTACAATATTTGCACATTATTCTTTAAAAAATGATTCAAGCTCTGTCAAGTTGGTTGTCTGCCATTTTCAAGTCTTGCCATAGATTTTCAAGCCGATTTAAGTCAAAACTGTAAATAGGCCACCCAGGAACATTCAACGTTGTCTTGGTAAGCAACTCCAGTGTATATTTGGCCTTGTGTTTTAGGTTATTGTCCTGCTGAAAGGGGAATTTGTCTACCAGTGTATGTTGGAAAGCTGACTGAACCAGGTTTTTCCCTAGGATTTTGCCTGTGTATAACTTTAGTCTACTTTTTTTTATCCTAAAGAACTCCATAGTCCTTGCCGATGACAAGCATACCCATAACATGATGCAGCCACTACCATGCTTGAAAATATTAAGAGTAGTACTCAGTGATGTGTTGTGTTGGATTTGCCCAAACATAAAGCTTTGTATCCAGGACATAAAGTTACATTTCTTTGCCAAATTCTTTGCAGTTTTACTTTAGTGCCTTCTTGCAAACAGGATGGATGTTTTGGAATGTTTTTATCCTGTACAGGATTTCTTCTTTTCATCCTGTCAATTAGGTTAGTATTGTGGAGTTACTGCAATGTTGTTGATCCATCCTCCAGTTTTCTCCTATCACAGCATTGAACTCTGTAACTGTTTCAATGCCTCCGTTGGCCTCATGGTGAAATCCCTCCTCTCGGGCAACTGAGTTAAGAAGGACGCCTGTATCTTTGTAGTGACTGGGTTTATTGATACACCATCCAAAGTGTAATTAATCACTTCACCATGCTCAAAGAAATATTCAATGTCTGCTTTTAAAATGTTGACCCATCTACCAATAGGTGGCCTTCTTTACGAGGCATTGGAAAACCTCCCCGGTCTTTGTGGTTGAATCTGTGCTTGAAATTCACTGCTTGACTTAAGAGACCTTACAGATAATTGCATGTGTGGGGTACAGAGATGAGGTAATTACAAAATAATGTTAAGCACTTTTATTGTACACAAAGTGAGTCCATGCAACTTATTTTCTGACTTTTTACTCCTGAACGTATTTATGCTTGCCATAACAAAGGGGTTGAATACTTGTTAACTCAAGACATTTCAGCATTTTCATTTTTAATTAAATTGTAAAAAATTCTAAAAACATAATTCCACTTAGACATTATGGTGTTTTAAGTGTAGGCCTGTGACACAAAATTTCGATTTTATCCATATTAAATTCAGGCTGTAACACAATAGAATTTGGATAAAGTCAAGGGGTGTGAACACTTTCTGAAGTCATTGTATAATGCACTCTGCTCTGATTCCTTGTAAGCGTAGAAGGTTGTAATAATATATTGCACAGTTTAAATCTTATGAGGCAGGAGAAAAGAAGACACAACACTGGTAACCCAGCCAAAGTAAGGAACACACTATGCTGTATGTCTGAAAGTGATACACTAGAGACAATTGAAAACAATTAGTTTCAGACAGACACCATTGGGAATATAAAGTAATATCAAGACCATTTTCAAAAGCAGATGGTTTTAAAACTCTCAACATGCTCTTGCTCTAATATTCTTGACATATATCATCATGGCTGAAAATGTGTTCTTATTGGAGGTCATATATGACATTTATATAAAGCAATTATGCTATCATGTACTGTGTCAGGAAAAACATGCCATGGATTCAAATTCTTGCTGTGCATAGACATAGACATCATGACTTTCTTTCGCTTTCTCTGACAATGTCCCTCTAGCAATTACCTGCCATGAAACAAAATACGGTATTTCAGGTGCCGTCTGCATGTATTCCTATCTAGAAAGGTTAGCACCTCGGTTAGATGGAAAAAGAAAGAATACTATAGATGTTCTGCTTTTTCTGACGGTGTCCTTTTAGTCTTTTCTTGCTCACTTAATGTCAGTTTTGACGTTTTACCATCAAAATGCTGCTGCTCTCAGATGTTTTATTCAAATCCTTCCATCTAAGAGATCTCTGAAAAAATGAAGAAACCTTCATTCAAGCCCAGGCGGATAAAACACACGGGGCTAATCAGGATGGCCTACTTTTCCTGTCTTCATTTTTCAGCCCTCCTGACAGACTTTTTAATTACATTTTTTTTTAATCCTCTGAATTTACATGAGGAGTGAGGACTAGATCCTACTGTCACTGTGAGTTTTTAAATTTAGGTGGATTTTGGAAACAATGTGCATATTTTAAGGAAAACACAATTAGATGTATTTATACAACCTGTAAGAAGTTGGATGATTTCATGATCAAGCTGGGAAATGTACAGTACCAGTCAAAAGTTTAGACACACTTACTCATTCAGGGGTTTTTCTTTATTTTTAATTTTTTTTTATATTGTAGAATAATAGTGAAGATATCAACAACTATGAAATAGCACATATGGAATCATGTAGCAACCAAAAAAGTGTTAAACAAATCAAAATATATGTTATATTTGAAATTCTTCAAAGTAGCCACCCTTTGCCTTGACGACAGCTTTGCACACTTGGGATTCTCTCAACCAGCTTCATGAGGTGGTCACCTGGAATGCATTTCAATTAACAGCTATGCCTTGTCATAGGTTCATTTGTGGAATGTATTTCCTTCTTAATGCATTTGAGCCAATCAGTTGTGTTGTGACAAGGTAGGGGTGGTATACAGAAGATAGCCCTAGTTGGTAAAAGACCAAGTCCATATTATGGCACGAACAGCTCAAATAAGCAAAGAGAAACGACAGTCCATCATTGCTTTAAGACATGAAGGTCAGTCAATACGGAACATTTCAAGAACTTTGAACGTTTCTTCAAGTGCAGTCGCAAAAACCATCAAGCACTATGATGAAACTGGCTCTCATGAGGACCGCCACAGGAAAGGAAGACCCAGAGTTACCTCTGCTGCAGAGGATAAGTTCATTAGAGTTACCAGCCTCAGAAATTGCAGCCCAAATAAATGCTTCACAGAGTTCAAGTAACAGACACATCTCAACATCAACTGTTCAGAGGAGACTGCGTGAATCAGGCCTTCTTGGTCCAATTGATGCAAAGAAATCACTACTAAAGGACACCAAAAAGAAGAAGAGACTTGCTTATGCCAAGGAACACGAGCAATGACATTAGACCGGTGGAACTCTGTCCTTTGCTCTGATGTGTCCAAATTTGAGATTTTTGGCTCCAACCGCCGTGTCTTTGTGAGACACAGAGTAGGTGAATGGATGATCTCCACATGTGTGGTTCCCACCGTGAAGCAGGAGGTGTGATGGCGTGGGGGTGCTTTGTTGGTGACACTGTCTGTGATTTATTTAGAATACAAGGCACACTTGACCAGCGTGGTTACGACAGCATTCTGCAGCGATACGCCATCCCATCTGGTTTGCGCTTAGTGTGTATCCAAACTTTTGACTGGTACTGTATATTAATGGGGTTTTCAGGGAGAAGTTGAGGACATACTTTGTCATGCTTTTCAATGATTTGGGTGGTGGGCAAACCAAACCTTTGCATTATCTGGTGGTGTCTCTCCCATAAACTTTTTTCAATTGAAATTCTTCAATTCTGTGGAATCTGAATTCTGATTGAACTCTACCAATCATGTGCATATACAGAAAGGTAATAAGAAATCATTGAGCTATTGCAACTGTAACCAAACTGTAATAATGTGACTTAATTCCTTTTTTGACAGTCATGTTCCTTGGAAATATAATTCCCCCTACACTCTGTGCCAGCACAATGTTATGTGACATGCTCATCATGACACAACACATATGTCAGTCTACACTCTCCCACCTCGTTTCCTCCATCCATCAGCCAGTTTGGGTAAACATTCAGAGTGGCCAGGCACATGGAAATACAGCTGTCAATAGACACAATTTAATTTCTCTGAGCACAACAGCGGTTTACACAATGGTAACACCGTTCAAAACAGAACGTTCGCCAAGCCGGTAGAGATAAACTGTTACCACTGGGAAATTGGACAGTAAAACGAAGGGAGGATGTCATAACAAGATATCCAATTGATTGACATTAGTGTCAGGGCATATGTGACGGCTGTTGGGCACACAGTTGCAGAAATGCCACAAAGTGCACACTACTTTCAATGGTGCCAGGACATGTCCAGTACACAGCAGCAGAATTTGTATAATGGCTGCTAGTTCTGAGAGACTGGTCCTCTGACTCTGACTGTTCCTTCTGTCAACACATTTAATGGAGTTATGGTTGGTTTGGTTAATTTGTAATTCTATCAAATCTATGTTGACTGAAGGATCAATTATTCCGAATCACAAAATATTGGAATAAAGCCACACTACGCAACCTGAGTTATCATGTCATCATATGTGTATACACTATGCCAATAGAAAGAGACAGGCCATCGACAACATCCACATTATTGTCAACGGT
This sequence comes from Oncorhynchus kisutch, assembly GCF_002021735.2. Classification (NCBI taxonomy): domain Eukaryota; kingdom Metazoa; phylum Chordata; class Actinopteri; order Salmoniformes; family Salmonidae; genus Oncorhynchus; species Oncorhynchus kisutch. The sequence continues at coordinate 27,485,189 of NC_034203.2, read as the reverse complement.
CTTGCTTGTGACAACAGGACAATGTGAGTTTAGAAACATGACCAACTACCGAGCTGCTGTCTTGGGGAATACGAAATAACAGAAAGGTGGCATGAGGAACAACCTAGCTGATAATCCTTAGCACATTAAATCCAAAGTAATGCGAAAAAGTCTGGGAGAAAAAGTCAGTGGGGAGTCGACTAGTGAGAGAAAATATAGTAATAAGAAACGCTGTAAGGCCTCATTCTATAATGTACTGTACAGTCAGACAAGAAAACACAACATCTAATCAGATAATTGAGAATTGAGTCCTGAAATAGAGAGAATAAATTCCCTGCCTGTTTATGTCACAGAAAAATGATAACAGTGTAATTTCGATTTAAGGACATAATAACATTTCAGGAGGGTCTGGTCCAGGCTTAACCTTCAATCAGATATGGGGAATATATCTATCCTAAGTAAATGTTGGCATGCAGTGCATTCCAGAATGAACAGCATATTACCAACCACAAGCGATAACCAAGGCAACATATTTCGTAGAGTGTTCACTCTCAGATAGGGTCTAGTAATGGATATATTTGTTGATTTAAAACATTATTGGACGATATCAGATATGTTTCCATTCCCAGCAACATTCCTAAAGTTGTCTATCAGGGCCTTGTTAATGTCATCCCAATGTCAGGAGTAAAGTTTATTCTCCTATACCACGTCCATCCTTTAAAACAGTTTAAAAGGGTAGCTGAACAACAACAAAAACTATGTTTGAAAACAGCCTATTTTGCATCAATATTAGTCAGAAACAATGATTCTACTGTAAAAATGTACCACAAAGTATAAATAGCATATTTTTGGTCATAATCTTCAAAACAGAGATTTAAAAGATTCAGGGAAGCTGTTACATTCCTAGTTCCATTGGTTAATTGAAGGTTGGGTTTTGATTTAGATCATGTCCACTTGCCCACTAACACGGGAAGATAACGCCAAGGGTAAATTGTCATGCACGGAGAAACACCATAGCTGATTGCACTCTATCCAATCGTAGGGCAAAGCCGACAGACCTGCCCACAACAAACTTGTTTACATTAGTACATTAGACAACACGTCGCCAATGTTGTGTAGAAAGAACACTTGGTGGCCTCCAGGGTGGCTCTGGGTTCGAGCCCAGGCTCTGTCGCAGCCGGCCGCGACCGGGAGGTCCATGTTATGAAGCAGTGGCCCCTAAGCCCTTTATGGAGGGGCCACTTGTTGATGTGTTTGATAGGGATCACTCACAAAATTACAATTGAGACAGTGCGCAGTTGCTTCAACACCCATTTGTGAGCATCTTGTGACCTGTTTTGTAACATGATTAAACACTGCCAGACAGATGCACACTTCCCTAAGATAGAAAAACAAAATGGCACTTTTGCCACTCGCCAGTGACTTGATAAGCTGATTTAGCTAAAGTGGCCAGCCTGTATGTGCCTGCTCGCTACTAGCTAGCTTCATTGACAAAGACAGTCAGGTCCAAAATTATTGGCACTCTTGATAAATATGAGCAAAAAAGTATAAAATATATAATACTAATACTAATAATACGGAACTATAGCGTATGCTCAAAAGAAATATAGGTGTTAAAATGAATACCTTTCAATACCTCAACTTGCGAGGATAACGGCATTGAGCCTTTTTCTAAAATGTTTTTAGAAAGGATCTTAGACCATTCCTCCATACAGAATCTGTCCAGATCCTTAATATCCTTCATCTCTGCTTATGGACGGCCCTCTTCAATTCAAACCACAGGTTTTTAATGGGGTTCAAGTCCAGAGACTGATGGCCATTGCAAAATGTTGATTTTGTGATCAATTAACCATTTCTTTGTGGATTTTGACGTGTGTGTGGAGTTATTGTCTAGTTAAATAAAGGTTACATTTAAAAAATATATATAATAATTGTCTGGCAGAAGATACACTTGCAGCCAAGTTTCAGCCTCCTGGCAGAGGCAACCAGGTTTTTGACTAAAATATCCTGATACTGGGTAAAGTTAGATCCACCACCATATTTTACAGTAGGTATGGGGTTCTTTTCTATTTATGCATATTTCTTTCGGAAGCCAACACACCACCGGTGTGAGTGGCCAAAGAGCTCTATTTTCATGTCATCAGACAATAGCCCCAGTTCGAATCCAAGCATTTACGTTTGTTGGATGACTTGAAAATAGAGCTCTTTGGCCACGCACACCAGCTTGCAGTGAGTGCGTCACACACACAAACCCACACACACACACACATGACACACCAGTCTACATACTAATGTATGCGGTCTACGTATGTCATGTGAGGCATGCGCTATTGCAAACTCTCCTCATAACATTTCCCAGCCAACAATGAGGACACTTCTTGCCTGGCAGAGGAGTTATGTCTCCTGTTTTGCTTGAAGGGCCCCTTAGGTGGGACCAGGCTTTGATATATGCTCTTTTCCAGCTGACTCTAACACCACTTCAAGTCTCCTATGTAGTAATAAGTAACATAGTTAACCATTTCCTCTAAAAACCAGTGCACACCAGGAGCTTTTCTAAGTCAGTGTTAAAGTTGCAGACATCATATGTGATATTGAAAGGGACAAACTGCTAGATCTGAAAAGTTAAACTATGTAGGCCTAGATACGAGAGAAACTCAGACACATAGACACACACACACACACACACACACACACACACACACACACACACACACACACACACACACACACACACACACACACACACACACACACACACACACACACACACACACACACACACACACACTCGCGCGCGGGCATCCCGGCATGCCACTTCCTCATCTCCTGCTGCTCTGTCCTTAAACCCCTTCCCCCTCCATGCAGAGAGTAGTCACATCACTGTTTAACTCTTTGTCATGGTAATAACACTAAGCCTCACTGTCCCCCATTTTGCTTGTCAACTTGCGTTTATTTTGCTTTCCTTTTCTTTTTTCCCCCAGTATGTTCTATCTGGTTTTTGCGGGTATGTATACGTGCCCCCCTCCTCCTCCTCCTCTTCTCACAATCGTGGAACCAATTATATTATCCCTCCAACCATTTCAAATTCTGACAAAAAGGACCACAAAACTCTATTCTCTACCCCAGCAAGTTTCTCACCTTTTCTAACCTTCTCTCAAGAGCTGCTAAAAAATAGAATTTATTTCTCTCTCCCCCTCACTCTTTCTCTCCCGGCTGTCTTTCATTCTGCTATGTGAAGGCTTTCTTGACAGTGCGCAGAACAGACTTTGTGAAACCTACATACCGCTGTGTGACACATTATCGGGTGTACTCTGCTACTGCAGTGTGATGGCTGCCTAGAGATCCCAGTTGTATTGTGTTAGCCCCAGGCCATCCATTGTTTCCCACTGCAGCATTGCTTCAGGCTAATCCCTGGGCCCCTCTCTTGGGCTGAGAGACAGGCTAGCATCAGCAACTCTTATTTCAGTCATTCATTTCACATTCAATGACTTTCAATAACATTATCTTATATCACTGCTACACAATTACATTGTTTATAATTACCACTACTATATCTGATACCTCTATTACTACCACAACTAATACCGAATGATGATTCCAACCACATATTTTTGTTACTAATAGATGTTTGTGTAAGTGATTTTTGTGCATCAAACTGTATTATAGGGGTTTGGATGTGTCTGTAGAAGTCTCACTGCAGCAGGTGTGACTGGCTAGCAATCTCTCTGCTCCTCTGCTTCCATACCTTTTCAAATTGCACAGTGAACGAATGAATGATCATTACATATTGCACATGTATGAAATTGTTCTTTCATCTCCTCCAAGCCAGCTGCTTTTTTCAGCAAGACGAGATTTTTATTTTTCAAGTCAACACTTACAGTACAATTAATTTGCTTTGATACAAATTCGATGCCATAGAGATTGTCCATATTCAATTCCATTAATTTCATAGGAAAAGTGTGTCTCAGTTGGTAGAGCATGACGCTTGTAATACAAGGGTTGTGGGTTCGATTCCCATGGGGGACCAGTATGAAAATGGATGCAATTTCTACTGTAGGTAGCTCTGGATAAGAGTGTCTGCTAAATGACTAACATGTAAATGTGTCCATTGAAGTGGTAGCTTCTGAGAAAGAGCTGAGGGGAAGAAATAGAAAGATATCCTTGGTGGGTAATGTTATGGGTCTGATTGAAATTCCAGCGGTTCATTCAAAGCTGTCCTCGGTTTCTCCTGAAAAGCAGCTCTATGTAATTACTGTAACCACACTTTAAAAAGCAATATTGCTGTCAAATATTCCCCAAGAATATTGGTTGAAGAGAGCAACTCTGTCTGATGCCCTGAAGTGAACATCTTGACAGGCATGCCCCCCCTCCCCCTCCCCGAGCAAGGTGCCCTCTGAGAGTACATGTGATGATACTTATTAAATCACCTTCCTAATACAAGTTGTAGTTAAGAGCTCAAAAGAATGATACAGTGCAGCTGCACCCACACTCATTTTGGTGTCATCTGAATCGGGAATAAATAAAAACATTCAGACTGCAATTATGCTGTCAGCATCAGCAATACCCACCATATTCAATTGATGGGTTTCTCCAAGGTAGGCTACACAAAACAAGGATAGACAAGGACTGTGTGTGCTAGGTTTGACATGAAAAGAGCATCATTGCTCAGGGACGTCATCGCCGGATTTCATATACTTTCAAACTGTTTCATATCAGTCATGTTTATTGGTCAGTTGACTTTGACTGTTTGTGTCAATGTGTTATATTCTTAGGTGTGAAGCTTTTGTGTGTTTTGCAATGAGGCTCTCCACATCTCTCATGGCAACCTGGACTCAGAGGTAGACATAACATAGTAAATGTAAATATGTCTCCTTCCGTTTAGTATGATATGTTACGTTTCATATGGTTTGGTATGTATGAATTTGTGGATGTCCATCATCCATTTCATATGATATGTTATGAATTACAATTCATATGATAGGTTACACATTTCTAATCGTACAATATGTTACAAATTTGCAAAACGTATGATATGTTATGAAATGCTAGGTGGCTAACATTAGCTAGGCTAGGGGTTTGGGTTAGGGGCTAGAGTTAAGGTTAGGTTTAGGGGTTAAGGTTAAGGTTAGGTATGTGATGTGATGGAACACGCAACCTTTGAGTAACCTTCTGCGTTGTGTAACTATATCAAACGCAACATACAGCAAAATACTAATTTGAGTGTCACAGATTTACATTTACTATGTCTTTGAGGCCAGGCTGCTCAATTCAAATAGCTGATTGAGAACCTTTTTTACTGAAGAATGTGTTTTGTTTTCTATGATTTGGTTTTGCTTTTAATGTATTGACATGAATATTGAGGTGTATGTAAAGTACAATTCAAAAGTTGGGACACACCTACTCAAGGGATTGTCTTTACTTGACTATTTTCTACATTGTAGAATAATAGTGAAGATATCAAAACTATGAAATAACACACATGGAATCATGTAACCAAAAAAGTGTTAAATAAATCAAAATATATTTTAGATTATAGATTCTTCAAAGTAGCCACCCTTTGCCTTGATGACAGCTTTGCATTCTCTTGGTATTCTCTCAACCAGCTTCACGAGGAATGCTTTGCCAACAGTCTTGAAGGAGTTCCCACATATTCTGAGCCCTGGTTGGCTGCTTTTCCTTCACTTTATTGTCCAACTCATCCCAAACCATCTCAATTGGATTGAGGTCGGGTGATTGTGGAGGACAGGTCATCTGATGCAGCACTCCATCACTCTCCTTCTTGGTCAAATAGCCCTTACTGTACACAGCCTGGAGGTGTGTTTTGGGTCATTGTCCTGTTGAAAAACAAATTATAGTCCCAATAAGTGCAAACCAGATGGGATGGTGTATCACGGTAGAATGCTGTGGTAGCCATGCTGGTTAAGTGTTCCTTGAATTCAAAATAAATCACAGACAGTGTCACCAGCAAAGCACCCCAACACCATCACACCTCCTCCTCCATGCTTCACGGTGGGAACCACACATGCAGAGATCATCCATTCACCTACTCTGCATCTCATAAAGACATGGCTGTTGGAACCACAAATCTCAAATTTGGACTCATCAGACAAAAGGACAGATTTCCACCAGTCTAATGGCATTGCTCTTGTTTCTTGGCCCAAGCAAGTCTCTTCTTATTATTGGTGTCCTTTGGTAGTGGTTTCTTTGAAGCAATTTGACCATGAATCCCTGATTCACGCAGTCTCCTCTGAACAGTTGATGTTGAGATGTGTCTGTTACTTGAATTCTGTGAAGCATTATTTGGGCTTCAATCTGAGGTGCAGTTAACTGTAATGAATTTATCCTCTGCAGCAGAGGATACGTTCATTAGGGTCTTCCTTTCCCATGGTGGTCCTCAAGGCAAAGGGTGGCTACTTTGAAGAATATTAAATATAAAATATATTTGGATTTATTTAACACTTCTTTGGTTACTACATTATTCCATATGTGTTATTTCATCGTTTTGATGTCTTCACTATTATTCTACAATGTAGAAAATAGTCAAATAAAGAAAAACCATTGAATGAGAAGGTGTGTCCAAACTTTTGAACGGTACTGTATGTTGATGTATATAGTATATTGATGTGTTTTGATGTATATTGAAGTGTATACAGGGCTCATCTGTAAAAGAGATTGGTCTCAGCATGTCTCACTGTTAAAATAAAGGTTAACTAAATACCAGAAAATAAATGTTCTTAGTGTTTGGATTCCATTCATCAAAATAGTTATACTGACAAGATATTTATGGCTTAGATTTACACTTGGTCTGTCTTCAATAATAACTATGTTAAGCTATAATACAATAAGATAGAAAGCTTTCGTCAGAGACAGCTCAGGAAAATATAAATCATATTTGGTGGTCGAGCAAGTCGTATGGCGGGGGGATATAGGCCAGATGAAACACGGCACCTATGCCATATATTAGAGGATGTCTCTTCATATCAAAATACCAAAATACCACAAGCCATGAAGCATTCACAGCTGTGAGCCTTTAAGAGGCGATTTAATCATTCCAAACTATGGCTGCTGGGAGGTGAAACGGCTGTCCATTAACCATAGTGACAAACTTGTACAACGTGAAATGAAAAGGAGCCGGTTGACCGTCGTCAGTCTCGTCTTTTGTTTCAGTGATTTTATTTCCTCTATCTAGCCGCATTACATCCCTTCACTACCACCACTTCTCTTTCTACACCACAATTTATGGCAAAGGGTATGAGGATATTTTATGTTCAGAATGATGATTCCCTTGACTAAGATCTAGGAAGGACATTACAGGTTGATCTATGCCAGAGGAGAGGAGAATGCAAAATCAGCCAAAATGTTTGGCGCACTGCTGGTGTTATCAAAAACGAATAAAGGAACACATTCAATAAAGGAACACATTCAGGCATTCAGAAATTCGCACTGAATCCAATATGTGTCGTAACACTGTAATTACTGTAGTAATAATGCTGTTAGGAACAGAATTCATTAATTGCTTTTATTTTGATGAAATGGAGCTTTGTTAAATTATTTTCCATTCAGTGCTTTTTAGATCACTAATGATAAACCTATATTCAATACCCATAAAACCCAAATGAACACATGAACTGTTCTCAGTATGAGAACATTTCCATAGCATATCATGATACTGGCTTGTGCATAATCACAAGAGATGCGTTTGAAGAAGAGTTGCCTTGAAGATGTTGTTTTACCCTACCAGTCTGTGTACCATCCTCTGGGGGGCAGTAGAGACATCGCCACCCCCTTTCATCTCCTCTCCTGGCTGCTGGAAGGGAAGGGAAGGGAAGGAAGGGAATGGGGTAAGGTCAGACGGGATTTAAGCTTGGCTTACCACCACGTGTGTCTCTACTAGCCCAGTCTTGCTTTAAGGCACAGATTATCCCCCCACACTGGCTACTGTTACAGAAAACCTTTGTGTCTTTATGGCACAGCAGCTCCTTGCTAACACGCTGATTGGACGCCTCGCCTATACTATATCTATCCTACGTTGACTTGCATATTTATGGAACTGCTGCCTTTCCTCTTTATTGTCCAATAAATGCATTAATGGGGAGGGGATTAAAAAAGAGCAACTTACTCATAGCAAGATTTAGCGGCAAGGCAGGTGGGCGGGCGGCAGACATAAGGCCGATAACCTCTTCTAAGGTCCTGCAGTGATAAAATATTTAAAAAATAACCAGGATATGTTTTTTGTTTCTAAATGCACATAATTTGAACGCTTAGCAGGCCACCTATACATCAGACCATTACTGTTTAAATGAAACAATCATGGCATAAACGAGACACTGGTCTGGTCTGCTCTGGTCTGCTCTGGTCTCCCAGTGACTGGGCTGGTGAGGTAGCTGGGTAGGAGCATGTAGCCTGATTCTGTTAATGATTTGGCTCTGTGGAAACACAGGCAGTCAGATGTAGGCTAGGCTCAGGCTGAGAGAGAAATGTTCCATTGAATGAAAAATGAAATCCACTCATGTTTCCTGTAGAATTCAGGGGGAGAGAAACCTTAGACAGACGGCACAAAAACTAAAGTCTGTATGGAAATTAATTACACTTGACTCGTCTCAGTGTGAAAACTGCACCACTTATGAATTCATTACTTCTGTTCGGTCCTTTGAAAAGCGAAACAGCAGTATGGAACACTTGAACAAAGAATACAAACAAACCGATTGAAGGAGTCCGTGTAAATCTTTGTATCAACAGACAAACACAACAAGTTACTTTTTTGTTGTTGTAAAATGATACTGTAATCAGTGTTGTCTCGGGAACATGCTCAGGTCAGGCATTGATGTTTTTGTCTTCATTTTCCACTTTCCACTGATGCATTCATAGCACAGGCAGGCAAAATAAGGAAGCTCAAGTACAATTGCCTATCAACAAATGAAAAACATTACCCACATATTTCTGGTCGATTGAGTAGACAGACTCTGCTATTGTTCTATAGGTTGGGTTGATGGAGAGAGAGAGAAGTCTCAGGAAGGCCCCAGGAGGCCTGGACTGTTAGTCCCATGCAGCAGTAGAAATGGCCTGGGTGGAAGTCATTCAGCAGTGGCCTCCGTCTGGCATGTTACCCAGAGCACATCCTGTGGGAGCGGGAGCTTTGGAGCGGGCAGCTCGGCCACATCAAACAATGGCTTTTTGTTGTAAACAAAGCCAGGGCAGCTTGCCTGGCTCTCTCTCTCGCTCCCCCTCCCTCCCTCCTCCCGGTCCGGATCCAGTCTGCCCCTATAATTCCGTACTGTCAGACAAAACGCAACACCGCCCGGTGCTCCCTCCACAAGTCCTTCCATTCTGTTTGTATTTGTACACAAGACCGCAAACTTGGCAGTTAAACAAACAAATACAAATGCCTTGACTCCAGTTTCAAAAGCAGGATGAAAAGGAAAGTGAACATGTCTGTCCAAAGAGAATATGGTTCAAACTCATCTTCCAGAGCAGGTGTTGGTGCTTTTTTAATATGCATTGAAATACAATGCTCATGTGTCTGTTTATTAATAATCTTTTACCACAGTTGTGACCCCATACACTTCCTTTAGGTGGTATCCCATCCATGCATGACAGAAAATATATATTTTTCTGTAGTAATGGAAAAGTTTAAATACATAAAAATGTTTTAAGGAAGACTCTATATGATGAATTTGGACACTTGGTATTTCTCACTTGCCTGATGACTGAATTCTTCTGCTGCTTTATGTTCGCTACATACTTCAGTCTGAGACTGTCATCATTGAAGTTGTTTGTGGTGACGTCAAAATGAGGGGTGTTGTACAAAAAAAAAAGGATCAGCGATTGGATCATCTCTAACCAATTAGAGTATCAAAGCCAATGACGAATTTTCAAACCGCTGCTTTACCCACGTGTGTTCTGGCTCTGGCCAACCCATCGTTTTCTGGGAGCAATCAGAACGGTTAGAATGTGTTTGCGTTCTAGAAATCCTCGGATTTCGGAGAAGAAATGTTTGCGGGTGTGGCATTTGGCCAGAGCATTGAATTTGGGTAGCAAGGCAGATATCTCATATCTTCACATCTCACATTTACTGGAAGGATATTCTTATTCTCCACACATGACTAGGCAAATTGGACAGTGAGTACAGTCTCAGTGGCAGCAGGCACACTGTGTCCTTGAGGTATTTCTGTGCACAGGAGTTTGGTGGCACCTTAATTGGGGAGGATGGACTCGTAGCAATGGCTGGAGTGGAATTAGTGGAATGGGGAGTACAACAAACCCATGGTTTCCATGTGTTTGATGCCATTCCATGCCATTCCATTTATTATGACCCGTTCTCCCCCTTGGCCATTACTATGAACCGTCCTCCCTTCAGCAGCCTCAACTGTTTCTGTGGTATTATTATGTTGCTCCTTTTTACCAGCGACACTCTGGGAGCAGTTATGTCAACTGTGTTGCAATAAAGGCTGTCTTGTCACGTTCTGACCATAGTTCTTTTGTGTTTTCCTTGTTTTAGTGTTGGTCAGGACGTGAGCTGGGTGGGCATTCTATGTTGTGTGTCTAGTTTGTCTATTTCTATGTTTGGCCTGATATGGTTCTCAATCAGAGGCAGGTGTTAGTCATTGTCTCTGATTGGGAACCATATTTAGGTAGCCTGTTTTGTGTTGGGATTTGTGGGTGGATGTTTCCTGTCTTCCTGTGTTTTCTGCACCCGATAGGGCTGTATCGGTTTTGCCACGTTTATTGTTTTGTAGTTTGTTCATGTTAAGTGTCTCTTATTAAAGAACCATGAACTTCAACCACGCTGCGTTTTGGTCCTCCTCTCCTTCCCAGGAAGAAAGCCGTTACAGAACCACCCACCACAACAGGACCAAACGGCGTGGTGAAAAGCAACAACAGCAGGAGAGGCAGGAGCAGCAGCAACAGCAAGAGAGGCAGAACTATTTGGAAAAATGGACTTGGGAGGAGATCCTAGAAGGGAAAGGACGCTGGGCACAGCCAGGAGAATATCGTCGCCCCAAGGAAGAGCTGGAGGCAGCGAAGGTGGAGAGGCGCTGGTATGAGGAGGCAGCATGGCGGCGTGGATGGAAGCCCAAGAGTCAGCCCCAAAAATGTATTGGGGGGGGGGTACACAGGAAGTGTGGCGAAGCCAGGTAGGAGACCTGCGCCAACTTCCTGTGCTTACCGGAGGGCGAGAGAGACCGGGCAGGCACCGTGTTATGCTGTGGAGCGCACGGTGTCCCCAGTGCGGGTGCATAGCCCGGTGCGGTACATACCAGCTCCTCGTATTGGCCGGGCTAGAGTGGGCATCGAGCCAGGTGTCATGAAGCTGGCTCTACGCATCTGGTCTCCAGTGCGGCTCCTTGGGCCGGCGTACATGGCACCAGCCTTACGCATGGTGTTCCCGCTTCGCCTGCACAGCCCAGTGCGGGCTATTCCACCTCGCCGCACTAGCAGGGCGACCGGGAGCATTCAACCAGGTAAGGTTGGGCAGGCTCGGTGCTCAAGAGCTCCAGTGCGCCTGCACGGTCCGGTCTATCCAGTACCACCTCCACGCACCAGCCCTCCGGTGGCAGCTCCCCGCACTCGCCCTGAGGTGCGTGTCCTCGGCCCAGTGCCGGCACCACGCACCAGGACTACAGTGCGCCTCGTGTGTCCAGCGCTGCCAGAGCTTTCCTCCTCTCCAGCGCTGCTAGATTCTCCCATCTGTCCAGAGCTGCCAGAGTCTCCCATCTGTTCAGAGCTGCCAGAGTCTCCCGTCTGTCCAGAGCTGCCAGAGTCTCCCGTCTGTCCAGAGCTGCCAGAGTCTCCCGTCTGTCATGAGCCGCCAGAGTCTCCCGTCTGTCATGAGCCGCCAGAGCCGCCAGTCTGCAGGGAGCCGCCAGAGCCGCCAGTCTGCAGGGAGCCGCCAGAGCCGCCAGTCTGCAGGGAGCCGCCAGTCTGCAGGGAGCCGCCAGAGCCGCCAGTCTGCAGGGGAGCCGCCAGAGCCGCCAGTCAGCCAGGATCTTCCAGAGCCGCCAGTCAGCCAGGATCTTCCAGAGCCGCCAGTCAGCCAGGATCTTCCAGAGCCGCCAGTCAGCCAGGATCTTCCAGAGCCGCAAGTCAGCCAGGATCTCCCAGAGCCGCCAGTCAGCCAGGATCTCCCAGAGCTGCCAGTCAGCCAGGATCTCCCAGAGCCGTCAGTCAGCCAGGATCTGCCAGAGTCGCCATTCAGCCAGGATCCGCCAGAGCCGCCATTCAGCCAGGATTCGCCAGAGCCGCCATTCAGCCAGGATCCGCCAGAGCCGGCAGTCAGCCAGGATCCGCCAGAGCCGGCAGTCAGCCAGGATCTGCCAGAGCCACCAGTCTGCAGGGAGCCGCCAGAGCCGCCAGTCAGCCAGGATCTTCCAGAGCCGTCAGTCAGCCAGGATCCGCCAGAGCCGCCATTCAGCCAGGATCCGCCAGAGCCGCCATTCAGCCAGGATCCGCCAGAGCCGCCATTCAGCCAGGATCCGCCAGAGCCGCCAGTCCGCCAGGATCCGCCAGAGCCACCAGTCTGCAGGGAGCCGCCAGAGCCGCCAGTCAGCCAGAATCTTCCAGAGCCGCCAGTCAGCCAGGATCTTCCAGAGCCGCCAGTCAGCCAGGATCTTCCAGAGCCGCCAGTCACCCAGGATCTTCCAGAGCCGCCAGTCAGCCAGGATCTCCCAGAGCCGCCAGTCAGCCAGGATCTCCCAGAGCCACCAGTCCACCAGGATCCGCCAGAGCCGCCATTCAGCCTGGATCTGCCAGAGCTGCCATTCAGCCAGGATCCGCCAGAGCAGCCAGTCAGCCAGTCAGCCAAGAGCCGCCAGTCAGCAAGGATCCGCCAGAGTTGCCAGTCAGCCAGGATCCGCCAGAGCCGCCATTCAGCCTGGATCTGCCAGAGCTGCCATTCAGCCAGGATCCGCCAGAGCCACCAGTCAGCCAGGATCCGCCAGAGTCGCCAGTCAGCCAGGATCCGCCAGAGTCGCCAGTCAGCCAGGATCCGCCAGAGCCGCCAGTCAGCCAGGATCCGCCAGAGCCGCCAGTCAGCCAGGATCCTCCAGAGACGCCAGTCAGCCAGGATCCTCCAGAGCCGCCAGTCAGCCAGGATCCGCCAGATCCGCTAGTCAGCCAGGATCCGCCAGAGCCGCCAGTCAGCCAGGATCCACCAGAGCCGCCAGTCAACTAGGATCCGCCAGAGCCGCCAGTCAGCCAGGATCCGCCAGAGCCGCCAGTCAGCCAGGAATCCCAAAATGTGTTAAGTGATGAAAACCAATTTAGCTAGTTGTGCCAGACATTTTATAGATAAAAGGATAAGTAGTGTATGGTTTCCAGCTGTGTGCATTCTTTTCTCCTTACAGAAAACAACAGCTGATTCAAATGGGGTGTGGCGGATTTTAAAACACTTCCACGGTAACTATCGAAAGGATACTCTTGTTCATCTTCTGCAGAAGTAGGTAAATGAGGAGGGGAGCATACTCCTTGGTTCGCCTACTAACGAGGAGAGGACGGGACTTCTGCCCAATTGAGAATTTCCCCGGCTTTAGACTTCTACCATAGAGCCTTAGAAGGCTCAGTGTCCACTATGACTAATGCGCTACACTCCACTCACCATGAAACTAGACGTAATAGCTACCCCCAAGGTGTTGCAGCAACATTGTCAGTTCATATTGAAAATCCCTCTTGGGATCAGAACAGGCTTTTGAAACAAATTCACAACGCTGCAACAAACTGCCACCCTGCTATTTCAGCTCAGTGCCACCAGCGTTGCCTGCCTCTCATGTAGCTGGGTGGTAGGGAATCAAAGGTGACAATGTGATATGTTTTCACAGTGTGACACTTCAGCTTATCCCATGATTAGCGCCATATTGCCGCTAGGAGTGCTGCTTGGATCTCAGATAGTATATTAGGGAGATCAACACTTTAGACTTGAACAACCAGCTCCTTATGATGCTGTTTCAAGGTAGCAGCTTAGTCATTATCACCCCTAATGGTTTAGATGGGAAGGTGAAACCGGAGGGCCCATTGCTCTGTCCTTGGGGGCCTTGGAGTCTAAGATTCAGTGTTGTTCCATTATGGCACCTATGTATGCTTCACTCCAACATATTCTGTGATTCTGTGGAGCAACAGGAGACTGCATAATAATTTGGGAAGTTGCTTAATTTTTTAAAGCTTTACTGACAATTGTTTAATTATGGCAAGCTGAATCCTATTGTTCTGTCCAGGGCCTGTGGGTCCTAGTGTGCAGAGGGCCAGGGTGTGCTTTTATAGGAGAGGGAAATGGAACGGTCTGGTTCACTACCCACACTGATCCCAGGGGCTTCCGCTCGTTTTTCTTTCCATCATGACCATTGTATCAGGGGCATTCCCCATTCCAGGTACTCTATCCGAAAAACTAAAAGAGGTCATACTCCCAGAAACTCTGGCAATGAAGTAGTGGATACGGTGTTGAGTCCTCCTCTTCTCCCTCTACAATACTGCATACTAGAATATGGGATTCTGAGAGTGTTCCAAATTCTGCTGTCAGTTGATTGGTTTTTGTATTCCTTCCAGGGAAAGGGGATTAACCAAGATGTCATTTATATTCAGATATATTTTGCACGAATGAGCTGTAAATTATAGTTGACTGAATCATGGCCAAGTATTTGAATATTAACCATTGCAAGATACACACTGCAGCGGTTATTTGAGAAGCCACATGCTGTTCTCCTCTCTGTCAGGGGACGAGGCTCTCGATGACTGGATTTGAATCCATTTGTAAGCACATGTTAAAGGCCTAATGCAACTGTTTTTATATCAATATCAAACCATTTCTGGATAACAATTAAATACCTTACTGTAATAGATTTCCATTAAAATGGGCAAAAATAGCTTTTTAGCAAGAATTTTACTAGGACTTTCTGGGAGTGCCGAGGGGAAAACTGAAAACTAGCTGCTATTGACAGAGAGGTTTGGAACTCTCTTTGTTATTGGTCTATTAACCAATTTATCATGGAAAGCCAAAACTCGCACCCATGCAAACCTGTTGATTAGAAGATGTGTAGATTGTATTTTAAACTAGTATCTATCAGAAAAAAAATACTAATAAAACATGTTCACACTTTTACAGTGTTAGTTTCATCAGCTGTTGTACAAAATGATACAAATAATAGGAAAACTGAATTTTCAGTGTGCTGGGCCTTTAGAAGCTTTATATAGGAAACAGGGCTGTGGAGTGTGGAGATTGGGAGACATGCTCGAGGGCAGAGGCTAGGAGCTCTGTGGCTGTGTGGGGCACTGCTGTGTGTCTTTGAGGAAGAGTCAATCTGATTTGCCTCAGTACACCTCCAGCTGGGGACTAGGCCTATGTTAAATCAATGAGCCACCTTTATATGTGCAAGGCTGAAGTTTATAGTGCCTTTCTAACTGCTTCTACTGGTTCTGCTACTGGTAGTGCTGCTACCAACATCCTCCACTTATACCCAGGACAATCATCATGAATGAGGATGGTTATGATTGGATAGTCCCCTGTTCATATAGGTAAGCCCATACCCAGTAGATCCAGCTACATATTCTATTTCTGATTAGTGCTTATGGTATTGTCTTGAAATAGTATTTTCTTTCTGAATGAATTAACTCAGCATGAAATACTTTTCCAGTTCTCTCTGTTCCAAAGACAAACAGGATGCCTATTCCTTTTTCCATTCATCCGCAGTTACTCCAAATAAAGAAAAACACAATGCTTTCACAGCAAGGCTCAGAATATCTTCAGGTTTGAATCCCATTTTAAAATGCTGCCGGTTGCTGCTGGGTTCATGGAAGCCTGTATGCTATGCTGCGGCCTTAGACCCAGGGTAGGGAGCCTCTGACTGAGAAAATGAAAAAACAATCCTCACTGATGGTTGGTGGCTGTTGCCTTGAACTGCAAAAACATGTTAGTGAACCAAAACAAGTGCCTCCGAGTTGGAGGAGAAAGAAAAATCTATAATTTATCATTCAAATGAAATGAGGTCCGGCAGATGGTGAGAGAGGGGCCGTGGGCTTGTGGCAGAAACCTCCTGCTCTCTACCTCTGTGATATGCTCCGCCCGCGACTAAATAAAAAAGTTCAAAGGGAATCAATGATCGTGACGGATCCTATTAGCATATTCACAATGAGGGACTTTTAAAGAAGTGAAAAGAAATATTCCACACTGGAACAAATCAATGTATGCTGTGTACACACAATGCAGCTGGCTGCTTCACCAACGGGATGTTTCATTTCCACTTCACAGGAAGTAAAGGAAGAAGGCCCGTTGAGGAACATTCTAGACTGTCTCATGGATGAATATATTTGTAATTCAAGATATACAGACATACAGAGAGCTATTCCTTCCAGTTCATTTTTCATTTGGTCTCCAATAATGTTCAGTTGCAGAGCATTAACTTGGAATTAAGGCGCCAGAGAACAAAAATACATGTCATATTACACAACATACATTTTACAAACGGAATGGGTTCTGTGTGACACAATGATGCCATTTATCCATTGTATGGACACAAGTGCATAATGAAGCTGAGAGTTTGAGACACATCTCATATACCACGTGCCAGAGCACTGTTAAATAAAGACATGGGTGAATCTAGCATAAAATCCAGTCTGGCCTTGTAAAAGTGCAGAGAGCTCTTAAGCTTCCCTCCAGACTCGTAAGACCTCTGCACCTGTCCAGGGGTCATTCATGTGTGGTGCTGTAGCTATGGGCACCAAGCAACACGTAGTCTATTCAACTGATCTCATACTGTCTGTCTAGCTTTGTTTGGTTTCCTCTTACTTCTCTAATGATTTTTTGATTCTTTCTACATGTAGATCTCTTCCTTTTCCTTTTGGTCTTCTCCAGTGGAGCCTATATACAGCCCTACCCCATCTCTGATTTGACATATTGGACAGAGAAAGGGTCTGTTCCCCCAGGCAGGGACTGTATTACAGAAACTGAAATCTGAGTGAAGTTCCCTGTGGTGCTGTTCTTTTGGACCACAACTGGTCACAAATCTGGCATCGGTTGCTGCCTCTGAGCACAACTACAGAGGACCACTCTACCCGTTAAAATACAAGAGCAATCTGGTTAAGGATGGAATGCAATAAAGTATAAAAAAAAGTCCAATTTGAATTTACGCAAAGAGCCTCAGAACATCTAAGAACCTAAAAACAGATATATAGGAACAACTGGGTAAGAGGAAGTGTTTATTTATGGGATATGAAGAAACAATTGCTGACAGATCTATCCTGTTAGAAGGTTGTGCATGATCCCATAATCATAGAAACATTTTCTTTATAATAGAAAACCTTCAAATGAATTATTGCAGTTGTGAAAAATATCAAAAATGTATTGTGATTATCATACACATAATTAAATTGCAACCAAACAATAACTTTCTCGCCAACCATTGGATTGTTCTAGAAAAATTGAAGAGATTTCTGAAATAACATTTAATTCTTGTTCATTAATTAATCGTGCATTGAGTACTAACTCCCTTAAATTAATTGCCATTTATTTACAAATAATGACTGATTATTAATCTGCTTATTACCAACTAACAGAACATAATGGTATGTATCCCCCTCTCCATACTCTATTTTCCCACTAACAAAAAGACAACAGTTGAATAGACAATCATGTATTTAAGCCTGTTAAACAGGAACACTTGAATCTGACTTGGCACCGCATTCTGTCTTTGTTCTACGCAGTATGAGAAATAGCCCTTCAAACAGTGAAGAGAAGACCACTACAGAAGAAAAATACCGTAGCTGGGAAAACGCCCAACCCATACTCTCTTGGCAACAATCCCTTTTTTAATATTATTGAAGTCTTTTTTTAGGATTAATGACAACTGTGTTATAAATCAAAGAGAGAGAAGGAAAGAGAAAGAAAGAGAGATACTTCATTATTTTTCCATGGATCAGAGAGAGGGAATGAGGGAGGGCTTATTGACATGGAGACCAGTTTGAAAACCGGGAGGTAAAAAGTCCAGCAATGACAATAGTGGAAGTATTCACTATCTTGGCTGGAGAGCAGATAAGCTGCTTAAGAAGTCAAAACTGGCCTTAGTTTGAGTTTCATCCAACTGCCTCATGATCATGATCCAGGAGGGAACAACTGTGATATTGACCCACCTACCGAACCTAGCACAGACCTAAACAAGAGTTTCCTATTCCATAGTCGGTCTGTGGCTCCTAATTCTCAACATACATTTTAAGAGGTAAATTTAAGAGGTGCTTTCCAGTGTTGCCTTGTAAATTCTTCCCTCCCATTTTGCATACTCCACAGTGTTCTGGTGGTGTAAAAGGGAGCATACTCCACAGTGTTCTGGTGGTGTAAAAGGGAACAGGAAGCAGGGACCACCATGTGCTTAAGACAAGACATACAGCACATACCTTTACTTAAAGCAGGTTATTTTCCTATCCTCATTTGTTTTGACTTGTGGACTAAAATAGAATAGAAGGGCCAAAGTGACATTGACGAGGCCACTGGGCCTGGGGTGGGGAGGGAGAGGGAGAGGGCTCCAAGCCCAGGCAGGCCCACCCTGGCTGGGATTGGTGAGGAAGACCACCCTGGGTCACTGGCCCAATTTACAGTTACAGCAACAGTCTCACCCCCACCAGCTGATTGCAGGGCAGCAGGAGGTGGCGGGGGTGAGGGTGACAGACACAGGGAGGGTATGATCCAATGTCACACTGCTCACCTGCTCTCTGCAGGTGTCTGGCAATGCAATGTACAAAGCTTTGTGCTGTACGGCACGGGTATGTTCAACAATACCCACCCTGCTGGTATCAAGGGGATCACAGCGGGATGGCATATTATAAAATATTAACAAAAATGACAACAATGACAACAGTAACAATAGTGATAATTAGGGCCGGTAGACTTTGACCTGACTAGGAAAAACCCAGGACGCTAGATAAAGTATAATAATAATCATAATCATAGTAATAATAATCATAATTGTTATTATTATTATTATTATTATTATAATAATGACTTCTTATGACTCTTAAGCAGCTTATCTGACCTGGAGCATGTTGTTATATAATCATAATAATAATAATTATCATAATTATAACATGCTCCAGGTCATGCTTCTGAATTATATGACATTGCGTTGGGCCATCAAAAATGGGAAACTAACAAGAAGCACCCCTCAGTCTGAATAAAATAAATGAAATTGAGACCAGACGAGGCCAAAGATGAGACATAATCCACAGCAGATTCTCCCTCTCACTGAATAAGGTATTGTGGAGCGGCTCTTCAGTCTCCCTGCAGCCCCTCCACCTGTACTGTTAACAAGCTCCTTCTGTGACTGGGGAAAAAATAATGCATCAGCTCAAACAAGGTGGGGGTAACCTCCCTCCCTTATTCCCTCCCTCCCACTCCGGGAGAGGCACTGGCATGCTGAGCTTCACTGGAGGACCAGGGTCAAAAAACGCTGGGAAGCAAAATGGCCCCTTCACTTTTTAACCAGGCAGGCCTCTGCAGCACAACTCAGTGTGCACACATGGCAAGCCAAAATAGATAATGAGGAGGTCAGCCTACAAAAAAAACATCACCTTTACCAAGACCGAGCTGTTCTGGAGCACTGGTCCAGCATTCACATTCCACAGCAACCTGGAGGGATTTATTGCAACAACAAAAAGACAGGTCTTCCAGAAAGGACATTTAGCTACCACAGCTGGTTAACACCAACTGCTTGTGACTGCTGATGAGTAATGACATCTCTTCAATTCAAGACTTTGCTCAAGCGTGTCCAAATGATGGAACACTCCTTTGAATTATTGTTCAAGATGCGCTATATAATCCATTTCATAATTTCTTCCTGCAAGATAAAAAAAAGAAAACAATGTGATGTACTTTCTTTGTTCCAATGGGGTCGGGCATTTGGTGTTATCACATTTCCTGGTTGGTCGGCAGGAGCAGAGCTAGTCTCAGTCCATTCCTCCTCAGCACAGCTCTGTGCGCTGCTCCTCAACAGTAGACCGAGGGTCCATACAAACCCAATTAAGAATCAATTTCAGCCAGTGTTAGACAGTCTGGCGCCTGGAGAGGGGTAAATGCTTTTGATATGAACATTTTATCATTGTCTCACAGTCTTCCATTGTCTAAGAGTCTGGCATGTGTAAAGTATCTGTCATGAGGCCTTATGCCTGAGAACTACCGCACTAACACCAAGTCAAATAGCCCAGCCTGCCTCCCTGCCTCCAGTCCACACATGGTATGCATATGAAAGGGAAGACTGAAATACAACAGTGGAGAAATATTGATATGCTAAGAGATATATATATATATATATCCGTTTGAAGGCACAAGACACACAATAGTCAAGCACAATGAGGTTTTGACAGAAGGGATATAGTGGGTGGCATATTTATTCAACTCATTTTCTAACTGTCAATGTTGCCCCGAGAGAGATGTCATGACATGTCTTTTGTTGTTGACACAAGCCATATTTGTTCCGTTTTTATTTCTTCACAAATAAAGTCAAATGAAATGGAGAAAACAGCCAGCACTAAACAAATAGGGAAATAACTGGGCTGACCAGTGAAACCCCACGGACACCTTGGTAAATACTATTGCAGCTTTCATAAATGACAATAAAAATGCACTCAGGTTGATTTGAAGCTATCACATTTGCCATCTGGCATTTTTGAATGCCATATATCTGGATTGGATTTATACAGGCTTTTCCAATGAGCTGAAAGTGCTTCACGTCGTCAAGGGAGAATCACCTCATCTGCTACCGGTATACAATATGCAACCATATAGACCTACATGCAATACATGCCTACAGTGAGCTGTTTATATCCACTCAAGTTATTAATTTGTCTGTCACTTGATATGGAGCTCCACACATAGGAAAATAAAGGAAATTACATTACACCAAATGACGGTTCTACAGTTCCAACAAAAATATGGTCTTATTCCTCAAAAAAACTACAAAAAATTACTAAATGATCATGTAATACTATGTTAATACAATAGTTGTACTATAGTACTGAGTGTTATTATGCAGGTACAAGGGAAATTGAAAGTGTTCCCTAAACATTAGCCAAGTTCATCTCAACTCCACAATGTACATCAATGAAGTTAAGCGGAGACGACTGTGGTCGGACTGTACTTACGACTGCATTGAGTCACTGTCAGTCGAAACTTGTAAAAAATGTAATTATGAATCCCCTGCCGTGTGCCATGTTTGTCCACTATAGCTACGTACATTTTTTTGCATGCTAAAATCAATACTTTTTAATCAAACTTTTGTCAAATACAACCACTAACTGTTTACTAGTACCGATTGACAGTGACTCGATGTAGTCAGAGGTAAACTGTGCCCACAGTCGTCGCAAACCAACTCCACCAAGATGTACATATCGTGGAGTTGAGAAAACCAGCGACCTAAACATTGGCATTTGCTGAAGAAGAGAGCATTACATTACAACAGACTAGTCTACTGGTACCAATGAGGCATTTGTTAAAATAAATTCAATGACAGAATCTAAAGTGGGGGTCGCTCCACCAATTGGTAGTGTAACATGGTGAAAAATAACTTTTTGTTTCTGTCATATGACATTCTGTCATAAAGAGCAGACGTTCGACTTGTTTTCCCATCTCAAGAGGTTAAATAAAACATGACTACAGTAACTGGCTATTAAGTGAGAAGTAACAGGGTTGACTGTAACAGGGTTGATGATTCCATCTTAAATCAGCCATGAATCCCCTTTTGGAAACGTGTTGTGTGCAACAGGAAGGGCCAATTGAATGCAAGCTTCACCATTTTATTTTACATGGTTAAAATACATTTCTAGCCTGTCTATCTATGGGTAACAGGGTTGACGTGTTATACTCGACAAACTCAGCTTTCCACCACATAACACCAGAAAATGGCCAAAAAGAGTAGAACCAGCTCAACTGCACAAGGTTTGACAATAAGATGTTAAATGTTTCTTTTGAAAAACATATTTAAAAAGGAATAGTTTCACCACATTGAAATGAGAGTTCAGTTCAAGTAACAGGGTTGACCTTAAAATGAAGGACAGTTTTTTCTTTTTTCTTAAAATGAATCACTAATCATTTTAAATAAATAATAATCACCAGAAATGACTTTGTCAAAGCAACACAGAAGAAACATTTTTGTTTCTCGTTTTTGATTAATATTTGTGTAATTGTTTAACATTTTTGCTGCACTGTAAGGAGCTAGTGAGACAAGTATTTATCTGCACCCGCTATAACATCTGCCAAACTGTGTAAATGACCAATAAACTTTCATTTGATAATAACTAAGACTTTACAATGATGGTGAAAACTTGGAGAAATGTTGGAGATTCGTGGGTTCAATCTTCCTAGAAGAAAGTTGGAGATTCGTGGGTTCAATCTTCCTAGAAGAAAGTTGGAGATTCGTGGGTTCAATCTTCCTAGAAGAAAGTTGGAGATTCGTGAGTTCAATCTTCCTAGAAGAAAGTTGGAGATTCGTGGGTTAAATCTTCCTAGAAGTCACAGAAGGTGCACAGAGGGACATGTCAAAATGCTACATTCTTCCACTTTAGCAAGTCTTTATTCATAATAACATTTATAGCATTTTTCGTGTGGTCTATATTAAAGGGCCCTTCATTGAATATAATTGGGTTTTATATTCTATATTTGTGCACAATTTCTACTTCGAGTATCTCTGCACACTTCTAACAGTTAGGGGAAATACCATATTGATTCCTAGCAGTTGAGATGAGAGCCTGCACATACAGCAGATGACTCACTGGAACCTAAACTCATTTGACAGCCCCCCATTGTACAGTTCTATTTGTGCTCCTATACTTAAGGTTGAGAAATGTAATGCATGTCCTTTACAGAAGCAGAGCAATCACACAAGCAAAATGTACAGCTCCTATGAAAGGCTGAGTAACAGACAGGGCTCAAAGCTGTGCCTTGTGCTCACATGACAATGAGCGGGAGTTGAGAGCCATAAGCCAACATAAAAGGTGGTCAGTCAGTGGAGGACATTGAAGTTGTTGGCGTTGTTATTGATTAAACTATTAGAGACCTTGTAGATAGAGTAAGTCAAGTGAAATATAGAGTAAGTCAAGAAAACCAATAGAGAAACAAGGATATGAATAAATTGTCCATAAATTGTCAAATATTTTTGGTCCTAGAGCATAGAGATTTATATTTGAGGATGTGTAAAAAGTCTCTGCAGAATGATTGAACCAATATTTTTTGAAGAATACAATTTTGTATTAATTTCCTCATAAACATTTGCAAGTGTTATAAGGGGTCTCAGGACAGTCTCTGGGAAATACAAGGGAGGTGCAGGATGGATTTGTGGGCTATTTAAGCTTATTACCATTTCAAAGACTGAATCGTTTTAAGTCATGAGAAACATGACATGTTTGGTGGTTGGTTTTATGATTTATTGTGTCTGAGCGTGTCATGGCTAAACTGTATGGTATGCTTCTGAACTCCAGGTGCTAAAATTAGAGACAGTCCCAGACGCCAGAGCTCCGCCTTGAGCTGCCTTGGAATTCTGCTACCTCTTTCTGATGACTAATAACAATGTTCTGACAATTAACTATGAACAGTAAGACATGAAGAAAAGGGTACCTACTTTGAATTTGTGTGTGTGTGTGTGTGTGTGTGTGTGTGTGTGTGTGTGTGTGTGTGTGTGTGTGTGTGTGTGTGTGTGTGTGTGTGTGTGTGTGTGTGTGTGTGTGTGTGTGTGTGTGTGTGTGCGCGCGTGCGTGCGTGGGAAAGGAAATATATATATATATATATATATATATATATAGAGAGAGAGAGAGAGAGAGAGAGAGAGAGAGAGAGAGAGACAGACAGACAGACAGACAGACAGACAGACAGACAGACAGACAGACAGACAGACAGACAGACAGACAGACAGACAGACAGACAGACAGACAGACAGACAGACAGACAGACAGACAGACAGACAGACAGACAGACAGAGAGACAGACAGACAGACAGAGAGAGAGAGAGAGAGAGAGAGAGAGAGAGAGAGAGATGCTTATTTTGTGGAAGCTCATATCAGTACAGGCTAATGCACATCTCAACAGAGTGGAGCGAACTGGGGGGTCAGTCACTGTTGAATGGAATAATTAGACACTGTAAATCAATTTTTTTCCCCCTTTCTTTCTATTTTTCTTTCTTTCAGTGGCAGGAGGAGCATCTGTTTCCATTTGACTGTGTCTCTGCATTTTCTTGGGGAGAAAGAAAAAACTGACTCACAACAACAGAACCTTAACCCCCTCGGACACATCACACTCTCCTGAACCAAGTCACATAACAGCACATGAACAGAGTGGATTTACATGAGTAAAATATGTCTAGTGAGATCTATTTCTCTTCAATATCAGATTTGCAAGTTTTCCATTTACACTAGCATAGGATGTGCAGCTATTAGCATACCGTAAATATCATAATATATAGACAAACAAAATCAGGATAGCAATTCAAACTGTACAGAAGCTACTCATCTAAACCATGTTGCACATAGTGTTCTACACACTTGATTAATGCAATGATTCACAAATGTGTGGATATTTTAAAAGACTTCCATTTTCAATTTGGCCAAGAGAGCAAAAATGATGTCTACTGGTATTAAAGTAATTAAGATAATTATTGTAGGGACGTGGTGTGGGAGAGCTGTTGTCTACACTGTACCTCTCAGAGGTGGGTATATGGTGTAGACGTCTCCCACACTACCTTCAGAAGTAGTGTGGGAGATAATTTTTAAAGAGAGATTAGAATTTAGATCCCTCTCTTTACATTACACAAGTATCTCCCCTGGACCAAGTTTGTGTTGTCAAAGTACTGTAGTGTAAAGAAACCCATAAAAAACACCTAGCAAGGACAGTAACATCGCAATGTCTGCAAGCCAAGTTTTTACCACAGAATATCATCTAAAATATTACATAGCATTGACGAGCTAACCACCTCCGTCTTAGACTTCATCAGGAAATGCTTTAACAGGAAATGCTTTATCAGGAAATGCATCGACAACGTTGTCCCCACAGCGAAGGTTCGCTGCTTCCCGAATCAAAAGCCCTGTATTAACACTGAGGTTGGCACTAAACTAAAGGACCGAGCTACCGCACACAGGGCTATCGCAGCCTATCCAGAGGCTACAGCTGAGGACACGTACGCATACACCAAGTCCCATTTCATATGTACGGTGCATTCAGAAAGTATTCAGACCCCTTCCTTTTCCCACATTTTGTTAAATGAATTGTTTTATTTATTTCACCTTTATTTAACCAGGTAGGCCAGTTGAGAACAAGTTCTCATTTACAACTGCGACCTGGCCAAGATAGAGCAAAGCAGTGCGTCACAAAAAACACAGAGTTACACATGGAATAAACAAGCATACCGTTAATAACACAATACAAATGTCGATATACAGTGTGTGCAAATGTAGTAAGATTAGGGAGATAAGGTAAAAAATAGGCCAGAGTGGCGAAATAATTCACATTTAGCAATTAAACACAGGAATGATAGATGTGCAGAAGATGAACGTGCAAGCAGAGATACTGGGGTGCAAAGGAGCAAAAAAAAAAAAAAAAAAAAAATATTCAGATGAGGTAGTTGGGTGGGCTGTTTACAGAGAGGCTATGTACAGGTGCAATGATCGGTAAGCTGCTCTGACAGCTGATGCTGAAAGTTAGTGAGGGAGATAAGAGTCTCCAGCTTCAGTGATTTTTGCAATTCGTTCCAGTCATTGGAAGCTGAGAACTGGAAGGAGAAGGAGGCCAAAGGAGGAGTTGGATTTGGGGGTGACCAGTGAAATATACCTGCTGGAGCGCATGCTACGGGTGGGTGTTGCTATGGTGACCAGTGAGCTGAGATAAGGCGGAGCTTTACCTAGCAAAGACTTATAGATGACCTGGAGCCAATGGGTTTGGCGACGAATATGAAGCGAGGGCCAGCCAATGAGAGCATACAGGTCGCAGTCGTCGGTAGTATATGGGGCATTGGTGATAAAACAGATGGCACTGTGATAGACTACATCCAATTTACTGAGTAGAGTGTTGGAGGCTATTTTGTAAATGACATCGCCGAAGTCAAGGATCGGTAGGATAGTCAGTTTTATGAGGGTATGTTTGGCAGCCACCCAATACGTGGACTGTTCTCTATGCTCTCGTCCTGCAGTCAGTACCGGTACATCAAGGCTCAGACAAACACACTCCGAAAAACAGCTTCTCTATCCTCTGGCCATAAGACTGTTAAATGGCTAACAACTTCTGCTCTCCCTCTCCCACACTGTCCACACTGACTCTATGTCCATCCACAGGCCTCTACCCACTCAGACACAACCAATACTGCTGCTAAAATGATTATTGACTAGATGTCTTACTCCATTACACTGCTGTCCATTGATTATTGATTGCCATTAGTATTTATCTATTTATCCTGCTACTGGTCACCATTACTCCTGTTTACATGTACAATATATATTACCATTAGTATATTACCATACGTATTTATATATTCTTGCTACCTGTCACTTTTCAGCTGTTTATATGCATATCCTACTACCAGTCACTTTTTATGTATAAACCCACCTCAACCACTCCATCACATTGAATAAGGTACTGGCACTGACCTGTACTGTATAAACTTGCATTCTCGTGTTTCTAACTCACATCCTAGTTATTGGTTTTTATTTGTTATTCTATGTTCTATTATTATCTATATTATTATTATCATTATCACTGCATTGTTGGAAAGAGTTCTCAAGGTATGGATTTCACTGTACTGTTTTACACCTGTTGTATCCTGTGCACAAGGCGAATAAACTGAAACTTGAAGCTATTATCAACCTTTTATTTGTTGACTCCGTCTTAGCTTAAATTTTTCTTACATGTTGATAAAAGTGGTTATTTATCCAGTCTTATATTCAAAGTCCAAAATTATGGCACAGGTTATTATATTAATAAAGATCAGGGACATATTCAATGATCAGGGACTATAATGTTAGATGATTGAAGTACAGCCCAAAAGTTTGAAAGATAAAATGTTTTCCCCCAGTTTATTTGCATGGCTTTATTTATTATGTCAGTCTTCAGAACATTTCACGTAGGTCCAAAACTCTCTTGGATGATAGAGGGAAGGAAAAGTTCTGTGGAAGAAGGAAGAAGATCTTGAGAGTGGACAAGTCTGGATCCGTGTTGCTTGTCAGATTTCATCCGATGTGGACTCAAGGCCTGGATTCTTCTTCTATGCTTGATCTAACTTCTGTCATCTGGGCTGCCTGGCTGGCTGCAGTCGGAGGATGTCCTGTGGGGATAGATGTGGAGGACGAATAGAAATGGGTTTCAGAAAAGGAGAGTATGGCAGTATAGCTGTGCGCTTTTGAAACACAAAAGAGGGTGTTGTAGAGTCACTTCCTTGCAAGTACCGCAATTCAGTTGATGGTTTAAATTGAGTCAGATCTACGATTGAACGTTTGATTTTGAATGAGGAACTTTTTGCCCTGTATCATGAATAGAAATGACTATCACAAACAAGAAGATGAATATAATCACCACACAATCTAGTGATAATCTAGTGATACAATAACATCTTCCTTGACATAGCTTTCCATCAATCTTGAAAGACTTCTCCTTTTGGTCCAAAATGGGATTGTCATTCAGGTGGTTTATCCTGGAGCACTATGGCAACGTGTTTGGTACCGCTGACAATAATTCAACTAAAAGAGAAGCACACATAATAGATTGAAAAGGAAATATGTTGTGAATCCGAGGGGCACGTGGAACTGGCTTCAACTGAGTGTTTGTTGTCTGAATGGAACAAGCATTTATCGAATGCCAGGGCAAATCCCTCAAACCTACTTTTAGCCTCAATTTAGTTCTTTTTCCCTCTCACTTCAGATTGCCTTAGAACTGTCGGGCTTTTGATCATAATGAGTAAAACCACAGAACAATGACTCAAGACATATTTACCACAACACTCTCCAGTACTCTCTTATTAACTGTGTTATGGTTGGTTGAAACAGTCCACAATCCTGCATGAGGTTTTGTCCATAATGTGAACAACGCATTGGGGGGGAGGGGGACAGACACATCCATGGGAAGTGAAATCAAAGAACATATGTCGGGGTGGAGGAATGGGAGACAGTGAGACATGGGACTTACGGGGGTCTTTTTTTCAGACAGTCACACAAAAATTCAAAACACTTGAGCATAGCATCTGAAGATTCATCATCAGATTATTTCTCAGATTAAATATGAAATATTGTATATGTAGTCCCCCTCTTCTTATAGGCTACATGAGTGTTGAAAGTTCAAATCAAATCATCAAATTCCTCTCAATGTGCTCTGTTTGTTATACACTTTAGGATAAAAACACATGATAACGGATCTCCGAGATGATCATATTGTGCAACACAAGCAGTGGGAAGGGAAAGACTGTCTTAGTGCTTCAATATGATACAGTATTCTGTTACTGTTGGTTTCTTCCTTTCACTCATTCTGTGGCTTCATTACTGAGGAAAACAGGGAAACCTGACAATCGTGAGAAAGACTCCAGGGTGAGTTGATGCATATGTATGGGTGGGAGCTGAGCTATTCTTCACAAGCTTGCACCGAATAAAGAAACAATTATACTGAAACGTCGTGTTGAGGAAGGGCAACAACATGCAGCTACAGTGTAACAGCAAGAATAAGCACATTCTGCGAGCACCATAAGTGTTCTGAAAATACAGAGAAGTGGCTACTTGTGTGTCTTTTGGACATATACAGTATGGCATTGATCACAAGCCCCTGAATAATAAAACACACAAATATTTCAGGCACTTTGCAGGTCAGTTCAAATAAAGTATTGTGTTTATACTTTCAATAGTACTCTATACATAAACATTATTTCTCTAAATAGGAATATGTGCCAGCGGATTACCATCATTAGCCTACATCTGTTTTGTCTTACTGCGCTATTCTTTATTATGTAAAATTATGCTGTGGAAAACATGAGAGCTCCTCACTAATCCTCTCACTTTCCACCTGGTGAATTTGACCCAAATTCGCATTTCCCCTGTGCGGCCAGGAGACCAGCTTTTTATTGAAGCCACGTGTAACAGAGCCCACTGACCTAGCAATGTACTTTGGCTAGGGGGAGAAAAGAGAGGAAATTCATCTTCATTCAGGACAATAACTTTGCTTCAAACTTTTCTGTTGTGTTTTTTTTTTGTACTTTAGAAAGTAGACTCCATTTTTTGAGGGGTAATAATGTATTCTGTGTCAACATGCACTAGTAACAGAGTCTGTAATTCTGTTATTTCATTTCACAATGTTTAAACAAAGATTACTTCTATAAATAGTGGAAAGTAATGGTCCAGAAACTGACACTGGTATTAATAATAGTGTGATATTATGTTCAAAGGGAAACAGCCTGGGAATTCTGGGAAACTGAAAAGAATTACCATAAACCTGTTGAGCTCAATCCAGTTGACGGATATAATTTTGCCCTCCAGTGCATCCATTGTTGTCTATAACGATGACAAGACATATACAGTTCACATTTGATGTTCCCACATAACAAGGCTATAATAAAACAACAGGAAATTACAATTTCTTGCCTGTAATCCAATATGACATGTTGTCATCAGAGGACTTGCTTTGGGAGTTATGCACAGCAGTGACATTGTGGTCATGTTGACAAGGCATACAGACACAGCTGGGAAAACTATATAAACAGGTAGACAAACAGTTCCTATTGGCCCGGGGATTACTAGAGGGATGCTGTTTGGTTTGTGTTTAAGTTGGATGTGTTTAGATGTTATGGCTTCATGTGCTGGGTGGATTGCTTATGTTTTTCCATCAGCAGTGGCCCCACATAATCTCATGACCTTCCCGGTGTGGCTTTTCCCCCTCTGTCCAGATTATTCATCAGGTCCAGTTGGGATTAATCATGTAGCTGCCTTTTCCCTTTTATTGTTTGTCTTTAGTAGTGACAACTTCTGTAAGCTATTAGCTGATACTGAGTGCAACAATAGCCCACTTTGCAATGAATTATATATTTAACAGAGCCCTATATGAAACACTGTGTTTAGAGGAATTTAGAAATATGTATTTGACTGTGCCTATTATTTGCACACACTGTATACAGATTTTTTATATTGTGTTATCGACTGTATGTTTGTCTGTGTAACTCTGTGTTGTTGTTTTTGTCTCACTGCTTTGCTTTATTTTGGCCAGGTCGCAGTTGTAAATGAGAACGTGTTCTGGACTGGCCTACCTGGTTAAATAAAGGTGAAATATATATACATTTTTCTAATATTATCACTATCAAAATCCAGGCACCAGGTCCATCACATCCTTTGGGGGCCATATTCCTACTGTACAGGCAGGTCCTATACAGAACTGCTAAAATCACCAGACACCAGTCCCTGCCTTCTGCCAGATCCACGCCAGGTTTTACGCTGGCCCATTGAAAGCCAGCTGCTGCAGAGCAGAGAACCGGCTCACGGTTTCTTCGCTTGTTTGTATGGGGAGTTCGACTGGCTCTGGCTCAGCGGTGTGTAGATAGAGGAGGGAAGAGATTGACTGGAGCACAAGCCCGACCTGAGACCCCCGAACTGAAGTCTCATTCTAGAATGTTTCAGCATTGTTTTAGGCGACTTTCAGAATACATTGACATCATCGTGGAAGACGAGTGCCTGCATTTTTTTTAGGATATGAGCTGATTTGCTTCTCATTCGCATCGTTTACTATAGCCTAAAATTACAGCCGTGCAGTTGTTGAATTCATTGCGTCCCCTCGAAAGGAAAATGTGGATGCGTGAGAGAGGGATATGGAAGAAACCTATTGATTAGGCCTAATAGTTCCGAACATCAGCTCGCTATGGAAGAGTTCGTCAGGTCCTTGGGGGCGCATGGACATGGAGAGGGAGAGATACCTGCCACAAGAAACAACACGATCTGTCCCTCGTAAGGGGAGCATGCATCGGAACCACGGACGTCTTTGTGTTGCCCGCTGCGTATACCGAGTTTGAGGGTGGCCTATAGCCTGCTGAAGGGGTAACCACTCTCTCTGTGTTACTTCGGTGCCGAACTGCAATATTTGTCAATCACCATTTAGGACTATTCGCCCCCAAATGTAAGTATTCCAACATTGGTCTAACACGCCGTCCTGCCGTCTGGGTGCTAGTTACGTTACTTGCGATGAGGGTGTCGGTGTTTTTTTTTTTAGGCTGAGTTGAGAAAATACACTTCATTCCTAACGATATCGTTGCGGTCACTAACGGACATTTTACCGAATTTCACTCCATTTTAAGAACACTTACAGATTGGTCTATAGTTGTGATGTCAATGACAAGCAATCTGTGAAAATTAGGTCTATCTGCTACTGCTTGGTATACCAGCCTAAAGATTTTACAACCTGAAATAATTGCATTTTAACAGACATCAGTGGTTCTTACATTAAGCGATTCTGGGCCTTGGGATATTGGAAAAGTTGCATGAGGTTTATCCAGATGTGGACTTCTTCGGCGGCCATCGTTGCTCTGAATTCAGTGAATTCAGTTTATTCAAACTACTGTGCTTTTAAAAATCTAGTTAGGCTATAATGAATGGATGGATTGAGGGCTAGGCCTACTACCTGAAATATATTATTATAGGTTTTATTCTGTTGGTCTCTGAATGAGGTGTTGTTGACCTGGCTTTGGTAATTAGTCTTGATGTCACCTGTGTAGATGAGGTTTTGTGTTTAGCACTGTAAAAGAGACAAGGAGAATAGTAATCTTGGATTAGGAAGAAAATAAAAATGTATGTGCAGTAGGGTGGTTTGGCAAAATCTTTGTCTAGGTAACACTGTCAAGTACAGAAGTGGAGCGATAGACTGTCAAATAAATGTAACATCTCCCATTACCCCATTAGACATAGCCTAATCCCGAGGACACAACGACCTAAGTAGCTGCAAGTCAGTTGCTGTCTTCATCTTCCTCTCCATTCTGCGGCTGTAAAATGAGATCATT
The DNA here is from genome assembly GCF_002021735.2 of Oncorhynchus kisutch. NCBI lineage: Eukaryota > Metazoa > Chordata > Actinopteri > Salmoniformes > Salmonidae > Oncorhynchus > Oncorhynchus kisutch. The sequence continues at coordinate 27,453,252 of NC_034203.2, read as the reverse complement.
TCACTGAACATGTATAATTCACAGATAAGTCAGCCATGTGTGATGGGACACACACACACAACAAAACCCCCAGATAGCATATGGTATCAAAATGTGTAGAATTCCAGGAAATTAGCATTAAAACTGCGAAATTCTATCTCAGCCTCATGGCAAACTGTGAACAAAAGCATGAGAAGCTATAAAACAGCACATTTTCTTTCTCTGCCCCATGGTAAAAGTGTAGAATAGCAGGAAATAAGCTTTAAAACTGCAACATTCTGTCCTAGCCTGATGACAAAATGTGTAGAATTGCATTAAATCAGTCCTCACACAGTTACCGTGCACTAATTCCATAGATTAGCTCGTCGTTTAGAGCTGGGCAGGCCATCTAATAAGAGAAGGGAGAATATAAAGTCCTCATTATCTTTCATGGAGGATTCCGTTTATGAATCATCATCATAAGTCAACATAAACGAGGCCAAATGCCAAAGCAAGCACCCTAACAAGCATATTGGGCTCTATGGGAAGCAATAAGCAAATAGCATAGGATTCCAAGCGGAGCATACATCTGGCAAAGAGCTTGACCAGTCATTATAAGTTCATTAGTTTATTAGTGATTAGTCTAGCTCTAGCTAGCCTATATATCACAGAGGTGAGGCAGTATACCTTACCTGTAGACACACCACTCAACTCACTACAGGAGGGTAATGTTGTGTGTTGGCCCATTCCATTTTCTATGCTGGTGATGTAGTCTATTTAACTAGGTCAAATCAGGATTGGAAATGCAGTTGAGAAAATGAGTTGCGCAGCGGTCTACGGCTACAGACTACAAACCCTGGTTTGATTCCAGGCTGTATTGCACAACTAGTCCCATAGGGTGGTGCACAATTGGCCCAGCATAGTCCGGGTTAGGGTTTGGCCGGGGTAAGCCATCATTGTAAATAAGAACTTGTTCGTAACTGACTTGCCTAGGTAAATAAAGGTGTTTTTTATTTGATTTCTTTTTTACAAGTGATGTTAAAATCTAAATCATAACTTATTTGTTTTAAATACCTGTCTAGGAACCGGAGGAGTAACTTTCATTTCACTTCAGTGTTGGGATGGGCTTGGGGAATTCATTGGGACAAATGTTCCGTTGTCCCTCCCATGCCCACTCCCCTGCCCCAGATGCTCTCTCTGCGGGTTGGTCCATTTGTTGAAGCCCTGGGTCTCCAGGGGAAGTGCCATCTCATGTCACATCAGCTCGGGTGCAAATGGCTTCAATGTAGGCCTATGCTAGTGTGATTTCTAGCATTTTTTTGTTGTTGCAACTGTCGATTTACATATCAAAGTGGCTGCATTTCAATGGAGAGAACTTGAGCTACCAGCCCCCATCCCCCAACCAGTTTTGTCCTGAGAGGGGAAGGGTGCTGCTGGGCTATAGAATAGGAATGCTGTTCATTGCAGACCACTGTAAATGTTTTTTTGCCAGTTATTTAATGCAGCATCAATATTCTGTGCGTATGTGTTTGTGTGAGAGAGTGCTTATGTTGGATTGCAAATGCAGATTTAGTTGGGATTGACAAGAGTTGGTAGGCTGCCATAATTCAAACCAAAATCCCCAAAGTAATACCCTTTACAGACAGACTTTACCTGTTGCCTGTAAAAAAAAAATGTAGGCAATGTTTTTTTTTTTTAAGAGTCCAATTCATACAGTCCAATTTGACCACATTCTTGCCGGGTTAAGTCGTTTCTATCTCCAGTGCACATGCCGGCACATTTTGGAATGGGAGCAGACATGGGCTGATGTGGGTGGACGTCTATTTGAAAAAATCCATTGAATATACACCATCACAAAGAAATCCATTATTCATTTGTTTTGGACAGGTCGTAAGAAACACTGTAAGACTAATAAAATCTATTTTCAAAAGAATAGAATGGCATATTTTGAGTTCAATTATGTTGCTGGTCGGTGCAGCTTATATGCTACATGGTAGCGCCATGTACATGATATCAAAAGTTAATTTGTTAATTAAACAGACAAGACACTTCGGCTACCCTTATCACAGTCAACACACATATTTTATAGTAGGTTAAGAATTATGAGAAAAATAGAAATACATTTGAATAATATTTTGCACACATGGCAACGTGTGGAACTGATGTCATATAAAAAGTAATATTTTAAAAACAGCCCAAGGCAAGCCTATGCTTTTTAGATACAGGTTTCATCTCTTTCCTACCCTCACTCCACTTCGTTAGGGAGCAGGAATAGGGTCCTACATTGAGGGTATTGTCATCATGATACCAATAGAAAATAATAGCAATCTATATTTTCAAAAGCATGTGAGTCTCGTGTTCATATTTCACAACCTCTGCAGGCTATTTGAGTTGCCCTGAATTTTCCAGCAAAAAATGAAACCTACACTTGATTTAAGCTACATTATTGCATGCTAAATATTTCTTATTCAGTGATAGATGAACAAATGACTAATGAGCTGTATTACCTTCTCTTATTTGCCCAGCCAGAGAATTAACCAAATGTTTAAATGGAGATTCAGTGAAACAAAATCCCATTGATTAAGACCCATCACAAGCTTTTGGTAGGGACTAGGCCTCGACTATTAAGTGACTTACAAGTGAAGAGCAAAATAATCCACTTGTTAAACTACATAACGTGCTGGCAATATATATATATTTTTTTTAAATGAGCCAAATGGACAAGATGATCAGGAGCAGCATTCACCTCAACTTAGTTAACATTTCCACAGCCTAATTGCAGCCTAACTAATATCCAAATGGAGATTCAGTGAAAATCAAATCTGACATGGGATTGATTTATCAAGACGAGTCTCCACGCTTGTCTAAAAGCAGCGTAGAGGCTTTGTCGCCGGCAATACCTTTTCATATATAAAGAAATGTTGTCAAAATGTTGTCTGGATGCTGTTTTTCGCGGGAAACGTCTTGGTTTGAAAGGTGTGTAAAGTAGAGAAATGAGTAGTGCCCACTTGGGGGTTTTGGTGGGAGCTTAATTAAATACGATGACTTGTATTTATTTATTTTCTGACATAAAAAAAAATAATAATTATAGGATCTAAGATTAAAATCTTTACAGCACACTTTTTGTTTGCTATTGTCTCTTACATTAAAAGTATACACTAGGCCTATACTTGGGATGACTACAAAACATGATCAAAACCAGCTCTTTTATAAAGATAACTCAAGAAGAAACTACACAATAGGCCTACATGCTTCAAGTAGCATCTTGTGTAATTCTAGTATTGTAAAATAATAAGCAAAAAGATCAATGGATTAAGCCATTTTCTTGAACTTCTATTTGAGTTATTGGTTATTTACAAAATCCAAATAGATTTCTGGAGGCCTCTTCGAAAGCTTTGTGGGAAGCACTGTTTTGAGCAACCAAGGGCCTCTTGTTTTTCTGTCATAAAGAGAGTTTATTTTCCATGCAATGCAGCTGTTGCTCTGCTGTGAAAGAATGCCTTGCTGAGTGTAGCCTTGCTGAGTTTATTTAGATTTATTTCCTTTAATGTCTTGTCAAACATCGCCTAATAGGGATGTCGAACACAATGAAACCGTGAGGAATCAAACAGATGGACACACACACACACCATTCCTTCCTTACAAACAGATGGACACACACACACACCATTCCTTCCTTACAAACAGATGACAATTTATGTCAAGAAAGAGGAAAAGCCTCTTCCCTTCCCTCCCTCATTCTTTTAATTTTGTTTCTATTTCTTCTGAAATGTACATCGCTCACATCCTTTAGTTGAAGCCCAGGTTGCTGTAACGCAGGGGGCCGGCCTACAGCACAGGTCAATGGTGATGGTCTGTTGGCACCCGATTCCTTATATAGAGTACTGATTTTGACCAGGGCTCTGGTCAGATGTAGTGCACTATATAGGGGATAGGGAGCCATTTGGGACAAAAGCCCCACAGGCGGTGGATGTAAATGCCAGGGGTAGCGTTCTAACAAGGGTTAGTGGCCCTGATCATCCTGCCTTTTGGTAATAAAGTGAACGCAGCTCTCCTCTGCCCGCTACGGCCCGCCACAACCCAGATGACACATAATGAAAAGAGATGCCTGCTTCCTGTGCTCACGCACAATCGCATCAGAGAAGGAGAGAGAGAAGACACAGAGGGAGAGCGAGAAGCTCACCTGCCATCCTCAATCACAAGGGGCCGGTTTGACAGCTGTCTTTTTCTGTTTTCTGACACGCTCACTGTCAAAAGTTAGGAACAAACAGATGGAGAAGGAGAGAATGGGAGGAGGAGAAGGAGAGAATGGGAGGAGGAGAAGGAGAGAATGGGAGGAAGAGAAGGAAAGAGGGATACGTGAGGAGGGTGATGAGTTTGTTTGATTTGGTAGTTAATTGTAAATGTTCATCGTAGCTTTTTCATCATCTGTCTTCCTCCTTTTTATAGCAACTGAGATAAATGGATGGAGACTGGAACAAATGACATTGTGTTAGGTTGTGTTAGCTGACCCGCTCGATTAATGTATGCCTTTGGTATTTCTAAGGGGTAAAAATCTCCCTCACCACCCTCTGTGCTTTAAATGACAGTTAACTTTCCCCCACTGCTTCTCAAATGGATGTTTAATGATCAACAGAGGCCCTGGAGCTGAGCTATAGAGCAGAGCAGCCCTAGATATGTTCTCACCAAACATCTCCCTCCCTGCCTACCCTCCATAGCCCCTACAACACAGAACGCTTTTCCTTCTGTTAAGAAAGCAAGCCCCCTTGGTGTTGTTAAAGCCCACATCGTCTGGAAGGGAGCGGAGGGGCTGCTAGTTTTGAGTGATGGATGATCTTTGGGTCTTTTGGGTCCATGTTTAACTCTTTGGAGTGTGTAAAGCTGGCCCAGTGGGAGACGTGTCGCAGGGGTGTGATGGATGGCCGGGGGTCCTTAGGCTTCATCTATCAGGAGATTAGCAATGACCTGTGAGTTGTCTGGACCGCCCTCAGAGATGCTCTGTGATGCTCTACCACCACTGGACTGGAGGGCATTAGCGTAAGAGGACACTGCTCTGGAACTGTCTCAGGGGAGTAGACCGATTATGTGCTTTATTTGGTGGTCTTCTATACCTTCAGGTCACAGGAAGTGTGGAGCTTATAGCGCTCAGGTGCTATGCTTTTGTCTTGGTAGGGTGGATCACGCTGAGGCAGATCTGAGGCTTGCTATGAATATTTTTTTGTTGCCTTCCATGATTTCTAGAAATGGCAAGTTTGTAATATACAGGTTCCACACTATTGGAGTCATGTTTCTCTTTCCTTTTTGAAAGATTGTTCATTTGAGTGGACTGGAGATGAATGTGTCTTCTAGAGATCGACCGATTATGATTTTTCAATGCCGATACCGATTATTGGAGGACAAAAAAAAGCTGATAACGATTAATCGGCCCTTTAAAAAAAATGTTTTTGTAATAATGACAATTACAACAATACTGAATGAACACTTATTTTAACTTAATATAATACATCAATAAAATCAATTTTGCCTCAAATAACTAATGAAACATGTTCAATTTGGTTTAAATAATGCAAAAACAAAGTGTTGGAGAAGAAAGTAAAAGTGCAATATGTGCCATGTAAGAAAGCTAATGTTTAAGTTCCTTGCTCAGAACATGAGAACATATGAAAGCTAGTGGTTCCTTTTAACATGAGTCTTAAATATTCCCAGGTAAGAAGTTTTAGGTTGTAGTTATTATAGGACTATTTCTCTCTATACCATTTGTATTTCATTAACCTTTGACTATTCGATGTTCTTATAGGCACTTTAGTATTGCCAGTGTAACAGTATAGCTTCTGTCCCTCTCCTCGCTCCTTTTTATTTGATTTATTTCACCTTTATTTAACCAGGTAGGCTAGTTGAGAACACCTTTATTTAACCAGGTAGGCTAGTTGAGAACACCTTTATTTAACCAGGTAGGCTAGTGGAGAACACCTTTATTTAACCAGGTAGGCTAGTGGAGAACACCTTTATTTAACCAGGTAGGCTAGTGGAGAACACCTTTATTTAACCAGGTAGGCTAGTTGAGAACACCTTTATTTAACCAGGTAGGCTAGTTGAGAACACCTTTATTTAACCAGGTAGGCTAGTTGAGAACACCTTTATTTAACCAGGTAGGCTAGTTGAGAACAAGTTCTCATTTACAATTGCGACCTGGCCAAGATAAAGCATAGCAGTTCGACAGATACAACGACACAGAGTTACACATGGAGTAAAACAAACATACAGTCAATAATACAGTATAAACAAGTCTATATACAATGTGAGCAAATGAGGTGAGAAGGGAGGTAAAGGCAATAAAGGCCATGGTGGCAAAGTAAATACAATATAGCAAGTAAAACACTGGAATGGTAGTTTTGCAATGGAAGAATGTGCAAAGGAGCAAAATAAATAAATAAAAATTAAATACAGTTGGGAAAGAGGTAGTTGTTTGGGCTAAATTATAGGTGGGCTATGTACAGGTGCAGTAATCTGTGAGCTGCTCTGACAGTTGGTGCTTAAAGCTAGTGAGGGAGATAAGTGTTTCCAGTTTCAGAGATTTTTGTAGTTCGTTCCAGTCATTGGCAGCAGAGAACTGGAAGGAGAGGCGGCCAACGAAAGAATTGGTTTTGGGGGTGACTAGAGAGATATACCTGCTGGAGCGTGTGCTACAGGTGGGAGATGCTATGGTGACCAGCGAGCTGAGATAAGGGGGGACTTTACCTAGCAGGGTCTTGTAGATGACATGGAGCCAGTGGGTTTGGCGACGAGTATGAAGCGAGGGCCAGCCAACGAGAGCGTACAGGTCGCAATGGTGGGTAGTATATGGGGCTTTGGTGACAAAACGGATTGCACTGTGATAGACTGCATCCAATTTGTTGAGTAGGGTATTGGAGGCTATTTTGTAAATGACATCGCCAAAGTCGAGGATTGGTAGGATGGTCAGTTTTACAAGGGTATGTTTGGCAGCATGAGTGAAGGATGCTTTGTTGCGAAATAGGAAGCCAATTCTAGATTAAATTTTGGATTGGAGATGTTTGATATGGGTCTGGAAGGAGAGTTTACAGTCTAACCAGACACCTAAGTATTTGTAGTTGTCCACGTATTCTAAGTCAGAGCCGTCCAGAGTAGTGATGTTGGACAGGCGGGTAGGTGCAGGTAGCGATCGGTTGAAGAGCATGCATTTAGTTTTACTTGTATTTAAGAGCAATTGGAGGCCATGGAAGGAGAGTTGTATGGCATTGAAGCTTGCCTGGAGGGTTGTTAACACAGTGTCCAAAGAAGGGCTGGAAGTATACAGAACCTGGGCACTCCTACCTGGGCTCAAACCAGGAACACAACGACAACAGCAACCCTTGAAGCAGCGTTACCCATGCAGAGCAAGGGGAACAACTACTCCAAGTCTCAGAGCGAGTGACGTTTGAAACGCTATTAGCACACACCCCCCCCTAACTAGCTAGCCATTTTACATCACATTGTTACACCAACCTAATCTCGGGAGTTGATAGGATTGAAGTCATAAACAGCAGAGCTGCAGGCAAAACGCACAAAAGTGCTGTTTGAATGAATGCTTACGAGCCTGCTGCTGCCTACCATCGCTCAGTCAGACTGCTCTATCAAATCATAGACTTAATTATAACATAATAACACACAGAAATACGAGCCTTAGGTCATTAATATGGTCGAATCCGGAAACTATCATATTTCAGTGAAATACGGGTGGTACCCATCAGTCTAAATATTCCTGTTACATTTCACAACCTTCAATGGTATGCCATAATTATGTAAAACTCTGGCAAATTAGTTCGCAATGAGCCAGGCGGCCCAAACTGTTGCATATACCCTGACTCTGCGTGCAATGAACACAAGAGAAGTGACACAATTTCACCTGGTTAATATTGCCTGCTAACCTGGATTTATTTTAGCTAAATATGCAGGTTTAAAAATATATATGTCTGTTTTATTGATTTTAAGAAAGGCATTGGTGTTTATGCTTAGGTACACGTTGGAGCAACGACAGTCCTTTTTCGCGAATACGCACCGCATCTATTATATGCAACGCAGGACACGCTAGATTAACTAGTAATATCATCAATCATGTGTAGTTATAACTAGTGATTATGATTGAATAAGTTTAATGCTAGTTAGCAACTTACCTTGGCTTCTTACTGCATCCGCCTTGTGAGGCAGGTGGTTAGAGCGTTGGACTAGTTAACCGTAAGGTTGCAAGATTGAATCCCTGAGCTGACAAGGTAAAAATCTGTCGTTCTGCCCCTGAACAAGGAAGTTAACCCACCGTTCCTAGTCCTTCATTGAAAATAAGAGTGTGTTCTTAACTGACTTGCCTAGTTAAATAGAGATAAAAAAAATAGGCATAATCGGCGTCCAAAATGACCGATTTCCGATTTGTTATGAAAACTTTAAATCGGCCCTAATTAATCAGCCATTCCGATTTAATCGGTCAACCTCTAGTGTCTTCTCCAAAGACTACCGTACCTCCTCTCAGGCTTTAACGAGTCTCATAGCTGTAGATTAGTCTCTCTTTTTTTTAAATGAAAATGTATGTCTATATCAATCACTTCTCCCATCACATCAAGGTTTGTTATTTTAATATTTGCATTGGCGAGTAAGACAAAGAATCTACTTATCTCAGATAGTCATTCACACTCCATCAATCAAACCAATGTTGTGCCATTGAATGAATCTCTGGGGCCTGTACTCGTGATAGACTGAATTCATCTGTAAAATGATTTCAGAGAAGGACTTGAGCAAATAGCTGTCGGACAAGAATATTTTAACAGGCTCCAGGTTCTTTCTGTTCAACGACACACCACCTTAATCCAAATTCAGCTAGAATTATATTTGGGGTTAGTTTGTTGAGAATTACGTTTTTTAATGTTATTTTAATTGTTGTGCTTTGCTCACACATTGCATAATAGTAGAAACCACATTTGTGTCCTCTGTAGGTTGAGTGAAAGCTTATTTACTTTGTGTGTGCATTGTCTAAGTCCCAAACATAAATGTCACCTCCCACGATATTGCTGGCATTTGGCGTGATTATTATTTTTTTTCATCAGAAGACTGTTATTGACATTTTTCAAAGAGACTGTTTTCCACCCAAAAACAATGCTTTCAGAGAGACAGCACCCCCCCCCCCCCCACCCCCCCCTTTAAAAAAAGAGAGCGAGAGAGAGGGATTTTAATTAGAGAGTCCTAAGCAGCCTGTCTTCTCTCTGCTAAACACAACTACTATCAAACATGTTAAAGGAAACAAATAATGACTTTGTTGACAGCTAGAGTAATGAGAAGGGGAAAAAATAAGTGCAAATGATTTTGGGGCAATAGGCCGATTTTAAATATAGCATTTCATGTGATTGTAAACCGGCTTTGTGGAGTAGATAATATACTTGATGTATATCATATCTGGCTCATGGACTTATTGCATATGATGTGCCATATCTAACCCTATCCTATAGGGCTGGCAATTGCCAGGGATCTCACAATAACATATTGTCATGATACTTAGGTGCTGATATTTTATGTTTTGTGATTCTGACGATTCTATATGTATTTTGATTTGACACTGATTTTTATTGCGATTCGATGTTCCAAACATATTGCTCAACATATGTCTGCTACAGGGGGACAAGACAGAGCCATGAGAAAATGAGTTTTGATCAGTCAGGGAAATAAAAGTTCTGAAAACAAATTGGCTCCCTGTTTAAAAAGATGACTGGAGACAAGCAATGAAGGAAAAATGGTGCAGGTACAGACAACTATTGTCAAAAAGATACGATATATTGTCAAAAATAATATCCTGATATGTAACTGTTTGTGTACATGAAGAAACATGAAAAAATGTCCTTGACATTTAGCATACCATTCAATGTGCCTACAGGAAACCTGAGCTGAATCTAAAACTCAAACCCTTTCCAATGCTTTTAGATAGTGCTGTAGATTGAACAGGGCTTATTTTCAGCGTGCAGGTTTGTGTCCTGCGTTCCAGGACCTTTGTTAGGACAATTTAATTACAGCTGAGCTTGGGTGTAATTGATCTAGGCTTGGAGGGATTTCTCTGTCATTGAGAGAGGCCTATTTGTTAGTACAGGCCAGTGAATGCTTCCACCTGCGATTACATAGAGCCTGTACGTCCACTGTTGCATAGAGCCTGTACGTCCACTGTTGCATAGAGCCTGTACGTCCACTGTTACATAGAGCCTGTACGTCCACTGTTGCATAGAGCCTGTACGTCCACTGTTGCATAGAGCCTGTACGTCCACTGTTGCATAGAGCCTGTCCGTCCACTGTTGCATAGAGCCTGTCCGTCCACTGTTGCATAGAGCCTGTCCGTCCACTGTTGCATAGAGCCTGTCCGTCCACTGTTGCATAGAGCCTGTCCGTCCACTGTTGCATAGAGCCTGTCCGTCCACTGTTGCATAGAGCCTGTCCGTCCACTGTTGCATAGAGCCTGTCCGTCCACTGTTGCATAGAGCCTGTCCGTCCACTGTTGCATAGAGCCTGTCCGTCCACTGTTGCATAGAGCCTGTACGTCCACTGTTGCATAGAGCCTGTACGTCCACTGTTGCATAGAGCCTGTACGTCCACTGTTGCATAGAGCCTGTCCGTCCACTGTTGCATAGAGCCTGTCCGTCCACTGTTGCATAGAGCCTGTCCGTCCACTGTTGCATAGAGCCTGTCCGTCCACTGTTGCATAGAGCCTGTCCGTCCACTGTTGCATAGAGCCTGTCCGTCCACTGTTGCATAGAGCCTGTCCGTCCACTGTTGCATAGAGCCTGTCCGTCCACTGTTGCATAGAGCCTGTCCGTCCACTGTTGCATAGAGCCTGTCCGTCCACTGTTGCATAGAGCCTGTCCGTCCACTGTTGCATAGAGCCTGTCCGTCCACTGTTGCATAGAGCCTGTCCGTCCACTGTTGCATAGAGCCTGTCCGTCCACTGTTGCATAGAGCCTGTCCGTCCACTGTTGCATAGAGCCTGTACGTCCACTGTTGCATAGAGCCTGTAGGTCCACTGTTGCATAGAGCCTGTAGGTCCACTGTTGCATAGAGCCTGTACGTCCACTGTTGCATAGAGCCTGTAGGTCCACTGTTGCATAGAGCCTGTACGTCCACTGTTGCATAGAGCCTGTACGTCCACTGTTATTGGGAAAAATGAAAGAGACAGCAATGCAGGGGGTTGATTGTTCATTCACTTACTGTGCCGTTTATTTAGTCTAATTTATTTACACCTCCGAGGGGTAGCTAGCTTAGCCTGGTTAAACCAGATGGAATTCTGTGTAGCGTTCCATCTGCTTAAACCAGGCTATAGCTAGCTGACACATTAGAGTACCTTCACTGTCTGTGCCTATATTAAGCAAGGCAGATTCTGTACTTGATGTGTAATGGTTAAATCGGCCTCAGAGGAGTAGACTAGCTAGCTAAGCTAATACATCAGAATACCTTTGGAAGGGAGACTACTTCTCCCACTTCAGGTGACGCAGCAACGTCACATCTTTTGCGAACTCCCTCCCTCTGTCGCCACCTGCAGTGTCCTTCTCTTTCGTCCTCTTATGGAGCACTTCTTCACTGTTTCTGTGTTGTCACCCACCATTTTAAATATTTTATCAGGCTGTTAGATAATGCTTCCCGATGACGGTGAATTATTGATGGCCTTGTACCTATGAGTAGGACCGGGCAGGCTTTTAACTCTCTGAGCTGCCTTTCTGCTGCTGCTGACCTGGCCAGGTCTCTTCAGAGGTAACTAAGGGACACTACACAAACACCCAAAGGAATGATGTAGGCCTGCTGGGCAGGTCGGAGGGCAGGGCATTTTCTAATCCAGTCCTGGGCTAGGGCTCTGCTTCAGTTTTCTACTCCAGTACTGGGCTAGGGCTCTGCTTCAGTCTTCTACTCCAGTACTGGGCTAGGGCTCTACTTCAGTCTTCTACTCCAGTACTGGGCTAGGGCTCTGCTTCAGTCTTCTACTCCAGTACTGGGCTAGGGCTCTGCTTCAGTCTTCTACTCCAGTACTGGGCTAGGGCTCTGCTTCAGTCTTTTACTCCAGTACTGGGCTAGGGCTAAGCTACAGAATAAGGGAAACGCCGCTGTAGGCCGCTGGGCTAGGGCTCTACTTCAGTCTTCTACTCCAGTACTGGACTACGGCTCTGCTACAGTGTTTTACTCCAGTACTGCACTACGGCTCTGCTTCAGTGTTTTACTCCAGTACTGCACTACGGCTCTGCTTCAGTGTTTTACTCCAGTACTGGGCTACGGCTTTGCTTCAGTGTTTTACTCCAGTACTGGGCTACGGCTCTGCTTCAGTGTTTTACTCCAGTACTGGGCTACGGCTCTGCTTCAGTCTTTTACTCCAGTACTGGGCTAGGGCTCTGCTTCAGTCTTTTACTCCAGTACTGGGCTAGGGCTCTGCTTCAGTCTTCTACTCCAGTACTGGGCTAGGGCTCTGCTTCAGTCTTCTACTCCAGTACTGGGCTAGGGCTCTGCTTCAGTCTTTTACTCCAGTACTGGGCTAGGGCTCTGCTTCAGTCTTCTACTCCAGTACTGGGCTAGGGCTCTGCTTCAGTCTTTTACTCCAGTACTGGGCTAGGGCTCTGCTTCAGTCTTTTACTCCAGTACTGGGCTAGGGCTCTGCTTCAGTCTTTTACTCCAGTACTGGGCTAGGGCTCTGCTTCAGTCTTTTACTCCAGTACTGGGCTAGGGCTCTGCTTCAGTCTTTTACTCCAGTACTGGGCTAGGGCTAAGCTACAGAATAAGGGAAACGCCGCTGTAGCTCTCTTGCTTTGTCTGAAGCATTGAGAAGAATGGCTGTTTTGTTTGATTCTTATTTCTTGGTTTTGTCAGTGGTCTGAATGGAGGACAGAAAGAACTGGTTCTGCTTCTTTTTACATCTGTCAGAATATTTAAATGTTAAAGTGTGTGTGTGTTTGAACCTCAACCTACTGTTCAAAATATCCATAAGAAACAGGGCTGGTTTAAGTATGACCTAGCCCTCTCTTGTAGGAATCTCGGTGAAAGCGATAAGCAAATGATTAGCCAACAGACAACAGGGTAAACAGGTCAAACCAGTTTCTTTTCCCCCTAGGAAATGCAAATGTTTTATCCAGAAGGGTTCAGGGTTGGCAATGAAATGCAGTAGTTGTAACTATCCCCTCCCCCAGTCAACTAGCTAGCTCCAGTGAAACTGCTTGGTATTCAATAGATGGATTTGCAGGTTTTGCAGTAACATACTCCTTTTGTTTGCTTGCTATATTGTGTTTACCATACATTGTGTGTGTGTGTTCTCTGTCTATCCGTGTGTGTGGATGTTCTGTCTATCCGTGTGTACGGATGTTCTCTGTCTGTGTGGATGTTCTGTCTGTGTGTGGATGTTCTCGGTCTATCCGTGTGTGTGTGGATGTTCTGTCTCCGTGTGTGTGTGGATGTTCTGTCTCCGTGTGTGTGTGTGGATGTTCTGTCTCCGTGTGTGTGTGTGTGTGTGGATGTTCTGTCTCCGTGTGTGTGTGTGTGTGTGTGTGTGTGTGTGGATGTTCTGTCTCCGTGTGTGTGGATGTTCTGTCTCCGTGTGTGTGTGTGTGTGTGTGTGTGTGTGTGGATGTTGTCTCCGTGTATGTGTGTGTGTATGTTCTGTCTCCGTGTGTGTGGATGTTCTGTCTATCCGTGTGTGTGGATGTTCTGTCTATCCGTGTGTGTGTATGTTCTGTCTATCCGTGTGTGTGTATGTTCTGTCTATCCGTGTGTGTGGATGTTCTGTCTATCCGTGTGTGTGGATGTTCTGTCTATCCGTGTGTGTGGATGTTCTGTCTATCCGTGTGTGTGGATGTTCTGTCTATCCGTGTGTGTGGATGTTCTGTCTATCCGTGTGTGTGGATGTTCTGTCTACCCGTGTGTGTGTGCATGTTCTGTCTCCGTGTATGTGTGTGGATGTTCTGTCTCCGTGGATGTTCTGTCTATCCGTGTGTGTGGATGTTCTCTGTCTGTGTGTGGATGTTCTCGGTCTATCCGTGTGTGTGTGTGTGTGGATGTTCTGTCTCCGTGTGTGTGTGGATGTTCTCGGTCTGTGTGTGGATGTTCTCGGTCTGTGTGTGGATGTTCTCGGTCTGTGTGTGGATGTTCTCGGTCTGTGTGTGGATGTTCTCGGTCTGTGTGTGGATGTTCTCGGTCTGTGTGTGGATGTTCTCGGTCTGTGTGTGGATGTTCTCGGTCTATCCGTGTGTGTGGATGTTCTCGGTCTATCCGTGTGTGTGGATGTTCTGTCTCCGTGTGTGTGTGGATGTTCTGTCTCCGTGTGTGTGTGGATGTTCTGTCTCCGTGTGTGTGTGGATGTTCTGTCTCCGTGTGTATGTGGATGTTCTGTCTCCGTGTGTGTGTGGATGTTCTGTCTCCGTGTGTGTGTGGATGTTCTGTCTCCGTGTGTGTGTGGATGTTCTGTCTCCGTGTGTGTGTGGATGTTCTGTCTCCGTGTGTGTGTGGATGTTCCGTCTCCGTGTGTGTGTGTGTGTGTGGATGTTCTGTCTGTGTGTGGATGTTCTGTCTGTGTGTGGATGTTCTGTCTGTGTGTGGATGTTCTCGGTCTATCCGTGTGTGTGGATGTTCTGTCTCCGTGTGTGTGTGGATGTTCTGTCTCCGTGTGTGTGTGGATGTTCTGTCTCCGTGTGTGTGTGGATGTTCTGTCTCCGTGTGTGTGTGGATGTTCTGTCTGTGTGTGGATGTTCTGTCTCCGTGTGTGTGTGTGTGTGTGGATGTTCTGTCTATCCGTGTGTGTGTGGATGTTCTGTCTATCCGTGTGTGTGTGGATGTTCTGTCTCCGTGTGTGTGTGGATGTTCTGTCTCCGTGTGTGTGTGGATGTTCTGTCTCCGTGTGTGTGTGGATGTTCCGTCTCCGTGTGTGTGTGTGTGTGTGTGTGTGTGTGTGTGTGGATGTTCTGTCTGTGTGTGGATGTTCTGTCTGTGTGTGGATGTTCTGTCTGTGTGTGGATGTTCTCGGTCTATCCGTGTGTGTGGATGTTCTGTCTCCGTGTGTGTGTGGATGTTCTGTCTCCGTGTGTGTGTGGATGTTCTGTCTCCGTGTGTGTGTGGATGTTCTGTCTCCGTGTGTGTGTGGATGTTCTGTCTCCGTGTGTGTGTGGATGTTCTGTCTCCGTGTGTGTGTGGATGTTCTGTCTGTGTGTGGATGTTCTGTCTCCGTGTGTGTGTGTGTGTGTGGATGTTCTGTCTATCCGTGTGGGTGGATGTTCTCTGTCTGTGGGTGGATGTTCTCTGTCTGTGGGTGGATGTTCTCTGTCTGTGGGTGGATGTTCTGTCTGTGGGTGGATGTTCTCGGTCTGTGGTGGATGTTCTCGGTCTATCCGTGTGTGTGTGTGTGTGTGGATGTTCTGTCTCCGTGTGTGTGTGGATGTTCCGTCTCCGTGTGTGTGTGTGTGGATGTTCTGTCTGTGTGTGGATGTTCTGTCTGTGTGTGGATGTTCTGTCTCCGTGTGTGTGTGTGTGGATGTTCTGTCTCCGTGTGTGTGTGTGGATGTTCTGTCTGTGTGGATGTTCTGTCTCCGTGTGTGTGGATGTTCTGTCTCCGTGTGTGTGGATGTTCTGTCTCTGTGTGTGTGTGGATGTTCTGTCTCCGTGTGTGTGTGTGGATGTTCTGTCTCCGTGTGTGTGTGTGTGGGTGGATGTTCTCTGTCTGTGGGTGGATGTTCTCTGTCTGTGTGTGGATGTTCTTGGTCTGTGTGTGGATGTTCTCGGTCTATCTGTGTGTGTGTGTGGATGTTCTGTCTCCGTGTATATGTGTGGATGTTCTGTCTCCGTGTATATGTGTGGATGTTCTCTGTCTATCCCTGTATATGTGTGGATGTTCTCTGTCTATCCGTGTGTGTGTGGATGTTCTGTCTATCCGTGTGTGTCTGTGCGACCTCCTTCCTATTTGTAACTGTGTACATTTGCACTCCTCTCTTCCATCACATTCTGCCTCACTGAGAGTGTAGATTGAGAGGTAGAGGCTCAGGTGTTCCGCTGCAGAGCATGTATGTCCACAGCAGCATGTAATATGTTTCACATTGGTAGTTGTGAAGTTCCTACCACGTTACCTGCAGGGGAATCTAGCTCTTCCTGTCCTTCAGCCAGGATTCACGCCCTGTTTGAACATTTGAACATTCAGGGAATGATCACAAACGTTTTATGGTGCTTATTTTTTACTTGCTGTGAATATGAGTGTGAGGGTGCCAAGCCAACCACAATTTCCCTTGTAAATTGTTATTGAGTGTTTGAGTGAGCCGAGGGTGGGTAGGTGAGGGTGGGGGTATGTGCGTGCGCCCGCTTGCATGTGTTTGTGCATGTTCGTTAATGCCTGCGTGTGTGTGTGGATAAAGAGCATGTAGTGGAGTGAGAGAGAACCAGAACAAGGCATGGAGGAGGAATAGAGGAGAGGAGGAGTATGTCTTTCAGTGTGAAGATATGAAGGACTGACTGATTGAAAAGAGGAGCTCTGTGTGACATGTCAGAGGATGAGATGCTGGGTGCTGTTCTCTAACTGACCCTCACTGTTTAACTCACTGTGTAAAGGTCAGCTTATTCATTTCACTGCCAAGCTCTGCAGTGTTACTGAGCTGGGAGGAGTGGGAGAGCGAAGGGTGTAGTATTTCTTGATGAAACTGACATTTTAAAAGCTTCTCCCCCTTCTGATTATTTTGACTCTGATTCAGCCAAGTTTGATTCTGAGTCTTCTTCGGAAAGAGAGGGGTGTATTGGTTAAGTTGAAACTGATTCTGAGTCTTCTTCGGAAAGAGTTGGGTGTATTGGTTAAGTTGAAACTGATTCTGAGTCTTTTGATTCTGATTGTTATTCTTCTTCAAATTCACAGATTACTCAGAATACATTTGGGTTCATTTAGCCCAGGTAACCTTTTATACATCGTTCTTGTTGAGAAGCTATAGACTAAAGATGGGGAATGTTTTGGTTCTGAACTTACTATTTAGGCCACTAATTCTGATGGGTATTATAAACACAGTAGTGAGGGTTGAAATGATGAGGGTAGTATTGGCTGTCTTTTTACTTAACCCTTCCCACACGTGTTTCTGCTCATTCAATACAATTCATACTTCTCTCTGGCTTTCTTGCATCCATTTCTCACTCCTATTTCTGCCTATTCATTTCCATTCTTCTGCTTTCTGCTAACCTCAATGACAGACCTAGTTGTTTTCTCTTTTGTAGTCGATCTTCTGAAGGCTACCTCACTCCGTCCTCTCAATTTCACAATACATTCTCTCTCTCTCTCTCTCTGTGTGTGTGTGTCCGTTGACACTCTTTATCTATCATTTCAATCTCTGTTGGCAGAGTCTTGAAACGCACCAACCGACCATCGTTGAGCCTATGAATACCATGCAGCTTGCTACTGGTTCTTGCTTGCCCCATTCCCTCCTTCATGCCCCATCCCAAAATATATTATCACGGTGCTGAACCCTCCTCCCACCTGACTGCCATGCCTGACTTGCGCCTGTCTCCATCACTGGCAGCCATGGCATGTGCTCTGTCTGCACCACTGACAGAGCCAAGGAAGTGACATCATGTCCCTTAAGAGAGGAGTTGGAGAGGAGATCCCTGACAGACTGGGTCTGTCATGACAAAGTGTTATTGAGGTGTTGGTGTGCAATGGATCTGGGGGACTTGTTTTATCAGTTCCTGTAGATTCCAACTACACCCTAACCCAGACCCCCTGCTCCCCTCTTACCATCGTCTCATGTTTGATATTCCCCCTCACGTGTTGGTCTTTTTGTTCCGAATGTAGGCCATGTGTGGGGGTAGGTGGGTGGGGTGAACCGTTCCCCAAATGAGTTAGTCAGAGAGGGCTGAAGAACTAAAGCATTATGCCTGCGAGGTTCAGACTGGAACACAGACAAAACACACAGCTAGGCCCACATCTTTATTTCAACGTGGAGCGTTGAGCTTACACCAGTCCATGACTACTTACGTGCTCTAGTTGTGTTCCAATCTCACTTGATATGTATATATGCACTCTTTATTTCTCTCCCCGTCCCTGGCACTGACAATTGAAAATAAATTAACATTCCTGGGGCTTTATTTAGTCCTTCGTTAAGCCTGTTGAAAATATTGGAGGGTGAACCCAGCAGGTCAAGCCATACTCACAAGCTGTCAATCCTTCCCAGTGACCCACCCACCCCTTTCTTTCTCCTCCCTTCCCATTCTTCTCTCCCTCTCCTCTCTCTCTTTCTCTCCCATCCATTCAGTTCCTCCCTTCTTACAAAAGCCTGGACTCCCATTCTCTCTCTCTAGTCTATTCTTTCTCCGGTTGCCTCTCCAGCTTGAGAGAGGCAGCCACAAGCTTTGTCTCTTTACATTCCTTCAGCCTGCTGCTGCACCAATTAGCCTCGTATTTCATGTTAGGACATGTGGCCTGTTTCTTTCCAGCCATTTGATTCTAATATTATTTTAATTGCTTGCCTTCCACTTTTAAATGTTTGCTTATTTTTTCTGTCATTCCTCTGAAATATGAAACATTTGTTTGCAATGTGGTGTTTTTTTTTCTTCAATCCTCCGGACTGATGATACATTTGTCTCCTGGCTATTCTCACTGTCTATGGGTGGAGAAACCGAAAGAGATGTTCTACATGTTTACATGTCATTTTTCATCTCCTGTGATGGGTTCTTGGTGTCTGGGATGATATACTCTGAATAGAAAGAGTGAAAGCAGGAAAAGGGAAGATTCATATCCATTGTTCCTTATAAGGGAAAGTTTAGCACTTAAAGTGCAGATGATGAGTTAATAACTTGAAATGATTCTAGAAGATTTCATGATTATTAAACCGTCAAGCCATAAGATTTAATGTAGCTGGTGACAGTAAGTCATAACTTTGTTCTGTACACTATTATTACTATAACCGCTGCCACGGCGATGGTGGAATTGGAGCCCGATGTGAATATTCCTTCCTGGTTGAGTAACCTGAATCATTTGAGAGTTTAGGACTAGAAGGTTGTATCTAATAAAATAAAAAAGATAGAAAACAGAACAAGGTTGTCAACTATTTTTCTAATACTCTGAATAACCCAATTCATGTTGTTAAACTACAATATAAAATTGACACCATTCAAATTTTAAAGGCAATTTTCAGAATCATATTTTTGAAGACGATTTAGTTTAGTTTAGTTCCTTGCTGTTCTAAGGAGCTGTGCTGTAGAGAATTTCTCCACAAACACACACGGTCTCTGATGGGTTAACTATGCCTCACTTACCTCTTTTCTGCTAGAGGAGGCCTCCTCCCCACCACCCACCACAATCTCCCCTTCTCTGATGTAAAATTATGATACGTCTGTCAGCACTTGTGAAAAGCGTCTTCATGTTAATCGGCTAATCCTTTTATCTCAAGTCTGACCAAATCCAGTCCAGAAACCCCCGCAAACAAAACGGCTGTTTAGGGATGGGGGGATGAGGGGTGAGATGAGCGCAGCGGCCGGCTCCTCTGCCAGCTTAAAGGAGAAAGGGAACATGTTACTCAGCGGGGTGACGGTGCGGGTGGCTCTGGGTAGTACTGAGCAGGAGGAGAAAGGGGCCCTGGGGCAGATGAGTCTAGAGGGAAGGAACCCCAGGCCCCTCTCCCCCTGGTGTCTGGTGGGGAACAGCGGCTGAGCCAGCCGAGCAGGGCAGAGAGGTTAGGGGGTAGGGCATTACAGGCTCACTCTGTTTTGGGCCGCTGTGAGACGAAGTAATGCTTTACTGCTGCTCCGCTATGCTCTTGTCTGATCTAGTGGTCTAATGATTCTCTTTCAATCCGAGTCTGAATGCACCACCTAACTTCTAACTGATAAATGATCATAGCCTTGTGTGTGTTAGCTTGGCGCCACACAGTATAACAGTTAGTGGTACATTTGACCTCAAAGCAAGATAAATGACCTTTGGGCCTGTAAACTGTGCACTCTGCTCCGCGAGGACCTGCAGTTGCATTTTGTTAGCCTGTTTTAAATAGGGGTCTCCAGCAGCCTATAGAGCCATTTTAAAGAATGAATCCAATATGGAGATTTAACTTATGACTCCGTAAGCCAATGCAGATAGAAGCTCCCAAAACAATGTTTTGTGCGTGTGTACCTTCACGTTGCCAGAAATATCTTAGCTGGGCATTAGTGGTGGTCCAGAGAGCGATCAGAGCAGAGTGCTCCGCTGCTCAAATGTAGGTTCATTATAAAATAATCTGGGAAGTTGACGAGTGGCTCTGGAGAGGAGGAGTACACACAGAAAAGCGAATTATCCTCTTTTGGTGTCCTCCACTCTTTAAAGTGTGAAATGCAGTGTACTGTGTGGATGGTGACATGGTGTTTATATGGACATGGTCACATTTTGGATGTTAAACATACTTTTGGCCATATAGTGTATGCGGACACCTGCTCGTCGAACATCTCATTCCAAAATCATGGGCATTAATATGGAGTTGGTCCCCTCTTTGCTGCTATAACAGCCTCTAATCTTCTGGGAAGGCTTTCCGCTAGATGTTGGAACATTGCTGCGGGGACTTGCTTCCATTCAGTCTCAAGACCATTAGTGAGGTCGAGCACTGATGTTGTGGCGATTAGGCCTGGCTCGCCAGTCGGCTTTCCAATTCATCCCAAAGGTGTTCGATGGGGTTGAGGTCAGGGCTCTGTGCTGGCCAGTCAAGTTCTTCCAAACTGATCTCAGCAAACCACTTATGGATGGACCCCCAAACTGTTTCCACAAAGTTAGAAGCACAGAATAGTCTAGCATGTAATTTTATGCTGTAGCTTTAAGATTTCCCCTCACTAGAACTAAGAAGAATAGAACAAACCATAATAAACAGCCCCAGACCATTATTCCTCCACCAAACTAAAAAGTTGGCACTATGCATTAGGGTAGGTAGCGTTCTCCTGGCATCCGCCAAACCTAGATTAATCCGTCGGACTGACAGATGGTGAAGCGTGATTCATCACTCCAGAGAACATGTTTCCACTGCTCCAGAGTCCAATGGGGATGAGCTTTACACCACTCCAGTCGACTCTTGTCATTCCGCATGGTGATCTTAGGCATGTGTGCGGCTGCTCGGCCATAGAAACCCATTTCATGAAGCTCCCGCCGAACAGTTCTTGTGCTGACGATGCATCCAGAGGCAGTTTGGAACTGGGACAGGCGAGGGCAGATGATTTTTAGCTTGTGTGGCCTACCACTTTGCAGACGAGTTGTTGTTGCCCCTAGACATTCCCACTTCACTTTAACAGCACTTACAGTCGACCAGGGCAGCTCTAGCAGGGCATACATTTTTACGAACTGACTTGTTGGGAAGGTGGCATCCTATGATGGTGTCACTGAGCTCTTCAGCAAAGCCATTCTACTGCCAGTGTTTGTCGATGGAGATTGCATGGCCGTGTGCTCGATTTTTATACACCTGTCAGCAACGGGTGTGGCTGAAATAGCTAAATCCACTCATTTGAAGGGGTGTCCACATACTTTTGTATATATAGTGTAGATAGGTACATCATGGCCTAGGTTAAGTCATCTGTACTAGATGGATGTCTTCTTGCTGGTTTTGTTTATATGCAGGTCAAGGTGTGTGTCTGTGTGTGTGTACTAACGTGTATATTTGACATGTCATCGATCCGGAGTATTTGACTTGTGTTCTAACAAGTCTCTCTATCTGGTGCATTGAGAGCATTTTAGGGAGTGGAGCCTAACCTTAGCTGAGGCAGACAAAGCCGTGTGGACTGTTTGTGGCTGCCCTCCTCCCGCTAGTTTGTGGCTGCCCTCAAGATAAGGAGGAAGCAGACAAAAGTACCTCACAAAGGAGCTGTGTCTCTAATGGTTTGCTGTGTGAGTCTGTGTGAGCGCGTTGCCTGAGCAACAGGGTCCTCTCCTGTGGGGATAAGGCAGTAGAACTCTGGGGAGGGAGGGAAGGTGGTAGTAGTGAGTTGAGGGAGGAATGCGGTGTGTAAACATGTAGCCTGTAGCCCAGGGATGAGTGCTCCGTCATGCTCTCCTCTACCCAAGAGTATTTCCTGTCAGAAGTGAAAAATAAACACATATTCAGACTTGATAGACTGAGTATACCAAACATTAGGAACACCTAGGGCTGTGATTGTATTACCGCCACACCGGCGGTCACGAGTCATGAAGGCAGTCAAATTCCACATGACCGTTTATGCACGGTAATTCATCTTCAAGTTCTGATGTTGCTGATGGTCATTTCTAGCCTACTGACATTTTTACCTGTCTGGTACTCAGCACTCCATTGTCCCTCTAATCACTCTGACATCAATGCAAATGTATTTGAAATCTAATCCATCACTTCATGAGAACCCATGAGCTCATGTTGCGCAACATTTCTAAATGCTCTGCAATTGCGGGAGAAAACAGAGTGATGGCCACTACTAAAAAGAGGAGGATCCTATCAGCTTTCTATAGGCTAAGCATACTATATTTATTTCTCAACTTTCCTAATATTAAGCACATTGCTTCTCTTTACAACAGGAGTATAGCCTACCTGGCTGGCATGAAAATTAAACACTGGAATAGCGTCCTCCATTCGCTATTTAAGTGCATGAGGTTATGTATTTTTTTCCTGCTGCCCCTGTTTCGATATAGATATAGATATAGGCCCATTCTAAATCATTACAAATGTCACACATATATTATTTAGTGTATTTAAAGACCAGATTGAATCAAGAATAGTCTGATGGGTGACAATATTAGCCTATCATTGTGAATTATATAGAGAGACTGATGAAGTGTGTACAGCCGATGCAAAAAAACTAAGCAGAGCTCAAGTCTTTCAAGCAACTTTTTTCATATCATCATTAGTCACAACATGCAGTCTTAGAATGTATTAAAAATCAAAACATGTAGCCCAGTGTTTGTAGAACTAAAGTTCCATTAATACCTCTAAATTAAGCATATAGGAGAACCTATTTCTTTGTTAACCACAACACAGAATAGCTGCATGTGCGCACTCCCTCAAATCATTTTGAGAAAATATTTCTATTTTATAAAGCTTTGTTCAATAAAATACAAAAGAATGCAGTGGAATTATAAGCTAATCTTGTCTGCTAAATGAACTAGTGTAGCCCACAGCCATTTGGCATAGCCAGATCAGGGCCTAACATAAAGACAACTCAGAGTATGCTATTCTGTTCTTCAGAAATATACTTTTGTTTTCGTCATATCATGCTTCTTTAGACCTGTCTAAAATAAATAATAGATTTGTTGTGAAGGTGTAGGCTATATTACATTGATTTATTCTATATTTTTTAAAGGCTTGTAGGCTGTGTGGAAGCCAAGAGATGCTAAATGTGTTTGTTAATTAACGGTCAATTACAATGAGACTGACAGTTATTTGCTTGACAATCACCGGCGGGTGAAATTTCGTGACCACCACAGCCCTGGGAACACCTTCCTAATATTGAGCCCTCAGAACCGGTTCAATTTGTCGGGGCATGGACTCTACAAGGTGTCGTTCCGCAGGGATGCTGGCCCATGTTGATTCCAATGCGTCCCACAGTTGGCTGGATGTCCTTTTGGTTGTGGGCCATTCTTGATACACGTGAAACAGTTGAGCGTCAAAAAACAGCAGCGTTGCAGTTCTTGACACAAGCCGTTGTGCCTGGCACCTACTACCATACCCAGTTCAAAAGCACTTAAACATTTTCTTGTCCGTTTACCCTCTGAATGGCACACATACATATTCCATGTCTCAATTCTCTCAAGGCTTAAAAATCCTTCTTTAACCTGTCTCCTCCCCTTCATCTACACTGATTTGAGGTAGATTTAACAAGTGACATCAATACGGGGTCATAGCTTTCACCTGGATTCACCTGGTCCGTCTGTCTGTGAAAGAGCAGGTGTTCTTAATGATTTTGTCATACCCATCCTTTTGCCTGCTGAATATCTCACTGGTTTGATGTATTTTTGTGTTTGTTTTAGCAGACCCAAAATATCCATAGACTTAGTTATCACACATTTTCAGCATACTTATGTCTCACCATGATTATTCACCATTTGCACCGTTTTAATATTTCTGTTAAATGTATCTCTCAATCTTTTCAATCCCACCTTTAGAGACGGCAGCTGTGATGGCATAGCCTTTGTGATGATGACCACGTTTCGACTTGTAGCAGTAAAACACAGTTTTCCTCCTCCTCACCCTCCTCTTCCTCTCTCTGTATTTTCAGATGACAAGATGACTGGAGAGGCTTCTCCTAGAACCACGGATCGCTGACTACTCCCAGACTCCTCTTCTTCTATTCTATATCCTAAAGCCACAGTCGTTTGCTAGCAGGCACCTGAAGCGGCTTCAGTACTCGGCAACGATGACTCCTGCAGCATGGAGGTGTCTAGTTCTCCATGGTCTGCTCACCCTCACTCATCTCCATTGTTCAGAAGGTAAGTCCTTATGTGTGTCTGCGCTTGTGTCGAATACTATGTGCTTTTCCAATGTGGTTCATGAAAGTGTTGATTTGGCTCATTTTTCCGTCTTCTAATGGGAGCGAAGAGTTGTTGTTATATAGTGAATTGACTTTTCTCTTTAAAAGTTGACAATAACACTGGAAGTGGGTTTTCTAGCTGAATGTTTGAGTGCAGTGCACCCAGGCTTTTGTGCTTCAGAAAACAGGTTTTTTATATTGATTGGCTGACTCCGTTAAGTACCTGCATCTTGAACCTTCAGTTGAAGGAGCTGCCAAACAGAAGACTTTTGGAAGGAACTAGTAGTTTTATTTTCTTTATGCTACCCAAAGTCATCTCATTAGTTTTTTAGTTTCATTTCATTGTCTTACTTTAGATTAGTACATTTGACTGTAATTACAAGTTCTGTCCCCAAACTACTCCCTCTCTTATACCCATCAGAGGCTTTGATGTCGGTTGGTTAGTATGTCTGCTTAATGACAATCATTACATGTCTGCTCTGTTTCACTCTCATTGTACTCAAGTCACATGCTAGCGTGCCAAACATTGATTACAGTCAAACGTCAAAGAATATCAACTCGGGGTTTCTTTTAAATTACATTTCTCTCCTTTCTCATGTTTTTATTTCACACTTGCATAGATTTCACTTGTCTTTTGGTTTTATATTTAAATCTGACTGTGTGAGGTGATTAACTAAAAAGAGATGGATATGGAACAGTCGAGCCAGGCGTAACATTCAGAAAGAGACACTCACTTTGTAGATTTATAGCAATTGTAGACCACACAAAATAAATCACAGGGTCTTTTTCCCAGAATAAATGAAAATAGTGCCTCCAGAAACGTTTGAAGAATGGGCCTCTGATTTGAGCTTGGAGATGGTCTGTGCTGAGCGGTCCTGGTGATTCTCTGTTTGGGGAGGAGTTCCTGCTTTGGTATGCAGAAAGAAAGTCAAGGATTGGGGTTTCACTTGACAAAGGCGTGGGCTCTCAGGCCTATGAATACATATTTGCCCATTCATCAAAGAAGGAATGTGTCTGTTTTTAGAGTGAAAGCCAATGTCAGATCCATCCACATGCCACTCACCATTACACCCCCCCCCCCGCCCCCCGTGTGTGTATGACATTTTGAATCATGAACCTAATTTCCATGAATGTCCGTCCCACAAAAAGGCCCCCCTCTTTATAATGACTTCCTAGTATCATGATGTGATCATGTACACCCATGAACATTCCTCTTGCTTTGAAAATCCTTAATGACATACTTGAGCAGAAAAATATTTTTTTCTCTCTCGTCTCTGGGTTATTGAATGCTCATGCTGGGTTTTTGTTACAAGAGAAATGGAGTCAGCACAAACACTCCTCATTCCATCGGTGTTGATTAACGCTTGCAAAAAATGCAATTTGGTGGGTCTTCTTAAAACCACCCAACATATTTTGTACCTTAATATGGCAAGTAGTTATGAATAAAAATGATGTTTTAGTGTTAAGGGAGAAAATATATTATGAATGGCAGTCCCATTCGTATTAGCATAATAGGGATATAATTGGATGCAGAGATAATCAGATCATCGAAAATGATGGTTCAGCGCATATTTATATTCAAATGTATCTCTGTTTCCCTCTATTTATCCACAATTATTTTAAAAATATTTTATTAATGTGTTTTCCGTTCTGTATTTGCACTGCTTTTTCAAATTATCTTGACTGGCTATATACTGACTAAGTACACTATTGTATATGCAAAAGTATATGGACACCCCTTCAAATGAGTGGATTCTGCTATTTCAGTCACACCCGTTGCTCACCGGTGTGTAACATCAAGCACACAGGTATGCAATCTTCCATAGACAAACATTGGCAGTAGAATTGCCTTACTGAAGAGCTCAGTGACAGAGCTGCCCCGGTCAACTGTAAGTGCTGTTATTGTGAAGTGAAAACGTCTAGGAGCAACAACAGCTCAGCTGCAAAGTGGTAGAACGCACAAGCTCACAGAACAGGACTTCGAGTGCTTAAGCGCGTAGTGCTTAAAAATGGTCTGTCCTTGGTTGCAACGCTCACTACCGAGTTCCAGACTGCCTCTGGAAGCAACGCCAGCACAATAACTGTTTGGCGGGAGCTTCATGAAATGGGTCTCCATGGCTGAGCAGCTGCACACAAGCCAAAGATCACCATGCGCAATGCCAAGCATTGGCTGGAGTGGTGTGAAGCTCGCCACCATTGGACTCTGGAGTAGTGGAAACTCGTTCTCTGGAGTGATGAATCACGCTTCACGAATTGGCAGTCTGACGGACAAATCTGGGTTTGGCGGATGCCAGGAGAACGCTACATGCCCCAATGCATAGTGCCAACTGTAAAGTTTGGTGGAGGAGAAATAGGGGTCTGGGACAGTTTTTTTTTTTTGTCGTTCGGGTGGTTAGTGGTTTGCTGAGATCAGTTTGGAAGAACTTGACTGGCCTACACAGAGCCCTGACCTCAACCCCATCGGACACCTTTGGGATGAATTGGAAAGCTGACTGCGAGCCAGGCCTAATCACCCAACATCAATGCCCGACCTCACAATGCTCTTGTGGCTGAATGGAAGAAAGTCTGTGCAGCAATGTTCCAAAATCTAGTGGAAAGTCTTCCCAGAAAAGTGGAGGCTGTTCTAGAAGCAAAGGTGGGACCAACTCCATATTACTGCCCATGATTTTGGAATGACATGTTCGACGAGCAGTTGTCCACATAGTTTTTGGTCATGTAGTGCAATATCATTCATGGAGCAGCAAACTGGGAGGGTATCATGTTAGTCAAGGTTGGTTTTAGACCGCCCAGCCTGTAGATATGAAGATAGAAGTTGACAACTAGATTCAGAGCAAGACAAGCAGCCAACCCTAGAAAGGTAGGGCCAGGGCGCACATGCTCCTGCATGCCAAGTACCTCTCACAATGGTAGTTATAATGAACTTCAAAAGAAAAGAAGCCAAGATTTCGGGGAATTATATCCTGCGGTTTATTTTGTGTAGACATTTTGTAGACCTTGTTGTGTTGTTCATTCCAGGAGTACAATAGGTCCCTCAACCGAAACATCCAAACATGTTTAAAACAGGAAGATGAATCAGATGAAGTAATTTATCTTTATCTGTGTCATCTCTCTGTGTAGACGGGGATCAAGTATAACTTAGGAAACACTGTTTTGCTTTGTTCCCAACAAGTGTTTGAATGTTGCAGGCGATATATTTCAGATGTTGTTTCTAGACCAGGTTGTTATGTGTACTTGTCAAGCATATTAAAATGCTCTAGACAAAAGGTGTCAATGTTTTGTCTATTTAAATACCAGCCTTTACGAAAAGTTTCTGAGGACTGAAGCAGACAGTCGTCTAATTATTTTTGACATGGTTTACTCATCTGACACTTATTCATAGTTTGAATGTAGTCACTCTTAAAGGGATACTTGGGGATTTTGGCATTGAGGCACTTTATCTACTTCCCCAGAGTCAGATGAACTCGTGGATACCATCTCTGCGTCCAGTATGAAGGAAGTTAGAGGTGGTTTCGTGAGCCAATGCTAACTAGCATTCATGGAATGACTGGAAGTCTATGCTATCTGCTAGCAGATACCATAGACGTCCAGTCATTGCGCTATTTAGCAATTGTGCTAGTTAGCAACTTCCTTCGAACTTCACACAGAGACATAAAAATGGAATCCACGAGTTCATCTGACTCTGGGGAAGGATGTAAAGGGCTTCATTGCCAAAATCCTGAAGTATCTCCTTAATAGATATGAAGGGCTGAAGTGTTTTAACCTAAACTATTTGCACATCATTTGCAATGTGCCATGCATTAGACTGTTGCTTTCAATAGCAGATCTTGCCTGAAAGTGATGCTATTATTCTATCAACTCCCATACTTGAGTTATTTTATTATATCCAGATGGTTATAAGGGTCAACTAGAAGTCCCAACTCACCAAAATGATTGGTAACAAGCCATAAGTAAGCTTGGCTGTGTATTGATGGAATGGTCTCCCATGTGTCACACTGGTATTTCCAGTGGTCAGAGCAGAATGAATGGAGAGTAAGCATTGTGTCTCGTTTCTCCACACTGGCCTCCAGCTATAAACGTCCAGTCTGTCATCTGACTGATATGCTTGGTTTGGTGTTTTTATCATTCATATCTGAACGGTACGGGTCTATGACAGGGCTATCATGAATTATCAGTCGGGCCCTGTTAGATTCACAGATGACTGACGAGACTGCGTTCTCAGTGTTGTGAACATCCACACAGAACGCCCTCTGATTTATAGCTTTCTCATGGCGCATTCTGGCCCAAATGGAAGTCTGGTGTTATTGTTTGGACTTTTCATCTGTCCGTGACAGAGGCATTGGGGAGGCATGTGGGTGTCGCTGAGAGACATCCTTATCCATCACATTCTCAATGTGTTTATTAAACTACTGTCATCATTATAATTCAGTCAATATTGGCAACATCATACAGTATATAACAATCCTTTACCTCACAATGCTTTCTCACCATGTTCATATTTATGAAATGTGGCTTTTTGAATGTAACCTCTTAGAATTTGTCATGAATAAGAAATTGCCATTTTAATTATAACCAAAGATTCAAACGACAGAGAAACTGGGGAAACCTAGCTACTATTTCACCAAAACATGGAATTAAAATGAGACGAAGCTACATGGAATAGGATCTGTATTTCATTGAAGAATATCACCCTTGATGGGGAAACCCTAAGTTAAGAGCAGGAGTGGTTTCTTGGGTCTTCCTGGGTCTTTGGTAAAATCAAAAGCAGCAACAAGAATGTTCCCATCTGTCCGTATGTACTAGGAGGATTTAAGAGCGCAGGCCTTTGGGAGAGGAGAAGCCTAGTCTGCTTTTATTGTGTATTTAGATGTGATTGTAAACCTCCCTGTTATATGCCCCGATGATGAACAGACACTCAATCTAATAGGGTCGGAGCGAAGGCGCCTGACAGGTTGATTTAATTAGCTTCACATGCCCCTAAATCTTGTTTGCTGGCAGCAACTCAACCCAGCTCACTTCACAGCCTCACCGTCTCAGGTGGATATTAACACATGGGACCCGATCCCTGCCTCACTTTTTCCACTCCAGACGTGAGATCTACAGTTCGAGTCAACGGAGGTTCCTCAGACTCAAACAACCCAGCTCAAATCATGGAGGTGGCCAACTAATATTGTTCCCTACAGTAGAGAGGAGTTTCGGTTTAATTGAAAACCCCTGCCTGAATGTAAACTCTTGGAGTCGGTTTTCACGAGTCACTTCTTCCTAGGGCTTACAGATGTCATGACAAAGTAATGCATTTAATCCAGAGGGGAAGCATAAGGCTTTTAAGTGAAATCAAACGATCAGAGTATGCCTGTAACAACACATAGGTTGTCTTTATATATTCTCAAAACAGCGTTGAGACTTGAGAATAAGACAATTGAAGGTAATAGCAATGTCAGATTTTATTACAGTATAATTTCCAGTTCGTATGGTAATATTTACATAGAGATGAATTCAAGCCAAGAGTATGTCACAGTGAATCAACAATCTACACAAAGTATAGCAACTACTAGACAACAAATAAGAAAACAACATGAGTTATTACAGGTGAGACCAAAGAATAGCAATGATCAATGCAAACAATGCAATCAGAGTTCTATTGCGCCCTGACTATTTCTACCTGTGCTATTGAATATTTGAAACGGGCATTGTCAGACAATTCCTCCTTCATCTTGACATAGATTTTGAGCTTTAATGTGTCCGGGGGAGTTTAGTTCAGAAAAACATCCTGTTTCTAAAAGAATATTCTCTTGTTATAGGAAGAAAGGATCTTGCTGGTATCAAAGGGAAAGTAGACTATAATTATATTGTATCCATAGAGACTGTGAAAATTGTCCAGAAATGATCCCTATTTAGAGGAATTTGGTGTTGACATTCACATTTTTACGCTGCAGTTGTTTTTGAAAGGAGTTGATTATTTTTGGGGTCAGCGTTGAATATGATTTACACCCCCAGATGTTGATTATTCCAAAAATAGGATATGGGCAAAGGAAAAATAAAAAAGGTGTGAAGTCATTAAAGTGAAATATGATCATATGTTTGTGGGCTGAATTTCTATCAGTTGTGCATTTATCTGTTCTAACCAGTGTAGGATAGGTAAGTATACATACTGATTACTATTAATTTGTCACTGGGCTGTTTCCATTCATGTTTTAGCAGCAGTAGCACATTTTCTTTGTGTGCTTCTGTCCATCTGCTAGGTCTGTCTACTATTGATGGTGAATGAACACCACTCTTCTTGTAGCAGCATTGTATTAGTAGACACCAAGGCTAGGGAGGCTGTGCCATGGAGCATGACCACACTTTTCTGTCCAGGAATGAAATGTAACCTCGGTGTGGGTCACCTGCATACAAACGGGCAGTTGGACGATTTGCAGGTATAAACAGCCCAAGATAAGAAACCCTTCTGTTGTGCAGGAAATGTATTATGTGTGGTAAGAGGGGGAAAAGTCCCGCGAATCAGGGGACCGAGAAATGGAGAGACCGAGAGCGAGGCACAAAGAGCGTTTTTGTTTGCCTGGTACGTTATCAGTATTGACCTGTTCTTGTAGCATACTCCCCTGTTGAGTGTGCAGGGCTGCCAGCCCACAATGGCTCCTCATCCAAGAGGAGGAGGAGGAAAGCACGGAACCAGCAAGCTGTCTGTCACCAAGGTCTCCCCATCTGGCCAATCTCTTATCAGTGGCCAGGCTGCTTGTTGCTCGTATTGACCAGTGAAGGGGGCAAGGTCATCCCAGTCATCACACTAGTCAATCAGTGGTCAGTTAGTGTTCCGATGCTACTGCATTGGAATGTGTCTGGATTCTGTCATTCACTTCCTTGACCAAGGGACACCTAATATGACTGTATATGGGGTCCTTATATGTCTAACATGGTTGTACTGTATGTCGGGAGGTGAATGGGACATGGTTGTACTGTATGTCGGGAGGTGAATGGAACATGAATGTACTGTATGTCGGGAGGTGAATGGGACATGGTTGTACTGTATGTCAGGAGGTGAATGGGACATGGTTGTACTGTGTGTCGGGTGGTGAATGGAACATGGTTGTACTGTGTGTCGGGAGGTGAATGGAACATGGTTGTACTGTGTGTCGGGAGGTGAATGGGACATGGTTGTACTGTGTGTCGGGAGGTGACTGAACCTTCACTGTAATGATAAGTGAACACATGCTAGAGTATCTGTTATCATGAATATATTATGTACGTCTTTCACGGCTGTGTTTTTGTTTGTGCAATGTGTGTGTGTGTGTGTGTGTGTGTGTGTGTGTGTGTGTGTCTTCTCCTAGCCCTGTAGCCTCCTGGTGCTGGTTAGTTACCAGTCAGCCCTACTGTTATTCAGAACCGCTTTAATCCCTGTTCCAGTCACCACTTCTCCTGACACTCTCTGTGCCGCACTGAGGGAGCCTCCTGGGCCAGGCTCAAAACACACATACACACATGCAGGGCCATGTGATGAGGAGGGGACCCCCCTTAGGGAAGCACCTGACTGGTTCCGGGACTTGAAGCAGAAAGCCCAGCTGGGGTTTAAGTGTGAGGGGTTAGGAATAGGGCTTTGAGAACATTTAAGCATGCAGCACAATCATTCAGGGGAGATAAAGTGCCAAGCTTGCTACACAGGGGAGATTTTCCTTCCATATTCTCCTCTTTCTGTGTGTTTCATCAACTCCTGTGCAAAAAAAAGCATGCAACAATATTCTTTGCGTCTTGCAACAGTGAACTAATTCTGTCAACGTGATGATCTCCCATGTGTGTGTAGGTTTTTCATCTGAACTCTGAAGTACTGCCTTGAGTGATAAAAAAAAAAAAAGTTTAACCCTACAGTCTGATTTTAAACCTTGTGACACTTATCTTTGCAAAGGGAACCATTTCCTTTTTCTTTACTAAAACTAAGGTGTTTGGTTTGCCAAGCACTAATAATCCAACCGGTGTTTGGTCTGGATACAGATGGACAGAAGCAGATGTTTTTCGAAGACATCTTTTTAACATGGTGTCATCCCTGTCAGTATGAGCTATATTAATGGGTGACCCTGAGAGGATTATATGCATTAGCTATGTAAGGATGTCGCTCTTCGTTCTTAAATGGCTTCCTTTTAACGTGTCTTAATTTAACCCCCTAGAGTCGATTTCTGCGCCTGTGTGTAAATCTAATTGCCATAATAATAATAAAAAATCCCCATCAAAATGTCTCTTTTAAACTAGAGATAATCCACAGTGGTTGAAAGCGGTAGAGCTCCAGCAGTGTTTGTCAGACCAGGAGACATCCTGAAAAATCAGTCTTTTCACCAAAACGTCTGTAGCATCCAAACCATTTGGGATACAAATCCCTCTATGGAAAGATGACCCTCATGAACACGATGGCGTTCTCCGTTTTGCTCTATGACCAGCGAAGGCCACGCCTTCGTTGTCTTGGCTGTGTGCTTAAGGTTGTTGTTCTGTTGGAAGGTGAACCTTCTCCCCATTCTGAGGTCCTGAGCACTCTGGAGCAGATTTTCATCAAGGATCTCCCTGTACTTTGCTCCGCTCATCTTTCCCTCGATCCTGACTAGTCTCCCAGTCCCTGCCACTGAAAAACATCCTCACAGAATGATGCTACCCCCACCGCTTCACTGTAGGGATGGTGCCAGGTTTCTTCCAGATGTGACGCGTGGCATTCAGGCCAACGAGTTCAATCTTGTTTTCATCAGATCAGAGAATCCTGTTTCTCATGGTCTGAGAGTCCTTTAGGTGCCTTTTGGCAAATTCCAAGTGAGTTGTCATGTGACTTTTACTGAGGAGTGGCTTCCGTCTGGCCACTCTACCAAAAAGCCTGATTGGTGGAGTGCTGCAGAGATGATTGTCCTTCTGGAAGGTTCTTTCCATTCTCCAGAGGAACTATGGAGCTCTTTGAGTGACCATTGGGTTCTTGGTCACCTCCCTGACCAAGGCCCTTCTCCCACGATTGCTCAGTTTGGCCAGGTGGCCGGCTCTAGGAAGAATCTTGGTGGTTCCAAACTTCTTCCATTTAAGAATGATGGAGGTCACTATGTTCTTGGGGACCTTCAATGCTGCATAAATGTTTTGGTATCTTCCCCCAGATCTGTGCCTCGACACAATCCTGACTCGGAGCTCTACGGACAATTCCTCCAACCTCATGGCTTGGTTTTTGCTCTGATGTGGAAAAATTCAATGGGTCTGAATACTTTCTGAATGCACTGTATGTTTTTTTTTTTTATATATACAGGGGTCCTAAAATTCTAAATGAAATAGCTAAATGTTCCATGGTATGACCTTCTTAACTGGTCATGAACTGTCATGTTTTTTCATTGCTAACTTGAAGACAACAAAACAGGTTATGCAGGTTACTAAATGGCGTTTGTTGTAAAAATGAGGACAATAGGAACATCAGTCA
The DNA here is from genome assembly GCF_002021735.2 of Oncorhynchus kisutch. NCBI lineage: Eukaryota > Metazoa > Chordata > Actinopteri > Salmoniformes > Salmonidae > Oncorhynchus > Oncorhynchus kisutch. The sequence goes on along the minus strand of NC_034203.2, from coordinate 27,419,417 downwards.
CTATTGCATTACATTTTAGGTTGGGGTTTAAAGGAGGCTTGCACCATGGCTGTGAGCAGGATAGAGAAAAGAGGGATGCCACCTAGTGTCTGTCGTGACAGGATCTACCCCCCCCCCCCCACACACACACACACACACACACACACACACACACACAATATCTCCTGCCGTAAGAGACACCTGACTCTATCACGCTTTAGCCCCGTGATATGACAAATCCTTCCCCTTTAGAGACTCATCAAAATGCTATCCATGTAATGCTCTCCCCCTGTACGGTTTTTGGATAAAACATATATTTTTTTACAGGAAACACAGTCTAGGATAGAGGTCAGCAACAGGTGGCCTGCTGCAAAACTGACCCGCAGGTGATTTATTTTTAGCCCCTATGTCAAAAAAGACTAAAATCACCAGGAATTCAGCAAATCATTTGTTTAGTTTAAGAAATCTGTTCCCCAGTATTCACACTAATAAAAAGAGACGTGGTCTTGTTCTCAGTGTAATTAAGGTATGAAATTGTTAGTTTCAAGTACAATCTCTTTTTGGGCTTATTTGTGGTAAATGTGCAGTATACTAATTATTATAATTTGGTTCCAGCCCCCAAACTATCCTGTACGACAAAATGCATCCCATGGCTGAATCTAGTTGCCTACCCCTGGTCTAAGAGAACGGCCAACACCATTGTATTTTATCCATATTAAAGGGAGAAAAAAAGCATTACTAAGAGCATGGCTCTCACCACAAATGAACTGACTGGCTTATACAGTTCTATTTTAGAATGCTTATGGTACAGTATATCGGAACCTGGGGGTGTTTGATAGCAGTTGTCTGTCTGGGAAGCAGCGTTTAGCCTTTGGGGTTTGCTCTGTGGTCTTGTCTGACGTTGTCTTTACAAACGATTCCCAGCAAGGTGGAACAGAGATGGGGGGGTGGGGGGGGGGGGGTGTGAGTGTCATAGATGGTGCTATATGTTTTTGTCGATTGTATTATGGCAGTTTTGGTGGTTGTAATGAAATGCGGGCCTGTCGTAAAGTGGTCAAGTCTAAACCGCCTGTTTTTTAAAGCAGATTTTTTTATTATTTTGCAACTCCCCAAGTCTCCTTCCTCATCTCCCACCTCACTCCCATGTGTTTTAATGTGTGTCTTCATGTTACATGGTATTTGTGAGATTGTATCAAACATGTCAAACAGCAGACAGTTGCAGTAGATTTCATTTTATTTTGTGATGCAGGGGGTTTTAAACAGAGACTTGTATGATCTCTTACCAAAATATAATACTTTTCGGCTTTAGAATGTCGTGGACATATTTACAATTTGAGACTAGTTATGTTTTATTTAATAAATGCAATTGCCTTTTGAAGTGACCATTTATTTTCTTCAATGTGTTTTATTTCGAAATGATTCTAGTCTATTGTTTTTAAACGATTTCCTTGACCTGCAATCAATAAGTTCCATTGAGCAGATTGGAAATACTGAGGAGAACAGAAAGGGAAAAAATAGTCGCAACCTTGTTACCGCTTTGTTCTCACGTGTTAGGTATTCAGATATGCTTTAGATTCCCCCAACTCCCCTTTCTTAATTCCGGATATTGGATTATGGAGGCATCCAGCTCGGTTGGCGAGGAATGCGTGGCTTTGGAAGATCCCCTCTTCTTTCCAGAGATGTGGCTACCAGTAATATTGAAGAATAAAACGACAAAAAAGACGAGCAATTTCGAAGGACTCACGCGGTGTCCGCGGTGGGGCCACTCCTATTCCTAAAGGGCTACTCCCGCCTTTATCATGTGGAGAAAGTGTCCCTGTCAAGCCTGGGCCCAGAACAATGGGGGCCAGCCTGGGGCGGGAACAGGCCATTTGCATGTAGCTGTTTGCTGTTTCCACGACAACAAAGACTAATCAAAGAGGCCTTATTAATGGAGGATGACAAGTGTCAACCAACTCCTAGCTGTGTTCTCTGTCTGTTTGTGAAAGCCCTCGCCGTTCGTCTGCATCACCCACCCCCCAAAAAACTGGCCTTTTTTCCCCAGACTGATCAAACATTCTGGTATTTCCTTCCCCTTTTTCTTGCGGCTCCTCTGTCTGAGAGGAGAGGAAGGGAGTTTGGGAGTAAAACCTCAATTTCTATTTCTGCCTAAAAAGACATACCCAAAGGTAAATATTTGTCATGAGATGGCCGTTAACAATGACTAGTAATGCTGCATAGTTCTAGAAAGGTTTGCAACTCACGCTCTAACCACTAGGCTACCTGCCTCCCCAAAAGTATTCACACCCCTTGACTTTTTCCACATTTTGTGTTACAGCCTACGTTTTCAAATGGATTAAATAAAATAAAAAAGCAGACATTGGGTATCCCTTTGAGCATGGTGAAGTTATTAATTACAATTTGGATGGTGTATCAATACACCCAGTCACGACAAAGATACAAGCGTCCTCAGTTGCTGGGGAGGAAGGCATCATCAGTTGCCAGAGAGGAAGGAAACCGCTCAGGGATTTCACCATGAGGCCTAAGGTGGCTTTAAAATAGTTAGAGTTTGCTGTGATAGGAGAAAACTGAGGATGGATCAACAACATTGTAGTTACTCCACAATACTAACCTAAATGAGTGAAAAGAAGGAAGCCTGTTCAGAATAAATAATATTCCATAACATCCATCCTGTTTGCAATAAGGCACTAAAGTCAAACTGATTTTTTTGTTGATGAAATTAACTTTGTCCTGAATTCAAAGTGTTATGTTTGGGTCAAATCCAACACATCATTGAGTACCATTCTTCATATTTTCAAGAATGGTGGTGGCTGCATCATGATATGGGTATGCTTGTCATCGGCAAGTACTATGGAGTTTTTTTAGGATTAAAAGAAACGGAATAGAGCTAAGCACAGGCAAAATCCTAGAGGACACTGGGAGACAAGTTCACCTTTCAGCAGGACAATAACAAGGTCAAATATACACTGGAGTTGCTTACCAAGATGACATTGAATGTTCCTGAGTGGCCTAGTTAGTTATGACTAAAATCAGTTTGATAATGTCAAGACTTGGAAATGGCTGTTTAGCAATGATCAACAAACAACTTGACAGAGCTTGAAGAATTACAAAAAGAATATGCAAATACTGTACAATCCATGTGTGCAAAGCTCTTAGACATACCGAAAAAGGCTCAACCGCTATAATCGCTGCCAAAGGTGCTTCTAAAAAGAATGCACTCAGGGGTGTGAATACTTATGTAAATTATATATTTAATTTTCAATAAATTTGCTAATATTTCTAAAAACATGTTTTCATTGTCATTATGGGGTATTTTGTGTAGATGGGTGAGAAAAAAAATCTATAATCAATTTTGAATTCAGGCTGTAACAAGACAATGTGGAATAAATCCATGCATATGAATACTTTCTGAAGTAGTACAAATATTATAAAAATCCTATTCAACAAAAGTACAAGAATAGAGCTTAAAATTAAGAATAGGGCTTAAAATGAAAAGCTTTAAATATAGTAACAATCAAATGATAAATGACTTACTGTAAGATTTCACTGTATAACTGTAAAATAAATATGCTCATATTTAGTGACAGAACAAATTTGGCCCCATTTTATATAACTGACGACAGAGCATTATCTGCCAAGCCTCCTCTGAGTGACGCAGAGACACCATTCAAATGTCTTTAGACTCATTATAACTAGCTTTATGCACACATTGATTTTAGAATTTTGTGTTTTCATGTTGAGAGCACTAATTTTGGCAGAGAATATCACAGTGAGATCAGACCATGATTGCTGAAATCGCTGGACTGGCCCCTTTAATATGCCGTTTCTGGGCTCAGTTGCTCAGAGGGAGAGCAATTAGATTCTTTGTCTGGATAGGCCAGAAAATGTGACGTGTCACTCTCTATGCAAATGTTGAGTATGCAACCTGACACTTCAAGTCAGCTCCGCTGACAGTGGTAGCGGGAAACAGACAAATGGGGCTTACTGGCACTATAAACAAAATGATTTGATGGTCAATGCGGCGTCTCCGTTGGCCGTACAGTATATACGGCGATGCAGCCTCTGCAGAAGTCAGGGCATTTATACTCCTTGCACTTCACAAAGCAGGTGTGAAGGAAGTTATCAAGGAAGTGAATTTGTTTTTATACAGGACGTACGGCCCCCACCTACCGTCAACCAATCATGTCAATGTGGAGCTACAGTTGAAGTCGAAGTTTACATACACTGAGGTTGGAGTTAATAAAACTCATTTTTCAACCACTCCACACATTTCTTGTTAAAACTAGTTTTGGCAAGTCGGTTAGGACACCTACATTTTTCCAACAATTGTTTACAGACCGATTTATTTCACTTATAATTCACTGTATCACAATTCCGGTGGGTCAGAAATGTACATACACTAAGTTGACTGTGCCTTTTTTAAACAGCTTGGGAAATTCCAGAAAATTATGTCATGGCTTTGGAGGCTTCTGATAGGCTAATTGACATCATTTGAGTCAATTGGAGATGTACCTGTGGATGTATTACAAGGCCTACCTTCAAACTCAGTGCCTCTTTGCTTGCATCATGGGAAAATCAAATTAAATCAGCCAAGACTTCAGAAAAAAAATTGTAGACCTCCACAAGTCTGGTTCATCCTTGGGAGCAATTTCCAAATGCCTGAAGGTACTACGTTCATCTTTACAAACTATAGCACGCAAGTATAAACATCATGGGACAACGCAGCCGTCATACCGCTCAGGAAGGAGACGCGTTCGGTCTCCAAGAGATGAACGTCCTTTGGTGCGAAAAGTACAAATCAATCCCAGAACAACAGCAAAGGACCTTGTGAAGATGCTGGAGGAAACGGGTACAAACGTAACTATATCCACAGTAAAACAAGTCGTATATCGACCTGAAAGGCAGCTCAGCAAGGAAGAAGCCACTGCTCCAAAACCGCCATAAAGCCAGACTACGGTTTGCAACTACACATGGGAACAAAGATCATACTTTTTGGAGAAATGTCCTCTGGTCTGATGAAACAAAAATAGAACTGTTCATCGTTATGTTTGGAGGAAAAAGAGGGAGGCTTGCAAGCCGAAGGACACCATCCCAAACGTGAAGCACGGGGGTGGCAGTGTCTTGTTGTGGGGGTGCTTTGCTGCAGGAGGGACTAGTGCACTTCACAAAATACATTATGAGGAGGAAAATTGTGGATATATTGAAGCAACATCTCAAGACATCAGTCGTGAAGTTAAAGCTTGGTCGCAAATGGGTCTTCCAAATGGACAATGACCCCAAGCATACTTCCAAAGTTGTGGCAAAATGGCTTAAGGACAACACAGTCAAGGTATTGGAGTGGCCATCACAAAGCCCTGACCTCATTCCCATAGAACATTTGTGGGCAGAACTGAAAAAGCTTATGCGAGCAAGGAGGCCCACAAACTTGACTCAGTTACACCAGCTCTGTCAGGAAGAATGGGCCAAAATTCACCCAACTTAGTGTGGAAGGCTACCCAAAACGTTTGACCCAAGTTAAACAGTTTAAAGGCAATACTGCCAAATACTAATTGAGTGTATGTAAACTTCTGACCCACTGGGAATGTGATGAAAGAAATAAAAGCTGAAATAAATCATTCTCTCTACTATTATTCTGACATTTCATATTCTTAAAATAAAGTGGTGATCCTAACTGACCTAAGACAGGGAATGTTTACTAGGATTAAATGTCAGGAATTGTGAAACTGAGTTTAAATCTATTTGGCTAAGGTGTATGTAAACTTCTGACTTCAACTGTATATGGAGCCCTCCGCATTGTTAAAGAGTTTGGGAGGCACACGGTATTACCGTACAGATGTTGATTTGGCCTCTACAAGCCTCCGGAGGCTCTGCATTGCATCACACTTTCCATACGGAACCTCCAGACCGCATTGCCGTATCAAGCATAAGTCGGCATTAAGGCACTGGATCCTGCGAAGTTCACAACGCTTTGTAAACTAAAATGTCAGCCGTAACAAGTCCAGAATCGCTTAAAGTCCTCTAAGTAGGGGACTTAACATCAGAGGTTCTAAGGTTGTATTGGATAGGCCTTTTAAAGGACAAAACAATGCTAAGAAATTAAGGGGTTAGGATAAGGGGCTAAACATGACTGTGTACTGTGTGTCATGTCTGCTGCTCTAAACTGCCCCCCAGTTGGCCAAAACCCCAATTCTGTAGATTTTTTTTCCCTCTCTTTTATTCTCTGGGTTTTAAAAGCATGAAGACGATGGCAGCGCGCCACAGACTGGGCCTGTATTCTGCACCACCCGTCTGAGCCTCAGTGCCACTTACAATTTCAAGGGTGTTGATAGAAAACAAAATCTGTATTATGGAAGGGATTGTTGCCATTGAGTTATAGGGTGCGGACTGAAGAGAAGAGGGACTCCACACTCTCAGAATGCAACACATTGTGAGCCAGTATTGGCCCCGCCTGGCTGCTCAGTGCTCAGAAGCTCAATAGCAGGCTTACCGTTGGCTGGTCAGGGGGAGGAATCTGAAAAGCCTACCCCCCCCTCCCAAGTCAGTCAGTCAGTCACTGACCAGAATGCTTGATAAGGCGTTGTGTCAATTATGGGACAGAGTAGACTTGCACAATGGTTGCCATGGTGATTCGATTGAGCATTCTATATTTATGTGATAATGCCAGAGAAGCCGGTGTTTGGAGTATATAATGGCATGGGTGTTGTTCGTCTAGGGCCGGTAAACCGTGGCAATATGTCCTCCAAACACCGGCTTCTAGGCCATTATCGCTTAAATATAGAATGCCCAATGGAATCTCCATGGCAACCACTGCAAATCTATACAATATGTTACCAACATATTCAAATAATGATTGACATATTTTCACAAAAAAATATATTTTATGAATTTATTCATACTGTTTCATCCTTCCACGAGATATAGTCCCGACACAAGTCAAAGGTTGCTACCCAAGCCGGCTGGTTGTTCGTTCTATCGGTTTGGTTACCATGGACGCGACCCAGTCGCTAAGTCTGCTAAGTCTTTTTGTTCTGTATCTATGTATGTGACCCAGTCGTTGGTTTCTAAATGTTCCATTGCCATACTGGCTGGCAACATTCTTATTCCTTGCTTGCTAGCTAGCCAACCACAGCTAACTTCATCAGGTCAAACATTGCAGCCAGAATAACAGCAAAGTATCTGCATTTGAGTTTGTTTAAGCTGTTTTCTAGTGACATTTTATTTGGATACATCCATAGCAATGAGCTAATGATGCATGATTTCGCCTGGCATAGAAAATGTGCTCTCTCTTGTCATGACACTGCTGTTCAGAGGAGCTAGCCAACAACACCGGTAACACAATCACTTCAAACTGAAGACAGCAAACTTGCTGCATTTCATTTAGTTTGGCCTGTTTTCTACTGACATTTCTTTGTATATATCCAAAAACATTATGCCAGCTGATTCGTGATTTCGACTGGCTGAGAAGAGCTGCCGGTCTGTCTCGACACGTTCATTATTATGGGACGTCCTCCCAAGTGACGCAGTGGTCTATAGCACTGCGTCACAGTGCTAGCTGTGCCACTAGATTCTGGGTTCGAGTCCAGGCTCTGTCACAGTCGGCAGCAACCTGGAGACCCATGAGGCGGCGCACAATTGGCCCAGTGTCGTCCGACTTGGGGGAGGGTTTGGCCGGCAGGGATGTCCTTTTCCCATCATGCACTAGCGACTCCTGTGGCGGGCCGGGTGCAGTGCATGCTGACACGGTCGCCAGGTGTACGGTGTTTCCTCCGACACATTGATGCGGCTGGCTTCCGGGTTAAGTGGGCATTGTGTCAAGAAGCAGTGCTGCTTGGTTGAGTTGTATTTCGGAGGATGCGCGGCTCTCGACCTTTGCCTCTCCCGAGTCCGTACGGGAGTCGCAGCAAGTAGACAAGACTGTAACTACCAATTGGATACCTTGAAATTGGGGAGAAAATACTATGGGACAGCAGGATTTCAACATTGAAGCAGTTTTACAAATGTCAGAGACCGACAGCAAGGTTTATACAAATTTCCGCTGTTAAATCAAATGCTAGTCTAAAATAAATGTGAAATAATGTCTATGCTTTTTATAGTGAAGATCAAGTTTCTAAATGACCTGGCTGGGTTGATGAGACAGTGGATTGAGCAGTGAGATGGAACAGTAAATAGGCATTTTAACATCGTAGATTTAGCCAGTGGTACTTGTGGAATAGACACTGGCTGGAATGCGGTTTTAACCAGTCAGCATCCAGGATTAGACCCACCCGTTGTATAAAATATATTATTGGCTGGATTTACTGGCCTGTTGGATGCAGCCGTAGGAGGATTTAATGTTAGTCTGAAGGACCAATAAAGAGGGAGGTAGACTTGCTTCGTTCTTTTTTACACACAGAGAATGTGCTATCGATTTTCCCTCCCGTCTTCTGAACTGTTGTGAACTGCAGCTGGCTGCCCAACGTGCTTGTGTCCTGTGGCAGTTATTTTCCTACCACTGCAAAGTTGTAGCAGAGCAGTCAAACAAAGCTACATGGAGCCATGAGATAAAAAGCCTTTCACACTTCCCCAACCCATCATGCACACCATTTTTTTCCCTCCCCCCTGTGTAAACCTCTCTGCCTCATTTGTACTTTTAATAAGAGTGATGTTCCTAAAAATGGCTACGTTGTAAAGTACAACTGTTCCCCAACTGTTCACTTAATTGTATTGCGAACGCTTGGATCTAATGATGATTGAGGGAACATGATGTGCAGTTCTCAAACGGAAGCAAATAATGTTTTTATTCCATTATTTCCCCCTTTAGGAAAACAAAATTATTTTCTCAAAATATTACGTTTTGGGAAAGATTTGTCATGATACGTGTCCAATTACCAGGAAGTAAGATGGTCATTAATGAGATCCATGCTATCTGAAGAGTGAAGAGAGCCAGGAGACACCACAATTTGTCCTCGTGGGCTGCCTGACAGTGAAGATACTCTCCCTTAATTGATATATTGTTGCCCTATGACCAGATGTATCTATACAGTACCGGGGAGGAGGAGGAGGCAAGCGAGCCCCAGGCTTAATCAATTGCTAGGCCTCAATTGATAGCAGCTGTGTGTTATCAGACCATATAGTGCGCGGATAGATAGCCTATAGCAAGCTGGTGGACAGAAGGGAAGGGAGGGGAAATACAGTGAAGGGGATAGCTAGCTACAGTCTGCTCAAAGGAGGGTTTCTCCATTGAGAAACTCTAAAACCCCATGAAATGCATTATTTATGTCTGCTTTCTGTAGCCAGTGTGATAAAGCTGTCACTCCCTCCATGAGGAATGGCCGCGGAACCTGTTCATTAGTCTTTGCGGTAAAGTTGAAGCCGCACGGTCTGTGTTTCATCATTCCCTATTCTGGACAGGTTTCTCGTGAAATAAAGGGTATATGGATAATTACAGTGGTTGTTGCAGTTAGTTGGACTAGATGAAATGAACATACAACCCTCAATGGCACATACAGTACCAGTCAAAAGTTTGGACACACCTACTTAAAGGTTTTTATTTATTTTTTACTATTTTGTACATTGTAGAAAGATTTTGAAGACATCAAAACGAGGATATAACACACATGGAATCATGTAGTAACCAAAAAAGTGTAAAACAAATCAAAATATATTTTATATTTGAGTTTCTTCAAAGTAGCCACCCGTTGCCTTGATGACAGCTTTGCACACTCTTGGCATTCTCTCAACCAGCTTCCCTGGAATGCTTTTCCAACAGTTGTTCCCACATATGCTGAGCTCTTGTTGGCTTCTTTTCCTTCACTCTGCGGTTCAACTCATCCCAAACCATCTCAATTGGGGCCAGGTCATCTGATGCAGCACTTCATCACTCTCCTTGGTCAAATAGCCCTTACACAGCCTGAAGGTGTGTTGGGTCATTGTCCTGTAGAAAAACAAATGAGAGTCCCACTAAGCGCAAACCAGCTGGGATGACAGAATACTGTGGTAGCCATGCTGGTTAAGTGTGCCTTGAATTATAAATACATCACTGACAGTGTCACCAGCAAACCACCATCACACCTCCTCCTCCATGCTTCACAGTGGGAACCACACATGTGGAGATCATCCGTTCACCTACTCTGCGTCTCACAAAGACACGGCGGTTGGAACCATAAATATCACATTTGGACTCATCAGACAAAAGGACAGATTTCCACCGGTCTAATGGCATTGCTTGTGTTTCTTGGCCCAAGCAAGTCTCTTCTTATTATTGGTGTCCTTTAGTAGTGGTTTCTTTGCATAAATTGGACCATGAAGGCCTGATTCTTAGTCTCCTGAACAGTTGATGTTGAGGTGTGTCTGTTACTTGAACTCTTTTGCTACAATTTCTGAGACTCTAATGAACTTGGGTCTTTGTTTCCTGTGGCGGTCCTCATGAGAGCCTGTTTCATAGCACTTGACTTGAAACTTTCAAAGTAATTAATATAAATTTTCCGAATTGACTGACCTTCATGTCTTAAAGTAGTGGACTATCGATTTTATATTTGCTTATTTGGCCTGTTCTTGCCATAATATGTACTTAGCCTTATTGGTAAAATACCATCTTCCACCCCTGCCTGGTCACAACACAACTGATTGTCTCAAACGTATTAAGAAGGAAAGAAATTCCACAAATGAGCTTTTAACACTGCACACCTGTTAATTGAAATGCATTCCAGGTGACTACCTCATGAAGCTGGTTGAGAGAATTCCAAGAGTGTGTGAAGCTGTCATCCAGGCAAAGGGTGGCTTCTTGGAAGAGTCTCAAATATAAAATATATATTTGATTTAACACTTTTTTTGGTTAGTATATGATTCCATATGTGTTATTTCATAGTTTTGATTTCTTCACTATTATTATACAATGTAGAAAATAGTAAAAAAAATTAATTATTGAATGAGTCGGTGTGTCCAAACTTTTGACTGGTACTGTATATATTTAATTAATTTTTAATTCTGGCTGTAACACAACAAAATGTTGAATAAGTCCAGGGGTAACAAGACTTTTTGAAGGCACTGATATACAGTGCATTTGTAAAGTACTCAGACCCCTTGACTTTTTCCACAGTTTGTTACTGTGATTCTGAAATTCTAAAATTGATGAAATTAAAAGCTTTCTTCATCAATCTACAAACAATACCCCATGGCTTTTTCTTTGCAACTCTGCCTAGAAGGCCAGCATCCCGGGGGTCGCCTCTTCACTGTTGACGTTGAGACTGGAGTTTTGCGGGTACTATTTAATGAAGCTGCCAGTTGAGGACTTGTGAGGCGTCTGTTTCTCAAACTAGTCACTAATGTACTTTTCCTCTTGCTCAGTTGTTCACCTGGGCTTCTCACTCTTTCTATTCTGGTTAGAGCCCGTTTGAGCTGTTCTGTGAAAGGAGTAGTACACAGTGTTGTACGAGATCTTCAGTTTCTTTTCAATTTCTCGCATGGAATAGCCTTCATTTCTCAGAACAAGAATAGACTGACGAGTTTCAGAATGAAGGTCTTTGTTTCTGGCCATTTTGAGCCTGTAATCAAACATGCTGATGCTCCAGATAATCAACTAGTCTAAAGAAGGCCAGTTTTATTGCTTCTTTAATCAGCTCCACAGTTTTCAGCTGTGCTCTAACATAATTGCAAAAGGGTTTTCTAATGATCAATTAGCCTTTTAAAATGATCAAATTGGATTAGATAACACAACGTGCCATTGGGAGTGATGGTTGCTGATAATGGGCCTCTGCACGCCTATGTAGATATTCCATGAAAAATCAGCCCTTTCCAGCTATAATAGTCAACATTTACAACATTAGCAATGTCTACACTTTCTAAGTTACCCCAAAATGTTGACTGTGTGTGTGTGTGTATCTCTGAAGTAGTCTTGTATGAAAATCCATAGCATTATTTTGTAAAGTGGTTAATACATAAGGTATTTTCTTATTGAGAGCTGGTTGGTGCCTCCAACTCCAACTTCGTGGCTTACAGGTGCTTTATATCCAAGTTTGTATTCAAACCTTGCTCGACACTCGTCAGCGTTTGTCTGTGACATTTGTGGACCGACACAGAATACCATTATAATAAAACAAGGCAAGGCACCACTACAGGCTAGATTATGACAAGCAGACAGACAGAAGTTTGAGCCAAGGTCGGTGTCTCAGGGTAGTTAGAATTTCAAGCCGAAATCACTTCAACTTTGAGCCATTCGTTCAAACAATTGCTAATTGCGTCAGGCCCTGGGTGTCAAAAGTGTGTGTGCAATTAGCAGGCGTGTGCAAGCGAACCTGGGGTGGTTTGTGTTATTACATGACAATGCCAAGGAGCCAATGTGAGTGCTGAGAAGGTAACATGCTGAATGGAGAGACTAATTAGGAGAGTAGTGCAGTGGCAGAAAACACAAATGGCAGTTGGCCACTTGGGGAGGCACACTGTTGCCATGGACAACAGTGATTATTGACAGTTCACGCAGTGCTACTGCTTCAAACTTAGTTCTTTAGTGGAACACCAGATGCATTTCTGGACCTTGAGGACTTTTCTTTGTGATTGCCTCCAAATAAACTGCAACCTGTGACAGTATATACTTCAACGTTTGAATACATAATTAATGGTTTTCATTAGGGATGCACCGATATGAGATTTTTGCCTGGTATCTGATATTTTCTTTGCCAAAAAAAACAAAATGATACCAATAACCGATATTTCAAATCTTAGCAGCCTTTGTAAGCATTCTAGTGCAGTTAAATAGTTGAAACACACCCACAGATCAAAAAATTATTTTGTTGCCATTACGCACAGTTGAAGTCGGAAGTTTACATACACGTTAGCCAAATACATTTAAACTCAGTTTTTCACAATTACTGACGTTTAATCCTAGTAAACATTCCCTGTCTTAGGTCAGTTGGGATCACCACTTTATTTTAAGAATGTGAAATGTCAGAATAATAGTAGAGAGAAGGATTTATTTCAGCTTTTATTTATTTATTCACATTCCCAGTGGGTCAGAAGTTTACATACACTCAATTAGTATTTGGTAGTATTGCCTTTAAATTGTTTAAGTTGGGTCAAATGTTTTGGGTAGCCTTCCACAAGCTTCCCAAAATAAGTTGGGTGAATTTTGGCCCATTCCTCCTGACAGAGCTGGTGTAACTGAGTCAGGTTTGTAGGCCTCCTTGCTCGCTTTTTCAGTTCTGCCCACACATTTTGAGGTCAGGGCTTTGTGATACCCACACCAATACCTTGACTTTGTTGTCCTTAAGCTATTTTGCCACAACTTGGAAGTTTGCTTGGGGTCATTGTCCATTTGGAAGACCCATTTGCGACCAAGCTTTAACTTCACGACTGATGTCTTGAGATGTTGCTTCAATATATCAATATATTCAATTTTCCTTCTTCATGATGTCATTTATTTTGTGAAGTGCACCAGTCCCTCCTGCAGCAAAGCACCCCCACAACATGATGCTGCCACCTCCGTGCTTCACAATGGTCATTATGGCCAAACATTTCTAGTTTTGTTTCATCAGACCAGAGGACAAAGTACGATATTTGTCCCCATGTGCAGTTGCAAACCGCAGTCTGGCCTTTTTATGGTGGCTTTGGAGCACTTCTTGCTTGCTGAGCGGCCTTTCAGGTTATGTCGATATAGGACTCGTTTTACTGTGGATATAGATACTATTGTACCTGTTTCCTCCAGCATCTTCACAAAGTCCTTTGCTGTTGTTCTGGGATTGATTTTCACTTATCGCACCAAAGTACGTTCATCTCTTGGAGATAGAACGCGTCTCCTTCCTGAGCGGTATGGCGGCTGCGTGGTCCCATGGTCTTTATACTTGCTTACTATTGTTTGTACCGATGAACATGGTACCTTCAGGCATTTGGAAATTGCTCCCAAGGATGAACCAGACTTGTGGAGGCCTGTAATTTTTTTTCTGCGGTCTTGGCTGATTTCCTTTGATATTCCCATGATGTCAAAGCAAAGAGGCACTGAGTTTGAAGGTAGGCCTTGAAATACATCCCACAGGTACACCTCCAATTGACTCAAATGATGTCAATTAGCCTATTAGAAGCTTCTAAAGCCATGACATTTTCAGAAATTTTCCAAGCTGTTTAAAGGCACAGTCAACTTAGTGTTTGTAAACTTCTGACCCACTGGAATTGTGACACAGGGAATTATTAGTGAAATAATCTGCATGTAAACAATTGTTGTAAAAATGACTTGTGTCATGCACAAAGTAGATGTTCCTAACTGTCTTGTCAAAACTATAGTTTGTTAACAAGAAATTAGTGGAGTGGTTGAAAAACTAGTTTTAATCACTCCAACCTAAGTGATTCAGTTTCAAACATGTTCTCAAATGCCATTGAAATGGTAGCAGCGGTATGAGAACAAGCACATTCTTGAGCATGTAATTCAGCTTTCCTCAGTAGGAAATCCTCATGGACCCACTGTGCGTCAGACTCATAATGGTCATGGGGCTGACATCGCTTGTCCAAATATCAGTCGTGAAGCTAATAGCAGTGACGCTCATTGCAAGTAGCTCATGGATGTGAGTTTCAACATTACTGTGTAACTCCGGTAGTGTGTACCGGGGCTCGACCAGTCTGCGAAAGCCAACATCATCCACGACAGAGACGGTTGATTGTCAAGAGCAATGAATTCTATTATCTTGGGATTAATGGATTTCGCCTTTGAGTTGTCTCGCTGAAATGTTCTTACTCTTTCAAATGACTGCTCGATTCACACAGCAGACATTGTACTTCGGTTAGGAATGCTGTGTTGCACGTGTAGCGCAATATTTTTTTGTGCCGTCATTACGTCATCTACCTACGTTATATAGGTATGCACGTCAGCTTTGACACCAGTTTTTGCCGTTAAACTAGATATCAGGCCGATGCTGGCATGTTTAGCTAATATCGGCCGATTCCAATATGCTTACCGATATATTGTGCATCCCTAGATTTCATTGTTGATGACCTTTTTTCTTTTTTGATTTTCTCTTTTCTTGTTCTAAATATATCTAGTTGTACTTTCAAGGTATTTTGGCTTGAGGTTTTATTGTTTTTAGGTAAAAAAGCAAGGGTGAAAATCCCTTTCAATATAATTTGTTGATGGGGGGTGCAACCATTTAGCTAAATAGTAAATTTTCCCCAAAGCACCACTACTTGGCTGGTGTTCACATTTGCTGAGCTCCATGTATAGATTCTTTCTCCTCTGTGGACTCCAAACAGTCCCCTCTTCGATCGTTGGCACTGTAAAATGGATTAAATTACACTCCATGTTACTGCTGGTAGATTCAGGCTCTTTTTTGCCTGTTGCTTTACTCATAGAAAAACAGAACACATAAACCAAAAATCTAATGAGGGAGCTTGTGCCCCATTGTCGAAACAAACCATTCAAACTTAGTTGAACTATGGTCCTGGAGGAGGAAGTGAGAGAGGGATTTAGTGTATTTATAGGTTTGTGTTTAGGTGTATTTGAATTTGTTCCCTGGGTTGTTACATTGACTTTTATACGATGACTATATAACTTCAGATATCCTACGACTTTGATGTGATATCTTTGCCAGAAAACGAGACCGTAGAGAAATTGGTAATTATATTTTTTGTACTAATGTCCTAATTTCTTTCTCTCGCTCCCTCCATCCCTCCCATCCTTCCTCTCTCCCAGGATTCAGTCGTGCCGCTCTGCCGTTTGGCCTGGTCAGAAGAGAGCTCTCTTGCGAGGGCTACGCCATTGATCTCCGCTGCCCCGGTGCTGATGTCATCATGATCGAGACGGCCAACTACGGCCGCACGGACAACAAGATCTGCGACGCCGACCCGTTCCAGATGGAGAACATCAACTGCTACCTCCCCGATGCCTACAAGATCATATCACAAAGGTAAGAGTCAACTGTTACCTCACCCAAGGCCTAGAATATTGTATTTCAAAGGTTATAGAACAGAGAGGTCTCGTTACACAAATAAAACCTGGAGTTAGTTATGGATGTATGGTGGCACGATATTCTAGAGTCCAGTCTAGTAATTCTGGATCCACAACTTGCAAATGAAAACAAGTGGTTTTGGTTTGGGTGGTAACCCTAATAAACTAGCGTTTTTGTCACATACTCAACTTGTGGACAAAAAAACAGACAGTTTACCCACACCTCCCTGTCTTTCAATAATCAGATGGTTTTTGGGGGGTATTGTTGTGAAACTCTAGACTTTAAAAACTGGACAGGGGGTCATTAGTAACAACCCTAGACCATATGGTCTATGCATTCCTGCACCAGTACCACTGCAGCTGCACAATCAGCCAGCCAGCCAGCCGGTCCATCTCAAAAGGACCCAAAGAGTCACATGAACATTTGGCTTCTTTTTTCCAACATTGACACGGCCCAGCCCAACGCCCTAAGCAATACCCCTTCCCCCTTATAATACCATTTATATTAGTAACACTCTCCCAGGGCATTTAGCTACAGTACAGTCACTAGGCTGCTTTCATCACTTTAACTCTGCTGTTGTGCCGGCCCCAGCCCGGCGGTGTGTATTTAAGGACCCCATGTCGTACGGACCGGTTGTTGGAGCAGCCTTAAGGGCAGTAAGTAGCAGGAGGCAGCAGGATCAGGTGCACAATAGTGTCCAGTTTATTAACAGTGAAAGGTGGTTCCAGTTGAATTACGAAATTCAATTACTATTTACATAATCTCCAAAGGTATTTACAAAACGAACAGACTCAAAATACCGGTTGGAATCTAAATGAAATCAGGCCTACCCTGTCAAACCATCTATACTGTAGCAGTTTGGGGTATACCAGGCTATGGACGGCCTCCCCACACCGCTTATATACTAGAGCTAGAACACTACACTAGCACTAGGTTGAACAGGTACCTTTATACCTATAGCCACTCAGTATTTACCATACTATTAACCATGGAGCTCTTTACCCAAATATGGCATATTAAATCATGTAATAGACACCTTCATTGTACCCACATTTGCATATTCTGTCTAAATTCACATCTTAAACATTCCTTGCTTATCCTCAAAGCAGGTATACTTTCTATTAATGAATAGACATGTTCATAACAATAGTTCTGCAGGCCAACAGGCGGCAAAAAGTATTACTTATACAGCCGCGCACAAGTGCGCTCCCATTACGCACGCACAGGGCCGGTTCTTCCCATTCTGCCACCCTAGGTGAGACTAAAAAAATGCTGCCTCCACAGAACTAGAATAGTCCCAGTAAGCAAAATGACATTGAAAAGACGTATTTTTCTGGTGTTTAAGTTATGTTCAATTTAGGTTCTGAATGAAAGGTGAAAATAAGCATTTTCTGTAGGTTTAAAATACATTTTTTCCAGGACGTTGAAAAGGAAATTTTTCCAGACGTTGAAATCGGGTTCATTTTCGGTTCTGAATTAAAGTTGAAAATGTGTATTTTCCAGATGTTGAAATCAGGCTTGTATTTGGTTTGAATGAAAGTTGAAAAGACGTAATTTATAAATATCTATATTTGTCCAAAATCAGGCCGGTCCAGACCGGACAAAATCTAAATCAAACATAGACGTCTGATTGTTTCAGATTTGGTCCGAACCAAAATCCAATGTCCGTGGATGTGGAAATCCAGGCCGGTCCGGACTGCACCAAAAAAAGACACCCAAAAAGCATCAGCCCGTGCTTACAGAGGTGTAGCCTACAGTGTTGCATGAACTTTTATTTTATGAATAGCCATCTATGTGGTAAGCCTACCGTTTTTACAAGACCCCAAAAATATGTCCGGTCTGCCAGGACAAAAAAAAACGTTGGCTCATGCTTACTGGGGTGTAGCCTACCATGTCGGCCCACAATGGAATTTTATGAATGCCCATCCATGTGGTAGGCCCACCATTTGTAAAACAGGCTGTTGCATTGGCTTTATTAGTCCTGATACCTGTGACTAATCAGTTTGGCTATTTAAGCTCTGAATATCGCTGCCCAACTTTATCAGGAGTTATCGTGAGCCTATTTGCAATGTGTTTACACAGGTTGGCTGAAACAATGGAGATAAATACACCTCATAAGAAGAGAAAAATGATGGTGGGGATTTGTCCGTGACCATGGATGCCACTATCGGTTTACTAAGTATTTGAAGAATTAAAAAGAACCCATCAGCCAATTGGTCATAAACAAAAACCACACAAATATGATGATTAACAGAAAAATATGATACATGAAAATAATCACTGTTTCAAAGGAGAGAAATTAGTGTTAACACACGAGTCATGTCTATAAATGAACTTCTTTGGTTTCATCATTTCTGGTGTCATTGGAGGAAAAAAACATAAAACGGTAGCAAGCTAGCTTACAGATTAATTGCAAGGAAAGGTCTGTAGGGGTTTTCACACTCTTTCCCTGTCATCGCTATTTCTCCCCTCAGAGTAGGACAGGGTAATAGCCCTGGGTGGGGGATAATGACATTTTTCATAATTAATATTTTCTGACGGAGGGGAGTGGATGACTGTAGCTCACATATCAGATGCCACTGTCTTGTCTGCATCCCCAAAAACCTCCTGTAATGTCATTGTGATGACGATGATGATGATGACGAAGATGATCTGCCGGCTGCTATTGTAGAATAGATGATTCAAGGGAGACGTAATGGGAGAAAAAAATTGATTAGCCTACCGGCCGTACATAAGTTGGATGTAATTGTCCAATATTTCAATGCTAATCACATACTTATAAGCAGGCAGTAATAGGCAGCGAGTGGCTGGTTAATAAACTCTTAGCATTTTACGTATGCGTTTCTTATCTGTACGTAATTATAACTACACATGGATTTCCTACAAGGTTACTGGTTCACTGCAGGGAAGTTTTATGGCAGGTCTGATAACAACCTAATTTCTACTTTGGCTGTCACACTGAAAGCTCTCCTTTTCGGCTTTTGAGGGACAGCTAGGCTTTCTGCTTCAGCTGTGATTTTGTGAGACTTTGCATTTGACCTTCTCAAATATTTATCACTAAACGGTGTGCAATTCTTTCAGCTTTTTTTTGTAATGGATAACTGTTTCCAGCTAGCACATAACGTTATGAGAGCCACATGCTTCTTAGAGCTTGGTGAGAGCATGGTTGTCCTCTGGGTATTTTGCATACAACCATCCCACAACTTTCTGGGAAGGGTGCAGAATAGTTGCTTGGCTTTGGAACATTCTCAGCACATGGCAGGACTGATCACCGACGACGATAAGAGTAGGAGTTCAGATACATGGCAGTGTGATGCCAGGACAACAACCTCTCCCTCAACATCAGTAAGACAAAGGAGCTGATTGTGGACCACAGGAAACGGAGGGGCGAGCACGCCCCCATCCACATCGATGGGGCTGTAGTGGAGCGGGTCGAGAGCTTCAAGTTCCTCTGTGTCCACATCACTAAGGAATTGATATGGTCCACACACACAAACAGTTTAGAACAGGGCACGACAGAGCCCCTTCCCCTCGTGAGGCTGAAAAGGTTTGGCATGGGCCCTCAGGACCTCAAAACGTTCTACAGCTGCACCATTTGGGAGCATCTTGACTGGCTGCATCACCGCTTGGTACGGCAACTGGCAAGGCACCCGACTGCAAGAGGGTGGTGATTATGGCCTAGTACATCGCTGGGGCTGAGCTCCCTGCCATCTAGGACCTCTATACCAGGCGGTGTCAGAGGCAGTAAGAAAAAATGGTCAGACTCCCAAGCCATAGACTCTTCTCTCTGCTACTGCACGGCAAGCGGTACCAGTCCACCAAGTCTGGAACCAACAGGACCCTGGAAAGCTTCTACCCCCAAGCCATACGACTGCTAAACAAGACTTCTAAATAGCTAATCAAATGGCTACCCTACCTGCACTGACCCCTTTTTTAAAATAACTCTTGCACCGACTCTACCCACACACTCACACATACTTAGACTGACACACACACACACACACTACATGCACCAACACATATATAACATGCACACACATGCATATTGACGACATGCGCACACACAAAGCCATACGACTTTGTTCCTCCTGTCACTTTTTATATTTGTTATTATATTTTTGTGTTTACGAGCATGACATAAGTTAATTTCAAACAAATCAAATTTAAGTTTCTTGATATTTCATTACTTTAACAGAACGTTTCCTAAAAGTTCAATGGTTCTATTTAAATTCATGTTATCAAATTATTCTGAGAACGTTAAAACTTTCCATAAAAAAAACGTTACTAACAATCAGAACGTTATAAGAATGTATACATTCCATTCTTAGCATCAACCATTTTTATTTATTTTTTTAAAATTTCACCTTCATTTAACCAGGTAGGCCAGCTGAGAACAGGTTCTCATTTTCAACTGCGACCTGGCCAAGATAAAGCAAAGCAGTGTGACAGACAACAACAGAGTTACACATGGAATAAACAAGCCACTAACACAATAAACAAGTCAATGACACAGTAGAAAAAAAGAAAGTCTATATACAGTGTGTGCAAAAAGCATGAGGTAGGCAGTAAATAGGCCGTAGTAGCGAAGAATTACAATTTAGCAGATTATCACTGGAGTGATAAATGAGCAGATGATGTGAAAGTAGAGCTACAGCAGAGTGAACCAAGGGCTGTAACAATATTCTCTCTCTATCCTCTAAGTGTGTTCAGGTGTGTTAGCTGCCCCCAATAATTGACCACACCTGATCTTAATGAGTGCTTGTTTCTTTTGAAATGGGGTCTGTTTAAATAGACTAAAATGACCACCTTTGTATGCGTAAAAAACATGGCATGCTAGCTCCATCCTGGTGACGCAGTGGCCTAATTCCATAGATGGAGAACAAAAGACTATAGGTTAGAATCTCACTGATACCATGTCAAAATAAATGTTTGCATGATTAATGCCTATGGAAGTGTCTGATCTGTGCTTGGAGTTTAAAAAGTCAAGTCTTATTGAAACGTTCAGTTAGTTTTAAGGAAGTTATTCAAAACCTCCAAATAACCTATCATTTCTGTCCATGAAACTTATGGCTTCGTTTCCACATCCAATGTGAAACCAAAAGCATACGTTCTCACAACTTCCTAGGAACCAAAAGTGCTAGCTGGGATGCCTCTGCGGCTGCTGTTGATGCTATGCCTTCTCAATCCCTCAGCCTCAAGAGAGCTTGATTGAAGTGAGGCCAATTTCATCCTATATTTACACAAAATCAGTTATTCTATTCCCCTCTCTCTCCCCCTCCATCTTTCACTCACAAACACAAACACACACAGTTGTAACAGTTTTAAGAGTAGTACATAAAACTTCATAGCCAAGGTCATTTCAAGTTATGAGGCAAATAACTAACTCCCATAGCAAAGGCCAGGGAGTCTCCCATAACAAATACACGGGCAACACTTGATAAACTGTACAAGGTTTTCACTTGATGAGACTTATGTGTTTCCTGTGACCCACTAGAAACAGTCATTTCAGCCAATTACCCTCTGCAGCCGCCTGTTGTGCACATTTTAATTGCTCTTTGTGTGGGTGAGTGGTGCTTAGTGGCTGGAACTGATAAGGCTGATATTCTCATCTCATATATATGAACATCCCATAATATACTCCTTTCTTCAGCTCAACTCCTCATCCACACTGTGTCTTTATATCTATTTACTGTGTGTGTGTGTGTGTGTGTTTCTCTTTATCTATTTACTGTTTCTCTCTTTTATTTATCTCCCTCTATTTATTCTCTTCTTCCCCCCCTCAACTTGTTAATAGCATCAACAGTACAGTATATTTACTGCCCTGCTCGGATTAATATGATTTTCATATCCTTCACCACAGCAATACTGCAAACTGGATTTGAATGAGTGTGTGGAGGGAAGAGGGAAGTGGCTATGTATTATTCATGTGTCTCTCTCATTCTAATACCACTCTGGGGATGTTATAGTAGTTTGTGTCATTGCTGAAATGTTTGATCCATCTTTTCCAGGTGCAACAACCGTACCCAGTGTGTGGTTGTGACTGGCTCTGATGTCTTCCCTGATCCTTGTCCTGGCACTTACAAGTACCTAGAGGTCCAGTATGAATGTGTCCCATATAGTAAGTATTCAGCATGTAATGATGCTGTGCAACTATCTGTTTTTTCTTGAATGTGTAGTTAGGTTTATTAGATCCTTTACTTATTAAGTGGGGGTCCTGTCGGAGGGGGGGGGGGGGGGGATATGTGTTATCTGTGTGTAAAAGTTTGTTTTCTGTCTGTTATAAAACAATGAAAAGCTGATCTTTTAAATGAAATAGTAAATGTATTTATAAAAATAATAATCTGACTCTTGTTGCTGTTACGGTATATTTTCATGAAATAATATTTAGTTTTTGACCTCTTCTCCATTTCTCATCTAACTTTCCGTCCCCTCTTGTATCTTTTCTGTATTAACCTCTATGCTCTCTCTCCTTCTAAGTTTCAGTCTTTCTTGTTCCGTAGTTGTCTCGTAGGATCTTTTCCCTCTTCCGTTTGTTGCTTCACTGCTTTAATGAAGGAACTCTATTGGGTTGCTCGTCGTCAGCCATTGTTCACTTGCAATTGTATTTTTTGGCTCATTCGGGAAATTGTGCCTGTAACATTGGCAAGTAATGTTCTGTGTGTGGGCGAAGCGGACTACGGAATTTAGATTTGTGTCTATAAAGTTTTTGAGTAAATACCGCCCCAGACAATACTGCCAGAAATAACCCTTTTGCTGTTTCTCTAAGAATGTTATCTGATTTTAAACTGATTAGTGATTTCAGAGACAGTACAATGTTTCTTTATGTCAAACAATTCACTTGGACAGTAATTCGGCCTGTTTATTACTGATGCAATCAGGCAAAACAAATATTATTTTGATGGCTAGAAAAGCATGGAATCGTGATTGGTTGAACAATTTGTGTAGTTTGTCTCCAGCCCTAACCTGTATGCTTCCATATTATAGGGTCTGATAATCTCCCTCTGTTTGCTGTTTTTTCTTGTTCCCCCAAAACAGCCATCTCTTGGTCCTCTATCGATCATATCCTGTAACCTTCTCTACTCATGTAGCCTAGCTGGTAGTTGACTCACGATAACCTTTCTCTCCCTCTTGCACTCTTTCTTGTTTGCTTTCTTTCTTTTTCAATGCCTAAAATAGAAGTGGAACAAAAAGGTAAATGAGTGGTGCAGTCCTCCCTCTGTCCCAGCCCCACCCTTCCCCAGCTCCCTGTAATGTGGTGTTCAATACAACCCTCCCTCTTGTCTCCTCCCTCCTGATTGCCTCTTGTCAAAACGCCTGCCCCAAACCCCCATAAGGTGTTGATTGCAACTCTGGGAGACAATTTGAATTTCAAAGCCGATTTGTAAAAGCAGCCTTGAGGTTTGAGAGATGGAGCCCGTTCAGATTCACTAGACATGTTACCAGTGCTGGTCTCGTACGTCACCAGATATTACATCTCCCTACGCACCTCTAGTACCTCAAATCTCGCAGTAGACAGTTTGGAAGAATGCTATGAAGGCAGTTTGTCATCTAAACCATTATACATTTCAATAATACAACATGATACAGATACACCAATTCACAAGCATGTGAAGACATTTTAAGAGGGTTATTTTCCCATTTAAATTCAAATGACATAGTCTGACACAACAACATAACTAAGCTACCACCAAGCCTAACTATAAAAAACTATTAGCTAGAGCTCTCAAATACAGAAATGCATAAATGTTATCATACAGTATCATATGCATTGTACTGAGCTCGGTAGCAAGCTAAACAAATAATGCTGTGCATCAGGTAGCCTAGCAGTGAGAGCATTGGGCCAGTGGCCGAAAGGTCACCAGTTCAAATCTCTGAGCCGACAAAGTAAAAAATCTGTCTGTGCCCTTGAGCAAGGCACTGAAACCTAATTGCTCCAGGGTCACTGTTGATAATGGCTGACCCTCGACTTGACCCCACCCTCCGGGGGTATCTCGGGGAGTTGGGATATGCAAAAAAAAAAGACATTTACATTTCACAAATGCTTATAATACACACGTACATGTGTGATGGTCACCTGTTGGCAGATATGGGAGAGTGAGGTTGGCAAAAACTGAAAGAAGCCCAACAAAACCCCAAACCCAAGAAGCCCAAAGACCTCTGCTGTTATTGTCCTGTCTCCTCTCCAAACCCTACTCTCATCTTACCCCAGCTTCGCTGCCACCTCCTCCATCCAGAATGTTGTT
The DNA here is from genome assembly GCF_002021735.2 of Oncorhynchus kisutch. Taxonomy (NCBI): domain Eukaryota; kingdom Metazoa; phylum Chordata; class Actinopteri; order Salmoniformes; family Salmonidae; genus Oncorhynchus; species Oncorhynchus kisutch. The sequence continues at coordinate 27,395,290 of NC_034203.2, read as the reverse complement.
TTGCTTCTCTCCACAAGTCTTATCCCTTATCATTCTGTCTTCTGTGTGCTTTTTCAGTAAGCATGTGCGGTTTTGCCATTTACACAATTGTCAGTGTCACTGTTTGATGCCAGGTAGAAGTTGCAATTAAAACCAGGGTTCCAGTATACACTTCATCCCTACCTCTCCCATCCCTTACATGTCTTGCATTTACAGGGTTTATCCTCCTTTGGTTTGACTTTTTGGATTTGTTTGGTCCCACACAGTTAACGTGTACGGCAGACAAACTCTATAAAGAAGCAAGTCCTTTACTCACTCTTGCACATCATTTTCTTGGCTTCACCTTTGATTTTTTTCATTCTATTCATAAGCAATAGCACTAAACACTAGTTAAATGACTGTCACTCATCTTTGTCCCACACTCTACTTGGACAGCAGCGAAAACTATACAATATACACACTACATACCGTGATGAAATATCTGTTTATACTCTGCATATTTTTTAAAAACTTAAACCCATCTTTCTGTTTCTCTGTCCCTCACTAGTTTTCATTTGTCCCGGGACCCTGAAGGAGGTGGGGGAGCCCACGTTTGTGTTTGAGGTGGAGCAACAGGCGGGGGCGTGGTCTAAAGACCCCCTGCAGGCAGGAGACAAGGTCTTCTTCATGCCCTGGACGCCGTACCGCACTGACACCCTTATTGAGTATGCCTCCCTGGAGGACTTAAAAAATGGCCGCCAGACTACGACCTATAAACTCCCACATCGTGTTGACGGCACGGGCTTTGTGGCCTACGACGGGGCCATCTTCTTTAACAAGGAGCGCACGCGCAACATTGTGAAATTTGATCTCCGCACGCGCATCAAGAGTGGTGAGGCCATTGTTGCCAACGCCAACTATCACGACACCTCGCCGTACCGCTGGGGCGGCAAGACGGACATAGACCTCGGTGTCGACGAGCGGGGGTTGTGGGTGATCTACGCAACGGAGCAAAACAACGGACGAATCGTAATCTCACAGCTCAACCCTTACACGCTCCGCTTCGAGGCCACCTGGGAGACGGCGTACGACAAGAGATCCGCCTCCAATGCCTTCATGGTGTGTGGCGTGCTGCACGTGGTGCGGTCCACCTACGAGGAGAACGAGAGCGAGACGGCCAAGAGCCACATCGACTACATCTACAACACCAAGCTAAGCCAGGGAGAGTACACGGACATCCTGTTCCCCAACCAGTACCAGTACATCGCTGCTGTGGATTACAACCCCAGAGATAACCAGCTGTACGTGTGGAATAACTTTTACATCCTGCGCTACGACCTGGAGTATGACGCTGAGAAAGACCCTGCTGACGGTAAGCCTCAGTCACAGTACGGCCTGTTTCAGATGAATCCTGATCTGAGATCTGTATGTGTACATTGAATTTTCAAGCAAGCCTCTCATTGAAATCAAAACAGGATTTCTGTAAAAAGACTGAGTTACATGCACATATTTCAGGTTGAGATTCAGCCCTTTGTGTTGTATTTGCGTCAGGTGCTGAATATATTCCTGTGTGTGTTGCTGCATGGGAAGTCACAGATGACTGATTTTTAATTTTGAACACAATTCAAGTGTGATTCAGAGAATAGGAGATTGTGTTTGTCCTGGGGAAAGACCTCATTTGTAAATAGAAAATGACAGATTCACCTTGGAACGTGGTATAACTCCCTCAGGAGCCTTCATACTCTGGCACAAGGCATCAGCTATAAAGCCCTGCTTCCTTTATTACCATAAGGCAAGCTCAAGAAGTCCCTCTCCACTTGAAGCTTGGACCCTATCAAATGTTCTAATCTCAGGTCTTATCCCAGTCCTTTATGAACAGTGGCCTTGTGAACTTCCCTTTTATAATGCCCTGGAATGGGATTCTGAAATATTGCATACAGTATGACAGAAGGTTATCCCACTTTCCTTGCCTTGCCTTTGGAGCCGATTCGGACATCTGTTGCCATGGCTACCCCATCAACCGTTCGTTGACGGCCCCTCATTTACCCTAGATTGAGACAATCTCCATAATATTATGGCTTGGCGGTCGGTGTTAAAACGCAGAGTCAAAGTACCATGTGGCTAGATGGCGGTAACACCGGTGAATCATGGCCGGATGACACGGTTAGAAGAATGACTTGAGCGCTGTTGAAAAGGAGAAAAAAATACGATCAAGATATCAATAACGGCTGATGATCCTGTCAAACGCTGTAGGGTTTTAAATGAATCTGTGAAGTGTCTGAGGGGAGACGGACGTGCATGTCATCAGTCAGGGCCCTTACATCACAGTGTCTGATAATGGGTGTAATTACCTGCCTGTAGCCTCCTTATCCCTGAGAGCTAGGCTAAGTCCCTGCTAACGCTCTGCACAACAAGGAACTATCAACTCTATACCATGATGCTGTGACGTGTTGGGGTGGAGCCTCCTCCTTATCGCTAAACGCTAGGCTAAGTACCTGTCTAGTCACTTTGGGGGAACATGCTACCACGCTGCCATTGGGGATTCAAGTTGTTCCACAGTGCTGCCCCCTGCACAAGAGTAAGTTCTGACTGAGTTCTCACATTTTTGCTGATTTTAAAGAAAATTAATATTGAAAATAAAGCGATATCCAGTTAGTTGGCATTCCAGTGTATAGGTTAATGTTAAGGATTTTTCCCAAAGGAAATGTGATCCCTGACCTGTGTGTGCAAGGGCAATTTCGCCATGAATACCATATGTTCCTGCACTCTGATCACGTGTCAACGCGACAGACAGACAGGCAGACAGACAGACAGAAGCCTTGAGCTCATGACGGTCTTAGAGGTTCAGTCTCTGTGTGCCCAACCCAACCAAAGCAGTCAATTAACACCATGTAGAATAGATAGACACCAGATACTAGAATTTTAAGTTGTTTCTCCATTGCCGAATTGGCATGCAAACGGCCTCTTCTGGCTGCTCAGGATAAGATGTATGTAAATGTAATTAACAAGTGAATTATCATAATTCCCCTTCATGCCTAATAACAGCCACACAGAGAGGAGAGAAGTCAGCATGGCAGTGCATTCCCAATCAAGCGGCTTTACTCTGTTCTGCTCTTAGCTAATGCTTCAGCAAACGCAAATGCCAAAAACTGACGCTAGGGCTGTCCCAGACCTAATATAAATCTTTGTCAACTGAAAGTCGTCTGTTCTTTCGACCGATCAATTGGTCAAAATGTTAAAATGTGTATTTTTCCCTCTATAGACACACCCTATGTGTTTTGATAAAATCAACTGTATATGCATTGAGCTTGTCTGATGCTTTAAGCTCAATATTTGATGAAACAAGACACAAATGACTCGAGAGGGAGATCAAGACCAGAAGATTGAAACCTTAACCTGTCCCGACCATCCTCCTCCCTCTCCTGCTGGCTTTTGCAGATTCTGCCATTACTCTCCTGATGTTGCCGGTAATAGGCTACACTAGGAGACGGCAAACTTTCTCATGTGGGAGGCCAATTTATCTTACCATTTCTACCGATCTGCGTGCCGGTAATTGTTTTCATATGAACATTTTTGTGGAACAGTTTCATTTAATTTATAATAACGTCTTCATATATCATTGTCAAGTGGTTAATCAAAATTCTATTCAAATCTAAATGAAAATTATACTTTTTAGGTTTGTAGGTTCTATTGCCATTGCCAACTATGTAAAAATAGCCTACATAAAGCCTAATAAAAACAATAAAATAGCCTAAACAATGCAGCCTGCAGGTAGAAAATATCCAGATTAAAAGTAAATATCCTATAAATCACATTGGCTACACATGGCCTGTCTGCAACCAATTTGAAACATTGTATCAACTATTAACTTGGGTCCATCCGGTTGCAACATACAGTTTCCTGCGCCAGTGAGCTCGGGACAGACATCCCTGTAGGTAATTTGCGCAAGGGATAAGAATTATTCAGGTAGGCCTATTTTATGACGTTTCCACTGGATCAGAGCATTACATTTTTCCCTTTCACGATGAGTGGTTATGGAAAGATTTTTCAAATGCATTGAGGAATTGTCATTTTCAATTAATGTAAAAATAGACTTAATTTGCTTGCTGTTTGAGGTAAAGAAAACATTACATTGAGAAGCTCCACAGCTCATTAATGGTGCTGCATTAAACCAATCCGGAATACTATCAGATCCCCAAATGGTAGATTAGAAATTATAGGAATTAACGGTAAATGTACTACTAGTGATACATGTAATGGGGAATTGATGGACACTAACAATTCACACAATGAAGTTATGGAACAATGAGTGTACACACATTGTCGGGAGAGGGCACACTCTGGAGAGAGACATGCATTGTGTGGCCACACTCCCCCTCTTCTTGGACTGTACCTCCACAATGGATTAGTCTCGGCTTCCGCAATGGATTAGTTCACTGAGATGTGCGCAAATTAAACAGGTGTCTCCTCTGCTATAAAAATATATATATATATATATATATATACACACACACAAAATTGTTTTATTTATTTTTCTGGCACAGGAGACACCTGTTTTTTTTGTTTAAAAAAAATATATTCCTCAACAACAAAATCTCGGCTGAATAATTGGGGTCAGCCCAAACAGACACACAAACTCTCACTGGCTTAACTGCATGCGAAAGATGTAATGATGAAAACCACACAGCCACACACTAGCCTACATAGTTGTTGAGTTTACACATGAGTTTAAGAACCCTTGCTCCAGCTACGGGTCTGCTGCTGGAATTGAAACTTGAATGCATACAGGTACAATGTATTTGCATTCATAACTGCCCTCTGCAGATCATTAAGTTAAGTTTTATGAGAACAAAAGCCCTTAGCTGCTCATAGAGGGAGGGAAATAGAGAAGCATGGCTGTGCCTACAGCAAGATTCTGCCTGTGCCATTGTGAATGGCACAGGCAGGCACATGAAAGAAATTGGTTCATGTTTATTAGGTTGCTCAGATCTACACCTTTAACTGCCCTGACTACACCGCTATTAGGATTTATTGCGCCTCTCAGAGAGAGTATAGATGGGGATTAAACAACCTGTTCTGCAGGGTGATCTAATGGTGCTAAAAGAACATCTCTCACTGATACTGAGAAGCACTTGAGGCGCAGAGAGGAAATTAATTTAGTCCATTAAGATTCATGGGGCCCCACAGTTAAAGTTCCTTGAAGAACCGAATCGCTACAATTCTCTGCTTTTTTATAGAGAACAGTAATCAGTACAATACCACCAATGTGTCTTCTCCTACTATACAAACAGCCTACAGTGCCTTCAGAAAGTACTCATACCCCTTGACTTTTTCCACATTTTGTTGTGTTAATCAGTGGAATTCAAATGGTTTTAATTGTCTTTTTTTTAGTCAATGATCTCCACAAAACACTCTGTCAAAGTGGAAGAAACTTTTTTTTTATTCATGGAAAATAAACCACTAATTAATTTTGATAAGTATTCAACATGTTAGAATCACCTTTGGCAGTGATTACAGCTGGGGGTGATTGTGGAGGCCAGGTCATCTGATGCAGCACTCCATCACTCTCCTTCTTGGTTAACTGCCCTTACACAGCCTGGAGGTGTTGGGTCATTGTCCTGACTGACCTTCATATCTTAAAGTAATGATGGACTATCGTTTCTCTTTGATTATTTGAGCTGTTCTTGCCATAATATGGAATTAGCCTTTTTGGTAAAATACATTCTTCCTCCCCTGCCTTGTCACAACACATACAATTGGCTCAAACGCATTAAGAAGGAAAGAAATTCCACAAAGTAGCTTTTAACAAGGCACACCTGTTAATTGAAATGCATTCCAGGTGACTACCTCATGAAGCTGGTTGAGAGAATGCCAAGAGTGTGCAAAGCTGTCATCAAGGCAAAGGGTGGCTTCTTGGAATTATCTAAAATATAAAATATATTTGATTGAACACTTTTTTATTGGTTAGTACATGATTCCATATGTGTTGTTTCATACCTTAGTGTTGATGTCTTCACTTCGCTAACTGAGCTAAATGACTATCGCCCTGTAGCACTCACTTCCGTCATCATTATGTGCTTTGATAGACTAGTCAAGGACCATATCACCTCCACCCTACCGGACACCCTAGACCCACTCCAAAAGACAAAGCAATCGCAATCACACTGCACACTGCCCTAACCATCTGGACAAGAGGAATACCTATGTAAGAATGCTGTTCATCAACTACAGCTCAGCATTTAACACCATAGTACCCTCCAAACTCGTCATTAAGCTCGAGACCCTGGGTCTCAACCCCGCCTTGTGCAACTGGGTCCTGGACTTCCTGACGGGCCACCCCCAGGTGGTGAGGGTAGGAAACAACATCTCCACCCCGCTGATCCTCAATACTCTCCACAAGGGTGTGTTCTCAGCCCTCTACTGTACTCCCTGTTCACTCATGACTGCGTGGCCATGCACGCCTCCAACTCAATAAGCAAGTTTGCAAATGACACTACAGTGCTAGGCTTGATTACCAACAACGAAAGACGGCCTACAGGGAGGAGGTGAGGGCCCTCAGAGTGTGGTGTCAGGAAAATAACCTCACACTCAGCGTCAACAAAACAAAGGAGATGATCGTGGACTTCAGGAAACAGCAGAGGGAGCACCCCCCTATCCACATCGACGGGACAGTAGTGGAGAAGGTGGAAAGTTTTAAGTTCCTCAGCGTACACATCACAGGAAAACTGAATTGGTCCACCCACACAGACAGTGTGGTGAAGAAGGCGCAACAGTGCCTCTTCAACCTCAGGAGGCTGAAGAATTTCGGCTTGTCACCAAAAACACTCACAAAATTTTACAGATGCACAATCGAGAGCATCCTGTTGGGCTGTATCACCGCCTGGTATGGCAACTGCTCCGCCCACAACCGTAAGGCTCTCCAGAGGGTAGTGAGGTCTGCACAACACATCACCGGGGGCAAACTACCTGCCCTCCAGGACACCTACACCACCCGATGTCACAGGAAGGCCATAAAGATCATCAAGGACAACAACCACCCGAGCCACTGCCTGTTCACCCAGCATACATTCTGAATGCAAGGTCAGTACAGGTGTATCAAAGCTGGGACCGAGAGACTGAAAAACAGCTTCTATCTCAAGGCCATCAGACTGTTAAACAGCAATCATTAACATTGAGTGACTGCTGCCAACATACTGACTCAACTCTAGCCACTTTAATAATGCAAAAATGTATGTAATAAATGTATCACTAGCCACTTTAAACAATGCCACTTTATATAATGTTTACTTCCCCTACATTACTCTTCTCATACAGTATATGTATACTGTACTCTATACCATCTACTGCATCTTGCCTATGCCGTTCGGCCATCACTCATCCATATATTTATATGTACATATTCTTATTAATTCCTTTACACTTGTGTGTACAAGGTAGTTGTTGTGAAATTGTTAGATTACTTGTTAGATATTACTGCATGGTCGGCACTAGAAGCACAAGCATTTCGCTACATTCGCATTAACACCTGCTAACCATGTGCATGTGACAAATAAAATTTGATATTCACTATTATTCTACAATGTTGAAAAAATAAAGAAAAACCCTTGATTGAGTAGGTGTGTCGACTTTTGACTGGTAGTGTGTGTGTGTGTGTGTGTGTGTGTGTGTGTATACAGTGGGGCAAAAAGGTATTTAGTCAGCCACCAATTGTGCAAATTCTCCCACTTAAAAAGATGAGAGGCCTGTAATTTTCATCATAGGTACACTTCAACTATGACAGACAAAATTAGAAAAAAAATCCAGAAAATCACATTGTAGGATTTTTAATGAATTTATTTGCAAATTATGGTGGAAAATAAGTATTTGGTCACCTACAGACAAGCAAGATTTCTGGCTCTCACAGACCTGTAACTTCTTCTTTAAGAGGCTCCTCTGTCCTCCACTCGTTACCTGTATTAATGGCACCTGTTTGAACTTGTTATCAGTATAAAAGACACCTGTCCACAACCTCACAGTCACACTCCAAACTCCACTATGGCCAAGACCAAAGAGCTGTCAAAGGACACCAGAAACAAAATTGTAGACCTGCACCAGGCTGGGAAGACTGACTCTGCAATAGGTAAGCAGCTTGGTTTGAAGAAATCAACTGTGGGAGCAATTATTAGGAAATGGAAGACCTACAAGACCACTGATAATCTCCCTTGATCTGGGGCTCCACGCAAGATCTCATCCCGTGGGGTCAAAATGATCACAAGAACGGTGAGCAGAAATCCCAGAATCACACGGGGGGGACCTAGTGAATGACCTGCAGAGAGCTGGGACCAAAGTAACAAAGCCTACCATCAGCAAGGGCATTGAAGATGAAACGTGGCTGGGTCTTTCAGCATGACAATGATCCCAAACACACCGCCCGGTCAACGAAGGAGTGGCTTCGTATGAAGCATTTCAAGGTCCTGGAGTGGCCTAGCCAGTCTCCAGATCTCAACCCCATAGAAAATCTTTGGAGGGAGTTGAAAGTCCGTGTTGCCCAGCAACAGCCCCAAAACATCACTGCTCTAGAGGAGATCTGCATGGGGGAATGAGTCAAAATACCAGCAACAGTGTGTGTGCACCTTGTGAAGACTTACAGAAAACGTTTGACCTCTGTCATTGCCAACAAAGGGTATATAACAAAGTATTGATCAAATACTTATTTTCCACCATAATTTGCAAATAAATTCATTAAAAATCCTACAATGTGATTTTCTGGATTTAAAAAAAAATAATTATGTCTGTCATAGTTGAAGTGTACCTATGATGAAAATTACAGGCCTCTCATCTTTTTAAGTGAGAGAACTTGCACAATTGGTGGCTGACTACATACTTTTTTGCCCCACTGTATGTAGGTATGTGTGTGTGTGTATATATAATGTGTATATAATGTGTATGTGTATATATATAATGTGTATACATACATACATACATACAGTTGAAGTCGGAAGTTTACATACACTTAGGTTGGAGGCATTAAATCTAGTTTTTCAACCTCTCCACAAATTAATTGTTAAACTATAGTTTTGGCAAGTCGGTTAGGACATCTACTTTGCATGACACAAGTAATTTTTCCAACAATTGTTTACAGACAGATTATTTCACTTATAATTCACTGTATCACAATTCCAGTGGGTCAGAAGTTTACATACACTAAGTTGACTGTGCCTTTAAACAGCTTGGAAAAATACAGAAAATTACATCATGGCTTTAGAAGCTTCTGAAAGGCTAATTGACATAATTTGAGTCAATTGGAGGTGTACCTGTGGATACATTTCAAGGCCTACCTTCATACTCAGTGCCTCTTTGCTTGACACCATGGGAAAATCAAAAGAAATTAGCCACGAAAAATCATTCTGTCTGGTTCATCCTTGGGAGCAATTTCCAAATGCCTGAAGGTACCATGTTCATCTGTACCAACAATAGTAAGCAAGTATTAACACCATGGGACCACGCACCTGTCATAGTGCTCAGGAAGGAGACGCGTTCTGTCTCCTAGAGATGAACGTACTTTGGTGCAAAAAGTGCAAGTCAATCCCAGAACAACAGCAAAGGACCTTGTGAAGATGCTGGAGGAAACGGGTACAGAAGTATCTATATCCACAGTAAAACGAGTCCTATATTGACATAACCTGAAAGGCTGCTCAGCAAGGAAGAAGCCACTGCTCCAAAACCACCGTAAAAAAGCCTGACTATGGTTTGCAACTGCACATGGGGACAAAGATTGTACTTTTTGGAGAAATGTCTCTGGTCTGATGAAACAAAAATATAAATGTTTGGCCATAATGACTGTTGTTATGTTTGGAGGAAAAGGGAGAGGCTTGCAAGCCAACACCATCCCAACCGTGAAGCATGGGGGTGGCAGCATCATGTTGGGGGTGTGCTTTGCTGCAGGAGGGACTGGTGCACTTCACAAAATAGATGGCATCATGAGGTAGGAAAATTATGTGGATATATTGAAGGAACTTTTCAAGACATCAGTCAGGAAGTTAAAGCTTGGTCGCAAATGGGTCTTCCAAATGGACAATGACCCCAAGCATACTTCCAAAGAGGTGGCAAAATGGCTTAAGGACAACAAAGTTAAGGTATTAGAGTGGCCATTACAAAGCCCTGACCTCAATCCTATAGAACATTTGTGGGCAGAACTGAAAAAGCTTGTGCGAGCAAGGAGGCCTACAAACCTGATTCAGTTACACCAGCTCTGTCAGGAGGAATGGGCCAAAATTCACCCAACTTATTGTGGGAAGCTTGTGGAAGGCTACCCAAAACGTTTGACCCAACTTAAACAATTTAAAGCAAATGTTACCAAATACACTCAATTAGTATGTAAACTTCTGACCCACTGGGAATGTGATGAAATAAATAAAAGCTGAAATAAGTCATTCTCCCTACTATTATTCTGACATTTCACATTCTTAAAATAAAGTGCTGATTCTAACTGACCTAAAACGGGGAATGTTAAATGTCAGGAATTGTGAAATACTGAGTTTTAAATGTACTTGGCTAAGGTATATGTAAACTTGTTTGTGTGTGTAATTGTATAATGTTTATCTTTATGTAGTATTTTTGTATATATATTTTTAAATACTTTTTTTGTGTTATTATGTCCCATGTATTTGATACCTGTCTAATTCCTCAAAGATATATTGAACACTCTTCAAGTATTCATTTGAATTCACTACAGGGATATAAGTGTTTAAACACACAGGTTCTCAACACACAGACACCACACCAGTGATCAATATTTTGATGGTTCGAACTCCTAAGAAGAAGACTCACTATTTAAGAGATTGTCTTGCTCCGACGTGCCAATAAAATGCATCCCTTGGTGTCGCCCATTACAACATTTGTATTGACACTTAGAAGGTATTGTCTGAGATGCCTCAAAGACATCGACTTGGGTCTCGGTCCAGTGAATTCAAAAGACTAATCAGGGGAGACTATAATTGCCAGGAGCATTTCAAAGTAACGAAGGGAGAACATTAATTTGCTTTTGAGGTAGCATTGATCTGAGAAGCATTAAATTTGAGCGTTAAATTCATGGCTTCAATGAGAGGAGCAGTGCCGCTGGAGAACTATCGGGTTAAGCCACATGAAGAGATCCGACGACACCGGCAGAAGGAAGACCATGCCACTGCATACAGATGTAGGATCTTCATTTCAGACAGTTTGCTACAGCTGGAAAGTAATCCTGCAGCAACAGGAAATGTATATTATTGTGTGGATTATAATTAATTTATATTTTTGTAGGGGTTCAGAAGCCTTTTTAAACCTCAAGTACACTAGTCTTATGTTTCCTGAATTGCAGCAAAGTTCTCCTGCAACAGGGTAATCAAATGAAGATACTATATCTGTACATGAGCTTTGAAAAGGCTAGTAAGTGGCTTAAATCTTCTAATGGCTTAAATCTTATTCTGCCTTACAAACCTTGCTAATATATCTACATTCGGCTCATTCAATATGGCTGCTTATAAAACTCAGTTATGCATATTGATTTAGGTGTTTTTTAAACATTGAAGTGTGGCATGATGAAGAAGCACTTGCTGGGCTCATTAATACATTGTATTGTGACAGACACACAGTGAGGCTTTGGAGCTTTCTACTCTTAGAAGCGCAGAAACAATGGGAATATTTACCCAGATCTCATGTGTTGGTCCATGCCACATGGTGAATCAGGAGGAATTAACACATCAGCAAGGAGATTCATGCTGACCAGGGTCGAGGTGTGTGTATCCTGGATCAAGGTGCCAAGCGGATGGTTGGAACAACTCCATTTGTTCCTCTTGTTGACATGGCACAAGTCTTCATGAGTCTGACTTCATGATTAGTGGATAGTAATATTTTGACTTGTTCAAGTGGACATTTAAAGAACTGGAAGAGAGGCTGTTGATAGCTGAAGTGAACATGAAATAATACAGTATGTTTTTTGCTTGTGCTGCTAGCCACCTCCTTTTTTCTATCAAAGTGGGTCCATGGGCTGGTGTCCCTGCCGGAGGTATGAGGTGTCATTCATTTTGAACTCGTGTAAATCCGAACACTTAGCTCCAGAACCTGTCTGGTTGGCAGTGGTAGGGCTTTTTCTGTCTCCTAATCTTTAAGAACAAGTGTCAAGAACGCGCACAGCAATGCAACTCCGATGCTCGACGTGGTATTTGCCATAGTCCATTAAATACAGGCAATAAGCACACACTAGGAAGAAAACAACCGACACCTTTCACTTATTCACTTCATCCACTGTGTGATGGCAGTAATTTCTGCCCATTTCTGCCAGGAAGACCCATCATTTATTCCAAATTGTACTAAAGGCAAAGTCTGGAAAAACCTATCTTCCCAGGGCAGTATAAAAAGGCTACCGTATGTGACCAGGTGGTTCACTTCGACCCATTACCGAAGCTACTAGCTACACAGGACCGATGTTCACATAAGCGCCTCACATAGGCTCGAGCAGAGCAGGGCGAGACTGCATAAAAACAAACTAATGTAATATTCATGTCTTCTGGGTGTTGTTGTTTCTCTATCATTAGCTACTGGCGTAGGGATCTTCAAAAAAGCAACACCAAAACTGTGGCTCACAAGTACTGCTGTTTACTTCCTTTAAGTTGGAGATATTCAGACACACTCACCCTCACACCATTCCTTATTCATGGCGTTGCAGTGTAGGATGGTGGTGCGTTGGCATGACGTCCAACAGTTTGGTACAGGCTGTTTTGTCTTCTTATTGCAGTCCACGTAGGTGGCCAGATTCACACTTAGACAAATACTGTGTGAATTAAGATAATGTCATAACGCCCTCAAGTTTGAAGTTAGGAGGATTCTGAGTTTTGGAAGTGCACTGAGACTTAGCTTAATTATTTGGCTATATCGTTACGCTGATATAGTGGCACTCGGTATTTTACATTTACTTTCAGTCGGTCGACTATTTAATCAACCCTTTCATTTAAACAATCATTGATTTCAAAACAAACCTTAAATTGTGGTAAAGACTGAAATAAGTTGTTTCTGCAGAAGTCAGAAGATGTCTGATTCTTCCAGACCACAGACACACTGATGGTGATAGCCCATTATTATGCTGTTTCCCTGTCAAACTTTCTTAGATAACCTTCACGTCGTTTTCCCAATTCTTCAGAGATAATGGCAAACATGTCTAGACTCCAGAGCCATGGGAAATCTGGCTTTTATGAGGGGGGGGGGGTGGGGGGGAGACTAGGCCTTTAACGGAAATAGCTATCTTAGACAAACAGCATAGCTATGCCTCTGATCATCTTTTCATGGTTTATTTAATTATTATTTCATTTTTGGAAAGATGTTCAAATGTGGAACTTTATCTTCATTTATCATCTTGAATTTTAGTGAAGAGTATTACTTATGCTTAATTAACCCTTTCCTCCATCCTCAAATGTCCCTTCTATTTGCGATGGATTCTGTCTAGTTCATTCTATTTAGTTGTATCTAGTTTGGACATGTTTTTCAGTGGACAGTATTCCCTTTGCTTTCCCAGTGTCTTGCACTTGATTCCATTCTATCTAGTTACTTCTATTCAGTTTTCAGAACTTCCTAAAAAAAAATCTACTGCTGCTCAGCCCCTGAGCACCTCGTGTTATTTATCACAGATTAAACATATGCCACCCAGAGTGTCCTAGGCTTCTGCCTCCCACCAAGAGAGACTTTAAAGGCCCAGTGCAGTCAAAAACGTGATTTCCTGTGTTTTTATATTTTTCACACTGTAGCCCTATTCGCACTGGACTAGTATTAGTCATAGAGAATGATCGAGGCCTCTAGTGGCCAAAAGGCCATATTAGCAAGGGGGCTCCATTGAGGGCTTCCACCATTTTAATGTAATCAACTGGGTGAGACTTCCAAATTCATTGGTTGATCCCTCTTGGTGACCCTGTTTGGAGTCATGTCCAAGCATGTCACCAGGAGGGATTAGCCAATCATGAAGAACAAATTGTACTACTTCAAAATTGAGATTTCCTCAGTTGCGCTGCGCTATAATGGCACAGATACAACGATTAGTCCTCTATCTATCTCTATGGTATTACTAGAGAACTTTGTTATGTAATTATTACCCCAGAATGTCTGTTATTTCACAGGACGATTCGGATGGGATAAATTCTTTACAAACGGACAGTTTTTGAAATAAATGGACAGTTATTACAGAAGCCTGGACGTTTTTATTCTAGGCCTGGAGATATTTCAACATGTCTAGGTGATAACAGGATACACTGATAACTCCAGCTTGGCTCCCAAGTTTCTAAACCATACCAAACCATCTTTGGTATACTGTCGCCATAATATTTGAATTGAAGAAATATGATGATATTTTTTTCTTAATCACCCCAGCCTGCAGATGTGAACTAAACAGCGCACTTGTACTTGAGATGTGTTTTTAGGCTATGGATGAGAAAGGGAACATGTCATTTCCCCAAATGAAGCTCAGTTGTAAATGCTGCTTAACGATCTATTAACCGCAAGGGTTGCATTAAATAGGCGCAATATATTTTACTGACGCATTTGCCGATGTTCAATTCATTGGCACAAAACTTAGAAAAGAAAGCATTCGCTGTGAAAGTTAAAACATGTATTCCCTTCATACACTATGTATACAAACCTTCAAATTAGTGGATCGATGACACAGCCATGCATCTCCATAGACAAACGTCAGTAGAATGGCCTTACTGAAGAGCTCAGTGACTTTCAACGTGTCACCGTCATAGGATGCCACCTTTCCAACAAGTCAGTTTGTCAAATTTCTGCCCTGCTAGAGCTGCCCCGTAAAGGCTGTTGTTGTGAACTGGAAAATGTATCGGAGCAACAACGGCTCAGCCGCAACGTGGAAGGCCAAACAAGCTCACACCACCGAGTCGGGAAGCGCGTAGAAATCATCTGTCCTTGGTTGCAACACTCACTATCGAGTTCCAAACTGCTTCTGGAAACAACGGCAGCACAAGAACTGTTGTGGCAACAGTTTGGAGAAGGCCCTTTCCTGTTTCAGCATAACAATGCCCCCGTGCACAAAGCGAGCTCCATACAGAAATGGTTTGTCGAGATCGTGTGGAAAAAATACAGATCTGGTGATTTGCGCTTGTGCACATA
The DNA here is from genome assembly GCF_002021735.2 of Oncorhynchus kisutch. Classification (NCBI taxonomy): domain Eukaryota; kingdom Metazoa; phylum Chordata; class Actinopteri; order Salmoniformes; family Salmonidae; genus Oncorhynchus; species Oncorhynchus kisutch. The sequence continues at coordinate 27,380,206 of NC_034203.2, read as the reverse complement.
GAGTTATGTAATTATCTTCCCCAGTAAAATGAATCCCATATGAATTGGGCTTATGAGGTTGGAATTATACTGTGAAATTGTGAAAATTATGATAATGCCCTTTTAGTATAAGAGCTGTTTGGGAGGGAGTTTTGGCCTGCCTGTTGACATCAGCAGGCGGTAAATTAGTTCCTATAAGAAGGAGTTCCAAACCAGTTCTCTGCCAGTAACAGCTAGTGTTCAGTTTCCCCTACCCGCTCAGACCACTCCCAGACACTCCTAGCTAAATTCTTGCTTGAGATATTGCTATTTGCTACGAATATATTTTTGTTTGTTTTTAAATTAAAACGGTCAAAAATAATCACAGTAAGGTACTTAATTGTTACCCAGAAATGATTTGATATTGAGATAAAAAGAGCTGAATTGAACCTTTAGGCTTTTGAGTGAAATGACAGCTAATTGAGATGGCCCCTCTTTGGGCTGAGTGCTAGCAGAGGACACACGGCTTTCAACCGCCATTGGTGAAATGGCTCATCATAATCAAAAGAAAATTGTAGTGTGTGGCCGGGCGGTGGATGGAGACATCAAGAGAAATGTAACAGGAAAATGGGCCTCTTTGACAAGTGGTTTAGATTCTATTTCTTTAGTTGTTGTTTTTTCTCTCCATTTTTCCCCCTTCATCTGTCTATCGCTGTAGAAAGGAGGTAGTCAGGGGCTCACACTCAGGCACTTCCAAATTACAACTAAACCAGAATTTCAGTGCACATCAATAGCTATAATAGTCTCTAGAGCGTACATTAGACTGGTGCACAGAGAATAGTGACACTGCGGTACGAGTGTTTTTCTCAGTATGCTGGTATTTTTCAGTTTCCGTAAGCATTTAGTTTCTCACAGCCACTTGGGATAGGGACAGAATGAGGGACAGAAAGAGTGGTAGAGAGAGAGAGACACCGACAGAGAGACCGGAAGTTACACTGAACAGAATTATAAACGCAACATGTAAAGTGTTGGTCCCATGTGTCATGAGCGGAAATACAAAATCCCCAAAATGTTCCATACACACAAAAAAACGTATTCCTCTCAAATGTTGTGCACAAATTAGTTTACATCCCTGTTAGTGAGCATTTCTCCTTTGCTAAAATAATCCCTAAAATAATCCCTCCACCTGACAGGTGTAACATATCAACAACATGATCATTACACAGGTGCAGCTTGTGCGGGGGACAATAAAAGGCCACTTTAAAATGTGCAGTTTTGTAACACAACACAATGCCACAGTTTTGAGGGAGCATGCAATTGGCATGCTGATTGCAGGAATGTCCACTAGAGCTGTTGCCAAAGAATGTAATGTTAATTTCTCTACCATAAGCTGCCTTCAACGTAGTTTTAGAGAATTTGACAGTACGTCCAACCGGCCTCACAACCAAAGACCACGTATAACCATGCCAGCCCAGTATCTCTGTCTGTAATAAAGCCCTTTTTTGGGGGGAAAACTAATTCTGATTGGTTTACCCTGGCTCCCCAGTGGGTGGGCCTGATGCCAAGTAGATAGGCCTTTGTCTTCTGAGGCCCTTAGCTGCACCTCTGCCTAGTCTGGTGAAATCCATAGATTAGGGCCTAATGAATTTATTTTAAGTGACTGATTTCCTCATATGAACTGTAACTCAGTAAAATTGCTGAAATTGTTGCATGCTGCATTTATATTTTTGTTCAGATTATAAACTCCTCTCAACATCTGTTCTCACAACAATAAACTGGACATATGTCAGTGTCATTTGCATAGTTACTTAGTGCTCAGAAATGTGTGAACGAGCAATTGCGTGCGTGGCTGACAGACAGACGGACGCACAATGAAGGAATGAGTACGGCCCAATTAAACACTGCTTCTGCCATGGGAGAAAAGGTCATTGAGTGAAATGTCATAACACAACAACACTGCAACACGGCTGACTGATCCTGCCTGACATTTCTAAATAGAAATGTGTCGCTGCCTGGGACCCTTTTTTACCCTTCTCTTTTTCTGAGAACCGCGTCATGCTAGATTGAATGTATTGTTGGTTATGCACTTTCAGCTCTTTTCCCCCTTAGCACAGACAGACACAGACAGGACATTGTTATGAACTTCAATATTCCACTGAAACAGAAACACAAAACAAAGACGACGAGTCTCTCCAGAGCCCAGACGCTAAATGTGGGCATTGTCACCATTCAGGTGGGGAGGAAATGGAGATATGAGTCTGATGATGGGAGCATCAGACAGCATGATATTGCCTGTTCCCTGGGCCTCTGAAGACTGCACTGCAGGACTCTCAGAGTAGCAGACCTCCTTGTGGGAAGCCACCTCTTATCAGCGCTAGAAATCATGTGGCTGTGATATATAATCAGTCAGGCAAGAGGCAGCCAGTGTAGTCATCATGCTCATACGCAGGCTGTATGCATATGTTTTCTCTTTATTCTTTTATATCTGTTTTCTCTTTCATTCATTCTACTGTACATTCACAGTGCTGTGACCACACAAATGGGTAGACACTGTAGAAAAGGCCTAGAGACCACACCTTCTTGGTGACCACAACACACACACACACACAGATGTTCTTTATAGCTGTGCATTGAATACAGCAGCTGAGCATTATAGCTGATGTATGGTTTTTGCCCAGAGCATTCCAGTTTTACTTTTCTTACGCCGGCTTTATCAAGGGGAGAGATGAAAGGGAGGAGAAAATAGTCAAATGCAGACAGGCTTTGTCTTCCTTGTTGACATTAATCCGCCTAAGGTACTGACTCTCCCTCAAGAAGGACATCACTGCCAAGCAGAGCCAGGCCAGGCAGATGCTGCTACACTACCTGTCCTCCTGTTATTTTCAAGATTGGGTAAAGGTTTAAAATAGCTAAGATAGTGTAGTGTTTACAGGTTTCCTCCTCCTAACAGAACAGAGAGAGTAGGAGTAGTGTGGAGTAATACCCGAGTGCTGCTGTAGACTCCAGTAGACGTGACTCAGTAGAGCATAGAGCAGCCATCCCTCCAAGCGGTGTGGAACTAAAACACTGAAACTACCTTGAACTTTCCCTGCTGACTGTTATATCTGATGTATGTCTGAAAGGTATAGAGGGAGTTCAATGTAAGGCTGGGTTTTATTAAAGCTATAACCTCCACTTCTCTCTCTGCTCTCTTCTTCTCCTAGTGCCAACTATAGAAGACGTCTCCCTCTCCTCGGCCCTGCCTGAGACCACCACTATCATCACCACCACCATGGTCATAGTCAAGGTCCCAGTTAACACCACAGTTCCAGCAGACCCCAGGGATGGGAGAGAGAGAGAGGCGGGTAAACCAGCGGAGGACCCCCATGGTACAGCTGACCCCACCACCCCAGAGATCCCTCCCACCCCCAGGCGCTTCTGTGAGGGAGGGATGATGAGGGGTATCTCCTGGCCCCAGACACACACTGGAGCCACAGTGGAAAGGCCCTGCCCCAAAGGAACCAGAGGTACTATCAGGAACCGGGAGGGAGGGTGTGTGTGTGTGTTCCTCTGTATGAACATGTTAGTGTGTTTACACATTGTCTTTCATATAGCCTTCCATATGTTAGACAAGGTGCCAAGATGTTATGTTCATTACCTACAATATGCTAATACTTCCAAATAGTAAATAGTTCCATGAATGAACTGTCAAAACAGACAATATAGGAAGATTTAAAAAACAGTAGGTGGCATGAGGGGGATGAGTTACTGTTATTTCAATCATATGGAAATGGAATGTATGGAATGCAGACATGTTGGATATGAAGGTGTACCAATAGGTAGTAAGACTATGGCAACACTGTTCATTGTTGACAAGAATGCAGTAATATATATGATACAGAGCATTTTATTAATTGACAACCCGTGATTCCTACAGTATAAAGCTGAAATGTATGAGAATCTCTCACTGTGTAGTGTCCACTCAGTTAGATATCACAACACTGGCAGTCTTCCTAAAAAAAGATAAAAAAATACCATGGCTGCCCTCAGTCAATTGTTTGTCCTGCTCTAGAGAAGCCAGGATAGTAAGAGGAGCAGGACAAAGAGATGTCCTGGCTCGTTTTCATTTATTTCTATTTAACCTTTATTTAAACAGGCTATTCTCATTGTCATACAATCTCATTTGCAGGGGATATAACCGTGTATTCAAGATGGCAGTGTTCAGCAACATCACAAGAAGTTACACAAATAAATGCACACATACTGTTCAATACACAATAGAAACAGACAATAGAGGGTTGTGTAACTGTTGCTTGTTGTGTGTTTCTCCAGGCATCGCCTCCTACCTCTGCACGGTAGCAGGGGGGACCTGGAACCCAAAGGGACCCGACCTCAGTAACTGTACCTCCCACTGGGTCGCTCAAGTGGCACAAAAGGTTGGTCAGCAGTGTCCTCCCATAGCTCCTGGGTGGCAGGGAGGGAAGGAACAAAACACCAACTTTTCTCTACTTCTTTATCTGAAAGGAAAAAGTGTATTTGTATGAGCATCTTGTTGGTTGCAACACTAAAGATGTGGTTTGCCCATACATTCTGTATTCCCCTGCATGACTTCGAGATGTGAACAAAAATTCACATTCAATGCACTTTTCTCTGTAAAAAAAAAATCTCTGCCACTTTGAATTGCTCTCTGTAGCCTATAGCTTGCAGCGTTAATATTGATTTGAGTTTTAATCAGTATATGATACATTACTTGTATACTGGTCTGACACTGTGATGCCGATCCTCCAGAGACGTTGCACCAATGACCCTGAGCCTTTTCCTGCTGTGCTGTTTTTCTTCCTTTCTCCACATTAAATCAGCAGTATCCATTGTTATCACATAGTTAACGTACCACATTCCAGGTACAGATGTAGGTTCTTCATTTGACCTGTATTGTCGCAGCTAAATAATCCTGCAGAAACCGGATTTGAACCTTTAGTCCAAAGTTTGGCATGATTGGAGGTTAGGCTATTATCTGGTCAAAATGAGGCTGCATGGAAAGTGGAATACTGTTAATATAACTGTGTGTTAGTGTGGGTTTTCAGTGAATTTATGCAGTCAAGAAGCTCATCTGCATTTCCTCCGGCGCAGGATAAGTTGCAGCAACAAAAGAGTGACCAAATCCAGATCTTACATCTGTATTTAGTAAGAAACAAGTAATTAAAAGCTTAAACAGTCCATTAATATTTAAGTTTTTTCCCTCCAACTCTAGATCCGTAGTGGGGAGAACGCGGCTAACCTAGCCAATGAACTGGCCCACCACACACAGGGCCCGGTGTTCGCCGGTGACGTCAGCTCATCAGTGCGTCTCATGGAGCAGCTGGTTGACATCCTGGATGCTCAGCTCCAGGAGCTACGGCCTAGCGAAAAGGACTCGGCTGGGCGGAGCTTCAACAAGGTAATATAAAATAATACAGTGTCTTCAGAAAGTATTCAGACCCCTTGACTTTTCCCACATTTTGTTACGTCACAGCCTTATTCTAAAATTGATTAAATTGTTTTTTTCCCCCATCAATCTACACACAATAGGCACAATATTTATACAATATATATATACATTTACATAAGTATTCAGGCCCTTTACTCAGTACTTTGTTGAAGCACCTTTGCCAGCAATTACAGCATCGAGTCTTCTTGGATATGATGCTACAAGCTTGGCACATCTGTATTGGCACATCTGTATTTGGGGAGTTTCTCCCATTCTTCTATGCAGATCCCCTCAAGCTCTGTTAGGTTGGATGGGGAGCATCACTGCACAGCTATTTTCTGGTCTCTACAGAGATGTTTGATCGGGTTCAAGTCCGGGCTCTGACATTCTTGTCCCGAAGCCACTCCTGCGTTGTCTTGACTGTGTGCTTAGGGTCGTTGTCCTGTTGGAAGGTGAACCTTCGCCCTAATCTGAGGTCCTGAGCGCACTGGAGCAGGTTTTCATCAAGGACACTCAAGGATATTCAGAGACTTGTCCCGAAGCCATTCCGGCATTGTCTTGACTGAATGCTTAGGGTCATTGTCCTGTTGGAAGGTGAACCTTCGCCCCAATCTGAGGTCCTGAGCACTCTGGAGAAGGTTTTCATCAAGGATCTCTCTGTACTTTGCTCTGTTCATCATTCCCTTGATCCTGACTAGTCTCCCTGTAAGCTCCACTGATAACATCCCCACAGCATGATGCTGCCACCACCATGCTTCACTGTAGGGATGGTGCCATGTTTCCTCCAGACGTGACGCTTGTCAATCAGGCCAATCTTGGTTTCATCAGACCAGACAATCTTGTTGTCTAGTCTGAGTGTCCTTTAGGTGCGTTTTGGCCAACTCCAAGCGGGCTGTCATGTGCCTTTTACTGAGGAGTGGCTTCCGTCTGGCCACTGTACCATAAATACCTGATTGGTAGAGTGCTACAGAGATGATTGTCCTTCTGGAAGGTTCTCCCATCTCCACAGAGGAACTCTGGAGCTCTGTCATAGTAACCATCAAGTTCTTGGTCACCCCCCCCCCCCCCCCCCCCCCCCGATTAACAAAAACAAATTATTTCACCTTTATTTAACCAGGTAGGCTAGCTGAGAACAAGTTCTCATTTGCAACTCAGACCTGTCCAAGACAAAGCAAAGCAGTTCAACACATACAACAACACAAAGTTACACATGGAATAAACAAACATACAGTCAATAATACAGTAGGAAATGTATATACAGCATGTGCAAATGAGGTAGGATAAGAGAGGTAAGGCAATAAATAGGCCATGGTGGTGAAGTCATTACAATATAGCAATTAAACACTGGAATGGTAGAATGTGCAGAAGATGAATGTGCAAATAGAGATACTGGGGTGCAAAGGAGCAAGATAAATAAATAAATACAGTACGGGGATGAGGTAATTGACAGGTGCAGTGATCTGTGAGCTGCTCTGACAGCTGGTGCTTAAAGCTAGTGAGGGAGATATGAGTCTCCAGCCTCAGTGTTTTTTGCAGTTAGTTCCAGTCATTGGCAGCAGTGAACTGGAAGGAAAGGCGGCCAAAGGAAGAATTGGCTTTGGGTGCTGCTATGGTGACCAGTGAGCTGAGATCAGGTGCGGCTTTACCTAGCAGAGACTTGTAGATGACCTGGAGCCAGTTGGTTTGGTGACGAGTATGAAGCGAGGGCCATCCAACGAGAGTGTACAGGTCGCAGTGGTGGGTAGTATATGGGGTTTGGTGACAAAACGGATGGCACTGTGATACACTGCATCCAATTTGTTGAGTAGGGTGTTGGAGGCTATTTTGTAAATGACATCGCTGAAGTCGAGGATCGGTAGGATGGTCAGTATTACCAGGGTATGTTTGGCAGCATGAGTGAAGGAGGCTTTGTTGTGAAGTAGGAAGCCGATTATAGATTTAATTTTGCATTGGAGATGCTGAATGCGAGTCTGGAAGGAGAGTTTACAGTCTAACCAGACACCTAGGTATTTGTAGTTGTCCACATATTCTAAGTCAGAACCGTATAGAGTAGTGATGTTGGACGGGCGGGCAGGTGCGGGCAGCGATCGGTTGAAGAGCATGCATTTAGTTTTACAAGCATTTAAGAGCAGTTGGAGGCCACGGAAGGAGTGTTGTATGGCATTGAAGCTTGTCTGGAGGTTAGTTAACACAGTGTCCAAAGAAGGGCCAGTGGTATACAGAATGGTGTCGTCTGCGTAGAGGTGAATCAGAGAATCACCCGCAGCAAGAGCGACATCATCGATATATACAGAGAAAAGACTCAGCCCGAGAATTGAACCCTGTGGCACCCCCATATAGACTGCCAGAGGTCCGGACAGCAGGCCCTCCGATTTGACACACTGAACTCTATCAGAGAGGTAGTTGGTGAACCAGGCGAGGCAATCAGTCGAAAGACTTGGCCAGGTTGATGAATACGGCTGCACAGTAATGTCTCTTATCGATGACGGTTATGGTATCGTGTAGGACCTTGAGTGTGGCTGAGGTGCACCCATGACCAGCTCTGAAACCAGATTGCATAGCGGAGAAGGTACGGTGGGGATTCGAAATGGTCAGTAATCTGTTTGTTAACTTGGCTTTCGAAGACTTTAGAAAGGCAGTGTAGGAGAGATATAGGTCTGTAGCAGTTTGGGTCTAGAGTGTCTCCCCCTTTGAAGAGGGGGATGACCGCGGCAGCTTTCCAGTCTATGGGAATCTCAGACGATACAAAAGAGAGGTAGAACAGGCTAGTAATAGGAGTTGCAACAATTTTGGCATTTTTGCTAGCTAGACAGGTGTGGGACTTTCCAAATCATGTCCAATCAATTGAATTTAACACAGATGGACTCCAATCAAATTGTAGAAACATCTCAAGGGTGATCAATGGAAACAGGATGCACCTGAGCTCAATCTCAAGTCTCATAGCAAAGCGTCTGAATACTTTTGGCTTTGTCATTATAGGGTATTGTTTGTAGATTGATGAGATTTTTATTTTATTTAATCCATTATAGAATAAGGCTGTAACATAACAAAATGTGGAAAAAGTGAAGGGGTCTGAATACTTTCTGTGACCCCAGGTAGGCTACGAGTGCCATATACTGTATGAACATGCGTGTATATATCTAGGTAGGTAGTATTCCCTGCTCTCCTCAAGGTATTCTCACTGCAGAAAGTTCATTCCAATCAAGCCTAAATAACTTATTTGGAGTGATAAGTCACTTTTTTTATGTTTCTTTGTACCAAGCTAAATTATCTAACGTCATTGGCAGATCATTCTGTTATTTTAATCTTAACAAGGCTTTATACAAGTCATTTATATTTTTTAAATGTCATTTTCAAGATATTTTACCTTAAACTAAGTTACTTGTATAAATCCGTTTTAAGCTTAAAATAAACAAATTGATCTGGCAATGACGTTAGATAATTTCGCTTGGTACGAAGAAACATTAAAGGAAAAAAAAGTGAATTATGAGTCACTCATTTAACCCCAATCCCCACCCACCCCTCCACAACCACAAGTCTTTCTCCAGGTGAGGGTAAGGAGGGAGTGAGGTAAGGCATCCCCAGCCCTTAGGGGGAGCTGTGGCTGAGGGTAAGGAGGGAGCTTATTCTTCCAGCCCTATAGCCCCACCTTTTCATAGAAGTTACTGGGTTCTGAAATGCAGCTTTCTCACCTGGCAGCTCTAAGAGCTAATGGATAGCAGCCCCCCGCTAGCCAACACAAAGAATAACTCTCCTCTCTACCACCAGACAGGCAAGAACAGAGCTGCCTTCCCTCCTCCAGAGCACTTACCATGTCTCTCTGAGTGAAAGGTACAAGCAGGAATCTTAAGGCCTAACTTCCACAGTCATAGAAATGAATGACAGTTTTACAGTGCTATTCAGAACGCAAAGGTGAAAGCAAAGTGGATTTGGACCAAAAGGCACGTCCGTAGTGTTTTCTTTGTTCCCTTCGTAGCTAGTCATAGACTGAACCTTTCTGTCTATGTTCTAAATGTACTGTCTTACAACAGCACAATGCTACACTCCTTCAGCCACGATTTAGCTGGCTGTGGGAATAATGAATCCGTCTCTTTTGACTGAGACCGAGACAGGCCAACTAAGCCTCTAAATAAACCCCGGAGCTGGCAGACTGTTATAACCTCAGTGCCATGGAATCCAAATGACCCCCTCTGGCTTTGTTTATTGTCTCAATGCTTTATAAAGCATCGTTAATGCAAAGCATAGGAATTGAATCTCAGCAATTCCCCCTCTACAACGCAATGCTGTGCAGCCTTGTCTCTGCCAGCCAGGACCTTGTAGTTATGTAAGATACATATTCAGATACAGCTTCCGAAACACATTTACAATGTGCTATATAATATATTGTGAGCTTCTTATTTCATCTACCTAACATAAGGTTTATATATTCTAATTTCCTTCCTGATTCAAGTTGGGTAAGTGGTGTATTTTAGGATAGGTGTTTTCTAAAGACACAGACGATCCTCTTTCTTTCCCCTAAGCTTTTTGCTTCCTAATAGTGTTTCTCTTGTTCTTGATCTTCTCTTTGTGTTAAAAAGCTTCAAAAGAGAGAGAGGACATGCAGGGCATATATGAAGGTACTGTATACCTGCTGGTTCCACATAGACACCTTTACCTCTTAAAGTGTCCACAGTATGCTCAGTAGCATTGGTGTTATGCCTGTGGCTGTCTGTCCGTCTGTGATTATCTGTTGGCTTGTCTGTATGCACAACGTGTCCACCTGTCTCTCTGCTTGTCCATCTGCCAGCCTGTCTATCTGCCTGTGTGTCTATTAGCCTGTCGGTATGCCCATCCATGTCTCTACCTCTCGACTCACCTGTCTGTTTGTCCATCTGCCAGCCTGTCTATCTGCCTGTGTGTCTATTAGCCTGTCGGTATGCCCATCCATCTCTCTACCTCTCGACTCACCTGTCTGTTTGTCCATCTGCCAGCCTGTCTATCTGCCTGTGTGTCTATTAGCCTGTCGGTTTGCCCATCCATCTCTCTACCTCTCAACTCACCTGTCTGTTTGTCCATCTGCCAGCCTGTCTATCTGCCTGCCTGCCTGTCTGTCAGTCAATATGTCTTGGCTTATCTTTAATATCTCTCCTATCACTTATCTCTCTCTCCATCCCTCCATCTCCTGTCTGCTCCTTGTGTGTTGTATGAGTAATTGCCTTCCCACGGCCGTAATTGTACCTCCCTGTCACCCGTAAGTGTGATCAAAGTGGCAGTGTACCCAGTTTTTCACTTGCTTACACTTTACCATTCTCAGCGTCTCCATGTTCTTTCTCTCGTTGACATCTTTGTGTTTGTCTGGTGGATTCGTGTTCAGTCCAATTAATGTGTTTGTGTTCATATCGGATGTTGGGTCTTTTAATTCCTTTCTCTCTCCATGTCATTTTCCTTTGCTCCGAGTTTATAATCTGAGAGCAGGTCCTGTTGAAAGAAGGAGCTCTGGCGTAAACACAAAGTGGGCCTGTCTTACACAGCACAAACCAGCATTCTCAGATCTCTTGTGTTTCTCTCATCAGTCTCTGTTTGACTGGTCGGAGCAATCTTCACCATGATGAGTTAGGGCTGTTTTTACTGAGGTTTCTTTTACTGTGAAAAATTGGGATATGTCTCTGTCAACTTGATTTAAGGCTGTCTTCTTTATGCATCACCATCCATCAATAGACAATGTTAGTGAAATCAGCAGCACCACCACCACCCAAGAATGTCCTGTTCACTGTGGGGCATCTTGGGTAACACCCTTGTGATTGTTGCGACCTCCACCCAGGCGAGAATAAAAGAGGACTCAATCAGAACAGTTTTTACTTTATTTTAACACTGTCACAAATTAGAGGCATGAATATCCCCTCTCTGACCCCCCTTTCCTCTCCTCTCTGACTCACTACCTCTCTCCTATCCTTCCTATCCCCTCTCTGACCCCCCTCTCCTCTCCTCTCCTCTCTGACTCTCTTCCTCTCTTCTATCCTCCCTATCCCCTCTCTGACTCCCCTCCCCTCTCCTCTCTGACTCTCTTCCTCTCTTCTATCCTCCCTATCCCCTCTGACTCTCCTCTCCTCTCGGACTCTCTTCCTCTCTTCTATCCTCCCTATCCCCTCTGACTCTCCTCTCCTCTCGGACTCTCTTCCTCTCTTCTATCCTCCCTATCCCCTCTCTGACTCCCCTCCCCTCTCCTCTCTGACTCTCTTCCCCTCTTCTATCCTCCCTATCCCCTCTCCTCTCCTCTCCTCTCTGACTCTCTTCCTCTCTTCTATCCTCCCTATCCCCTCTCTGACTCTCCTCTCCTCTGACTCTCTTCCTCTCTTCTATCCTCCCTATCCCCTCTCTGACTCCCCTCCCCTCTCCTCTCTGACTCTCTTCCTCTCTTCTATCCTTCCTATCCCCTCTCTGACTCCGCCATCACACTCCAATAAAGGACACACCAATAGCGTTTGCCGGCCGAGAGTAATTATCACCTCTGAACAGTGCCTGCTGTAATTTGCGCAGTCAGACATCCAACAGCGGGTGTTCCCTAAAGCACAGCGCGCCCGAATGAACGTCAGATCAACGTTAGATGTTGTGTGTGTGGTCCTTAACAGAGGCTCTATCTATCCCATCTGGAGGGTCAGCACTCCCCCATAGAGAGACACAAACAGACACTATAGGCATCTGATTCAGAGCTGGACGGTACGCTTATCATAGCTCTAGGTAATAATGGTAGCCATGCTGTGTGGTCTGTTTACATGTTGTGGTGATTGGTTAATCATCAGTCTGGTGTGATAGCGAGGGACTACAGGGTTTAATCAATGATGTATATAAACCCTGGATTGCTGATGCAATGTATTGGTACTCCCCAGTAGGAGCAGTCCTCCATAGGAATGAATGGAATTCTACGATATTTCAATTAAATGTTTCAAGGACAAAATGTACATGTATTTTTTGTTCTTGTACTGGGGACAGCAGCATTCGTAATGTCAAAAACTCCTCCTTTTAAGATTATTTTTTTTAGCTCACATAAAACAATTTAGAAGTATGCATTAAGTCTGTAATAAAATAAATGTGGCAAAAAACAAATATAGATATTAGAAATGCATTTCTATAGCTTCCAATGTTTTTTTTTTACAATGGTGGGGGAGTGGTAAGATGGAGGCACAGGGCTTCAACACAGCGCCCGCATCAGTCATCTAGTGTATGTATAAATTATTGTGTTTAATCCCCCCAATGGTTAATCCAGGCAACAGGGTAATTGTGCCTATGGTCAATTAGTGTGTGTGTGTGTGTGTGTGTGTGTGTGTGTGTGTGTGTGTGTGTGTGTGTGTGTGTGTGTGTGTGTGTGTGTGTGTGTGGATGATAATCACAGCTTTGCACTAATTGGTACAGTGAGTGACTTTTTTATTTCCTAATTACCACTATAGTGTAGCCTGGACCTCTGCTGTGGTTAATGGCACCTGTGGTTAAATTGTCTCTGGTTTATTGGGCCATGGGTTGATATGGATTTGTGGGGTAATTATGCCAATGGCTATGTTTATCTGTGGGGCTAGCCTAGCGTTTCTGTGTGGCTATGGATATGCTAAGCTACATAAGAGTCGTCAGTGGGGCTAGCGTTAGCGATGCTGTGTGGATATAGATATGCTTAACTACATGGGAGTCATCAGTGGGGCTAGCATTAGTGCTGCTGTGTGGATATAGATATGCTAAGCTACATGGGAGTCATGAACTCTTCTGCACAGGGTCACAGGGACCTCCATTTTGATCAAAATATGATACTTTTTCTAGAAGGTTTGGAATGTTTTGCTTACTTACTGCTTATCAGCCAAGCAGGAAATGAAAAGATTGCCATTGAAAACAAGCAGAAATATCCCCATCTTTACTTCGACTGCTACCCAAGAAACAAATGCATTTCTTTTTTTGATACCATTTTCGCCTCAAGGAAGGAAAAACTGCACATTTCAAGGCCATTATCACCAGATCCTGTTATGGAATATATTCATTGTTAGGGAAGAGGAAGATAATTGTTCTTTCGGAAAAGTAAGATGTTTAAGAACAGGAACTAAGAGAGCAGTATTGAGAAGGAACTGCTCCATTCATTTGAAAAACATTTGGTTTGTGTTCCAACTTCCCCTCTGGCACAGTATTGTTATTCAAAAGAAAATAAATGGGTCTAAACCAGGGAAGTGGGGAGACAACTTCCTTTAGTTTATATTCTGTGACTGCCATGCCATCTTTAAGTGATGTTTTAATTTAAATGTATCTTCATATCATCCTATAATGCCAGGGACCTTATTTATTCAAGTGTTTACTTGTTGATTTGCTTGTCCTTGCTTGCTATCTGCATAACATGCCTTCCTTGCCCCCTTTCTGCTGCGGACAGTTGTAGAATTTACGAGGTATAAAAAAGCAACAAACTCTGACATTTGTTTCCACGGATACAGGCCATTGTGGATACGGTTGACAACCTCCTGAGGCCGGAAGCCCTGAAGTCCTGGGAAGACATGAATTCCACGGAGCAAACGCACGCCGCCACCATGTTACTGGATACCCTGGAGGAAGGAGCCTTCGTCCTTGCCGACAACCTGATTGAGCCCGCTGTAGTCAAAGTGCCTGCAGACAATATCAGTATGTTTATTTTCTTCTCTCTACCCTCCCTGCCCGTCACTCATAAAAAGGAAAAAGAAGACAGACACGTCTGCCAGTTGCAATCCACAGTCTAATTATAATTTTAATTGAACTATGACCCTGTCTTGGAAGAAAATTACTTTGACCTCAGTAGTAAAATGTGCTTTTTTACAACAGTTTGTTATGTCCAAGGAAGTGGAAGTTAACATTCACAACCATTCTGTAGAAAGATACTGATGTTAGTTTCCGTGGGCTTCTCATTCTAGACACAGAAAAATAACCTGGACAGCTATTCCTCCAGGAGAAAGGCAAAGTGGTTTTTAAAAAGACCACATTTAGTTGAAGTCACAGTAGGACGTTTGATGTCTCGCTCAGCGCCAGGCAAGCTAATATGTTCTCACAGGCAGTTTATTAGCAATGTGATCTCATTCATTTAAGTCAGCTTTGTGCAGTGAACTGTCATTTTCCCACACAAGCCTCTTTGTTCCATGGTTATGAGTTCCCCGCTCGCCTTGCAAGATGAGCTGTCCAGTCTCCTTATGGAAAATCTAAGAAATCAATTGAATAATTTCATATTCTATATGGTAGCTATATCCTCTAACCATGCCTTAACTCTTTCTCAGTAAATGGTAAATAGAAGCAGATAAGGAAAAGCTTATGCACTGCACCATGAATACTTGCATAGTTTATGTGCTTTTAGCACACAATGCCTCAACAATAGATTTTTCCAACATATTTATCCTTTGAGTGTGTGAGAGAGAGCGAGAGAGAGAGACACACACACACACAGAGAGAGAGACACACACACACACACACACACACACAGAGACACACACACACACACAGAGAGAGAGAGAGACACACACACACACAGAGAGACACACACACACACAGAGAGAGAGAGACACACACACACACACAGAGAGAAAGAGAGACACACACACACACAGAGAGAGAGAGACACACACAGAGAGAGAGACACACACACACAGAGACACAGAGAGAGAGACACAGAGACAGACACACACACAGAGACACAGAGAGAGAGACACAGAGAGAGAGACACACACAGAGACACAGAGAGAGAGACGCACACAGAGAGAGAGAGAGAGACACACACAGAGACCAAAGGGGGAAGAAATAAAACATTTGATCTGTAGCAGGTTGTATGGTGGTGTGATCTTTCTCTTTCTCCCTGAGGAGCTCTGTAGACCGGGGTTACCAGGAGCAGCTTAGTGCATTTTAATAAATATATAGTAAATAGCACTGGATGGGATATTGATTGGATTCTGTAGCAGGAACACTGGACATGGCTGCTCTCTTGTTTCACCCTTCCCAACCTTTATATCAGAGCTCTATTAAACACTGTGTGTTGCTATTGAAACCAATGATGTATATAAACCCTTAATTGCTGATTCTATGTATTGGCTATTGAGATGCTTTAAAGCCACCGGTCGCCATAGGAATAAATGGAATTCGACAATATTTCAATTAAATGTTTCAAGGGCAAAATTACATGTATTTAAGTATTTTTGTTATTGTAGTGGGGACAGTAACATTAGTAATGTCCAAAAATTATACTTTAAGATTTTTTTATGTATATACCGCACCAGTCAAAAGTTTGGACACACCTACTCATTCAAGGGTTTATTTTAATTTTTTACTATTTTCTACATTGTAGAATAATAGTGAAGACATCAAAACTATGAAATAACACATATGGAATCATGTAGTAACCAAGAAAGTGTGAAACAAATACAAATATATTTTATATTTGAGATTCTTCAAAGTAGCCACCATTTATCTATATTGACAGCTTTGCACACACTTGGTATTCTCTCAATCAGCTTCACCTGGAATGCTTTTCCAACAGTCTTGAAGGTGTTCCCACATTCCAGATGGGATGGCGTATCACTGCAGAATGCTGTGGTAGTCATGCTGGTTAAGTGGGCCCTGAATTCTAAATAAATCACAGACATTGTCACCAGCAAAGCACCATCACACCTCCTCCTCCATTCTTCACGGTGGGAACCACATCCGTTCACCTAATCTGCGTCTCACAAAAACACAGTGGATGGAACCAAAAATCTCACATTTGGACTTATCAGACCAAAGGACAGACTTCCACCAGTCTAATGTCCATTGCTGATGATTCTTGGCCCAAGCAAGTCTCTTCTTATTATTGGTGTCCTTTAGTAGTGGTTTCTTTGCAGCAATTTGACCTTGAAGGCCTGATTTCACTCGGTTTCCTCTGAACAGTTGATGTTGAGATGTGTCTGTTACTTGAACTCTGTGAAGCATTTATTTGGGCTGCAATTTCTGAGGCTGGTAACTCTAATGAACTTATCCCCTGCAGCAGAGGTAACTCTGGGTCTTCCTTTCCTGTGGCGGTCCTCATGAGAGCCAGTTTCATCATAGCGCTTGATGGTTTTAGCGACTGCACTTGAAGAGACTTTCACAGTTCTTGACATTCTCGGTATTGACTGACCCGCATG
This sequence comes from Oncorhynchus kisutch, assembly GCF_002021735.2. Classification (NCBI taxonomy): domain Eukaryota; kingdom Metazoa; phylum Chordata; class Actinopteri; order Salmoniformes; family Salmonidae; genus Oncorhynchus; species Oncorhynchus kisutch. The sequence continues at coordinate 27,363,682 of NC_034203.2, read as the reverse complement.
TCTTAAAGTAATGATGCACTGTCAATTTTTCTTAGTTTTTTTAGCTGTTCTTGCATAATATGGACTTGGTCTTTTACCAACTAGGGATATCTTCTGTATACCATCCCTAACTTGTCACAACATAGCTGATTGGCTCAAACACATTAAGAAAGAAAGAAATTCCACAAAATAACTTTTAACAAGGCACAACTGTTAACTGAGATGCATTCCAGGGGGGACTACCTCATGAAGCTGGTTGAGAGAATGCCAGGAGTGTGCAAAGCTGTCACTAAGGCAAAGGGTGGCTACATTGAAGAATCTCAAATATAACATTTATTTTGATTTGTTTCACACTTTTTTGGCTACTACTTGATTCCATGTGTTATTTCATAGTTTTGATGTTTTCACTATTATTCTACAATGTAGAAAATAGTAAAAATAAAGAAAAACTCTGGAATGAGTAGGTGTTTCGCAACTTTTGACTGGTACTGTATATTCTTATGTTTAGCTCACATAATATAATTAAAAGTATGCATTAAGATGTCTGTAAAATAATAAGCACGCAAAAAACTAATGTAGACATTAATGAATGCATTTCTATAGCTTCCAAAATATTTTTTACAATTGTGGGGAGTGCCAAGATGGAGGTACGGTGGCTTCAACACAGCACCCCTTAATAGTCATCTAGTGTATCTATAAATCATTGATTGAAACGTGATCTTTTAGTCATGTATACCACCAACATTCCCTAATCCTTTTTCCCTCCTCCCCCTCTACCTCCCCCTCTCCTTGTCCTTCTCCAGTGCTGGATGTGTATGTGCTCAGTACAGACGGCCAGGTGCAGGACTTCAGGTTCCCCCAGACCAGCAAGGGTGGAGCCTCCATTCAGCTGTCTGCAAACACAGTCAAAGTTAACAGTAAAAACGGTAACTTGGGGGGAATGGATGAATGAATGAATGAATGAGATCATGCTGAAGGATAATTGTCCTTCACTGAGAAAGTGGCTGAAGGATAGAAATGAGCAGCAATTTTATACGTTCACAATGCCACCGTAAATCTTATTCTGTTTTTTCCCCAGGTGTGGCTAAGCTGGTGTTTGTCCTCTACAAGCACCTGGGCCAGTTCCTCAGTACAGAGAACGCCACGCTCCGAGGGGGAGGACGTAACCTCTCAGACCTGACCGTCAACTCGCACATCCTGGCCGCCTCCATCACCAAGGAGTCCAGCCGTGTGTTCGTGTCTGACCCCGTCATCTTCACCCTGGAGCACCTCGACGTGAGTTCCCCTTCCCCTGAGAAAGCTCTGGAGCCCTAGTGTCATTCTGCGTTGTTGTTCAGTGCAGGGGGAAATAGTGGGAAAGGAAATGGCAGTGTGGTCTTTAGTAGTTGGAGGATCAAAGCCAATGTCATAAGATACAGCTGCACTGTGAGCACGGCTGTAAAATACCAATACCTGTGTACATCTGGAACTCCCACGGTTATACATTTGTTAGTTTACATAGAACATGCTACCATGTTTATGCCATGGTATTCTGCAATTGTTTATAATTTACTGAAATTGTGTATAATTACACTTGGCATGACAGACAAAAAAATCGAATCAAGTTTTATTAGGCTCTTACCCAGATTAGTAGATCTGCACTGTTCCTACACACACTCACTAGACTATATACTGTTAATAGTATACTGAACTCAAATCTTAGCCTGCTGTTAATTGCCTTTTGATGGAAAATAACAGTATCTATATATAGGTAGGAAGCATATGCACTCTAAAGTAATGTGTTAGTTTGTTTTAAACAATGCTTAGAATGTTATTGTTTGTGGTATTCAAAAGGTTTCCTCATGTGTTGCTTATTGAGAACTTCTACAACCCTAACTGTTAACTATTTGTCTGAAACAATGTTCTTATTTCTTAATGTCCTGCTCTGTAGAAGGAGCACTACGACAACCCCAACTGCTCATTCTGGAACTACTCTGAGAGGAGTATGATAGGCTACTGGTCCACTCAGGGCTGTAAGCTCCTGGACACCAACAAGAGCCACACCACCTGTTCCTGTAGTCACCTGACCAACTTTGCCATCCTAATGGCCCATAGAGGGAACGTGGTGAGTGGCCTTCAAGGGGTTCTATCATGCCGTGGGGTTGGTCTCCACTGATGGATGTAATATGTATGCATGTTCCCATCTAGGGAACATGGTTAGTGGCTGTTTCAAACCATCCCCTAGCTAGCCACTAACCCCCTAGAGACTTGTGTAGATCAGAGAGGATTGTATACAGTACCAGTCAAAAGTTTGGACACACCTACTCATTCAAGGGTTTTTCTTTACCTTTACTATTTTCTACATTGTAGAATAACAGTGAAGACATCAAAACTATGAAATAACACATATGTAGTAACCCAAAAAATGTTATACAAATCAAAATACATTTTATATTTTAGATTGTTCAAAGTGTCCACCCTTTGCCTTGATGACAGCTTTGCACAGTCTTGACGTTCTCTCCCCACCTCTACCTTGTCACAACACGACTGATTGGCTCAAACACATAAAGAAGGAAAGAAATTCCACAAATTAACTTTTAACAAGGCACACCTGTTAATTGAAATGCATTCCAGGTGACTACCTCATGAAGCTGGTTGAGAGAATGCGAAGAGTGTGCAAAGCTGTCATTATGGCAAAGGGTTGCCACTTTGAATAATCTAAATATACAATATATTTAGCTTTGTTTTAACATTTTTTTGGGTTGCTACATGATTCCGTATGTGTTATTTCATAGTTTTGATTATTCTACAGTGTAGAAAATTGTAAAAATAAAGAAAAACCCTGGAATGAGTAGGTGTGTCTAAACTTTAGACTAGTGCTGTATGTGTAAGAAATATGGTGGAATGTCCACCATTCTTGTCCTCTGTGGAATTGTAACCATATTGTGGATACCCATCCAATCCTATTAGATATACATAAGGGCAGGGATGGGCAACTGACGACCATTGTAGGCCCGCCCGCAATACAAAAAACTATTTAATTCAGTCGGGGTCTCAAATTACTGTTGAGAGTTAGAATAGTAGAATACAGGTGCGATTTTGTAATTTGGAAGCACGTCAAAGTTAGTCTTTTTCTATATTAAGAGCTGCAAACATTTCTCTCAACCCTATGGCAAAGTGTGTAGAAATGCAGGAAATTAGCTGTAAAACTGCACATTTTTGTCTCTGCCCCATGGCAAAATGAGTAGAATTGCATGAAATTAGTTAGAAAATTGCAAACCCTTTTCTCTGCCACATGACAAAATGTGTAGAATTTCCAGTAAAAAGTTTCTTAAGGCCCCCAAAAGGCTAGAACCGCCTCTGACTGCAAGTGTGGGTATGGATGTGGGTACCCAGACCCAAGAGCCACTGTGGCCCCCCATGATTTTTTTATGGCCCCCACCCCCATCAAAGTTGCCCATCCCTGCTCTAGGGGGTAGGGGCTAGGGGTTGATTTGGGATTTAAGGACACTAGTGAATCTACCCCATCCCCCTCGTCATATGTACTGTAATGTATGCATGTTGGAGGGATGGGAGTTGAGGTGAGGAATGTGGTTAGTTAATGTATGTGGAGAGAAACGGAAGGAGGCTGTCACTTACTTTGCCGTAAGCAATAAAGCAAGAGATCGCAGGCATAAGATACTGTAGTGAGAGCTAGCTGAAACATTATTGGAAATAAATGACATTTTACCTATGGTCCGTGACTAACAGCCTTCACGCACGTCTGCTGGAATCATACACAGGAAAACGTACACGGTGGCCCTGCATCACGCTTCTTTAATTTGCATTTCCACTCAACGACATGAAGTAGGTGAGATCCATTTGCAAGCAAAATGCAATTACAATCCAATTTATGATAAATATAATGTGCTGCAAGCATCTACCCAGTAATAAATGTGGAACGTAAGTTTGTGGTTTATATAATAACATGTCCCGACTCATGAACTCTTCCCTTCACAAACCCCAAACCTTTACAACCCTTCACCACAAGGAGAAACCAGAGTCCCTGAGCTAGGTCTTCCCATCACACCAGCCCTACACCTCAACTACAACTCCTCCTGGCCTGCCCTCAATAAAATGACTCATATCACGGAACGCATTACCTCATGTTCAGACCACTGTCCCTGAGTGATATTCTGGATGGTGAAGCCGTCTATTTTTTTTGCATATGGTTGTAGCCTACGTTGAAATGTGTTCATTTTCACTTTAATCAGCCCTTCACAGAGTGATCCCACACTATATTTTATAATGTCATCCCTTCACAGAGTGATCCCACACTATACTTTATAATGTCATCCCTTCACAGAGTGATCCCACACTATATTTTATAATGTCATCCCTTCACAGAGTGATCCCACACTATATTTTATAATGTCATCCCTTCACAGAGTGATCCCACACTATATTTTATAATGTCATCCCTTCACAGAGTGATCCCACACTATACTTTATAATGTCATCCCTTCACAGAGTGATCCCACACTATATTTTATAATGTCATCCCTTCACAGAGTGATCCCACACTATATTTTATAATGTCATCCCTTCACAGAGTGATCCCACACTATATTTTATAATGTAATCTCTTCACAGAGTGATCCCACACTGTATTTTATAATGTCATCCCTTCACAGAGTGATCCCACACTATACTTTATAATGTCATCCCTTCACAGAGTGATCCCACACTATATTTTATAATGTCATCCCTTCACAGAGTGATCCCACACTATATTTTATAATGTAATCTCTTCACAGAGTGATCCCACACTGTATTTTATAATGTCATCCCTTCACAGAGTGATCCCACACTATATTTTATAATGTCATCTCTTCACAGAGTGATCCCACACTATATTTTATAATGTCATCTCTTCACAGAGTGATCCCACACTATATTTTATAATGTCATACCTTCACAGAGCGATCCCACACTATATTTTATAATGTCATACCTTCACAGAGTGATCCCACACTATATTTTATAATGTCATCTCTTCACAGAGCGATCCCACACTGTATTTTATAATGTCATCCCTTCACAGAGTGATCCCACACTATATTTTATAATGTCATCCCTTCACAGAGTGATCCCACACTATATTTTATAATGTCATCTCTTCACAGAGTGATCCCACACTATATTTTATAATGTCATCTCTTCACAGAGTGATCCCACACTATATTTTATAATGTCATACCTTCACAGAGCGATCCCACACTATATTTTATAATGTCATACCTTCACAGAGCGACCCCACACTATATTTTATAATGTCATACCTTCACAGAGTGATCCCACACTATATTGTATAATGTCATACCTTCACAGAGTGATCCCACACTATATTTTATAATGTCATACCTTCACAGAGCGATCCCACACTATATTTTATAATGTCATACCTTCACAGAGTGATCCCACACTATATTTTATAATGTCATCTCTTCACAGAGCGATCCCACACTATATTTTATAATGTCATCCCTTCACAGAGTGATCCCACACTATATTTTATAATGTCATACCTTCACAGAGTGATCCCACACTATATTTTATAATGTCATCTCTTCACAGAGCGACCCCCAATATATGTTATAACATGTCACGCTTTTGTGACCGCTTACTAAGGACTTTACATTGGCAGGGCATCATCTGTTTCCTACAGTAGATGTTGAGTTTTCAAACCCTCAGTGAGCCAGGACATTCATGTTATGTCAAGGTTCATTGATGGGGACATGAAGTCTGTCATGTTTTATGTTTTCCGGCAGGCTATTGGGTCTAAACCCTCCCTCCTGTGTTGCCTCATGTTTCTGATTGGTACAGCTAGATGTTGAGTTAAATCCCTTTATAAATATCTGTATATGTCATGAAATCATATTTGCTCCATGATCTTACATGGTACATTATACCAGGTTATTGGGGTTACTTAAGATTATATAGCATATACTGATAAATGTTGGGAACGGGATTTGTTTAAAGAGGCCTGAGAAAGGAAGGTGGCGGTGGTGCTGTACTAGATAGCGTTGTCTATGTCTTCCTACTCATTGTATTCCCTAAACATTTGAATAAGATAAAAAGGTCTTCGCAACAAAGCAAAGCTTATTAGGTCTAACCACCCCCTGTGTTTAGGTACATCCGGCAGGTTGTTGCTTCTAACCCCATTGTCATGTTAGGTCTAAGATCCGGCAAGTTATTGGTTCTAACTCCGGCGGTGTGTGTCTCTCTGCCCTGTCCTCCAGGCAGAGGGGAGTGTCCATGAGCTGCTGCTGACGGTGATAACCCGGATGGGAATCGCTGTGTCGCTGGTGTGTCTGGCCATCAGCCTCTTCACCTTCTGCTTCTTCAGGGGCCTTCAGAGTGACCGCAACACCATCCACAAGAACCTCTGCCTCAACCTTTTCATTGCTGAGCTGGTCTTTCTTGTGGGCATCAATATGACTGAACCCAAGGTAAGGAGTGCCGGTGCCCCCCGAGCGTACACATGGATCGGAGTGGGCTTCGATGCACAGTTGTTTGGGCTAATTATCATTGTGTTCCCAGGGAATATGTTCCAGTTATCTTTGTCTACTTTAACTTCCCTTGTCTCAATGCAGCTTCAATGCCACTGTCCCTGTACCGCTCTATGTGTAACCTTTAAATGTGTCCCCATCCCAGCTGGTGTGTTCCATCATTGCGGTCGTTCTTCATTTCTTCTTCCTCGCGGCGTTTGCCTGGATGTGCCTGGAGGGCGTGCAGCTCTACCTCATGCTGGTTGAGGTGTTTGAGAGTGAGTTCTCCCGCAGGAAGTACTATTACGCCTCAGGATACCTCTTTCCCGCTGTGGTGGTGGGAATCTCGGCCGCCATCGACTACCGCAGCTACGGGACACCGAGAGCGTAAGTAACATCTTATCACATCTGTAGACCTTCTCTTTGTGTTCTTGGTACAAAATGCAGTAGCTAAGAAGTGGTGTCCGTGCGTCCAGTAACCGCCAGGTGCAGGGTACGAAAAGTAATGTCAAGAAAGATAGAAATAAAGATAGATACCCTCTTCAGATGTTGACCTTGGGGTGGAAACATTGCACAATAAAACTGGGATCATTCAACAGTATCTATCTTCCTTTCTTGGTGCAGAGAGCATCAGGCCTCCCAAGCCAGCCAGCTCCAGATCAAGACTTCCTTTCTTCGCACATAGATAGATATATTGCTAATGAGAGCTACATCACAGGCCCCAGTCTCCCACTGCCTCTCCCTCTGCCTCCTGGCAAATGTACACCCTGTCATATAGGAAAGCTGTGAGCAAAACTACTACATTAATGAGTTGTCTGGCCGGTCGGTTGCTCTGGTCTGGTGTGTTCTCTGTGAGCTAGTTTTTTCTCTCTTGACCTTAATTCTTTAAACTTTTCTTCTCCAGTGGCCTTTATCCAAGAAACAAGCCATATGATTTGTCGTAGGCTTTTCTTTTTCCAGAGGGAGTTATGTAAATTGGGTATTCTTTTTACATTCGGGTCTGTAGTGCAGCACTCCCTGCATTTGAATGAACATATTATCTGATAATACATACAGTAGCTTCAGCACAAATCTTGTTGGAACTATTTGTGCGTACGTTTTGACTGTGTTTAGGGTCAAAAGTATAGCCAGACTGCTCTCTCAATTGTAGACTTTGGCAGACTGAAGTCATGAATGCAATACCAGTGCTGTTGTATGGCTCACAGCCAGAATGTGTTCAAGGTCAGGTTCTCTCTGTGGTCCAGAATGACAATCACTATTCTATTGCTGTAGTAACTATATCATCATGTCATCTAGCTAGTCTAGAAGCCAGGCTGGCTACTGATCAGTAGGATACATTGTGACAAATGCTGCTGTGTTTTTAGAGTGTAGAAAATGCAGAGATGTCACAGTCACAGTGGGGGAGACAGAATAGATCATTTGCTCTTGAGGGATGTCGATCACCTGATCACATGACCATGTTCCATTGCAGCTGCTGGCTGAGGGTGGATAACCACTTCATTTGGAGCTTCATAGGACCTGTCACCTTCATTATCATGGTAAGCCACATTATACTTTATGGGATGTGTGTGTGTCTATGATGGCATGAAAGCCCGGTATATTATGTGCATTATCCATACAGTATGGGCTTGAGTGTCTGTGTCTCTGACTAAGTCTGTTACTATGTTGGTATCTGTGTCTGTGTCTCTGCCTACGTCTGTTACTATGTTGGTGTCTGTCTCTGCCTACGTCTGTTACTATGTTGGTATCTGTGTCTGTGTCTCTGCCTACGTCTGATACTATGTTGGTATCTGTGTCTGTGTCTCTGCCTAAGTCTGTTACTATGTTGGTATCTGTGTCTGTGTCTCTGCCTACGTCTGTTACTATGTTGGTGTCTGTGTCTCTGCCTACGTCTGTTACTATGTTGGTGTCTGTGTCTCTGCCTACGTCTGTTACTATGTTGGTATCTGTGTCTGTGTCTCTGCCTACGTCTGATACTATGTTGGTATCTGTGTCTGTGTCTCTGCCTAAGTCTGTTACTATGTTGGTATCTGTGTCTGTGTCTCTGCCTACGTCTGTTACTATGTTGGTGTCTGTGTCTCTGCCTACGTCTGTTACTATGTTGGTGTCTGTCTCTGCCTACGTCTGTTACTATGTTGGTATCTGTGTCTGTGTCTCTGCCTACGTCTGATACTATGTTGGTATCTGTGTCTGTGTCTCTGCCTAAGTCTGTTACTATGTTGGTATCTGTGTCTGTGTCTCTGCCTACGTCTGATACTATGTTGGTATCTGTGTCTGTGTCTCTGCCTACGTCTGTTACTATGTTGGTGTCTGTGTCTCTGCCTACGTCTGATACTATGTTGGTATCTGTGTCTGTGTCTCTGCCTACGTCTGTTACTATGTTGGTGTCTGTGTCTCTGCCTACATCTGATACTATGTTGGTGTCTGTGTCTCTGCCTACGTCTGTTACTATGTTGGTATCTGTGTCTGCCTACATCTGATACTATGTTGGTGTCTGTGTCTCTGCCTACGTCTGATACTATGTTGGTGTCTGTGTCTCTGCCTACGTCTGTTACTATGTTGGTATCTGTGTCTGCCTACATCTGATACTATGTTGGTATCTGTGTCTGTGTCTCTGCCTACGTCTGTTACTATGTTGGTGTCTGTCTCTGCCTACGTCTGTTACTATGTTGGTATCTGTGTCTGTGTCTCTGCCTACGTCTGATACTATGTTGGTATCTGTGTCTGTGTCTCTGCCTAAGTCTGTTACTATGTTGGTATCTGTGTCTGTGTCTCTGCCTACGTCTGTTACTATGTTGGTGTCTGTGTCTCTGCCTACGTCTGTTACTATGTTGGTGTCTGTGTCTCTGCCTACGTCTGTTACTATGTTGGTATCTGTGTCTGTGTCTCTGCCTACGTCTGATACTATGTTGGTATCTGTGTCTGTGTCTCTGCCTAAGTCTGTTACTATGTTGGTATCTGTGTCTGTGTCTCTGCCTACGTCTGTTACTATGTTGGTGTCTGTGTCTCTGCCTACGTCTGTTACTATGTTGGTGTCTGTCTCTGCCTACGTCTGTTACTATGTTGGTATCTGTGTCTGTGTCTCTGCCTACGTCTGATACTATGTTGGTATCTGTGTCTGTGTCTCTGCCTAAGTCTGTTACTATGTTGGTATCTGTGTCTGTGTCTCTGCCTACGTCTGATACTATGTTGGTATCTGTGTCTGTGTCTCTGCCTACGTCTGTTACTATGTTGGTGTCTGTGTCTCTGCCTACGTCTGATACTATGTTGGTATCTGTGTCTGTGTCTCTGCCTACGTCTGTTACTATGTTGGTGTCTGTGTCTCTGCCTACGTCTGTTACTATGTTGGTATCTGTCTCTGCCTACGTCTGTTACTATGTTGGTGTCTGTGTCTCTGCCTACGTCTGATACTATGTTGGTATCTGTGTCTGTGTCTCTGCCTACGTCTGTTACTATGTTGGTGTCTGTGTCTCTGCCTACGTCTGTTACTATGTTGGTGTCTGTGTCTCTGCCTACGTCTGTTACTATGTTGGCATCTGTGTCTGTGTCTCTGCCTACGTCTGTTACTATGTTGGTATCTGTGTCTGTGTCTCTGCCTACGTCTGTTACTATGTTGGTATCTGTGTCTGTGTCTCTGCCTACGTCTGTTACTATGTTGGTATCTGTGTCTGTGTCTCTGCCTACGTCTGATACTATGTTGGTATCTGTGTCTGTGTCTCTGCCTACGTCTGTTACTATGTTGGTATCTGTGTCTGCCTACATCTGATACTATGTTGGTATCTGTGTCTGTGTCTCTGCCTACGTCTGTTACTATGTTGGTATCTGTGTCTCTGCCTACGTCTGTTACTATGTTGGTATCTGTGTCTGTGTCTCTGCCTACGTCTGATACTATGTTGGTATCTGTGTCTGTGTCTCTGCCTACGTCTGTTACTATGTTGGTATCTGTCTCTGCCTACGTCTGTTACTATGTTGGTATCTGTGTCTGTGTCTCTGCCTACGTCTGTTACTATGTTGGTATCTGTGTCTCTGCCTACGTCTGTTACTATGTTGGTATCTGTCTCTGCCTACGTCTGATACTATGTTGGTATCTGTCTCTGCCTACGTCTGTTACTATGTTGGTGTCTGTGTCTCTGCCTACGTCTGTTACTATGTTGGTATCTGTCTCTGCCTACGTCTGTTACTATGTTGGTGTCTGTGTCTCTGCCTACGTCTGATACTATGTTGGTGTCTGTCTCTGCCTACGTCTGTTACTATGTTGGTGTCTGTCTCTGCCTACGTCTGTTACTATGTTGGTGTCTGTGTCTCTGCCTACGTCTGTTACTATGTTGGTGTCTGTGTCTCTGCCTACGTCTGTTACTATGTTGGTGTCTGTCTCTGCCTACGTCTGTTACTATGTTGGTATCTGTGTCTGTGTCTCTGCCTACGTCTGTTACTATGTTGGTGTCTGTCTCTGCCTACGTCTGTTACTATGTTGGTATCTGTGTCTGTGTCTCTGCCTACGTCTGATACTATGTTGGTGTCTGTCTCTGCCTACGTCTGTTACTATGTTGGTATCTGTGTCTGTGTCTCTGCCTACGTCTGTTACTATGTTGGTGTCTGTCTCTGCCTACGTCTGTTACTATGTTGGTATCTGTGTCTGTGTCTCTGCCTACGTCTGATACTATGTTGGTGTCTGTCTCTGCCTACGTCTGATACTATGTTGGTGTCTGTCTCTGCCTACGTCTGTTACTATGTTGGTATCTGTGTCTGTGTCTCTGCCTACGTCTGTTACTATGTTGGTGTCTGTCTCTGCCTACGTCTGTTACTATGTTGGTATCTGTGTCTGTGTCTCTGCCTACGTCTGATACTATGTTGGTGTCTGTCTCTGCCTACGTCTGTTACTATGTTGGTATCTGTCTCTGCCTACGTCTGTTACTATGTTGGTGTCTGTGTCTCTGCCTACGTCTGTTACTATGTTGGTGTCTGTCTCTGCCTACGTCTGTTACTATGTTGGTATCTGTGTCTGTGTCTCTGCCTACGTCTGATACTATGTTGGTGTCTGTGTCTCTGCCTACGTCTGTTACTATGTTGGTATCTGTCTCTGCCTACGTCTGTTACTATGTTGGTGTCTGTGTCTCTGCCTACGTCTGATACTATGTTGGTGTCTGTGTCTCTGCCTACGTCTGTTACTATGTTGGTGTCTGTGTCTCTGCCTACGTCTGTTACTATGTTGGTGTCTGTGTCTCTGCCTATGTCTGTTACTATGTTGGTGTCTGTGTCTCTGCCTACGTCTGTTACTATGTTGGTGTCTGTGTCTCTGCCTACGTCTGATACTATGTTGGTATCTGTGTCTGTGTCTCTGCCTACGTCTGTTACTATGTTGGTGTCTGTGTCTCTGCCTACGTCTGTTACTATGTTGGTGTCTGTGTCTCTGCCTACGTCTGATACTATGTTGGTGTCTGTGTCTGTGTCTCTGCCTACGTCTGTTACTATGTTGGTGTCTGTGTCTCTGCCTACGTCTGTTACTATGTTGGTGTCTGTGTCTCTGCCTACGTCTGATACTATGTTGGTATCTGTGTCTGTGTCTCTGCCTACGTCTGATACTATGTTGGTATCTGTGTCTGCCTACGTCTGATACTATGTTGGTGTCTGTGTCTCTGCCTACGTCTGTTACTATGTTGGTATCTGTGTCTGTGTCTCTGCCTACGTCTGTTACTATGTTGGTATCTGTGTCTGTGTCTCTGCCTACGTCTGATACTATGTTGGTATCTGTGTCTGTGTCTCTGCCTACGTCTGTTACTATGTTGGTGTCTGTGTCTCTGCCTACGTCTGTTACTATGTTGGCATCTGTGTCTGTGTCTCTGCCTACATCTGATACTATGTTGGTGTCTGTGTCTCTGCCTACGTCTGATACTATGTTGGTATCTGTGTCTGTGTCTCTGCCTACGTCTGATACTATGTTGGTATCTGTGTCTGCCTACGTCTGATACTATGTTGGTGTCTGTGTCTCTGCCTACGTCTGTTACTATGTTGGTATCTGTGTCTGTGTCTCTGCCTACGTCTGTTACTATGTTGGTATCTGTGTCTGTGTCTCTGCCTACGTCTGATACTATGTTGGTATCTGTGTCTGTGTCTCTGCCTACGTCTGTTACTATGTTGGTGTCTGTGTCTCTGCCTACGTCTGTTACTATGTTGGCATCTGTGTCTGTGTCTCTGCCTACATCTGATACTATGTTGGTGTCTGTGTCTGTGTCTCTGCCTACGTCTGTTACTATGTTGGTATCTGTGTCTGTGTCTCTGCCTACGTCTGATACTATGTTGGTATCTGTGTCTGTGTCTCTGCCTACGTCTGTTACTATGTTGGTATCTGTGTCTGTGTCTCTGCCTACGTCTGTTACTATGTTGGTATCTGTGTCTGTGTCTCTGCCTACGTCTGTTACTATGTTGGTATCTGTGTCTGCCTACATCTGATACTATGTTGGTATCTGTGTCTGTGTCTCTGCCTACGTCTGTTACTATGTTGGTATCTGTGTCTCTGCCTACGTCTGTTACTATGTTGGTATCTGTGTCTGTGTCTCTGCCTACGTCTGATACTATGTTGGTATCTGTGTCTGTGTCTCTGCCTACGTCTGTTACTATGTTGGTATCTGTCTCTGCCTACGTCTGTTACTATGTTGGTATCTGTCTCTGCCTACGTCTGATACTATGTTGGTGTCTGTGTCTCTGCCTACGTCTGTTACTATGTTGGTATCTGTGTCTCTGCCTACGTCTGTTACTATGTTGGTATCTGTCTCTGCCTACGTCTGTTACTATGTTGGTGTCTGTCTCTGCCTACGTCTGTTACTATGTTGGTGTCTGTCTCTGCCTACGTCTGTTACTATGTTGGTATCTGTCTCTGCCTACGTCTGATACTATGTTGGTGTCTGTGTCTCTGCCTACGTCTGATACTATGTTGGTGTCTGTGTCTCTGCCTACGTCTGTTACTATGTTGGTATCTGTCTCTGCCTACGTCTGATACTATGTTGGTGTCTGTGTCTCTGCCTACGTCTGCTACTATGTTGGTATCTGTGTCTCTGCCTACGTCTGTTACTATGTTGGTATCTGTGTCTGCCTACGTCTGTTACTATGTTGGTGTCTGTGTCTCTGCCTACGTCTGTTACTATGTTGGCATCTGTGTCTGTGTCTCTGCCTACATCTGATACTATGTTGGTGTCTGTGTCTGTGTCTCTGCCTACGTCTGTTACTATGTTGGTATCTGTGTCTGTGTCTCTGCCTACGTCTGATACTATGTTGGTATCTGTGTCTGTGTCTCTGCCTACGTCTGTTACTATGTTGGTATCTGTGTCTGTGTCTCTGCCTACGTCTGATACTATGTTGGTATCTGTGTCTGTGTCTCTGCCTACGTCTGTTACTATGTTGGTGTCTGTGTCTCTGCCTACGTCTGTTACTATGTTGGTGTCTGTGTCTCTGCCTACGTCTGATACTATGTTGGTGTCTGTGTCTGTGTCTCTGCCTACGTCTGTTACTATGTTGGTGTCTGTGTCTCTGCCTACGTCTGTTACTATGTTGGTGTCTGTGTCTCTGCCTACGTCTGATACTATGTTGGTATCTGTGTCTGTGTCTCTGCCTACGTCTGATACTATGTTGGTATCTGTGTCTGCCTACGTCTGATACTATGTTGGTGTCTGTGTCTCTGCCTACGTCTGTTACTATGTTGGTATCTGTGTCTGTGTCTCTGCCTACGTCTGTTACTATGTTGGTATCTGTGTCTGTGTCTCTGCCTACGTCTGATACTATGTTGGTATCTGTGTCTGTGTCTCTGCCTACGTCTGTTACTATGTTGGTGTCTGTGTCTCTGCCTACGTCTGTTACTATGTTGGCATCTGTGTCTGTGTCTCTGCCTACATCTGATACTATGTTGGTGTCTGTGTCTCTGCCTACGTCTGATACTATGTTGGTATCTGTGTCTGTGTCTCTGCCTACGTCTGATACTATGTTGGTATCTGTGTCTGCCTACGTCTGATACTATGTTGGTGTCTGTGTCTCTGCCTACGTCTGTTACTATGTTGGTATCTGTGTCTGTGTCTCTGCCTACGTCTGTTACTATGTTGGTATCTGTGTCTGTGTCTCTGCCTACGTCTGATACTATGTTGGTATCTGTGTCTGTGTCTCTGCCTACGTCTGTTACTATGTTGGTGTCTGTGTCTCTGCCTACGTCTGTTACTATGTTGGCATCTGTGTCTGTGTCTCTGCCTACATCTGATACTATGTTGGTGTCTGTGTCTGTGTCTCTGCCTACGTCTGTTACTATGTTGGTATCTGTGTCTGTGTCTCTGCCTACGTCTGATACTATGTTGGTATCTGTGTCTGTGTCTCTGCCTACGTCTGTTACTATGTTGGTATCTGTGTCTGTGTCTCTGCCTACGTCTGTTACTATGTTGGTATCTGTGTCTGTGTCTCTGCCTACGTCTGTTACTATGTTGGTATCTGTGTCTGCCTACATCTGATACTATGTTGGTATCTGTGTCTGTGTCTCTGCCTACGTCTGTTACTATGTTGGTATCTGTGTCTCTGCCTACGTCTGTTACTATGTTGGTATCTGTGTCTGTGTCTCTGCCTACGTCTGATACTATGTTGGTATCTGTGTCTGTGTCTCTGCCTACGTCTGTTACTATGTTGGTATCTGTCTCTGCCTACGTCTGTTACTATGTTGGTATCTGTCTCTGCCTACGTCTGATACTATGTTGGTGTCTGTGTCTCTGCCTACGTCTGTTACTATGTTGGTATCTGTGTCTCTGCCTACGTCTGTTACTATGTTGGTATCTGTCTCTGCCTACGTCTGTTACTATGTTGGTGTCTGTCTCTGCCTACGTCTGTTACTATGTTGGTGTCTGTCTCTGCCTACGTCTGTTACTATGTTGGTATCTGTCTCTGCCTACGTCTGATACTATGTTGGTGTCTGTGTCTCTGCCTACGTCTGATACTATGTTGGTGTCTGTGTCTCTGCCTACGTCTGTTACTATGTTGGTATCTGTCTCTGCCTACGTCTGATACTATGTTGGTGTCTGTGTCTCTGCCTACGTCTGCTACTATGTTGGTATCTGTGTCTCTGCCTACGTCTGTTACTATGTTGGTATCTGTGTCTGCCTACGTCTGTTACTATGTTGGTGTCTGTGTCTCTGCCTACGTCTGTTACTATGTTGGCATCTGTGTCTGTGTCTCTGCCTACATCTGATACTATGTTGGTGTCTGTGTCTGTGTCTCTGCCTACGTCTGTTACTATGTTGGTATCTGTGTCTGTGTCTCTGCCTACGTCTGATACTATGTTGGTATCTGTGTCTGTGTCTCTGCCTACGTCTGTTACTATGTTGGTATCTGTGTCTGTGTCTCTGCCTACGTCTGTTACTATGTTGGTATCTGTGTCTGTGTCTCTGCCTACGTCTGTTACTATGTTGGTATCTGTGTCTGCCTACATCTGATACTATGTTGGTATCTGTGTCTGTGTCTCTGCCTACGTCTGTTACTATGTTGGTATCTGTGTCTCTGCCTACGTCTGTTACTATGTTGGTATCTGTGTCTGTGTCTCTGCCTACGTCTGATACTATGTTGGTATCTGTGTCTGTGTCTCTGCCTACGTCTGTTACTATGTTGGTATCTGTCTCTGCCTACGTCTGTTACTATGTTGGTATCTGTCTCTGCCTACGTCTGATACTATGTTGGTGTCTGTGTCTCTGCCTACGTCTGTTACTATGTTGGTATCTGTGTCTCTGCCTACGTCTGTTACTATGTTGGTATCTGTCTCTGCCTACGTCTGTTACTATGTTGGTGTCTGTCTCTGCCTACGTCTGTTACTATGTTGGTGTCTGTCTCTGCCTACGTCTGTTACTATGTTGGTATCTGTCTCTGCCTACGTCTGATACTATGTTGGTGTCTGTGTCTCTGCCTACGTCTGATACTATGTTGGTGTCTGTGTCTCTGCCTACGTCTGTTACTATGTTGGTATCTGTCTCTGCCTACGTCTGATACTATGTTGGTGTCTGTGTCTCTGCCTACGTCTGTTACTATGTTGGTATCTGTGTCTGCCTACGTCTGATACTATGTTGGTATCTGTGTCTGTGTCTCTGCCTACGTCTGTTACTATGTTGGTATCTGTCTCTGCCTACGTCTGATACTATGTTGGTATAGTCTGTTACATGTATGTGTTTTCCACAAAGTAATGTGAATGGGGGGAAAAGTTAATGTTTTTTTTTTTCTGTCTCGCCTGGTCACTTAGCTATTGCTTTTGCTGATCAAGTTGCATGAAAGGAAAGTGGTCCATTATAGCTGACATGAGGACATCAGCAGTCATTCAGCTGTAAAATCCTATGAAATTTGTCTAGTCTAGTGAGCAGCAGCATTCATCAGCTTAGCTGTTTGTTTGGTGGAAATAGTTGATGATTGAGGAAGCAGGTCTTGCCTTACACTGTCAGTTGTCTGAGGAGGAGGAGAGACAATCTCAGGCATGAAGGTCATTTGCTCAGGGTTGAACATGGAAATAATGAGTGGGTGGGCCAGACAGCCATTACCCATAACCCCCTGGCCCTCCCGAGGATCATGACACATCCCCAGCCAATCACGTCGTATGGACATCTCCATCCTCACCTCTAAATATTTCATGCAGGCCGCATGGAGTTCACACACGCGTACACACACCCATGCATGCACATACAGGACCAGTCAAAAGTTTGGACACCTACTCATTCAGGCGTTTTTCTTTATTTGTACTATTTTCTACATTGTAGAATAATAGTGAAGACATCATAACTATGAAATAACACACATGGAATCGTGTAGTAATCAAAAAAGTGTTAAACAAATCAAAATGTATTTTAGATTCTTCAAAGTAGCCACCCATTATGACAGATTTGCACACTCTTGGCATTCTCTCAACCAGCTTCACCTGGAATGCTTTTCCAACAGTCTTGAAGGAGTTCCCACATATGCTGAGCACTTGTTGGCTGCTTTTCCTTCACTCTGCGGTCCAACTCATCCCCAATCATCTCAATTGGGTTGAGGTCAGGTGATTGTGGAGGCCAGGTCATCTGATGCAGCACTCCATCACTCTCCTTCTTGGTCAAATTGCCCATACACAGCCTGGAGGTGTCATTGTCCTGTAGAAAAACAAATTATAGTCCCACTAAGAGTAAACTAGATAGGATGGTGTATTGCTGCAGAATCTGTGGTAGCCATGCTGGTTAAGTGTGCCTTGAATTCTAAATAAATCACTGACAGTGTCACCAGCAAAGCACCCCCACACCATCACACCTCTTCCTCCATGCTTCACAGTGGGAACCACACATGCAGAGATCATCCGTTCACCTACTTTGCATCTCACATAGACACAGGGGTTGGAACCAAAAATGTAACAGATTTCTACCGGTCTAATGTCCATTGCTGGTGTTTCTTGGCCCAAGCAAGTCTCTTCTTATTATTGGCGTCCTTAAGTAGTGGTTTCTTTGCAGGAATTCGACCTTGAATTCCTGATTCACGCAGTCTCCTATGGACAGTTGATGTTGAGATGTGTCTGTTACTTGAACTCTGTGAAGCATGTACAGTGCCTTGCGAAAGTTCGGCCCCCTTGAACTTTGCGACCTTTTGCCACATTTCAGGCTTCAAACATAAAGATATAAAACTGTATTTTTTTGTGAAGAATCAACAACAAGTGGGACACAATCATGAAGTGGAACGACATTTATTGGATATTTTAAACTTTTTTAACAAATCAAAAACTGAAAAATTGGGTGTGCAAAATTATTCAGCCCCTTTACTTTCAGTGCAGCAAACTCTCTCCAGAAGTTCAGTGAGGATATTTATATTTATATATTTGTTTTGTAACTACATGATTCCATGTGTGTTATTTCATAGTTTTGATGTCTTCACTGTTATTCTACAATGTAGTAAATGGTGAAAAGAAAGAAAAACCCTGGAATCAGTAGGTGTGTCCAAACTTTGGACTGGTACTGTACATTTGCATTATTCACACAGAAAACATGTGAACATACTGTGTTTGTACAGCACATACACACGCACATACTCTGCATAGATACATAAGGGAAAGGGTGCTGTGGTTTTGGTGGTGTGTTTTCTGAGGAGGTAATGGGTAGTGCAGAGTCCGTAGAGGGTGGGGTGCGGGGAGAAGCAAGGACATGTACAGTTCTGTGCCTGCCTCTCTGCCTGCCTGCCTCTCTGCCTGACTGCCTCTCTGCCTGCCTGCCTGCCTCTCTGCCTGCCTGCTTCTCTGCCTGCCTGCTTCTCTGCCTGCCTGCCTCTCTGCCTGCCTGCCTCTCTGCCTGCCTGCCTCTCTGCCTGCCTGCCTCTCTGCCTGCCTCTCTGCCTGCCTGCCTCTCTGCCTGCCTGCCTCTCTGCCTGCCTGCCTCTCTGCCTGCCTCTCTGACTGCCTCTCTGCCTGCCTCTCTGCCTGCCTGCCTCTCTGCCTGCCTGCCTCTCTGACTGCCTCTCTGCCTGCCTCTCTGCCTGCCTGCCTTAGGGCTGTGACGGTCATGGAACTTTATTTGACGGTAATTGGCCAGCCAAATGACCGTGGTGACCTCAATAACCGTTTATATACGAAATTATGCACAATTTATGCTCCTGATTGCATTTGCTGCCATAGAAATAGAATAAATAGAGTGGGTGTCCCCTTTCAAGTCAATGAGGGCGTAATGGGTGGACTGGCAGCTCGTGAATGATATGCTAAAATATGGGTTGTGATTTGTTGATTCAACTCAACTGACATTACAAAAAATGCCATGTAAAAAATATATTTTTTAAACGATTATGATAGTTATTGTTTTCATGACGCTCTACATCCATAACAGTCGGTTACACGGCTATACGGTAGTTGAGCCAGCCCTAAGCTGCCTCTGCCTGCTTCTCTGCCTGACTGCCTGTCTCATCAGATCTGTGTCATCACTGGCGGCTGTGTTAAATGCATCTCCAACCACTAGACTCATGCAGACCTAAATCGGCCCTGGTGGCTAGGAGACAAACATCACTTTGATCTAAAATCCCTTCTCTGTCTTTTCTTCTCTCCTTCTATCCCTCTCTCTGTCTCTACCTATATCCTTCTGTCTCTACCTCTATCCCTCTCTCTGTCTCTACCTATATCCCTCTGTCTCTACCTATATCCCTCTGTCTCTACCTCTATCCCTCTCTCTGTCTCTACCTCTATCCCTCTCTCTGTCTCTACCTCTATCCCTCTCTCTGTCTCTCCCTCTATCCCTCTCTCTGTCTCTACCTATATCCCTCTGTCTCTACCTCTATCCCTCTCTCTGTCTCTACCTCTATCCCTCTCTCTGTCTCTACCTATATCCCTCTCTGTCTCTCCCTCTATCCCTCTCTCTGTCTCTACCTATATCCCTCTGTCTCTACCTCTATCCCTCTCTCTGTCTCTACCTCTATCCCTCTCTCTGTCTCTACCTATATCCCTCTCTGTCTCTCCCTCTATCCCTCTCTCTGTCTCTACCTGTATCCCTCTGTCTCTACCTCTATCCCTCTCTCTGTCTCTACCTATATCCCTCTGTCTCTACCTCTATCCCTCTCTCTGTCTCTACCTCTATCCCTCTCTCTGTCTCTCCCTCTATCCCTCTCTGTCTCTCCCTCTATCCCTCTCTGTCTCTCCCTCTATCCCTCTGTCTCTCCCTCTATCCCTCTCTCTCCCTCTATCCCTCTGTCTCTCCCTCTATCCCTCTGTCTCTACCTCTATCCCGCTCTCTGTCTCTACCTCTATCCCTCTCTCTGTCTCTCCCTCTATCCCTCTCTGTCTCTCCGTCTATCCCTCTCTCTGTCTCTCCCTCTATCCCTCTGTCTCTCCCTCTATCCCTCTGTCTCTCCCTCTATCCCTCTCTCTGTCTCTCCCTCTATCCCTCTCTCTGTCTCTCCCTCTATCCCTCTCTCTGTCTCTCCCTCTATCCCTCTCTCTGTCTCTCCCTCTATCCCTCTCTCTGTCTCTCCCTCTCTCTGTCTCTCCCTCTATCCCTCTGTCTTTCCCTCTATCTCTCTGTCTCTCCCTCTATCCCTCTGTCTCTACCTCTATCCCTCTCTCTGTCTCTCCCTCTATCCCTCTCTCTGTCTCTCCCTCTATCCCTCTGTCTCTCCCTCTATCCCTCTATCCCTCTGTCTCTCCCTCTGTCTCTCCCTCTATCCCTCTATCCCTCTGTCTCTCCCTCTATCCCTCTGTCTCTCCCTCTATCCCTCTCTCTGTCTCTCCCTCTATCCCTCTCTCTGTCTCTACCTCTATCCCTCTCTCTGTCTCTCCCTCTATCCCTCTCTGTCTCTCCCTCTATCCCTCTCTCTGTCTCTCCCTCTATCCCTCTGTCTCTCCCTCTATCCCTCTGTCTCTCTCTCTCTATCTCTCTCCCTCTCTCTCTCTCCCCCTATCCCCCTCTCTCTCTCCCTCTATCCCTCTCACTAACTCTGCCCTCTCCCTCTTCCACCCCACGTTATTGGTTTCTATTTGAAAAGGATGTATATAGCTACGGCTCTATATTGGCCTGGTGTATTCATGTTTTAGAGTGAGATTATATACTGAACAGCTTTCATAAAATTCAGCCCTCAAGTATATTGCATTTGATCATCTTGGGACAGTATCTCTGCTAGATCAGAATGTCTTTGTATTCCTTCCAAGCCAGGCAGTTATTGTCATTTATTTTCTTTCATAGAGAATGTTGTAATAACTGAAAATGCTAAATATATAGAAGTATAAAAAGATAGAATATTTACTGAACAATTGTTTTCAGTGAGGTTTTAATGTCCCATATCCCTCCTTCCCCTGGTGGCGGTGGGCCTCCCTGTGCTTACAGACAAACATCCTGAAGTCATGGAAACCTTTCTGAATGTATAGCTTAGAATATGGAGCTGTTTTTCCTGGCTCCAGTCCTTTGTTTCTAAAATATGGCGTTCTGGTCTCTCTCTCGTTCTCTGTTCTGTTTTTGCTGTATTAGATGAACATTCCCATGCTGTGATGAGTAATAACACGTGTTTGGCACCAGACTGCTTGGCCAAGGCCTGAGGTGTTGTGCGTTACGTCAGGCATAGGAGTGGGACGGGGCATTCGAGGCACTTTATCATAGCCAGTGTTAGTGGAGCTGGAGACCAAAGCTACGCTACATCCTCTCTATTCTCACATTTGGGAGTCTGTTTTAAAGATTGAACATTTCATATCCCTCTTGGTATAACACAATAATGTTGATCTGTTATTATTATATGATCTCAGTGAGTCACTAATGTAGGCGACATGCTGCTTGTTAAATGTATTTGCCTATTTGTATACGAACCACCCTGGTTTGGGTCTAAGTTACCATGAAATGTAGGCGACGTGGATTGCTGCTCATACCAGGAAATTAATGCCGTGCCTCCAGTGTGGTGTGTTAACCTCGCTGTGCCTCTGTTTTGACAGCTCAATCTCATCTTCCTGGTGGTGACCATGTACAAGATGGTGAAGCACTCCACTTCTATGAAACCCGACTCGACCCGGCTGGGCGGTATCAGGTGAGAGGGGGTTCTGAGGTCACTCTGGAGATGATGTGAAGGCTGATACTACTGGTTTTGTGTCAGCTCAGTTTGAAGTGAGAAACCAATGTGTTGCGTGCTGTCCTGTTCCCAGCCATGGCCTTGCTTGTGTGATATTGAGTGGTTTATTTGGTGTATTTGACCTTAGAATTACATCTCAATAACCCATAACTGGAGTGGACAAATATTTTCCTTTCAGATTTGATTTCTATCCTCAGGTGTTATTTTTGGGGGGGCTTAGTGTTTATGAGGGCAGTGTTTGCACTATGCGGGGGGTTACATTGCCTCTTTCATTTCTTCATAACTGCATCCCTGAACTCTTGTATCAGTTGCTCCTGTGGTCGTTTACAGGTTCCCCTGGGACACTGGTTTAAACATGTGGCTCTTAGATGCATGTGTGGGGTGGAGGAACTGGAGTTGTACCCACATCTTTATTCAAACAGCCTGTCATTCCAGGGAATTGGATAAAAGAAGAGTCTAAGCTTTTAAAAGCAGAGAAATTGTTGAATTGACCTCTATCAAGCTGTCCTGGTTAAGAATGTAGTTTAAAGAGGGTCTGCTTTCAAAGATAGCAGGCTCATTCAAACAAATCATTCAAAGGATGCAAAACTCATTCAACTGTCATTAATTGGAGTCCACCTCTAATCGACCAATTATTTACTCCTGCAAAGTTAGATTTGTAACTTTCCACAAGACTTTGAA
This sequence comes from Oncorhynchus kisutch, assembly GCF_002021735.2. NCBI lineage: Eukaryota > Metazoa > Chordata > Actinopteri > Salmoniformes > Salmonidae > Oncorhynchus > Oncorhynchus kisutch. The sequence continues at coordinate 27,340,964 of NC_034203.2, read as the reverse complement.
ATAATAAGTCAATTGAGGTTTGAAAAGCATAAAGAGCCAGAATACCCACGCCCAAAATACCATCAAATAATGAACAATGTACACACTGACACAAAAGCGCAACTAATCTGTAGCATCTCTCGCTATTTCGGGTTTGTATTGTCTTTTGTCTCTCTGAAAGTCAAAAGACGTGGTGTCTGGTTTTCACTAGTCTCCTTTTCTCTCTTTTTCTCTCTTCCGTGGATGCTCAGTCCTTTTCTGCTGTGTATCGATGGCTCCCGTTGCCAGCCGGCGCCATTGGAACTTACCGTTGGCTATCTGATTCTCTTTGGGCTTTCCTGGAACCTCATGTGAGAAACATGCTGTGTTTGCGGTTTCTGTTTAGCCAACCAACCCTGAGAAGAAACAGGGAAACATAGTTTGACTGTGTCAGAGGACCTCAGTTCATTCCAAATCTACGTATCAGCATTTATGGGTTGTACTCTATGTACACTGAACAAAAATATAAACGTAAAGTGTTGGTTTCATGAGCTGAAATAAAAGATCCCCGAATTGTTCCTTATGCACAAAAAGCTTATTTCTCTAAAATGTTGTGCACAAATTTTTTACATCCCTGTTAGTGAGCATTTCTCCTTTGCCAAGATAATCCATCCACCTGACAGGTGCGGCATATCAAGAAGCTGATTAAACAACATGATCATTAAACAGGTGCACCTTGTGCTGGGGACAATAAAAGCCAACTCGAAAATGTGACGTTTTGTCACACAACACAATTCTACAGATGTCTCAAGTTTTGAGGGAGCGTGCAATTGGCATGCTGACTGCAGGAATATCCACCAGAGCTGTTGCCAGAGAATTTAATCTTAATTTCTCTACTAGAAGCCGCCTCCAACATCGTTTTAGAGAATTCGGCAGTACATCCAACCGGCCTCACAACCGCAGACCACGTGTATAGCGACGTGTGGGCGAGCGGTTTGCTGATGTCAATGTTGTGAACAGAGTGCCCCATGGTGGAGTTATGGTATGGGCAGGTATCAGCTACAGACAACGAACACAATTGCGTTTTATCGATGGCAATTTGAATGCACAGAGATACCGTGACAAGATCCTGAGGCCCATTGTCGTGCCATTCATCCGCCGCCATCACGGTTTCAGCATGATAATTCACGTCCCCATGTCACAAGGATCTGTACACCTTTCCTGGAAGCTGAAAATGTCCCAGTTCTTCCATGGTCTGCATACTCAGCAGACATGTCACATATTGAGCATGTTTGGGATGCTCTGGATCAACGTGTTCCAGGTCCCACCAATATCCAGAAACTTCCCACAGCCATTGAAGAGGAGTGGGACAACATTCCACAGGCCACAATCAGCAACCTGAAGAACTCTATGCGAAGGAGATGTCGAGCTGCATGAAGCAAATAGTGGTCGGTTTTCTGATCCATGCCCCTACTTAAAAAAAAAAAACATTATCTGTGACCAACAGATGCATATCTGTCTTCCCAGTCATGTGAAATCAATAGATTAGGACCTAATTAATTTATTTCAATTGACTGATTACCTTATGTGAACTGTAACTCAGTAAAATTTTTGAAATGGTTGCATATTGCGTTTATACTTTTGTTTAGTGTATAGACATGTCCAGAAGGAGGAATACTAACCCGGCCCCCTTCTCTCCTCACAGAACAAATCCTTAGGAACCAAACAGAGAGCAACTTCAAATGAATGAAAGATGAAATCAAGGCAGCCGCTTCAGTTATTATTAATGATTGTGATCAATATTGTTTGTGTGTTTCAGATCCTGGGTGCTCGGAGCTTTCGCCCTGCTCTTTCTCCTGGGCCTGACCTGGTCCTTTGGTCTGTTCTTCCTCAACGAGTCCTCCGTTGTCATGGCGTACCTCTTCACCATCTTCAACACTCTGCAAGGGATGTTCATCTTTATCTTTCACTGCCTCCTCCAGAAAAAGGTAAGGATTTAATGCCAATGGCCTATATAAAGATAATGCTGCAGACTCTAACAAGCACTGCATTTTGTATGCCAATGTTTGAATATAAGACAAGCTTTCCTCACCAGAAGTGGGAAATAACCTTTCTAATGACCAGTTTCCCAAATAAATAAGATTAATGTATGTATCTATGTGTACTTAAGCCCAAGGCAAAATATATGCTTCTCATTTCAATGTCTGCTGTCTCTTGACATTTAAGACTATCTCTGATATTAGCACCGCTTCTATGTCATATTTGCCCCCCTGGAAACCCCCCTCTGTGTGAGATTTGAATGTGTCATCATGGCGGACGTGATAGGCCTATCTCCAGAGACACGCCATTTGAACTGCTGCTGTCGGCTTGGTGGCATTTGATAAAGATATGGATTTTGTGGCTTTGTTGGAAAGCTTTCCTCTCTCTATCGCTCTCTGGAGTCTACTGTCACTGTTGTGGTCTCTCTGAGCTCACTGTGTCTCTGTCGCTCTGCCCTGATCCTGTGCCCGCTGCAGGTCCGTAAAGAGTACAGCAAATGCTTCCGCCAGTCCCAGTGCTGCGGAGGTCTGCCTTCTGAAGGGTCCCACAGCTCGGCCAAGACGGCCACGTCTCGATCCACCGCACGCTACTCCTCCGCCACACAGGTACAGTACATACTAGGTACGGTACAGCAGCGGGCAGTTGGATTATATACACCCTTTTTTCTATCCTTTCTTTCTATGGAGAGGGAAACGAGGTTTCTTTTTCTAGTCTTTCTCCTGTTGCATGCTAGCACGCCAAGGACCAGCATGAACACTTGAATATACCTCCTCTCAACCCTTTCTTTTTTTATTGAGAGCAGAACTCTAGTACACTTCAGTAAGTGTATTTGCCCAGAGAGAAATAGTTTTGCGGCATAGGAAGGGAAAGGCCAGTCGTGGTCTTTCTCTCCTGTTGCATGCTAACACATAGAGGGAAGAGTCTGTATTGAGTTAAAGGTGGTCGTTCTGATCCTCTTGTGTGAAGTTGCCTTCTCTCTTTCCACTGAGGGTGAAAGGGAGAGCCCCCGCCTTGTTCTCCTGCTGCATGCTAGCATACAGAGGGAACAGGGAAGGATACCAGCGTTGAAGATTGAAGTTGTGTCCGAAATGGCACCCTATTCCCTATTTTGTGTACTACTTTTGACAAGAGTCCTATGGGCCCTGGTCAAAAGTAGTGCACCATATAGGGAATAGGGTGTCATTTCGCATGCATCCATTTTGTTTTGGAGGTTGTTCTTGTAATCCATTGTGTTTGCTTGCTGCCTTCACAGAGCATTTTTCTTGTGGTCTTTTTCTGTTGCATGATAGCATGTAAAGGGAAGTGACATCAGTGTTTAAGGTTATTCTAATATATGTGTGTTGTTGTTTACCTCCTACAGAGTCGTATCAGGAGGATGTGGAACGACACAGTGAGGAAGCAGTCAGAATCCTCCTTCATCTCCGGAGACATCAACAGCACCTCCACCCTGAACCACCAGGGTAAGACTGGCCCCTCTGTCTCCTCTGTCTCTATCTACACATGTTATGTTCTCTCTGTTATGGGCCCTTGAATAGACAAAAAGTGCCTGAATAAATATGGCAGATGCAGATTTTATTTGTATGTATTTAGCCTTTTATTTAACAAGTCAATGATGCTGCTCTTCATTCAAGGAGGCACTTTGTGGTACAATGATAAATGTTTACTCAATATTGCTAGTGTCTGTCCTTATTACAAAAAAACATAAACAACAAATAAAATACAGGTTATTCAGCAGCAAGTAAACAAATACACGCTAAACAAATGTTTTATGACGACTCAAAGTTCACGTCAATGTGTCTTTTGGTGGCCGATCTGCACAGCTGCTACTTGTTGGATGAGAGAAGTGTTACATAGCTACTTAGTCTGGCTTCAAGTGGCAGTGATGAGAAGCTGGTGTTGTGTGTTCAACTCTGGGCGACCCTGACTGACTGGCTACAGGGGCTCTGCTGGCTGTGCACTGACTCATCCTCACCCTGGCCTGGTCTCCTGATGATTTTCAGCCATGAGACAGAGAGAGAGCGCGAGAGAGGGAGAGAAAGAGAGCGAGAGAGTGCGCGAGACAGAGAGAGAGGGAGAGAAAGAGAGGGAGAGAAAGAGAGGGAGAGAAAGAGAGGGAGAGAAAGAGAGGGAGAGAAAGAGAGCGAGAGCGCGCGAAAGAGAGGGAGAGAAAGAGAAAGAGAGGGAGAGAGAGAGGGAGAGAAAGAGAGCGAGAGAAAGAGAGAGCATGAGAGAGAGGGCGTGAGAGGGAGAGAAAGAGAGAGCGCGCGAGAGAGAGAGAGCGAGGCAGACAGACTTGGGAGAGAAAGACAAACAGACAGAGGGGGGAGATGGAGAGACTGACAGAGAGAATAAGAAAGAGGAGAGGTAGAGAGAGAGGGGAAAGAGAGACAGAGGACAGAGGAAGAGAGTGAAGGCGAGGTCACAGAGAGGCTTAACATGATACAGCTCAGACTTGCACTGTAAAATTGATTTTAACTTCTGTCCCCCTTATCAGTACCAGCATTAAGCTACCTTAATCACCACTGATAAGAAATGAGATATTGTTTTCAATGACTGGACATTGCTATTATACATTATACTTATAGATAGATGCATTATGTACACTTCCATTATGTGGGAGCACAGTGATGTCGGTATGTAGTCCCCACATTATCAGTTTGATTGTATAGTCTATACAGTCCACTGACGCTAGTCTGTAAAGTGGCTGTTTACAATGACATGTTTTACATGACTACTGTAATCATACCGGAAGAGATGGAGACCTGCACACTGTAAAAATAAAAACAAGTTTAAAAAAGAAGGAATAATCCAAAACTGAGGCTTGAATGCAAAATAAATATACCTATAAAAACATCATGGTGCCCAGAAAACAATCTATTCCAGTATACTTCTTTTGATTCCTAGGCACCTGGAACAGACACTATTCAGTAGTAAAGATCTTCAAAGAGTGCAGATGGCCTCTTATCATTACTGAAATCATACAGAATATTTTGATTCCCACTTTAAAATGTAGTCCCTACAGTAGTATTTATTTATTAGTCAAGTATTTGTTTAACAGAGAAAGTACTTGACAATGTTTTTAGTACATGTTTCCTTGGTACTTTCTGGTGGTACAGAATGTGGCTTTGTTTATAGCGACTCACTTGTTGCGGACAATATTGCTTGCTGTTCTGTGAAATTAAATCTGGAGAATACGATGTGTAGACATGATTTAAACATCAACTACCCAGCCTGTTGCATTTACTGAAGAAGCACACTGCTGCAAACCCTATACTGATGGTACTTTTTACTCTGGCCTCTTTCTCTTCATCTCCTCTTCCCTTATTTACTCTCCTGCCTTGTCTTTTAAATATAATCAAATATAATCAGATACTAGTGTTTCTCCTCTCTCACTCACTGTCTGTCTCCCTCCCTCCCTCTCTCACTCACTGTCTCCCTCCCTCTCTCACTCACTGTCTCCCTCCCTCTCTCACTCACTGTCTCCCTCCCTCTCGCTCTCACTGTCTCCCTCTCTCACTCACTGTCTCCCTCTCTCACTCACTGTCTCCCTCCCTCTCTCACTCACTGTCTCCCTCTCTCACTCACTGTCTCCCTCTCTCACTCACTGTCTCTCTCACTCACTCACTGTCTCCCTCCCTCTCTCACTCACTGTCTCCCTCTCTCACTCACTGACTCCCTCTCTCACTCTGTTTCCCTTTCTCTCCTGCCGTTCTTACAGGGTTGACTGACAACTACTTCTTAACATACCCTCTCTCCCCCTTTCTCCTCTCTTTCTCACTATCCTGCCTCGTCTTTCCTCCCTCCCTCACTCTTTCCTTCCTTCTTACAGGAATGACTGGCAACTACCTCCTAACTAACCCTCTGCTCCGAGCCCACGACCCTAACAACCCCTATAACAACCTGCTGGCTGAGACGGTGGTGTGCAACGCCCCCTCCCCTCCGGCATTTCACCCACCAGGTGCATGGTGACCTCTAACCTTTCTCCCTATGTTGATCTGTCTTTCTCTGTGTCTGAAATGGAACCATATACCCTGTGTGGTGTGTTACCTTGATAAGTTTAGCTCTAGTCAAAATGAGTGCACTATATAGGGAATAGGGTGCCTTGTGGACACACTTTGTTTTGTTTTAGTGTGTGTTTGAAACTAATTGTAAGAGCAGTTGTTTGTGGGGTTGTGGCCCCTACACAGCATGTGTTGAGAAGTCTTGCTGTCGATTGTAGGGTTGCCCTTCCTCTCCTCTCTCCTCTCATTACCACGGATCCTTATTTCATTGTTATCTAGTATACAAGCTGTGCTTTGTAACACCCAACCAGATGCGGTTGAGAAAGGTCAGTGCTATCTTATCAAGACTACTCCAACAGTCATTTATTGGAAATCAGATGCATTTATTCCGTTTATATATTATATCTTATTATTTACCATTCTCCTCCTACACCTGTTGATGCTACATTTATAGCAGGTTCAATGGCATTATAAAAAAAGAATGTCTTGACTACAAACCCTGATCCCTGTTTGATTTGAATTTTGTCAGTGTCTGTGTAGCGTGAACCAGATACGCTCTCTATCAGACTAAAGGAGGAAGCCCAATAAAAAAACACAGGAGTACAAGACGCAGTGCAGGCAGAATTATACCCCTCAGATATGCAGAGGCATTTGATGATGAAAGAGGAGAGGATGGAAGGGAAGGAAGCAGCACCAGGATGAATGTGTGGAGGGAGGGAAGAGAAGGATACAGGAGAACATACAGAAACTGTAGTTGTTCGCTCGGATTTGGCAGGTCTCCAATTTCGCTCGCTTCACACTGAGAACACTTAAGGCAAATCATCTGCCTTTTTCTCTGGAGGTTGGAAAGAGTTCGGAACCTACCATGAACAGATTGTCACAGAAATCAGACATTTCATGATATCGTTGCTATTTCATTACAATCAATACACCAATGACCATAATCAAAACACCACAAATGTATCTAAAATCTACAAATAGCGCCACGCCACGTGCAAAGCAAACAATGCTTTTGAGACATTAAAATTCACAGTCATCATAGGTAATTACAGTATAAGATAACTTATTCTAGTTGAGCGATGGTAATAAATTAACAGTGACAGAGTCTAATTAACAGGTTATTGTAAGCGTCAGTGTGATCATCCCATGACATGCCAAAGCACATCATCAGCCCTCTCTACAGGCCTCTCTACAGGCTTCTCTACAGGCCTCTCTACAGGCCTTTCTACAGGCCTCTCTACAGGCCTCTCTACAGGCCTCTACAGGCTTCTCTACAGGCCTCTCTACAGGCCTTTCTACAGGCCTTTCTACAGGCCTCTCTACAGGCCTCTCTACAGGCCTCTCTACAGGCCTCTCTACAGGCCTCTCTACAGGCCTCTCTACAGGCCTCTCTACAGGCCTCTCTACAGGCCTCTCTACAGGCCTGGCTGAATCATGGAAATACATGAAAGACACAGCCAATCATAAGGGAGATAGTCCACATACCTGCATCCTCAAACACAACAGATACTATCATTAATGACTCACAGTTAAAGAAAATGAAAGCACTCAAACATTATTAATGACTAATAGTTGAAAGACATGAAACACTTAGGAATGGACCTCAATAGATGTTGACTGGTTTGGGTGTAACTTCCTAACAGACAGATGTCAAGTAGTGTTATATGTGGTGATGGGGGGGAATGTATACAGTTACATATCGGGAAATGATTTTTGACGATATGTTGCATCGTATCATTTTGACAATATTGCAGTATTATTTTTGTGCTACTTGGCTGTACCTGCAGCAGAACTGATCAGAACGTGTTTTCTCATGTCTCTCTGGTCCCTCTGCAGCAGACATACGGGGAGGAATATGTTTGGAATATCGATTAGCAATGAAATCGCAGTATGAAATTGCAATACATATAGAATCGTGAGAATCGCAATGCATATCGTATCGGCACCTAAGTATCGTGATAATATCGTATTGTGAAGTCCCTGGCAATTCCCAGGCCTAGGTATATAATGGTGAATCACCCAGCGATCGGTAAGCTGCTCTGACAGCTGACGCTTAAAGTTAGAGAGGGAGATGTAAGTCTCCAACTTCAGTGATTTTTGCAATTCGTTCCAGTCATTGGCAGCAGGGAACTGGAAGGAAAGGCGGCCAAAGTAGGTGTTGGCTTTGGGGATGACCAGTGAAATATACCTGCTGGAGCTCGTGCTACGGGTGGGTGTTGCTATGGTGACCAGTGAGCTGAGATAAGGCGGCGCTTTACCTAGCAAAGACTTATAGATGACCTGGAGCCAGTGGTTTTGGCGACGAATATGTAGCGAGGCCCAGCCAACGAGAGCATACAGGTCGCAGTGGTAGGTAGTATATGGGGCTTTGGTGACAAAACGGATGGGACTGTGATAGACTGCATCCAATTTGCTGAGTAGAGTGTTGGAGCCTTTTTTGTCAATTACATCGCCGAAGTCAAGGATCGGTAGGATATTCAGTTTTACAAGGGTATGTTTGGCAGCATGAGTGAAGGAGGCAGCAAGAGTGACATCATTGATATATACAGAGAAAAGAGTCAGCCCGAGAATTGAACCCTGTGGCACCCCCATAGAGACTGCCAGAGGTCCGGACAACAGGCCCTCCGATTTGACACACTGAACTCTATCTGAGAAGTAGTTAGTGAACCAGGCGAGGCAGTCATTAGAGAAACCAAGGCTGTTGAGTCTGCCGATAAGAATGCGGCGATTGACCGAGTCGAAAGCCTTGGCCAGGTCGATGAAGACGGCTGCACAGTACTGTATTTTATCAATGGCTGTTATGATATTGTTTAGGACCTTGAGCGTGGCTGAGGTGCACCTGTGACCTGCTCGGAAACCAGAATGCATAGCGAAGAAAGTACGGTGGGATTCGAAATGGTCGGTGATCTGCTTGTTCACTTGGCTTTCGAAGACATTAGAAAGTCAGGGCAGGATGGATATAGGTCTGTAACAGTTTGGATTTAGAGTGTTTCCCTCTTTGAAGAGGGGGATGACCGCGGCAGGTTTCCAATATTTAGGAATCTCAGACGATATGAGAGGTTGAACAGACTAGTAGTAGAGGTTGCAACAATGGCGGCAGATCATTTTAGGAAGAGAGGGTCCAGATTGTCTAGACCAGCTGATTAATAGAGGTCCAGATTTTGCAGCTCTATCAGAACATCAGCTGTCTGGATTTGGGTGAAGGTTTTTTTGCTCATTTGTACACCAGCATTTCTACCAGCATTTCTACTTGCACATCCTCATCTATCACACCAGTGTTAATTGCTACATTGTAATTACTTTGCCACTATGGCCTATTTATTGCCTTACCTCCTTACTACATTTGCACACACTGTATACAGATTTTTCTATTGTGTTATTGACTGTATGTTTGTCTATTCCATGTGTAACTCTGTGTTGTTGTTTGTGTCGCACTGCTTTGCTTTATCTTGGCCAGGTCGCAGTTCTAAATGAGAACTTGTTCTCAACTGGCCTACCTGGTTAAATAAAGGTGAAATAGAAAATAAATAAAAAAGTGTAAAGTATTGAAGAGGCTCAAGTTGAAAATGTTAGCTTATTCCTAATGTGTTCTGCTGTAGTCGTTATAGATGATCCTCCCCATCCTGAAGGATCAACATAGCTTCTATGAAGTGTATTAATACAAAGGTAATACAGTGCAGATGTTCATTTGCTGCAGTAACGGTAAAGAGAACGTCTTGGGCGAATCTCCGTTGGAATCTTTCCCAGAATGCAGATGTCTGGCTCTGGCAGTGTCCAGTTAAATTCTGTTCACATCACTTACCCCTCTCCCTGTAGAATATCTGTCTGCGTTAAAATGACTCTCCGTGCTTAAACAAATGCAAATCCTGCAGTGGGGCTGTTTTCACGCCATTTCTGTCTCTTTTTTTCGAACTCCCTTTCTTTGCCCTCACACTCCTCCCCCACCCCTCCCTCCCTGTTCCCTCCTTTCACTCTTTAAAAAAAATCTTTGATGTCTGTTTTTACACTCTTTTCTCCCTACTAAAGAGAGAAAGAGACGGTCCTTATCTCCACGGCAGTGTGTGTCACAGCCCAGCTCCAATTTTATTCCTCCATCTCACAGTCAGGTCTATTCAGACTCATTTAACTGAAATCTAAAACTTCAATCTCCCCCCTTTCGCGGAGCTTGAAGCGAGGCAGTCACTAACTGCCAAAATACGGCTCTTTTTTTCATCCTCTTCCCTTACTCATTTAGACTGATCCTCCTATTCCAAGTCTTCTTCATCTTCTGCCGACATTCTTCTAGCCAATCTTTGAGCTTCACAAGAGGTTATCAATGTGATCTATTGTGTACAAAGTATTTCCTTCCCATCTGGGAGAAGTAGATAGATAGAAACCTGTTAAATCAAATCATCCCTCAATCACATTCTAAGCAGAGAGAGAGAGATAGATAGTAATGATATGATAGTGTACCTGCCATTTTAGACTGTAAAGAGGCTGTGATTGCTTGCTGCTGAAACCCCTCCACCTGCCAAGTCCTGGATTCAGTTGTTCTCAGGATTATTTCTCTAGAGCTTTCTCAAATGTTTCACATTTTTTTCAGATGAATCTGTAAATTCGAGTTAAATCGTTAACTTTTTAAGGGGACCCAAATCTGAGCGGGGCCGACTGAATCCAGGCCTCCTTCCTCTTTTGTCTTATTTCAGTGATTTTCTTGTTTTTTATGCCGCAATAAAAAGCATATGTTTTACTTTTTTTGTTGCATATCAGCAGTTCTTAGGCCAGATAGCCTGAGCAGACACACTTGATGTGAGTGGTGGCAAAGTGAGTCATTGCACCGTGCCTGTGTCGTGGTTGTGTGTGTGTGTATGGGGGGGGGGGGGTCTGTGCTTGTGTGGCCCCAGTGGGTGAACAAGGTGGCCCTGCGTCTGTGTTCCACATTACTCCTTCTTTTTTATTTTATTTTAAGGCTGGAATGAACGTTTTATTCATTGTCTCTTTTCTACCTCCACCTCCCCCACAGTATTTCTTTCTCTCATAACCTGTGCTATGATATGTTGATCTTGCTATGTTGTTGCTACCTGGCTAGCTACATTATCAGTGTGTTGTTGCTGGATGTGTAATGTTTCTTTCTTTTTTCTCTCATTTGTCGAATATTGTTCAGGATAACTTCAGTATTGGCTATGATAATGTCAGACATGATGATGCAAAATGGAAACAGACATGATAGATAATGATTTCAAATTTGAACCTCTTGAACTGTATATTATGTATAAATATGAAAATTTGAACATAAAAATCGAGTTAGCAACTATTGAAAACACTTAACAGTGAAGTGTCCTGAGCAGTATCAAACTGTATTGTATTGATTTGTAATTTAATATTGATTTATAAACCGTGCTTTAGTGATATCTAATCCAGGTGTCGTACCTCTCGTTGCAGGGCAGCACTCTCTGACCCACAGCAAGGACATCAGTGCCATGGACACCCTCCCCCTCAACGGAAACTTTAACAACTGCTACTCCCTGCGTGACCATGACGATGACTATGAGGACGTTGTGGGCGGGGGTGTGGTCGGGGGTGTGGTCTGCGGCCCAGGGGACCTGGGGGGCCTCAGCCTGGACGACGCTGCCTTCGAGAAGATGATCATCTCTGAGCTGGTTCACAACAACTTGAGGCCCCGCGGGCCCCCTAAGGGCCACAACCCCCACCGGGATAGCAGGGAGAGGGACAGGGACCGGGCCCCTCCCCAAACCAGGGTGACTGGGGACAGGGATAGGGATGGTGGGGGTGGAAGCGGCAGCGGCAGCGAGGATGATGCCATAGTGAACGACCGTGCTGAGGCTTCGTCCCCCCAGAGAGGTAGTATAGTTGGGGTAATTGGAGGAGGTCACCCTACCCTGGAGTTGCTGCTGCACCCCCACCATAAGGAGGTGTTAGAGGCCCCCCTCCTACCCCAGAGGACTCACTCCCTGCTCTACAGCGCCCACAAGGCCCCCAGGAGGGCTGTGGAGGGGCCTGGGGGCCACGGCTCAAAGACAGTGGGGGCGATGGAGGACGGGGACTCCCAGTACACCAGCATGCCCAACCTGAGAGACTCCCCCTCGGCTTCACCCTACCCCCCCGATGAAGCCGACGACCTGTCCCCTTCCCCCAGGAGTGAGGGGGAGGACCTGTACCATAAGAGCATGCCTGAGCTGGTCGATGGGCCCCAGCCCCTGTCTTACTACCACATACACCGGGGCACCAGCGATGGGTGCATTGTGCCCCCCAGCGCTGAGGACTGTGAACCTGAGGGACAGGGCCCCCAGGATGGACAGATGCAGCTCATTACCAGCCTCTGAGCAGGTGGATGGAGGAAGGAGAGGAAGCACCTCTCTGGTGTTTTTGCACAGGTTTGAACATATGTATGTGTGTGTGGGCTTTGGTTGATGTCAAGACTATTGCCAGCCCTCACCGGTCCTCCTCCTGGTCCTCCTCTGCACTCCCAATGACCCGTCAGAGCAAGAAGTGAAATGTTTGTGGCTGGTAGGTAGGAGATGGATGGCTTATTCACACATACACTCGGTCACATACAAATGTCCTTTGGACAAGAACTGCTCCGCTCTGCTGTGGGACTACAGAGAAGGAAATGCACAGACTACTCAATGTGTCAGAGAGTAGTCTGTCTGGCGCCATCCCTGTCTGTCTGGCGCCATCCCTGTCTGTCTGGCGCCATCCCTGTCCAGCTTGCATTTGTATTATATGGAAGAAGAAAATAAATATGGTTTCAAACTCCAGGTTTAGAACTTTAGGAACACTGGGGAAGTCTTCCTGGAGGGGTTTCCAGTATGAGGATCTGTTGAGTCATTCCACTCCAGAACCTAGAGTCATTTCACTCCACATTGAGGAATGTCAAATGAAGAACCACTAATTCAGACTCAGGCATTATATTTTCTCTATTGCACATTTAACTGTTGTCAGAGTAACAGCTAAATAAAATATATTTTGCTGTACTACAGTGTAACAAAAAAAAAAAGATGTTGTGGCAACCAATTATACAACCTTTCAATGTTGAGGAGATTGTCCTCAAAACAGGTTGCTCAAACGGTGCAAATGTCTTTTTTCCTCTCACTTGACACGTTGTAGTATGTTTGAACATAAAATATATATACTTTTTTGAAAATCTCATAAGAAACAATACTCACATCTCCGCTTGTGAAGTGCTTTTTGCTTTCATGAATGAAGAGTTTTGGCAGTAATATTTGTTGTTAACACCATGCCATGCACAGATTTGGAGTGAATTGGATCCTTGTGTAATTTATTTCACTTGAAAGAAAATAAAAACATTTGTGTCAATGCGATATTTCAAGCATATTACGAGCATATTTTCGCCTTTGACATTAATTTATTAACAGAATTATTGAAAATTTGAAAAATAAAAATGTTTGGGTAGTGCGACTTTCAGCACGGTTTAGATTAAGTTCATTTATTTTGTAAGTGCCCATTGTCAGCTGATATAAAAATTCAACTCTTGTTTGATATCAAATAAATGTGAGATTTTTTCTTGTTTGCAATGGCTCACTGTTACTTTTCTTTCATGTCCAGACATGGAGCAAGATGAGAGCTAAGCTTCTGTTTAGACCTGTAGTCATGGAAAGAAATGTCAACAGGAGAGTTATCTGATTGATCCTGCTCAATAACGTTCATTCAAATATTATTGCCTAGTAAGGTCTTCCAGCCCGTAGGTCCTGCTTGAAGCTGACCACCCAGCTGTTCTTAGTAGACAACGTACGTCTGCTCAGTTCTGCATTTAACTGTGACATACACTTCATTAGACCATGTGAGATGCCAATTCTCTGTCAGACGTTGGAGTGAGAGAGAGGAGCGGGGGCCGTGGCCAAGGCAGGGCAGAGAGGAGCGGGGGCCGTGGCCAAGGCAGGGCAGAGAGGAGCGGGGGCCGTGGCCAAGGCAGGGCAGAGAGGAGCGGGGGCCGTGGCCAAGGCAGGGCAGAGAGGAGCGGGGGCCGTGGCCAAGGCGGGGCAGAGAGGAGCGGGGGCCGTGGCCAAGGCAGGGCAGAGAGGAGCGGGGGCCGTGGCCAAGGCAGGGCAGAGAGGAGCGGGGGCCGTGGCCAAGGCAGGGCAGAGAGGAGCGGGGGCCGTGGCCAAGGCATTGCAGAGAGGAGCGGGGGCCGTGGCCAAGGCAGGGCAGAGAGGAGCGGGGGCCGTGGCCAAGGCAGGGCAGAGAGGAGCGGGGGCCGTGGCCAAGGCAGGGCAGAGAGGAGCGGGGGCCGTGGCCAAGGCAGGGCAGAGAGGAGCGGGGGCCGTGGCCAAGGCAGGGCAGAGAGGAGCGGGGGCCGTGGCCAAGGCATTGCAGAGAGGAGCGGGGGCCGTGGCCAAGGCAGGGCAGAGAGGAGCAGAGCTGCTAAGCCCACCGTGGCTCCCTGCCGCGGTGTTTGAATGTCAGCCTCTCCGTTTACACAGAGCTATCCAGATCCAACAGGCCCCGGCCGGGAGACACTGAACCGGTCTGTTATATTATTTGGAAACTTGGCTTTGCGTTCACTTCAGTTGTAATGAAAATCAGATGAAACGCAAAGCTGATGACCAGGGACCAGGACCATAAATACAGTACAAGCAGGCTCTCTCGGACTCGCAGTTCAGTTGGAAAGGAGTGGATCTTGTCTTGTCTTAAAAGGATACGTCAGGATTTCTCAAAAAACAACCCCTAAAGTCTTTGGAGAGAAGGGAGGCCCATATTTTTCATTATTTTTTCCTGAGCTACGAACACATATAGAGGATTCTGACACAAAATAGACACCGTTACATCTTGGACCCTGTCATGTTGTTACTGGTGTTAGAAAGGGGGATTTGATTGTGTGCCACTGATTTAGATGTTTACGATAAAGCTACCTCTTAAAGGGATACTTCAGGATTTTGGCAATGAAGCCCTTTATCTACTTCCCCAGAGTCAGATGAACTTGTGGATACCATTTTTATTTCTCTGCGTGCGGTTTGAAGTTGCTTACTAGCGCAATTGGTAACTACCGTTAGAGCAATGACACGAAGTCTATGGGTATCTGCTAACGTGCTAGCAGATACCCATAGACGTCCAGTCATTGTGCTAATGCTAGCTAGTTGGCTTGCGAAACTGCCTCTAACTTCCTTCATACTATATACAGAGACAGAAATGGTATCCATAAGTTCAAGCACACAATCAAATCCCCCTTTCTAACACCAGTAACAACATGACAGGGTCCAAGATGTGACGGTGTCTATTTTGTGTCAGAATCCTCTATATGTGTTCGTAGCTCAGGCAAAAATAATGATGAATGAAAAATATGGGCCTCGCTTCTCTCCCAAGACTTTAGGTAATTTTGTTGTTGCACGATGCATATATATTGGTTCATTATCGCTAAGTAATCTGTCTGTTATATTAGCTTTCTTGCCTTATCATCTTCAAGAGAAGTGCATTGTAATACCATCCAATATACTGGTGATCATGTTCTTTCCCCATGATGAGTAGGAGGCGGGATAATACTATAATATACTCTGAGGAGGGGGAGGGGTTAGGGAGCAGCTTCATTCCCTATTGGAACACAGCCACCTGCCATTGATAAAAGAACACGCATCCTCAATGTCACCATTCACCTTCCTAGCCATCAAGCTTTCCAACTGGGCATTACTTTGGGTTAGACTATGATACAGCATATTAATGATGACCCTATTCGTGTAGCAAATGAGAAGTTGTCGAAGTTTGGTAGAGATGAAAGTACTGGACTAATCAACCCATCTTTAATCTATAATCAGACAGTCCTGTAGCTGTGTCCACAGAGCCCGGTCGCAAATGAAGGCACAATAAGCCGGAGTCCGAGCAGACATTACAGTGTTTTCATTAGTTTCTGTTTGATGTTGTACCCGCTGGTGATTTGGACATTATTTAATGTCCACCTTCCAGATACATCAAAAAAGATGTTTCATTGAAACTCAGATCACAGACCCTGTATTCCAAAATGTGGTGTGTGTGTGTGCATCTGCGTGTGCACCCTAATTGTGTTACCAAAAAAATCAGATTTTACCATTTCACCCTGGTTTTACTGGGGGGGGGGTCATATTAGACTGAAAAGGTGTTCTTGCGGACAAATGTTTATGTTAGTGGGGGATAGCAATCTTGAGCCAAAGCGGGAACTATGCATAATTACATTAGTACATCCACAAAGCAGGAGTATTATATTTCCTCAGGGCCCCTGTAAATGCACAGCTTACATTCCTCTACATTTCACTCTGCAGCAGAAAGATAAAGAGCATCTGTATGTGGCGTATTCTGCATTACAAATTGCATATGTACTGGGGGTATTGGATTGTATTGGATTGTATTGGATTGTATTGGGCTATTGGATTTCATTGGGGGTTATTGGATTTCATTGGGGGTATTGTATTGTATTGGTGGTATTGGGCTATTGGATTGTATTGGTGGTATTCGGCCATTGGATTGTATTGGGGCTATTGGATTGTATTGGGGCTATTGTATTGTATTAGGGGTATTGGATTGTATTGGGGCTATTGGATTGTATTGGGGCTATTGGATTGTATTGGGGCTATTGGATTGTAATGGGGGTAGTGGATTGTATTGGGGCTATTGGATTGTATTGGGGCTATTGTATTGTATTAGGGGTATTGGATTGTATTGGGGCTATTGGATTGTAATGGGGGTAGTGGATTGTATTGGGGCTATTGGATTGTATTGGGGCTATTGGATTGTATTAGGGGTATTGGATTGTATTGGGGCTATTGGATTGGATTGTATTGGGGCTATTGGATTGGATTGTATTGGGGCTATTGGATTGGCATTATTATTTTCTATCTGATTGAACAAAGAAATGCATGGTCTGGACAAAATCCAGCTCCCACGCTCTGTCCTACTGATTAAAGGAAACGTCATTAAGTAATTATAACATTATTGAATCATACCCAGCCTGTTTCTATGCCCGGTAACCTAAGAATAGTGTTGAGTTATGTGAATGTTATGTGTCTTGGTGTTACTTCATCCTCCGCTCATGCACAGCTTTTATGAAGTAGCTTTTGTTCATTTGAATTGTATATTGCTGCTTCAACAATACTGTGACCAAGGCTATAGACATTCTAAAAGAGAGAAACATGTGAGACAGGGAGAAAGAGAGAGAGAGAGACAGAAACAGAGAGACAGGGGGAAAGATTCATAGAGAAACAGAGAGACTGGGGGAAAGATTCATAGAGAAACAGAGAGACAAAAACAGAGAGACAGAAACAGAGAGACGGGGGAAAGATTCATAGAGAAACAGAGAGACAGGGGGAAAGATTCATAGAGAAACAGAGAGACAGAAACAGAGAGACAGGGGGAAAGATTCATAGAGAAACAGAGAGACAGGGGGAAAGATTCATAGAGAAACAGAGAGACAGGGGGAAAGATTCATAGAGAAACAGAGAGACAGAAACAGAGAGACAGGGGGAAAGATTCATAGAGAAACAGAGAGACAGGGGGAAAGATTCATAGAGAAACAGAGAGACAGGGGGAAAGATTCATAGAGAAACAGAGACAAAAACAGAGAGACAGAAATAGAGAGACAGGGGGAAAGATTCATAGAGAAACAGAGAGACAGGGGGAAAGATTCATAGAGAAACAGAGAGACAAACAGAGAGACAGGGGGAAAGATTCATAGAGAAACAGAGAGACAAAAACAGAGAGACAGAAACAGAGAGACGGGGGGAAAGATTCATAGAGAAACAGAGAGACAAAACAGAGAGACAGAAACAGAGAGACAGAAACAGAGAGACAGAAACAGAGAGACAGAAACAGAGAGACAGGGGGAAAGATTCATAGAGAGACAGAAACAGAGAGACTGGGGGAAAGATTCATAGAGAAACAGAGAGACAAAAAGAGAGAGACAGAAACAGAGAGACGGGGGGAAAGATTCATAGAGAAACAGAGAGACAGAAACAGAGAGACAGAAACAGAGAGACAGGGGGAAAGATTCATAGAGAAACAGAGAGACAAAAACAGAGACAGAAACAGAGAGACGGGGGAAAGAGAGAGACAGAAACAGAGAGACGGGGAAAGAGAGAGACAGAAACAGAGAGACGGGGGAAAGATTCATAGAGAAACAGAGACAGAAACAGAGAGACAGAAACAGAGAGACAGAAACAGAGAGACAGAAACAGAGAGACAGGGGGAAAGATTCATAGAGAGACAGAAACAGAGAGACAGAAACAGAGAGACTGGGGGAAAGATTCATAGAGAAACAGAGAGACAAAAAGAGAGAGACAGAAACAGAGAGACAGAAACAGAGAGACGGGGGGAAAGATTCATAGAGAAACAGAGAGACAGAAACAGAGAGACAGAAACAGAGAGACAGGGGGAAAGATTCATAGAGAAACAGAGAGACAAAAACAGAGACAGAAACAGAGAGACGGGGGGAAAGAGAGAGACAGAAACAGAGAGACGGGGAAAGAGAGAGACAGAAACAGAGAGACGGGGGGAAAGATTCATAGAGAAACAGAGACAGAAACAGAGAGATGGGGGGAAAGAGAGAGACAGAAACAGAGAGACGGGGAAAGAGAGAGACAGAAACAGAGAGACGGGGGGAAAGATTCATAGAGAAACAGAGACAGAAACAGAGAGATGGGGGGAAAGAGAGAGACAGAAACAGAGAGACGGGGGGAAAGATTCATAGAGAAACAGAGAGATGGGGGGAAAGAGAGAGACAGAAACAGAGAGACGGGGAAAGAGAGAGACAGAAACAGAGAGACGGGGGGAAAGATTCATAGAGAAACAGAGAGATGGGGGGAAAGAGAGAGACAGAAACAGAGAGACAGGGGGAAAGATTCATAGAGAAACAGAGAGATGGGGGGAAAGAGAGAGACAGAAACAGAGAGACGGGGAAAGAGAGAGACAGAAACAGAGAGACGGGGGGAAAGATTCATAGAGAAACAGAGCCAGAAACAGAGAGATGGGGGGAAAGAGAGAGACAGAAACAGAGAGACGGGGAAAGAGAGAGACAGAAACAGAGAGACGGGGGGAAAGATTCATAGAGAAACAGAGAGACGGAAACAGAGAGACAGAAACAGAGAGACAGAAACAGAGAGACAGGGAAAGAGAGAGACAGAAACAGAGAGATGGGGGGAAAGATTCATAGAGAAACAGAGAGACAGAAACAGAGAGACAGAAACAGAGAGACAGGGGGAAAGATTCATAGAGAAACAGAGAGATGGGGGGAAAGAGAGAGAGAGAAACAGAGAGACAGAAACAGAGAGACAGGGGGAAAGATTCATAGAGAAACAGAGAGATGGGGGGAAAGAGAGAGACAGAAACAGAGAGACAGGGGGAAAGATTCATAGAGAAACAGAGACAGAAACAGAGAGACGGGGAAAGAGAGAGACAGAAACAGAGAGACAGAAACAGAGAGACGGGGAAAGAGAGAGACAGAAACAGAGAGACAGGGGGAAAGAGAGAGAGAGAAACAGAGAGACAGAAACAGAGAGACAGAAACAGAGAGACAGGGGGAAAGATTCATAGAGAAACAGAGAGACAGAAACAGAGAGACAGGGGGAAAGATTCATAGAGAAACAGAGAGACAGAAACAGAGAGACAGAAACAGAGAGACAGAAACAGAGACAGGGGGAAAGATTCATAGAGAAACAGAGAGACAGAAACAGAGAGACAGAAACAGAGAGACAGGGGGAAAGATTCATAGAGAAACAGAGAGACAGAAACAGAGAGACAGAAACAGAGACAGAAACAGAGAGACAGGGGGAAAGATTCATAGAGAAACAGAGAGACAGAAACAGAGAGACAGAAACAGAGAGACAGGGGGAAAGATTCATAGAGAAACAGAGAGACAGAAACAGAGAGACGGGGGGAAAGAGAGAGAGAGAAACAGAGAGACAGGGGGAAAGAGAGAGAGAGAAACAGAGAGACAGGGGGAAACATGAGACCAGGAGAGAGAGAGAGAGAGCGGGAGAGAGGGATACAGAAAGAGTGAGAAGGAGAGGGCGATGGTAGACAGAACAGGATGTTAGACTTCTACACTGAAGCCTATTATAGGAGATTATGGCTGTTATGGTTTAGGACAAAGTACACAAGAGGCCTCATCAAATCCACATCTGAAAAGGCGTGATATCATTTTGAGTGAGTATGTAACTGCCAAAATAATGGAAACACTTGAGTAAATGAGGGATGCAAGGTATATTGAAAGCAGGTGCTTCCACACAGGTGTGGTCTTGAGTTAATTAAGCAATTAACATCCCAAAATGCTTAGGGTCATGTATAAAAATGCTAAGCATGCCATTATTTTGAGTAACATGGTTATGCCTCCATAGGATGACAATTCCCCCATCCACAGGGCACGAGTGGTCACTGAACGCTTGAGCATGAAAACTATTTAAATAATATCAGTCTCAGTCATCAGATCTCAATCCAATTGAACTTTTATGGGAGATTCTGGAGCGATTCCTGAGACAGCGTTTTCCACCACCATCAACAAAACACACCAAATGATGGAATTTCTCGTGGAAGAATGGTGTTGCATCCCTCCCATAGAGTTCCAGACACTTGTAGAATCTATGCTAAGGAGCATTGAAGGTGTGTGTGCGTGTGTGCGTGTGTGCGTGCGTGTGTGTGTGTGTGTGTGTGTGTGTGTGTGTGTGTGTGTGTGTGTGTGTGTGTGTGTGTGTGTGTGTGTGTGTGTGTGTGTGTGTGTGTGTGTGTGTGTACATGTGTATACACACACACATGTGTATGCGTGAGCCTGTTTGTCCATTGTGTCATCTGTCAAAAACCATCCCAGTTTGAGCACAATACAATTGGAAAACTGTCAGTTCTCATATGAAACACTTCCACTGACTTAGAAACAGGTCTACAGTTACCTGTCACACGCATTACTCTGTAAACCACTGCACTGGAGTTTTTGTTGGGCTCTCCCGCTGCTGTGTGTGTGTGTGTGTGTGTGTTGGGCTTTCTCCATGCTGTGTGTGTGTGTGTGTGTGCGTGCGTGTTGGGCTTTCTCCATGCTGTGTGATAAAGGAAATGCATTCCCCCTGAGCTAAAGACGTGACAGCACATTACACCTATTAGACCAAAGCTAATACAACAACACCAGCAGCCCTGCTACAGACAAGGTCAACGGTGAGATATTTGGTTTCTGAAATGTGAGAAATTGGCCTCCAAAATGCAGGTATTTTATGCCACCGTGAAAATTGAGAAAAATGTTTTTACATTATTTTTGTTTGAAATGGAGAACAAAATATTTACACAATTGTTGTATTACTACTATCATATTACCAAGTGTTGTAAATAAGTATAGCGAACTCCATTTTTGCAAACACTGGCAAAAATATGCTGCTTTCATTTCTGAAAAATTGCAGAACATTTTTTTATTTGAGGACGTGGAGTGACATACTGTATATGAAAAATACATTTGAAGATAAAATATGATACATTTTATTCTCACGTCAAAACACTTGTTTTTAGTAAATTACATCTCTGAAGATGTGATTGTAAAACATATCACAGAGGAGTAAAATGTTATTTAATATACAAAGGATGCTTATAGTACCTGCCATGTCCACCAAGTTTCATAGGTTTTAAATTTGAGTCAATTAAAATGGATTAGTTCATATTTATGATGCAGTAATGTTTTAAGGTTAGGATTGATTTTGAGGCAACTTGTGATTCTGTTGTACAGTATATTCTCTCTTTTTGTATCAAATAGTCTTAGTCTTTATGGCCTGTATAGCTCCATTTCTGAATATCAGCTGACATGAATTTTACCAACCTGACTGAATTTTTCAGGGTTTGCATTCTTAGGGAAATGAGTGGATCAGAAGAGGAATCTCACAATAATGTCTGGCTTTGTAGCTGTAAAAGTTTATCAAAACAAAAATGATCCCTCATGTTACGGAGCTCAGAAATAAAGTGTTGTGTGTGTGTGTGTGTGTGTGTGGCCATTCCACACACCTGGTTCAGCTTGTTTCCATTCATTTTATAAGCATATCAAAAGGCGCACATTAATTATGTTTATATTTTGTAATCAACAATAACTTTTGCAAAATTATCCTATCTGATAAAATCGAAATAAATTGTTTAAAATGTGATATGAAATTAAATGTTTTCCAGTAGATATTTGGCAGACGTCTTGTGCAATGTCATTTATTTTCTTTGTCTCTGTGAAAAGAGTTCACAGCCCCATGGCAGCGGGATACCTTTGACTCATGCTCCACTTTTCAGAGGGTCTTATTCACAGCTAATTCAGCTAATAGTTTCAGCAACTTACTGAGATTGTGCTCTGAAACTTTTTGGAAATGACAGTATGGTACAGACAGAACCATGCGGAGATAATCGGCAAGCTTGGGGAATAAATGTTATTGTGAGGTACTGTCGCATTCCAAGCCCAGGTCAAACCCAAACAATGTTCCCTTATTGAATCACAGGGGTTTCGAAATCACAGTGACAGGCAACAAGGGCAATCACTGTTAAGGTAGTAGGATTTGCCACTGTAATTTGTTGAGCTCTGTTGCTCCATAGTGTGCTATGGTGGCATTTTACATCCAAATGGGTGCCACTTACAACAACAAACATTCATGATATGCACTTATGAGGAATAGCTTTTGTAAGGTACAGTATGTTTTACATGCTGCTATATCTGTTCTATACACCAACAGATACAGTACATTGATGTACATCCACATATGTATACAAACACATAAAGACATGGTGCATGTGCATGTCAACCTGCACAATACACTTTGTTTTGAATATAGCTGCTGGATAGCTAAGAGGCTTGTCTCTGACCTTGAGTGGAAACTCCCCCGTGAGCCAGAGAGCAAGGGAGAGAGGAGGGAGAAACAGATTGCTCATCTCTTCATAAAGAATGGATGGTGATGGCACTGTGTTCGTTCATTCGTTGTTACGTTACCTGGCAACAGGTGATGGCAGATTAACAGTCATGGCATAGAGTCAGTCAGTGTAAGGCTGTCGTCAAGGCCAATAGTCAATTCAAGTTTTATTTACCAGACTCTGTTAGAGAGAAATAGTTCTCACTGGCCTTTAGGTGGTTATTGTTAAAATAATAGGCTGTGAAAATATTGCTGTAGCCCTGGTAACCATCATAGTTTAGAAGGCTCGGCAGCAGCCAATGATGTAGTGTTTTAAGCATATTTGAGATTATTTCAACTGTAAAATTTAGAATAGCAGCAATGCAGAGAGCTTTAGTGAAAAAATAACATAAATTACAGTGTTTTGGCACTTCAAAACCTTATCAATTTAATTTGATTGAACATCTATATTTTTCCCTTATGGGAAATATTTATGTGCAATTCATACCTAGCATAATGTGAAGAAATCCTTAACATTTAAAATGGCAGCTGTTACCATGACAATGTCCCATGTCTAATGCACAGAACAGAGAGAAAAACATCTTGAATTTTGCATCGTGAAGCATTGATATCTCACTGCCTTTGTGCAGCGTATCGGTCAAAGTCATATTTCCGTGGCAACTACCTCCTGCCATGAAAAAAAATAAGGGAAGAAAAACAGAGGCAGTGAACAGCAGGGTAGGTGAAAAGACGTGATCTTCTCTTTAAGAGGAGGGTCCGTGTTGCATCCCCGGGAGCAGGGTTCTATTGCTCTTGAATAAGGAGCACAACAGTGTACAGGATAACATCTCGAAAAGATGGTTTATTTGCATGACAGAGGAGACGACATGGATACATACATAGATCACCCCATCTGCCTCTGCTCAAAGGGTAGCAGAGATATACCACGGGCCATCATCCAATGAGGTCCTACCAATTAAGATGGTTACCGCAACCAATAAGATGGATGCGTTATGTGATAGTGTATGTTTTAACAGATTCTGCTGTCTAGTCTCTAACAGTCATTGTGAACTCGTCGTCTACAAAGAAACAGTTATCACTGTTATTCCCACTGTAAAATCTACTATCTTTCCTCAACCTATATCTCTTTATCACCAAACAACCAGACTATGCTTTGATAAAACGGTTTCCCACTGGTTGAATTAACGTTGTTTCCATATCATTTCAATGAAATTACGTTGAACCAACGTGGAATAGAATTGAAGTGTGCGCCCCGTGGGTTGTCACCTTTGACTGCCTCTCACTTTGCGTTATGAATGTTAAATGCATTTGAGCAAGCTTTTTCCATAATACAGAATAAGTGTCCTCTTTCAATGTTACATTATTATCCCCACAATGTGTGTTTTCACATCTTGCTCTTCAGTGTTCTTGGTGTTAGTCAATGTCTTCTATAGGGAAGAAGGGTCTTGATTCAAGGCTGTGGCGTGGTATTAACTTTGCATTATGTATTGAAAAACATGTCTGAATAGCCTCTTATGTTGTTCATTATCCTTTTAAAATGCAACGCTGCATCTTTAAGTGCATCATTCCAAGCTGTAGCGTACATTCAATAAGTAGTCAGGGTTCTTCATCAATTTAATAGCAAGCTGTGATACTGTGTCCTTGATAGTGCAAATGTAGACTAGCTGGGTTCATGTGCTCTCAGAGGAATAGGCTTTATCTGTCCAGTACCTGTCGTTATAGGCTACCAAACACAGTGTGACCAGATGTAACATTAACACTAAAACCATTTCCGGATTATCCTTATCCATCTAGTCCACAGTGGGTAATCTTTCTGGGCCAGGGAAAATTACAGTACATATGTTTAGAAAAATAGAGTTATTGTGTACTGTAATTCAACATTTGTATGACTCATTGCTACAGCATGACTCACATCCACTAATAGCAAAAAACAAACATGTTTGTAACATGTTGAATTTAACATTGTGCAATATGCTATTAGTGATACGTAAAATTGTAAAATGGGGCTTAATGGTCAACATTTTCTTAATTATAGGAGCAATTTGTTCTATCCTATAACTATTTTGCGTAAGTGAATTTAAGGTAGACCAGAGAAGCCACATCCCTGATTGGCAGATGAGTGACAACCCTGATTAGAAGCACCTGCTGCTCATCGGTCACTCACCTGTGTTCCCTACAAATGCTGTTAAGATTTTTTTTTTCAATTGTACCTACAGTACACACTGAAGAGGGCTGCAAATCCGAAAAGTCTGTGTACGCTATCCCTGATGCAGTGAAAATAATCTAAAAATCTAAAAAATTAAGTAAGCTTTATGCAACATATTTTTGAGTGCGAACCGGTCACACCCTTTGTTTAAAAAGCTATTTAAAAATGCTTTTTAAGTGATATATGGCTATTGGTGATCTATAAGAGTCTATTATCTTTGTATCCCTAAAAATGACAAATGTGAAAGAAGAGAATAGAGCAAGAGGATTGTCCTTGAACCCACTTGACGCTCAGAGCATTTCATGTTTTCCCAGGTGACTTTTGGGGTTTACCAGAGTTTAATGCACCATTTAGGAGGCGCAGCTGGAAAAGTGAACAGGAACATGTTTAACAACCTCACAAAAGCCCCTAAAGCTAGGTCTGTCTCTAAGTCTCTGGCCACACACACACACACACACACACACACACACACACACACACACACACACACACACACACACACACACACACACACACACACACAAACAAACATGACACACACATCCTTATTCCTAACCCCCTGAAGATCCCCAGCTCAGTACAGTATGTCTATCACACATAGTGCTGGAAGTAATCGAGGGGCTCCATCCTTCTCCTCAACCCCCTGAATATTCTTATTACTGTACATCTATCCTATTCTCACAGGCAGTGCTTACCAGAAGGCTAGTCGTTTATTCTTCATTTATCGTGTCTGATTAATTATTGATCGAGGGAACATCTAAAAACTAAAATTAGATCATAACAGAAGGGCTTGAGTCAGGAGACTCAGTGAAAAGTAGCACCAGACAGAAGTTACAGACAGAAATGGGTAGGCCAGGATGTGGCCCTTTCTACAGTATTTCCAATGATGACGAGGCAGGTCACCAGTGATACAAGACAGTCCATCCATGTCTGAGAACATCAGGAGGTGACATGGAAACTGGCCACTAGGGGCATCAGTGAGCTAACCTTTATTTAACTAGGCAAGTCAGTTAAGAACAAATTCTTATTTACAATGACGGCCTACCCCGGCTAAACCTGGACGATGCTGGGCCAATTGTGGACCACCCTATTACAGCCGGATGTGATACAGCCTGGACTCAAACCAGGGACTGTAGTGACACCTTTTGCACTGAGATGCAGTGCCTTAGACCACTGCGCCACTCGGGAGCCCATAAGCATCTGCATCTGCTACTGATTGCAAAGGTTGCACATTCGATTCCAGCGTTAGGAAGATTTTTCTGATATATTTTGTTGTAAGCGTATCCCAAACCATAACCCTTACCCTAACCATTCGGAGTTAATGCCTACCCTTGAGAAATTCTGAGTTAATGTCTAAACTTAACCCTAACCTTCAAAATGATGAGCTAATGCCTAAACTTAAAATTAAACACTTCAACATTTGACGTTTTAGAAACATGGATGAACGTATAATTCTGACGTGAGACTGTGAGTGCTTGGCAGATAAAGACACACAGTGCAGAATTAAAAAAAATTAACTTCACAAATTGTCCTACACATTTTGGGCATAGGCCTAAATATTTTCCACAGGATGAGCAAATTTTAAAGGAGTAGTCATATGTAGTCTGAGAAGGTTAATTTTGTCATAAAGAGGACATACAGCTATCTGTCTGTAAAATGTGTGTCTGGTGAGGAGGTTGTCCTAGCTGTCGTTGAGATAGACACACACACACACACACACACATCCTGTAAATACTACATACTAGACACATGTACATCCTTCTCATCCTTCCTCTCCCCCACACACACTCAGTAAACACACAAATGCATGGACACACACAACTAACATTGTGTGTGTGTGTGTGTGTGTGTGTGTGTGTGTGTGTGTGTGTGTGTGCGTGCGCGCGCGTGCGTGTGTGTGTGCGCGTGCGTGCGTGCGTGTGTGTGTGCGTGCGAGTCATCAAAGCTGACAGCTTGGTAAGTGGCACAACCCAGGGCCTAACGTCCAGATTAGAGTGTGGTCCCAGGGGCAGCATAGTGTCTAATAAGTTTAGCAATAATTGCTGCGCTTGGCGACATTTGTTCTTGAATTAATGAGTTAGCAGAGAACCTCAACACTTCATAAGCTGGGTGGGGGAGAGGAACATCTTCTGTGACATATAACTCCTGCTCATAGCATGATAGGACTTGAACCTGACTGTTTAAACTTAAACTTTAAATGTCAACGTGTAAACTTAAAATGTCAAAGTGTGAAGCTAGCATTCATTCATCATGTCAAGGATGGTTTGTCACCAAATCATCATAGTATCATTAGGCTAATGGAATCTTCTATGTCTTGTATGGACACTTGTAACAGGGTACAAATTCAACAAAATCAATCATTCAAGTGTTTCTCCTCTCCACATGTATTGCTCTGCTTGACCGTTTGGCATCACACACACACACACACACACACACACACACACACACACGCCCCACTGACAAAACGCCCCACTGACATTGAAGCCTTGTGACCGTCTTGTCCATCCTTTAAAAAAAAAAACTGTCCAGAGCGGCGAAAAAGCCTGGCCATCAGCTCTCCTCTCAGAACCTGTCCATCACTGTCACTTTGGATCAGTGGTGCAGAACTCAGCCTGTCTCTCCCACAGCGCTGGTCCCTGCCTCCCCGACCGGACTCATATCACTGTCAGGAGGAAATGCCTGACTCCCTGCTGCCGCAGCTGAGTCCAGTTTGTAGGCCTACCCATGGATCGATGCCAATGATCTGGCATTGTCCGTGGCAGTGTGACAGTGAGCAGGGAGTGCACTGCAGTAGTAGGGAAAAAAAGTGGAAGTGAGTGGAGAATGGAGGAAAGTGGACCTCAGACTGATGTGGCGCTCGAGGTACATGTCATAATGCGTATGTGACTGCAAGCTTTCAGAACCGTGATGTCATATGCAGCTTATCACAGCTTTTCATAACAGACGATGACAGATGACGTGACGGTGTACACAAATCCCATTCTTCTCAAAGAGAGACGGGGGTACATGAGTCACAAACAATAAGCAGCGAGAATCCTGACTTGGCCCACTAGAATAAGCAGGACAGTCTACACCAGACATGATTCTATTCTATGGATCTATGATTCTGCCTGTACTGACTAAGCACAGAGGGGCCCGCTGCTGCTGCACAATGAATTCCAACGTTATGGCAGAGAACTCTCGAGCTTTCAAACAAACCACAACAGGCGGCAACCCAACTTCTCAACCTCCCACCGAGAGAGCCGGGGACGGC
The DNA here is from genome assembly GCF_002021735.2 of Oncorhynchus kisutch. Taxonomy (NCBI): domain Eukaryota; kingdom Metazoa; phylum Chordata; class Actinopteri; order Salmoniformes; family Salmonidae; genus Oncorhynchus; species Oncorhynchus kisutch. The sequence continues at coordinate 27,312,680 of NC_034203.2, read as the reverse complement.
CAGTGGAGAACTGAGAGCTGGGATTGAAATTTAATTATAGCCTGAAAGCCCTCTCTCTCCTTCGCTCTGAGCCCAATATGGGAGAGGGGGATGAAGGATAGACTAGACCTGGGGTCTGCCTCTGTTTGCGTGACGGATACAACGGCTGGGGGAAACCACTCCAAACAGATCTCTGAGACCCTCCGCCTGCTGAATGGTGTTTGAAAACCTTGACAGACTGACAACCTGCTGGACAGACAGACAGACGGACTGACTTATTCAATTCAGTTCAGATTTCCTTTCATTAACTTGTTCATTCATATTCCCAACGAGGAGCACAACATGGACTATCTAAATTCCTGAGTTATAACAGCCTGTTCAGTAGCTTGAGTAGTAACATGAGTTTGATTCTGGAAAATGTTTGGCATTACTATACAACAAAACATGGTTTGGCATCATTCTATCCTCATGTTAGATCCATTGCTTTTTGATAATAAAGTTTGCATGGAATCTCTTGATTCCCTATGGGTCTAACTGTCTTGGAAGTAGTGTGAGAAATAGAATGAGTTTGATGGTGAATTCTGGAAGATACAGTGTATACTTGGCTCTATCTTACAGCAATAGTTATTCAATCACCACGTTGGATTTAGTGCTTTTTAACTGATAAGAAAATGCACAAAATGGACCCTCTTCTTTCCTGTGACTGACAGTATTACAAGTAGCATGAGCTTGAATGTTCAACTGGAAGATATCCTGTATACTTGGCAGGAATTGTGCCAGAATAGATGATAATGGTATTATTCCATCACCAAATTAGATTCTGTGCTTTTCAACTGATAAGAGAAATTCACAGAGATTTTGATAAATGACCGTTAGCCATAGAGTTCAATTAAAAGGAGTAAATTGTTATCTCCCCAGATTAACTATGGTATATATTTACTGGACTATTTATCTATTTTGCTGAAATACATCACTGAAGGATCTGACATTAGTGGCAAAACAATCTATGTATTTTTCCACATTGCTGACCATAAGCACAATTCCCTGGTGTCCCCTCTCCAGGAACATGGATGGACTATTACGGGGGAACCTATGACCTTATGATTGGATTCAAAGCTGCTTTGGCTGACACATCAAGGGAGGTTCTGCGTAGCATATTGGGCCAGACTGGCAGCAGAGCCTGGAATCTGCAGACTGAGTTAAAAGTCAAAGTCACAGGCCTGCTCCCAATCCATTGTGTATAGGGCCAGGGTGGGGCAGCTGACTGACTTCCCTGAAGATGAAAACCAGACTGAGCTCTCTGTGGTCCCATATGGCTTCTGGAGAGAGAACCCAATCGGTTGGACGGCCGGCTCTTCACCGTTGCACACTCTTCTAATATGGGATACAGGAAGCGTCTGCAGTGTACTCCTCCAAAGATAGACCTGATAGCAAAAGGGGATGCATTTAGAATGTTGTGGGTTGGGGGTGTTGGTGTTACTGACTGAGCAAGAGTGCTGCTTCTGAAAGAGTTTCAGGTTTAGGCTCCGTATGGGTCTCCTTTCACGAGGGGGTGGGGGTGGGGCACCCGCTAGCACAGCACACAAATCCAGATGGAGGTCACTGCCAAAAAAATCCTGAATCCTGATGTGCTGGCCGACAGGGAGGCTACAAAACTTTCCCCATGTAAATAACGTCAGCGAATCACCCCCTGTACACCCCCCCCCCCCCCCATTTGGAAAATCTGGATGCGTTTAAGCTGAGACAGCCATGAGAATACGAACCGCATGTCTTTTTCTGTTAGGGTTCCTTAAATCACCTCAGCACCGTTAAAACAAAATAGGAGAGTCTGTTCTGACGGGTACAAGGCAGACAATGGGCTTGGAGGATGACGTCCACAGGAGGGTGGGGACTAACCAGTCATGCTTTGATTGGCTTTGGCATCGAGTGTCATGTTAATATAACTTTCCAAACTGTCTGAGTTTTCCTAACAAATTGTTAACAAAATATCGTAGTCGTTTTGTTTGTCTTTTAGCAAAATCCTCAGACTTCCATTTATGGGTTTGGACAGTGCTGTGGTGTTGAACTTTCCACCTCGATTCTTCACTGTCACACATACTGGACCCTAGCCAGTAGACTTGATAAATAGGGTTTAATGCTTCGCAGCATGGGTTCTATGGTCGTGCCTGCATGGACCACTGCCACAGACCACAACTAGCTGGGAACCCAGTGTAGAAGGTTGTTGGCTGAGAAGGTGAATGTAAATTCCAGCTAAGACGGATTCTTTTCTTTGCCAATCCCAAAATGAAACTTTATTTGCTGTACTGTAAGATGGCTATGAAAATGCCTGTAAGGAATTAATGTTGCTGACATGTATCATCGCCCAGTGGCAAGATGACTCCACCTGTTTTCTATTTATTTGTGTAATCACACCCCTCCAAGTGTCATCATTCCACCCTGTTTTCAGTTTGGGCTCAACTCCACCATTCCTTAAATCCAATTTTCTGACACATGCAATCTCTTTCTTTCGAACGTGATTACTTTTTTCCCCAGGAGGAGCTATGAGGTGTTATCCACCAGATGTTTCACTCCTTTCACATCGCCGTTTTGGTTATGAGATTTTGAGATGTAGCTTCTAATGATCTTGTCAGAGTGTAACAATGTAAAATGATGTTGGGGGAAATGTGGAAGTGTTCAGAGCCAGGAAAACGTTCCACATAAATGTTAAAGTGGCGCTGGGGAGGCTGACTACCAGAGTTGTCACTGCCTTATTGCCTTTCAGTCTTGCTACAATATTGCTGCTTCTACATCTGTAACTATAGCTAGAACTGCAACTGTTTTGTACCGTAACCAGACTACAAGCCACTGTAATACACCAACATGGGTGGCATTTTCTTCCACCTCCTGGGCCTTGATTTAGTGTTCAAAAGAAAACATTAGTAATAGTATGTGCTGTGTATCCCAACTCCTTCTCTTCCTCCCTCACCTCTGCCTCCTCCTTCTCTATAAGTCTCCATGCCAACATAACTGAACTGATCATCCCTATGAAGAATTTACAGTACAAAAGACAACACTAGTTCAACTTTTCAATAGAAAAGAATGAGATGAGTGTTTAAGAGTGAATACATGGCAATAGATTAAATCATGTAATATGTCACAAACACATTTATGGCATACCATCAACATCCTGCTCTAATATTGTTGAGAAAACTTATGCCATACAATACAGCAATTTTTTTAACCTAGCTAATTATACAAATGGCTTTTGGTATGTTTGCATAACATTATGGCAACACACCAATTTCACCTACATAGTACTAGTTTTTTATCTTGATGAAAATACCCTGTGAGTTCACCTCTAAACAAAGTGCAAACTAACGGGGCCAGTACACTGATGACATGTATGGGCTGTGACATGTCAACATGAATGGTAGTATTTATCCCGCTGCTCATTGCGACTGACTGGGCCGACCTGGACTGCTGTGCCAGTCACTGAGGTTAATTAACTATCTGGAAACTATTTCAGCCCTGACAAGTTTATGTCACTTCAGGTATGTCTCCATTTAACTCTGTCTTCCGTTCTAAGTATAGTGGGCTGGCATGGAGTCAGAATGCTTTCCCACTGTGAGTAATCATAAAGAAAGACAGCACCAGGGATGTAATAATAAGGAAAGGTGAAAAAAAGAGATTTCCCTTAGCTAGTTCTCAGAAACATTGTGTGTTTTTGGCACAAACTGTGCCATGACAAACACTGTCAACAAGGGTGTCCATGTGCTGGAGGCTATAACTGGGTGGGTCATGCCTTCTTATACTGTAGCCTGTGAGGATATACAATTATCCCACTTGTTCAACATATACAAGTTCCAGTTAAAATGTTGTCAGTATTAGTCAGACCTAGGTTCAAATATTATTATTTTTCCATACACTTTGGGCATGTGATTGAGCCTGCCTGGAGTGCCAGATGGGAGGGTTTGAATTTTTGGGACCATTTAATTGGTCCCATTGCACCAGACAAGCTCAATCAAGCACACCTTGAAACAAATACTATTTGAACCCAGGTCTGATATTTGTTGACATTATCACAAGGCTCTGTAAACACAGCTTTGCAATTTCATCACCTTGTTCAAGAGTAGAATATATATTTCTGCTGCCATGTTTTCATGGTTACCAACCTTTTGTCTCCAGAAGAACTGTGCCACCACAAAGACATGGACTATGCTTTATTGTTGCTTCCTGGCTTCCTCTACAGGCCTCCTCCTTTGTTTGTCTTATTAGCATTATTAAACATTTATGTTTGAAATACAAACGTCATATAGCTGTTATGTATTCTTGCCATGTGTAATGTTATCACCTCTGTTGAGGCACTGTTATTGTGCGGCATAATTAATTGGGGGACATCAAAAGCTTTTTGTTCTCTATGTAAAACAGCAATGTCCCTCTCTTCGCAGCACCTACATATCCAACTGTCAATTGGCACTTCAGGATAGATACAGGTAATATGCCCCTAGCCTACACTGCATGGAGAATTCATGTTGTCAATGCATCAACAAATATACAGTGCATTCTCTATGAGGTTGTGCATACATTCATTTTAACACATGGCTATTATGGAGGTCTATACGCCAAGGGAACGTGTGTAAATATTGATTTTTTTATTGCCTCAATACATCTTGATAAAGCGCAATGTAAAAATGTGTTTCATAGTATGATGAAATTGAAATGGTGATATTATGTTTGATTTCATTATATTTACATAGTGTGTTTCAATTAAGTATACATTATTATTCTATCTTTACTGTGTGGTAAACTTGCTTTTCAAAAAATGCTAATAGTGTTAATATAGAAACATTTATTTTTAAGAATATTGTCTCCCAGTAACATAGCTTAGATATGTAATGACAAGGAAGGGGAGTTGAAGATTTTCTTTGTTACAGATGTAAGATCTTAATTTGACCTATATTGTCATATGAAAATAATCCTGCAAAAGCAGGATATGAGCATTTAGTCCATAATGTTGCGTGATTGTTGGTTAGGTTATTAGCTGGCCAAAACTAGGCTACATGAAAAGTGTAAAACTGTTAATATAACTCTTTGGGTTTTCAGTGAATTTATGTAAATCACAAAGCTCATCTGCATTTCCTGCAGCACATGAAAATTCTCAGCAACAAAAGACTGATCAAATTAAGATCCTACATCTGCACATGGCATGTTTACATTTCCTGTCATTTCATACTATTTGGTCAAATTTGATTCCTGAGAGTCAACCATGCTGCATTACAGGTGTAGTGTCTGAGAATTTTCCTGCGCCACAGGAAATTCAAATGAGCTCCATGATTTAAATATATTCACTGAAAACCAACAGTTCTCTTTCTCCTTCAAGCACCAGACAGAATAAATGTCCTACTACTCTAGGTCCTAAAACTGCAACATTCAAGTGTACAAAATCTAAAATGCAGCCATACATATCAACAACCATAGTTTTAATATAGCTAAATAACACAAGATAGATATTGGTCTCCACTACGATATACAGTACAAGTGTATCCAAAATGCAGCCATACACTATAGCCTAATGTAGCCTATAAAACTAATTTACCTTTAGAAATGGTAACTTTTTGATTTTTTATAATCAAATCCTTCTGCTGCATGATTATTTTACTCCTGTGGCAAAACTGGTCAAATTCAGATCCTACATGTGTAAGCAATCACAGTATTTGTGTTGAGTGCACTTGATATTGTATTTGCACTTACTCTTATGAATATGTCTGTGAATAGATATCAGAGCATTCTCCTTTTTTCTAAATTGTATTAAGCACATTTGTGACATTTTCCACATCTGCTTCCAACATTTACAAATAGAAAAGCCTGTCAGTTTACACTAGAAAAATGTTAGGCCTAAATATTATTTTTTTAACCTGTTAAACTAATTCTGAAGGCGGCATGTTCCATAAAACTATCTGTGTTGAACAGCAAGTCTTGGCAGGGTTTTTTATTAGACAACATATTGATTCGCCTACATTAGACTACATCTAGACATTTAAATAATTAGCACAATGCATACTTTAGCACACTTCAGTGGCCTCCCACATACAAGACATGAGTTCAACAAGATGGGGCCTTTTGCTATAGATCTGTACATGCATAGCACTAGATTCGGGCTGGTGGTGGAGAGTTCGATTGGTAGACTATATGGTGGAATTGATTACAGACATCAAATTCCAAAATAAAATATATTTTTTGCATTGTTCATGGGATCGAGTGGAGCACTGCGCGTGAATCATTAGTCATGCTGACTGCGGAATCATAAATAATATTTTATAGCTGTAAGGGGATGTGTGTCCGTTAGCATGACATCTGGGTTTTAATTCTAAGGGAAAAAGCCCCATATCTGCCTGATCCTACTAACACAAACCATCCGAGGAGAATACATAGGAGTGTCGCTAAGCCTCCTCGAACAACATAGCAAGGCAACGCTCTGTAACCCATCTATTTCAATAGCCTAATAATAATAATAATACATGGGACTTATTCAGCGCTTTTCAATGACCAAAAGTCGCTTTACAATTGTAGAAAAAAAGGAGTAAAACAAAACATCAGACTCAACAAAAACATGAATAAAGAGAGCGGTGGGCTCAAATATGGGAAGGAGTGTGACGTATCAGTGTATGGGGAGGGAAGAGTTCTATGTTCTAACCTCCGTTAATTAAACATGCTTTTCTTATTGTCTGCCGTGTGGTGTACAGTGTGTATCTACTGAGCACATACAGTAAGGGTGCTGGACTGTAAAAACAAGGTTTTTAAATTACTAAGCAATTTATCATTATTTGAAAACCGTAATAAATTAATCAAATTCACATACCTATGAATAAAATAAAAAGGGAAATAGGCCAACGATATGGTGGTTCACATGAGGGGTATAAAAAAGAACAGTAAAATACGGCTTAGAAAATATTGATATGTCAGTTCTGATGAGTGTGTGTGTGTGTGTGTGTGTGTGTTTGCCCATGTGACTGTGTGCGTGGGCGCATGCGAATACGTAACTACATCGAGTGCAGTCGATTCAGAGGAGAGATAAGGCCTATGCGGATTGATAGGATGTATATGCAGCTGATGCATGTGCATCTGTAACTCGATACGACTTCATTGCACGATCATGGGCTCTTTGGGACTTATTATCATCACTCATTTTAATGAGGTAACAAGTGATAGGGTAACTAGATCGCAAAGGGTAATGTGTCATTGCGAGAGTGTAACGAGCGCCACCACATGGTTTGTTCTAGAATTACACCCACTTCTAATTTACTGCTAAAACAGAGATTAGAAAAGACCAACACAAAACAACCTGAGTGAGAGAGTTGAAAGTTCCAACACAGGGTTTCGTATTAGTCTCATTGCCTGGATTACCAATTCTACTCCAGGGCACTGGGGAAAAGGATGGAAGGACAAATATCAACTGCTCAATATACTGTAGATACAGTATTCCCATTCAAATGAGCTTCTTGCATCACTATCAATCCTTACAGTAGGTCTTTACAACTTCACACATAACCTGTACACTATTATTTAACGCAGCACAGTATAATATTGGTTCTTCTGTTATTTTAAGGCCACAGGTGGTTCTGTGGGCCAAGCTAATGGGGATGCTCTATAGGGAGCAGTGGGATGCTATTTTGTTCTGTCTTTCATAACCCAAGGCACTACTGAAACCAAGCATTACTTATTCAAGGCACAATCGGAACAGGAGGAGATATGATATAACCTCTATAGAATGATACCTGTTTCATTTCACATAAAAACCTTGGTTGGGGTCTTTGAAGTTAGCTCTGTATAACCAGTTGGTAATAATCATTTCTGATACCTATTCGGTTGTCATTAGGCCCATCATTCCTCGAGGCTACTTAAAACCCCTCAGTGTGCCTGAAAGGGAACAAAAGGAATATGAATTAAGGGTGTAACTGAGCTCTGCCTCGGCTGGTCTCAGCGGTGCCGTCGTTCTGGCTCTTTCATCTGATTCCTGTCTCTGAATACTTTCTCTTAATTACAATGGGTAAAGGCAGAGCCATGTGGACAAAAAAAGATAAATTGGGACACAGGAGGCAGAGGTTCAATAAAACAAAAAGCCGGAGACAGTCGGCACTCACTGTCATGGTCTCTGGTGTCCATTGGAGACGGATCTTAAGACTTTTCAGAGAGAAAGAGGGATTGAAAACACTCCTGGAATGTGCTGAGACTAAAATAATGAATGTACAAGGGAGACAGCCAGTCAGCCGTTATGTCAACTTTTGCATACACTATCATGTCACCAGTGTTTTCTCTGTCAAACACAGCTACACAAATAAAGTTTTGGCCTCTCACCTCAAAAGAACAGAAGTCCAAAGAGGACATATCAATAACAAATATATTTTATCTCATTATGTCGAGATCATAACTTATTTATCTATTGATCACAACATAATAACAGTTGCTTTGTTGAGATCACAAGATCATTTTCAAGTCATCCCAACAACAAAAGTGTTGTTGTAAATAGGAGTGGACATATTGATGATACATTGAGAGCAGTGTCATAGTGGACCAAAGGCAGTAAGACTACAAAGATCTAAGACAGCGTTTCCCAAACTCGTTTTGGTTTTTGCACTAGCAGTGCACAGCTGATTCAAATAGTGAACTCATCATCACGCTTTGTTTATTTGAATCAGCTGTGTAGTGCTAGGGCAACAATACAAATGTTCACCCCTTGGGGTCCCCAGGACCGATATTGGGAAACACTGATCTAAGACCTTTGATTATACTGAGCACATCTGTTGTAAGTAGCCATGTGCTAGTCTAGTACAGGACTCTCCAACTCTGTTCCTGGAGAGCTATCATCCTGTAGGTTTTCTCTCCAACCCTGTTCCTGGAGAGCTATCATCCTGTAGGTTTTCTCTCCAACCCTGTTCCTGGAGAGCTATCATCCTGTAGGTTTTCTCTCCAACCCTGTTCCTGGAGAGCTATCATCCTGTAGGTTTTCTCTCCAACCCTGTTCCTGGAGAGCTATCATCCTGTAGGTTTTCTCTCCAACCCTGTTCCTGGAGAGCTATCATCCTGTAGGTTTTCTCTCCAACCCTGTTCCTGGAGAGCTATCATCCTGTAGGTTTTCTCTCCAACCCTGTTCCTGGAGAGCTATCATCCTGTAGGTTTTCTCTCCAACCCTGATCTAGCACACTTGATTCTAATAATTAGCTGGTTGGAACCAAAAATCTCAAAGATCTCTCATCAAAAATCTCTCATCAGACCAAAGAACAGATTTCCACCGGACTAATGTCCATTGCTTGTGTTCCTTGGCCCAAGCAAGTCTCTTCTTCTTATTCTGTCCTTTAGTAGTGGTTTCTTTGCATCAATTGGACCATAAAGACCGGATTTAGTCTCCTCTGAACAGTTGATGTTGTGATAATGTCTGTTACTTGAAGCATTTCTTTGGGCTGCAATTTCTGGTAACTCTGGGTCTTCCTTTTCTGTGGCGGTCCTCACGAGAGCCAGTTTCATCACAGCGCTTGATGGTTTTTGCGGCTGAACTTGAAGAAAGTTTCTACGTTTTTGCGGATTGACTAAACTTCATGTCTTGAAGTAATGATGACTGTCATTTCTCTTTGCTTATTTGAGCTGTTCTTGCCAGAATATGGACTTGGTCTTTTACCAAATAGGGCTATCTTTTGTATACCATCCCTACCTTCTCACAACACAACTGATTGGCTCAAATGCATTAAGGTAAGAAATTTCACAAATTAACTTTTAACAAGACATACCTGTTAATTGAAATGCATTCCAGGTGACTACCTCATGGAGCTGGTTGAGAGAATGCCAAGAGTGTTCAAAACTGTCAAGGCAAATGGTGGCTACTTTGAAGAATCTCATATCAAATATATTTTGATTTGTTAAACACTTTTTTGGTTACTACATGATTCCAAATGTGTTATTTAATAGTTTTGATGTCTTCACTATTATTCTACAATGTAGAAAATAGTAAAAATAAGAAAAACCCTTGTATGAGTAGGTGTGTCCAAACTTTTGACTGGTATTGTATATATTTTAAAAATATTACTGGAAAGTTGTTTGATTTACTTTATGAAAACAAAACAAAACTTGCATCGTTTTTTGGTAGTTCAGTTTTTGAGGGGGAATCCTGTTTCCATCCTGCATAGTAGGTGACGGGATGTATATTAAACTGTATGACCACCCATATACTATAGAAGAAGAAGAACAAGAAGACAGCTCTCAGACATTATTCAGGACATTCAAGTCGGCAATGGGAGAGGACAAGTGCCACAGGCTGTCCTCTGCCACACACACACACCACAGCGTCTGGGGATAGAAAACCGGATGAGTGTGACCCTGCTTGTGCTGAAGAGCCGAATGACGTGTGAGTGCGTACCAATGATGATATTACTGATGCCGCTTTCTCCTCCCTCTCCAGATGTGGCCTGCTATGACGAGACGGCCGAGGCCACGTCTACCGCATTGGAACCCCATGATGCCAACGCCTAAGCGACGAACGCTCCATGCTACGGACTCTAGAGTGTACGAGAGTGTGCCCGGGCCTGTACTTGTTTTGTTCTGTGTTGCTTTTATCCTGTAAACCCTTTTATTTTTATTACTTCTTTTTCTTTACTAAGAAAAGAGCTGTAAAGCACTGTGGAGACTGTCTGCCTCCTGCCTGTGTTTTTGGGATTGAAAAAACGGACGTTTTTGACATACAGGCCTGGGCCTTCTTACCAAAGCCCCATCAATACAAGGCAAACAAGGGCAAACTGAGGAATTCCAAACAAACTGTACATGTTACAGTAGGCCTAGTCAGTGAGACGATTTTTATCACTGGATGAATGGCTGCTTGGTCCTTCACCACCAAAACATTTTGCCCACCATTTGTGGCTGAAATGACAAATAGACTGTAGCCTTCATGAACTGTTGGAGTAAACCCACAAGATGTGATGTGATTCACTTCACCTGTTTTACTACTTTTATTTTTCTGTACTACTTAATTGTTTGACTGTGTTTTTGCTGCTATTAACAGTCCAAACTCTGTTAACTATTAAAGAGATTTAAAATACACTTTTATTGGTAGTCTGCAACCACAGACCTCAATGTTAACTTTTCTTGCACAGAATGTTCCACATTCAATCCACTTAAAATAGTAGTGCAACCACACTTTTACATGTCTTTAAAATTGGATTGGAGCCAAAACTGGAAGCCATCTATAACTGACAGACAATTATAAGGGCACAGGGCGAGACCCAGATGCAGACATGGGAGGCAGATTGTTCGAGTCTCTGATATTTTTTTGTATCCAAGGGGCAGACAAGAGAATGGTCGTGGACAGGCAAAGAGATCATAACAAGGTCAGAGTTCAGGAGGTACCAAGTGGCAGGCAGGCTCGAGGTCAGGGCAGGCAGTATGGTCAGGCAGGCGGGTTCAGAGTCAAGGCAGGCAAGGGTCAAAACCGGATGGACTAGCAAAAACAGAGAAAAGGCTAAGCAGGCACACGGCGTAACACACTGGTTGACTTGACAAAACAAGACGAACTGGCACAGACAGACAGAAAACACAGGTATAAATACCCAGGGATAATGGGGAAGATGGGTGACACCTGGAGGGGGTGGAGACTAGCACAAGGACAGGTGAAACAGATCAGGGTGTGACAGACAATGCCATTTCTGCCTAGGTCAATCCCTAATCAAAATAAAAACGGATGCGCTGATCAACCATGGGCTCTGCCGCCTCAGCCATACTGTCAATCTATTATCAATACACCCTCCTCTTCATAGAGTTGATCCTCGACAACTTTTGTCATGTGATCACAATAACTATTTTGTGATCTCGACAAAACTTGGGATTTTAAAAATGTATGTACACAGTAAAACATTCTAACTGTTTAAAACTGATCATATGAGTGGCTTGAATGTTCAGTCCACAGTCACATCTTGTTTAGTGAGACATTAGGCAGGGGAATGCGAGATGATCACAATGGACAGATATTAAGAATAGAGCTGGAGGCAGTGCTCGTTTTGTTTGCTTCGAGTACACCACCACACTCAGCAGCACTGGCACCAATGTAGTATGTATGCAGAGATCTAGATATGTTGAGGAGACACGATCAGTACGGTCAAATGACAATTACAGCTGTAAAAGATTATGAAGTGACTAACTACATGTGAGGTGACCATGATTGGAACAATGGCATTGACAGACTGAAGGAAACAATAACCCAGAGAGAGAGAAAGTGAAAGCAAAAGCATTCCAATTCATGTTGACAGCTGTTAAAGGTAAGCCCACGCAGGGCCAGCTCTAGCCTTTTGGGGCCCTAAGCAAGATTTAGTTGGGGGGACCCCCAATTTACGACAAGACATTTTAGTGGTCCCCCTGTTGACGTTGGAGAGAAATTTAAAGTTCAATTCCTGCAATTCTACACATTTTGCCACGGGGAGTAGAGAACATGTTGCAGTTTTAATGGCCAGTGCAGTCAACTTGATTTTCCTGTGTTTTTTAATATTTCCACACTGAGGTTGGAATAATACTGTGAAATTGTGTGGATTGAAAAGTTTGAAAAGACCGCCTGAAAATTCTGTCTATTTTGGCCTTCCATGGTGACATCCCCATACAGTAAAGTTCTTTAAAAATGTATTTATTTCACCTTTATTTAACCAGGTAGGCCAGTTGAGAACAAGTTCTCATTTACAACTGTGACCTGGCCAAGATAAAGAAAAGCAGTGCGACAAAAACAACAACACAGAGTTACACATAAACAAACGTACAGTCAATAACACAATAGAAAAATCTAAAATCTAACAATCTAAAAGTAACACTGGCGTGACAGACCAATAAGACCAAACCTCTAATTTTCAGTTTTAGCCTCCCTACTCAGACCCCTCCCAGACAGTCGTAGCTAGATTCTTGCTTTAGAAATTTCTCATTGCTAAAAAGCTGTTTTGGTTTCTTTTTGACAATAAAATTTAAAATTAAAAAATCATAGTAAGGTACTTAATTGTTACTCCAAAATTGTTTGATATTGAGGTAAAAACGACTGCATTGGACCGTTAAAGCACGTTTTCTGGAATTCTACACATTTTGCCATAGAGCGGAGAGAAACCTTTTCAATTTTATAAAAATGTCATGCAGTTCTACTCAGTTCTAGACATTTTTGCTGTTTTAAAGCTGCAATTCTACACATATTATAATGAATTTTGCCATGTTAATATATCTGAGTATGAGTGACTAACAAAATCAATGGTCGAGGCCCCTAAGCGACCACTTATGTCGCTTATGCCTGGAACCGGCACTGAGCCCACATTGCTCAAGGACATCATATCCTAGCTGCCATTTCCTCTCGCCTTAGCACAGTAGTAGTAGTGGTATGACTTTGTTTAGCAATTATTTGTGAAGCATTTACTGTATGTAGTGCACAAAGACCACCATTTTCACACCAGCTTCATATATAAATGCTAAATTATAAAACCAGCAACAAACCATACATCTTCTAATCCAAAATCAATACAACGGGTGGAGACTTTACCGTGAAATGCTTGCTCACGAGCAAGGCAATGGCAAGCAAGTAGGCATAGATAGAGAGGACTGTACAGTTGCTTCATAAGAAGGCGCTGGTTTATATTCATGTGTGTAATCATCCATAGGGACTACTGAGGACCTAATATAACTGCTATGACTCATACCAAAACCGCTGCTTTAGCAAACCAAGCAAGATCCCACTCTGAAAGAGAAAGGAGGGGGGATCGAGAGAGAGAGAAAAAAGCTTCAAAAGGCTTGATGAAATGTAGAATCATCAAAGTGAGGATTCCTTCCCTGAGGAAGCTCATCTTCACTCTCTCCACAGACATAAGTGCTTGGAGAGTGGCTGTCTGTAGGGGGGAAGTGACAAGCGCTGACGGGTCACGGAGGGTTTGATCCCAATCATTAGCGTTACTGACTCCCTCGCCAAGAGAAATCACACAGGTTTGTTCTGCCGCTGTATGTCCAAAGGTCCAGGCAGGGAGGCAACACTGTGACTGTGTCATGGACAGTCCTGCTTTGATCTGGTCCTCTCAGGAAGAAGGAGGAGGTTGTGACCACACCTAGGGACTAGTTATGCTACTGTACCTGCCCTTCACATTATGGTCAATGAGGTGAAAGGCCTGACACAGTGGTGTCGAACATTTGGCCTGTTAGTCATAACAGCCTCAGCCCACATTCTGATCCAATCTCGCCCACATAACACATCTCAACACTAGCCTTAGTTTAGTAGGAAACATGTGTTTGGAGGGAAATAATTCACATAACAGGCGATTGGCAGTTAATGTTGTTTAGGAAAATAAATAGCTTCACTATGAGCCTGTATCTACACAGATGTGTAAGATATTTGCCTTAATTTGGCCTCAGATGGCCCCTTCTGCTAGATTACTTTGACACCACTTGGCCTAAAACTCAAAGATAGAATTATGGATGAGTCAATGGACAACAGGAGGTGAGTGAGTCATTTGCCAGCTTCTGATGGGTCTCAGGGTAACACTTCTTCTGCTGAACTTCTTGTCAGAGCCGCCCCGTGAGTTGACTTCCTCGCTTAGTTTTATCGCAACCCTCTGCATGAGTAATGACAAGCCATTTGTCATAATATATATCCCATCATAAATGGTTATGACCGGTGTCATGTCATATATATAATAGCATTACGTAGGCTTTATGACACGGGCGTTTGGGTTTAATATTAACTACAGACCATTTACTGGGGTGTTTGCATTCCTTTGAAGGATTTACGTCCGAGCCACTCACTGTCCAATATCCAGCCTCCAAGAGTGTGTGAGCCTCTATCCAAGGAGTGAAACATTTGGGTATGGAAACAGTTGAAGAGAGTGATGTAACAGTTAGTATGGTTGGGATAGGGGAGGAAGACATTTAAAGGAACTTACTGGGGCTGGAGCTCTCATTCTGGCTTTATTTGTCTCCACTTTGATCTGGATCAGACGGCCAAGTTGTATGCGTGCAGTGTTATCCTCCCATAATCTTTGCTCTGTCTCCAAAATGCGCCACTAGCCTACTAGCCTATATAGATGAGACTGGGTCTCTCTGCATCTCTGCATTTCCACGTTCAGTTCATTCAGCACTAATGTCAAGTTTGAATGTCCTCCAGTAAACAGTCACTGTACTGAAAACAAATACGAACGCAACATGCAACAGTTTCAACAATTTTATTGAGATACAGTTCATTTAAGGAAATCTGTCAATTTAAATAAATTCATTAGGTGCTAACTAATGGATTTCACATGATTGGGCAGGGGCACAGCCATGGGTGAGCTTGGGAGGGCATAGGCCCACCTACTGGGGAGCCAGGCCCAGCCAATCAGAATGAGCTTTTCCACACAAAAGGGCTTCATTACAGACAGAAACACTCCTCAGTTTCATCAGCTCTCCGTGTGGCTTGTCTCAGACGATCCCGCAGGTGAAGAAGCCGGATGTGGAGGCTGGCGTGGTTACATTTGGTCTTCGGTTGTGAGGCCGGTTGGATGTACTGCCAAATTCTCAAAAATTATGTTGGAGGCAGCTTATGATAGAGAAATTAACATTTAATTCTCTGGCAACAGCTCTGGTGGACATTCCTGCTGTCAGCATGCCAATTGCACACTCCCTCAAAACTTTAGACATCTGTGTTATTGTGTTGTGTGACAAAACTGCAAATTGTAGAGTGGCATCTTATTGTCCCCAGTACAAGGTGCACCTGTGTAATGATCATGCTGTTTGATCATCTTCTTGATATGCCACACCTGTCAGGTGGATGGATTATCTTGGCAAAGAAGAAATGCTCACTAACAGGGATGTAAACAAATTTGTGAACAACATTTTTGCGAAATAAGCTTTTTGTGCATCTGGAAACATTTCTGGGATATTTTATTTCAGCTCATGAAACATGGGACCAACACTTTATATGTTGCGTTTCAAATGTTGTTCACTATATTTGGATTTGGTTGGTAAGAGGAAAATATGATTTAATTTACTCCCAACCTCAAGTAATTTTCTCCTCTCTGGGTAAAACGTTTATCAATTAGGCTACCAAACAACAATGCACATACCACAAAAGTGAACAGTGAAGAGGCGACTCTGGGATGCTGGCCTTCTAGGCAGAGATGCAAAGAAAAATACATATCTCAGACTGGCCAATAAAAAGAAAAGATTAAGTTAGGCAAAAGAACACAGACACTAGACAGAGGAAATCTGCCTAGAAGGCCAGCATCCCGGAGTTGCCTCTTCACTGTTGACGTTGAGCTGCCAGTTGAGGACTTGTGAGGTGTCTGTTTCTCAAACAAGACACTCTAATGTATGACAAATTGTGCACTGGGGCCTCCCACTCCTCTTTGTATTCTGGTTAGAGCTAGTCTGCGCTGTTCTGTGAAGGGAGTAGTACACAGCGTTGTATGAGATCTTCAGTTACTCGCATGGAATAGCCTTCATTTCTCAGAACAAGAATAGACTGACGAGTTTCAGAAGAAAGTTCTTTGTTTCTGGCCATTTTGAGCCTGTAATCGAACCCACAAATGCTGATGCTCCAGATATTCAACTAGTCTAAAGAAGGCCAGCTTTATTGCTTTTTTAATCAGAACAACCATTTTCAGCTGTGCTAACATGATTGCAAAGGTGTTTTCTAATGATCAAGTAGCCTTTTAAAATGATAAACTTGGATTAGCTAACACAACGTGCCATTGGAACACGGAGTGATGGTTGCTGATAATGGGCGTCTGTACACCTATGTAGATATATCTATTAAAAATCAGAAATCTTTTCTAAGTGACCCCAAACTTTTAAACAGTAGTGTATACAGGTTATTTGAGCTTATCAGGGACCAGAGTACATCTTCAGCAGAATGAAGGGGTCAGTGCTCAAGACTGCACTGTTACTATGGCAGCACATGGCTTATATCACCTGCATAGCATTAGACCGTGACACTCTACCTGCCAGCGCTCGCTTTGTGAGTTGCTAACAAAGCCAAGAACTCTACCACATTGAAATATCAGATCAGTCCTCAACTGATGAGAACAGAGAGAGAGAGAAAAAGAGAAAGATCTTTCTTTGGCTCAGATTTTCTCTGTCTTAATTACATAAACAAATGCGTGATTGGGGCTTGCTTGCTGTTGTATTTCAGACTCTGCACCAGCTGTTTTAAACAGGCAGACACAGCTGTATACATGTGTCTTTGCACACTAAATCAAATGTCCCATTGTGCTCATCTGGAGTGAATTAGGGTGGAGGAGGGAGGGAGGAGAGGATGGGGGATGCAGGCTTTGATATACAGGGGAGGAAATGGGTAATGTCCTGGAACCACATGCAACATCCTAATAGGAATTGGTGATTGATAATAAAGAGATTGCCAGATCAACTCTCCCTCTCTCTCTCCCCTCTGTCCTCCGCCCTATCTCTTCTCTCATCTCCTGTACCTAACTGTCTCATAACCTTGGATTAGTGCAGGTATTTGCTAAGACTTGTCTCTTTGTGTTTTTCTTTTATGAAGTCCCACATTCTTTTTTAGCAACCGTCTCCCAACATGGTTTCTCTTTGCAGGCTGTTGCCATTGCTCCAGCTGTTTCAGCCTCTGATGAGACTCTTTTAGGGCCTGAAAGAAAAGCAGGAGGGGGGACTGGGAGTGATAACAGACTGTGAGATGGTGACATCAGTCCCCACATGGCAAATTGTTGCCTCAGTCTCACTCTGTCTCATTATTTGTTTCATAGTGTTACTTTTTGTACCCTGCACCAGAAAGTTAGGCGTATTAACTCACAGAACAGTGTTAACTTTCCCATGATAAAAAAACACGAGACGATTTTCTTTTTCAACATGAGTTGAGCACAGTAACTACACATTGGTGAAGCACAAACATACTGTAGGTGTTTGGCCATAGCCTATAGTACATGAGCTGCCTGCGTACAACCACGACAATGAAACGATAGGCAGGCAGGGAATTGATATCCCATAGAAGGGAAGTCTCTCCAACTCAATTATTTTTGGAGGTCAGTGAACATGTACAAGATAAATAATGCAAAAGTATGCGACAGGGTTGCTGCACATTTGTCATAACAGCGACCGGGGAAATATGTGGCCTTTCATTCAATCATTTGAGAACATCAATCATCATTCCCTTTGAAGCAAGGGCTGATCCTGCTTTGCAAGGAACATACGAAGAAAAGAAAGAAAGAAAGAAAGAAAGAAAGAAAGAAAGAAAGAAAGAAAGAAAGAAAGAAAGAAAGAAAGAAAGAAAGAAAGAAAGAAAGGCAATATGGAGAGCAGCTGGTTATTTGGGATGAACATGACATGCTGTTTGTTTATGAGAGGAATGGGGAAAGAAAGGAGGGACAAGTGAATGAAAGAGTGAAAACAGACTCTCTCATTTAATATCCATTTCTCTTCACAGTCTTTGCACACATTTTCATGAGTTTAAGACTGAGTCAGCCTGAACTTTAAATTCATTCTCTTGTTATCAGAATGATCTCGCTGTACACGCACTACAATGACCATCTACTTCTCACTAGAACAAGCTGGATTCTCGCCCTTAAATCTTTTCCTGCATATTTGAGGCTGGTAAAAGGAGTCCTTAAAAGCTAGAGTCTCTCCCTTAAATCTTTTCCTGCATATTTGAGGCTGGTAAAAGGAGTCCTTAAAAGCTAGAGTCTCTCCCTTAAATCTTTTCCTGCATATTTGAGGCTGGTAAAAGGGGTCCTTAAGCGCAGGCTTACAAGTTAGTATACAAAAAGGCTTCATCTTCTAAAGTTGAATCAACAAATTCCTTTACAGAGTAATGCTTCCCCCTGCTGCATATTGTATGTACTGTCATGTCAATTTGAAACCATTATGTGCTTGAAACAATCTGGGAGAAAGACCCTTTTACTAGCCTCAAATACTTTGTGCTTTTAAAAAGTGAGATATAGCCAATGTTTACATGATCACAGAATTGGAAATAAATGTTTTATTCGGCCAAGTATACATCATTTCATTACATGAACTTTGACAGTTAGAATGCCACAACTGGTGCAAGGAATTGAGTAAGAACACACACTAAATATCAATGCAATTTTTGAAAGAGATTGTATTTGAAACTATGGCGGTGAAATAAATATACAGTATACCACACATTTCCACTAGATAGTGTCCTAGTCTTACAGTTATCACAAAACATGACTGTAGGAGATGGGCTGATGAACGGCATCAATGTTTATGTTGAAATCAAGTTGTCAAGGGTCACAAGGACAGGAACTCGGAATATTGAAATATGAGAAGGTGATAGTTGATCACAAAAAGTGATATATGAGTGAGAAATATCAACTTCAATTCAAGGATTTAATTGTTGAAAAACATATTCCATCACACATTGTACCATGTTGCCTGCTCTAGAATTTACAAATG
This sequence comes from Oncorhynchus kisutch, assembly GCF_002021735.2. Classification (NCBI taxonomy): domain Eukaryota; kingdom Metazoa; phylum Chordata; class Actinopteri; order Salmoniformes; family Salmonidae; genus Oncorhynchus; species Oncorhynchus kisutch. Next base: position 27,293,315 of record NC_034203.2, on the reverse strand, counting down.
TAATACTTCATCCAATGTGTTCTGTCACTTTGTCATCAGATATGGATTTACAGCGGGATCCATAATTATTGGTACCCTTGATAAAGATGAGCAAAAAATATTGAAAAAATACTGAACTATATAATATGCTCCAAAAAATATATACTACTAATTATACTAATACAATAAAGGCTCAGAACAAGAGATTTTGTTTAACAAGTAGTAAAAAAACATCTTAAAAAATAGTCTTCAAAATGAATGACAACCCTGTTTTCAATACTCTAGCGCCCTCCCCTTGTGAGGATACTGACACTGAGCCTTTTTATAAAATGTTTTAATGAGATTGGAGAACATGTTGGGAGGGATCTTAGATCATTCCTGCATACAGAATCTTTCCAGATCCTTAATATCCTTCGTCTGGACTGCCCTCTTCAATTCAAACCACAGGTTTTCAATGGGGTTCAAATCAAGTGAAAGAGATGGCTATTTCAAAATGTTGATTTTGTGGTCAATTAACAAGTGCTTGGGATTATTGTCTTGCAGGAAGATCCTCTTGCAACCAAGTGTCCTGGCAGGTGTCTTGGTACTTGGTAAAGTTCATGTTGCCGTTGACTTTAACAAAGGGCACAGGACCAGTGGAAGCAAAATACCCCCATGACATTAAAGATCTACCACCATATTTTACCATAGGTATGAGGTACTTTTTATTGATGAACGGCATTGGCACTTAGATTGGAACCGATGCTATGGTTAATGGAAAATGAAAATAAAGCTCTTTGGCTGCACCAGTGGTGAGTTTAGCATTGAAAAACGGAAGCACATGCAGAAAGTACCTCATACCTACGGTAAAACATGGTGGAGCATAGAAGATGATCTGGAGACCCGCAACAAATGTAGCTACAGGATGGTAAGCCTTTGTGTAAAAGCATGGATTCACACTATTCACTCATTGATTCACACAATCAGCTATGCCACTCAATAGCGTGAATTAGTTAACATGGTGATATGGAACATAACCCTTACAGAAAAAAAACATGATTTCTCATGTGGAATATCACATGATTTCACATTTGGAATATCACATGATTGGATCACATGATTGGAACATTTAAAATATGATCACTTTTTCACATGTAATTTCATGTTATCACATTATCTTCACATAAGATCATGTGTTTACATGTGAAATTTATGTGTTTTTTCGGCAAGGCTAGAGAATGGAAGTCCTGACCCCGAACATATTATTTTTTACAAGATTATTATAATCTAAGTGATATTGCTCATTGTTTGTGTGGTTTTGAGTGACCTTCCTATGTCTCTAATTATCCTAAAGGCTGTTTTTGACCTCAGCTGGGAGATCCTAAAATAACATCTTCCCAGAAGGAGAAGTTAAAAGGCTGCCATGGGAGAAGCCAGAGCTCAGACATCACACCTACAAGTGCAAACTCAGCTTTGAAGTTTGGCCAGATCTTCACAATCAGCCTCAAGCGGATAAAGATGGGCCGCATTCTGGTAAGCTTTTTACAAGTGTGTAGTCATTGTCCATAATTGCCACACATACGCACACACACATGCAGGTACACACACGTGTAAGCATGCACGGAAGCACGCACCATGCACGCACACACAGCTGGACCTAATGTATCCTGTTGGTCTCATTCAGCATCAAGAGCTGCATGGTGAACAACTCCAGATGCAGAATTGGCAGCAGGGGGAGTTGGCCATCAAGATGAGGATGGCAGACAGCCTCTTTGATTATTTGTTAGAGGACACTGTCCTGAACCAAATTGAGAAGAAAGCCAACCCAACAATCGCTTAATAGTAACCAATGAAAGTCTTCATGTTGATCATGTTTTATGGTCATTGAAAGACATTGGAAATGGCAATGTCTTTCAGAGTAATGTTTTTTTATTTTTTATTTAACCTGGCAAGTCAGTTAATAACACATTCTTATTTACAATGACAGCCTTCCAGGAAACAGTGGGTTAACTGCCTTGTTCAGGGGCCGAACTACAGATGTGTACCTTGTCAGCTCCGGGATTCTTTACTGGCCCAACAGTTTTACCACTAGGCTACCTGCTGCCCATAAAGACAGTACAGTATGGTTTAGAAGATCTGTGATAATACAGTCCTCAAATCCCACAAGGTACTGATGAACCCCATTGCTTGAGTGCATAAGTTTTCATACCCCTTGCTGTTGCACATTTAAACAAGTTCAGGAGAAAATACCCGTATTTTAATTTTAAAAAATCACAGAATTCATTGAATGGGGTCCACCTGTTTGCAAAACTATAACTTCCCCGGTCTCTGTAAGGCTCCTAAATTGGATACATTTTAGACAGGCACAGATCACGGTAGGTTAGAACAGATTTCCAAAACACTTAACACCCCTTTGAGTATGGTCATCTGTAGGTTGTGTCACCCTGACGCTGTGGAGAGCTGGCTGTCGTTCCTAACTGAGCCGCATGGATGTGTTCTACTACTAGCCAAAAGACACGCGCCATTCGGCGCCAAACAGCAGACCAATGACTGTGTATGCAGCAGACGAACGATCCGAACAACAACACACAACTTTCTTCTGGCGGCTAGCTAGCTAGTTGCAAAAGCAGGAGGCAAGCATATCTCATTATGAACGGTAGGGGTGTGTTTATTGATTAACTAGCGAACTTTTAACATCTTGACTGAGAAATGTCAAGTAGCAAGGGAACAGATATGTAACGTTAGCTATTTCATTCAAAATGTTGCTAGGGCTAACGTTAGTGTTTAGCTTGCTAGGTTTTGTTAGCTAGCTACATGTAGCTAACGGTCATTATAGCTAAGAGCCATCTGTGGCTATCCAACCTTACTTAAGCTACTGTAACATGGGATGGGGAGTGAAATTAAAACGTTTATACATGGGATGTAGATAGCCAACTAGCTTGATTGTTTTATACAGGGGAACTTTACCTAGCTATGTTGTCCCGGCATAGACCTTGAATCCTAGCTAACGTTAGCTGATGTCCCAGGAGCATCATACCGAAGATAAATAACGTTAGCTAGCTATTTTGACAATACTCATGTTACAATTACCATTAAGTTGGTCCGCCCTCTTGGCAGGATGCATAGGGTGTTTGCTTTTCATGCCAGCAACCCAGGTTTGCTTCCCTGCCCTGCCATTCGCTACACTGGTGTCAGAAGTGGGATGGCGACTGAAGCCACTGGAATGCAGTCCTGTAACATAGGTACTGCCTTGAAGATGTTTGCTGGTACTGTCTTGACTTCTGCGCAGAAAAAAAAAATCTAACACAGAATAAATATCTTGCTGCATTTTGTAAACGCAGATCTAAAATGCTTCTTATTGTAATTTCTGCTCTGCTTAAGGCAAATTTTGTAATTCAGTTGCACTTCTCCACTCAGATGAGAATTTAGGAATGGACATTCTATCAGCAGACAGCGCTCGGACTGATGTGTAGCTACGTATCTCTGGTACCTTTCTCTGTACTTTTTTTCTGTAAAATGCAAGAAAGATGAACTTCAGACAAAACAGTAGGACATGTAGCTGGCTACATTCTTTTTATGATAAACATTAGAAATATGATGGCCATGCATCATTTTTTCAATAAATATCTTGCTTTTTCATTGTACTTGTGTGGCTACTAGCCAAATAGCGTTGCACTTCTGTTGTCATCGATGAAAATGAAGCTAATTTCTGCCGAATGTGTTGCACTAATGTATTTTCTGTGTAGCAAAACTATAGTTGCACGCCCCTGATCACTCTATTGAAGCAAAAAAACACTTTGACTTTTAATATAAAACACAGGTGAAATGCAGATTTGTATATGGTGTGCGATTTGAAAATGCAGATATCTGAACTCTAAAACAACCTCTGAGGCTAAGCATGATGTAACAATTGTAGTACAACACATAGCTAGCTACCAACATTGTCAAAATGTTCGAGACTCTTGGTGTAATAACATGTTGGACTGACAGTTGGCAGGGACCCAGGTTTGAGGTTTGATAGGCCTACACTCCTGAATGGGTGCGTTCAGTTTGATTCAACGTTTGTTATGTTGCGTGACGAGTTGTAATGAACAACGTTCCCCAAAACGGTCTGCACCGTTCTTCAACAGCATTTGAAGTATGTTGGCTCCCGTTCGATGGGTGTGACTAGGTGTAGCCTGATGAACATGGGTGTGACCATTTAAAATATATATATATATTCGCCTTTATTTAACCAAGTAGGCTAGTTGAGAACAAGTTCGCATTTACAACTGCGACCTAGCCAAGATAAAGCAAAGCAGTGCAACACAAACAACAACACAGAGTTACACATGGAATAAACAAACATACAGTCAATAATACAATAGAAAAAGTCTATATACAGTGTGTGCAAATGAGGTAGGATAACGGAGGTAAGGCAATAAATAGGCCATAGTGGCGAAATAATTTCAATATAGAAATTAAACACTGGAGTGATAGATGTGCAGAAGATGAGTGTACAAGTAGAGATACTGGGGTGCAAAGGAGCAAAATAAATTAAAATAGATAACAGTATTGGGATGATGTAGTTGGATGGGCTAATTACAGATGGGCTACGTACAGGTGCAGTGATCTACCATATAAAATCACAAAATTTGTGCAGCACACCATACACACAATCGCCCTCTGTGCCACCATAATCACGCCATTCTTCAACTGGTCATTCATTACAGTACCATTTCATTTGAATTAAACGTCGAACACCGTTCTGTCATACCAACTAGGCTTGGGTGGTTTTATACCGTATACCAAGCTATTTCGAAATACAGATTGTATGATTTTCAGTAAAAAATCCAATTCAACGGGGACACCCCCTCCATTGCTTATAACTAAGTTAAGTATTAGAAATCTAAGATGTGTCAAATAAATTAAATCCAGCTCATGGCTGAAGCTATGCATTTGGTTTGCTAATTTGCTTGCTAAGTGGCGAGATGTCAAGATCAAGCTTCTTAGTTACAGCAGAGACATTCAATCCCCTCCTGGATCAAGATCCCTGTTGCCTAAATTGTTTTGTGCTTTACTACTACTACTACTGCTACTACTACTATAGTCTAATTAAGGTTGCCGCCGACTTAAATAAATCTTGTTCGACCGAGAGTCGTCTGTTCTTTCGGCCAATCAATTGGTCTACTGTCACGCCCTGACCGTAGAGATCTTTTTATTCTCTATGTTTGGTTGGTCAGGGTGTGACTCGGGTGGGAAACTCTATGTTCTTTATTTCTATGTTTTGGCCGGGTATGGTTCTCAATCAAGGACAGCTGTCTATCGTTGTCTCTGATAGGGAATCATACTTAGGCAGCCTGTTCTGCCACCTTAGTTTTGTGGGATGTTGTTTTTTTACAGCTCTGTTTAGCCTACCGAATGTTATGTTCGTTTTCCTTTTGTTGTTTTTAGGTGTTCATTTTTAATAAAGACAAAATGTAGGCCTACCACGCTGCACCTTGGTCCGATCATTTCGACGAGCGTAACATCTACATTTTAAAACGCCCATTTTTCCATACACCCTATGTGTATAAAATAAAATCAACTGTATGCACTGAGCTTGTCTGATGCTTTAAGCGCTGAAATAATTACGACACATAACTCCTACACAGCATGGCCATCAGGCTCCCTCTTGAGTCATTCAAGAGGGAGCCTGATGGCCATGCTGTGTAGGAGGGAGATGTGAAAAGTGTGCAGGAGGGCATGGGAGAAAGGAATGTGTAGTATCGGTGAAAGAAGCGGTATGTGTTGGGGGGTATGGGTGCCCATGGTGATGGGGATCAGAAGTGTCTGGTGCGAGAGAGGCAGGTTAAAGTTGCCAGGGTCAGAGTTGTATAGAAGGTGTTGTGTGCAGAGACAATGAATAAAGTAGAGGAAGATGGATCAAGAGTGAGAATTCGTAGGGGAATAAGTAAACCTCCACTACCATCTGTTCTTTTGGCCAAAGTGCATTGGAAAATTGGAAAAAATGGATGAGCTACGATTAAGACTATTCTAACAACGGGACTTTAAAAACTGTAATATATTATGTTTCACCGAGTCGTGGCTGAACGACTACACAGATAATATAGAGCTGACTGGGTTTACTGTGCATCGGCAGGACAGAGAAGCTACGTCTGGTAAGACAAGGGGCGGGGGTGTGTGTCTATTCGTCAATAACAGCTGATGCGCAATGTCTAATATTAAGTCTCGAGGTATTGCTCGCGAGAGTACCTCATGATAAGCTGTAGACCACACTATCTACCACCAGAGTTCTCATCTATATTATTCGTAGCCGTCTATTTACCCCCACAAACCAATGCTGGCACTAAGACCGCACTCAATGAGGTGTATTTAAAAATAAAATAAAAAGTTTACCTTTATTTTACTAGGCAAGTCAGTTAAGAACAAATTCTTATTTTCAATGACGGCCTAGGAACAGTGGGTTAACTGCCTGTTCAGGGGCAGAACGACAGATTTGTACCTTGTCAGCTCGGGGATTCGAACTTGCAACCTTTCGGTTACTAGTCCAACGCTCTAACCACTAGGCTACCCTGCTAAGGCCATAAGCAAAAAAGAAAATGCTGATCCAGAAGCGGCGCTCCTAGTGTCCGGGAAATTTAATGCAGGCAAACCTACATCCGTTTTACCTCGTTTCTACCAGCATGTCACATGTGCAACCAGAAAAAAAAACTCTTGACCACCTTTACTCCACACACAGAGACTCATACAAAGCTCTCCCTCGCCCTCCATTTGGCAAATCTGACCATAATTATATCCTCCTGATACATGCTTATAAGCAAAAACTAAAGCAGGAAGTACCAGTGACTCGCTCAATACAGAAGTGGTCAGATGACGCGGATGCTATGCTACAGAACTCTTTTGCTAGCACATGTTCTGGGATTCATCCAATGGCATTGAGTAGGATACCACCTCAGTCACCGGCTTCATCAATAAGTGCGTCAACGATGTCGTCCCCAAAGTGACCATACATAAATATTCCAACCAGAAGCTATGGATTACAGGCAACATCCGCATCGGGCTAAAGACTAGAGCTGCCGCCTTCAAGGACACTGACACCAATCCGGACTCTTATAAGAAATTCTGCTGCGCCCTCAAGACGAACCATCAAACAGGCAAAGCGTCAATACAGGATTAAGATTGAACACTACTACACCGGCTCTGACACTCGTCAGATGTGCCAGGGCTTGAAAACTATTACTGACTACAAAGGGAAACCCAGGTGCGAGCTCCTCATTGACGCTAGCCTACCAGACGAGCTAAATGCCTTTTATGCTCGCTTTGAGGCAAGCAACACTGAAGCATGCAATAAGAGCACCACATTGAAGCAACACCCGTTGGGGTGGTGTTGCCATCATGTATGACAGTCTCTTAGAGGGGAAGGGAGTCTCTCCAAGAAATGTCCATATCACCGATATGGACAGCCTCATCAAGAGGATCCTCCTGGATTATGTATGTTGGAAGAGAGTGGTAAGCAGCCTGAAACTCCTGAAACCTACAGTATAGCAGCAGCCATTGCACGGATTGAGGGAGACAATGCCATCCTGTCTGATGTTCAGACTCTGCTTGTAGATATAAGAGCAGAAATTTGTACAGCCCTGCCCACTTCACTGTTGCTCCAAGCAGAGGAAACTGCAGTTCTGAAGTACATCAAAAAGTGTGAAGACTTCTGCCTCAAGTCCATGCATGCCGCAGCGTACATGTTGGACCCCGAGTATGCTGGCAAGAGCATCCTGTCTGGTGCAGAGATCAACAAGGCCTATGGTGTCATCACTACCTTGTCTCGCCACCTTGGCCTGGATGAGGGCAAGGTTCTTGGCAGTCTGGCGAAGTACACTTCCAAGCAAGGGCTTTGGGGATGCAATATGTCAGTCGTGCCAACATACAGTGCCTTGCAAAAGTATTCATCCCCCTTGGCGTTTTTCCTATTTTGTTGCATTACAACCTGTAATTTAAATAGATTGTTATTAGGATTTCAAGTAATGGACATACACAAAATAGTCCAAATTGGTGTAGTGAAATGGGAAAAAAAATACTTGTTTAAAAAAATTCAGGGGGAAAAAAATGGAAAACTCAGTGTGTGCATATATATTCACCCCCTTTGCTATGAAGCCCCTAAATAAGATCTGGTGCAACCAATTACCTTCAGAAGTCACATAATTAGTTAAATAAAGTCTACCTATATGCAATCTAAGTCTCATATGATCTGTCACATGATCTCAGTATATATACACCTGTTCTGAAAGACCCCAGAGTCTGCAACGCCACTAAGAAAGGGGCACCACCAAGCAATCGGCACCATGAAGATCAAGGAGCTCTCCAAACAGGTCAGGGACAAAGTTGGGAGAAGTACAGATCAGGGTTGGGTTATAAAAAAATATCTGAAACTTTGAACATCCCACGGAGCACAATTAAATCCATTATTAAAAAATGGAAATAATATGGCACCACAACAAGCCTGCCAAGAAAAGGCCACCCACCAAAACTCATGGACCAGGCAAGGAGGGCATTAATCAGAGAGGCAACAAAGAGACCAAAGATAACCCTGAAGGAGCTGCAAAGCTCCACAGCGGAGATTGGAGTATTGGACCACTTTAAGCCGTATACTCCGCAGAGCTGGGCTTTATGGAAGAGTGGCCAGAAAAAAGCCATTGTTTAAAGAAATAAATAAAAAAGGCATGTGGGAGACTCCCCAAACATATAGAAGAAGGTATTCTGGTCAGATGAGACTAAAATGTTGCTTTTTGGCAATCAAGGAAACCTCTATGTCTGGTGCAAACCCAACACTTCATCACCCCGAGAACACCATCCCCACAGTGAAGCATGGTGGTGGCAGCATCATGCTGTTGTGATGTTTTTCCATCAGCAGGGACTGGGAAACTGGTCAGAATTGAAGAAATGATGGATGTTGCTAAATACAGGGAAATTCTTGAGGGAAACCTGTTTCAGTCTTCCAGAGATTTGAGACTGGGACGGAGGTTCACCTTCCAGCAGGACAATGACCCTAAGCATACTGCTAAAGCAACACTTGGGTGGTTTAAGGGGAAACATTTAGATGTCTTGGAATGGCTTAGTCAAAGCCCATACCTCAATCCAATTGAGAATCTGTGGTATGACTTAAAGATTGCTGTACACCAGCGGAACCCATCCATTGACTTTGGGAGGGTGAATAGTTATGCACGCTCAAGTTCTGTTTTTTTTGTCTTATTTCTTATTTGTTTCACAATAAAACATATTTTATATCTTCAAAGTGCTAGGCATGTTGTGTAAATCAAATGATACAAACCCCCCAAAACTATTTTAACACACACACATCAAAGCATGCAACAGGCTGACCAATACAAGGGTTGAAAATATGTGGCCATCAGGGCAAATTTGAGGCTTTTTGAGCCTGACAACAAACCATCCTCAACAAGGTCGGAAAGTGACAGTGAAGATGAGGCCTCAGAGTCGGATGTTCAAGAGGTGGATATTGAGGAGGTCCAGGGAAAAGACATGGAAGCCTGAGAGGAAGACAACCAAAGCTTTAGTTTCTAGACTATCATTTTACAGATGTATGTTGATAACATTTTTGGGAGATGCGATGCATCATTGGGGATCATTAAATATTCCCTTTCTTTTGTTGTTCAGTGAAATCATCCCATGTGAAGTCAACTCATTTAATTAAAGTTTAATTCGTAACTAAATAGTTTTTTACATTTATATTGGAAGGATTGAATAATTTGCAATATATCTACTTATGATAAGTAAAAGATTTATGCTTCTGTCTCCATATGATATGGTAAATATATCCAATGCAAAAAACATTTACATTTAAATGATATTAATATAATTTGCAAATATTCACGTTAATTCCCACGGAAAGTTTCCACCTCTGAATTTTCACCAAAATGTGCAACCCTAATGGCTCGGCATCTGACCGTAAGGCGCTACAGAGGGTAGTGCGTACGGCCCCTCTGCCACTAGGGGCAAGCTTCCTGCCATCCAGGACCTTTTAACTAGTCAGTGTCAGAGGAAGACACAAAAAATTGTCACCCAAGTCATAGACTGTTCTCTCTGCTTCCGCACGGCAAGAGGTACCGGAGTGCCAAGTCTAGGACTAAAAGGCTCCCTAAGAGCTTCTAACCCCAAGCCATAAGACTGCTGAACAATTAATCAAATGGCCACCCGGACTATTTACATTGACCCCCCCCGCCATTCGTTTTTACACTGCTGCTATGCACTGTCTATTATCTATGCATAGTCACTTTACCCATACCTACATGTACAAATGACCTCGACTAACCTGTACCCCTGCACATTGACTCGTTATCGGTACCCCCTGTATATTGCTTCGTTATTGTTATTTATTGTTACTTTTCATTATTTTTTACTTTAGTTTATCTAGTAAATATTTTCTTAACTTTCTTGAACAGCATTTTTGGTTAAGAGCTTGTAAGTAAGTATTTCACGGTAAGGTCTACACCTGTTGTATTCGACGCATGTGACTAATAAAATTTGATTTGATTTGATCCTATGAGGTAACGAATGAGTAGTAGAATTTTGCAAGTACATAGTAATAGGCCTACGAATTAAATGTGCTTCGGTAAGGTTGGCTTTTTAGCATTCATTTCCATGGTTATCAACTGTATCACCGGACTGGAATGCAAATCACATAAAATAGGTGTTGTGGTGGGAGCTACATAGAAGTACTTAGGTTTATGAGATTTTACTGCAGAAAAGTTACAGGGTGTGTTGAATTGTAGTGTCCCGTCCTCCAAGCCCTTTGGCCTGGTGTAGGATCAGATAGGGTCTAAATAGTGGAATGAGGTGGTGGGTTTTTAATGAGTGTAGAGTTAGTTGGCAGAGTCATTTATTTTTTACATGTCCTTTTTTTGTATAACAACGTGTAGCGGATTTATACTCCAGTCCAGTTGGTGGCAGTAATGCACCATTAATATTGTATTCCAACCGCCGTTATACTCCACCGAAGAAGATTGGGTGCGATATCTCTTCACACAGAACGTCTTTGACCAAGCCATCAACAACGAATGCTTTGGGGAGAAGTGATATCAGTGACCGCTAGCTGCATGTTAGCGAGATAGAGAAGAGCTAGGAAGGGTAATATCTGAAAGGGGTAGTGAACGGGGATTTGGGCTCTTTTCATATTTGGCTGTAACATATATAGCTATATAGATCCAAAATAACGATTGTAGCTAGCTACGACGAATACGAGGGGAACACCACTCAACAGCAGTGTAGCTAGCTAGCGTTACCACCATCTCCCGCAGTTTAAGCGACCACTGTGTCTTCCATACGATGGGAAACACTGCTACCGCCAAGAAAGGCAACGAGCTTGAGAGCGGTGAGTTGGGATGGTCGCTGAGCCTTATCTATACTGCTAACGTTAGTTAGCCAGTTAGCATTCTAACATTTGCTAATGTAATGTTGACATTTGGAAGCATTTTATGGACAACAGTTTTTTGACAATCAGGAGTGTGCTCAAGCTCACTTATCCCTGATGTTGTGCACATTTTCATTAATGACACACTCACCATAAACATGTTGCGATGCAGGGTATAGTAAATGGTTTGTGAATTAATCCTAGGTAGCTAGCTAGCGACAAATGAATATGTAGCAAAATCAAAGATGGTTTAGTAACTATGTGGCTAAATTGTTACAACCTGATCCAGATGCATATCTTGCTGCTAATGTTATAGCTAACGTTAGTAAGTTAGCTAGTGTGGGACGTTTGTAGCCCGTTCTGTTGTCATTGGCAACCTTATTCGGGGCTGGGACTCACTTTGCTAGCTACTGTTAGTTAGCAACCAACTAGTTCGCTAACGTTAACTAGAGAGTGGTAATGTGTAACAACAATGTTTCTATATAGTTATTATCGGGCAACCAAAACGCAATTCTCAAGCAAGATATTAGTTAACCTAACGGTTTACGTTACTGTTCCTGCCTAACGATACCGGGGGGATTAGCTGGGAAAGGGCCTAGCCTCTATCTTATCGTTATCGTATCCAGACCGAATAGGATGCTAGCTAGCTCGGTAGATAGCTAGCTAGCTATCGAGTTGTGTTGAATGCAATTTTGCTGTCAGTAGCTACCTAGGTAACGTCAATGAGAGCTAGTTTTATGTCAGCGTTAGCTAACGTTAGCCATCACCAGGCCCGTGAGACATCATCAAGCCAGAGTAATGTGCAGTGCCAGCTACTAGCAGTAACGTTGGCTTTATAGACAGTCAGCTAAAGTCTGGACCATCTGACGTGTGGTGGTCTCACGATCTTATTGAGTAGTTATGAAGGCCTGCTTTGATATTGCATTTGTAGGTTCCAGAGATATGTTTGAGCTAACTTGTAATCTTACTAGTTAAAGTAAATAGATTATTTGTTAGCAACCGGAAGTTCACTCCAATGCTGCAAATATAAACTGTTAGATTATATATTTTTAAATTACATGTTAGTTTAACCACACTAAGGATAAGTAGTTTGAATAGTTGTTTTCAATTATCAGACTGTGCCTCTACCACCACATCTTGAGATGCTGCATATATACAGCTTTCCCTCTACCCCCTTGCGCACTGCTAAACAGTGACCAAATATGGTGAAGAAATGACAAATGCCCTCTTCTCATTCATAAAACCAGGCCCGTAATACAACCTCCAAGTGACTTATCTCACAAGTCTTTTTTGTTTAGAGTCTTTGTTTAATCTTAGTGATGTGAAGGTCCACTCAGACACAGATACACTCAGCACAGTTTGTCATTGACTGGAAGGGCTTGTCATCAGACCTTCGTCAGAGGATAAGCGGTATTACAAGCTTTGACGCAACTAGCACTGGGGTTGTATTAATTGGCAATGGTACACTTTGACGTACGTATGCTGATAATCAATGCACAGCATGCTGTGATAAAACTTAAAATGTTTCCCCATGAAGGCCTATACAGCCATGGAGACATTGGTTTGTGTCCAGATCTACATTTGTGTGAACTGCATGCAGCAAAGTAATCTCACGCAAGTGAGTACAGGAAATGCCACTGACTTGTGAGTTGCATATGCTGTTCCATCCACTTCAGTTTTTGTAGACTAAAATGTATGGCCATATTTTAACATGAAACATATTTATGGTAGGTAGTATTTAAATGCATCTGGGTTGTTTAAAAACTTTGTTACTTTATGATGCTGCTAATCTGTTCATATGAGATTTATTGAAGTGTTGGAAGAGACCGGGCAGAGGCACAGGAACCTGGCCAGCCTCTGGTATCTTCCTGTGTTTCAGGAAGCAAGCTATGTTCTTTGATCTGATCAGTGCAACCAAAAGCCTGCACTCTGTTTTCTTGCTAGTTCTGAAATGAGCCCCAGTCTCCCAAGCTTCTAGTGTTAAACCTGTCTAAGCTGATACAGTTCCCTGAGCTGCTGCTGCTACAGATTTGTGTGGCCTGTTGCTGTTCAGAGCCAGCAACCTGGTTCCTGATAATAGCCCATGTGTGTGTTGCGCTAGCCTGCTAACCTCCTCAGCACCTTTTGACTCATTGTCTTGGCTCTTGGGAGATGTCAAAACACTCCCAGTTTGGCAGGGAGGGAGGGAGTGGACACAATAACTAAGTCATGCTGAATAGACTAATTCTGACACAGAATTCTGAGGCAATGTCACAGCCTTCCATGTTTATAAACATGTTAGCCTCACATTTTCAATGGAAAACCATTACATTAGCTAACCATGTTCTAGAAATATAAGCTTATTGCTGCTCATCTAACAACTATTTTGTACTACTGTACTCAGGTGTACATTCTACTATACAATACTGGACACTTGGTGTAACAGGTCTGATCGTACTTCCTAATTCTTGCATTGTATAATAAAGAATTTCTAGACAGATCCCAGTTGATTGTTGTTTATTCCTGTGATGATAGACAAAGGACAGCACATCAGATGTGCTTAGCTTTATGTTGATGGCTGCAGATCAGATTTTAGCATGAGTGTATTAGCAGGGAGCTAATGCTACCATTACATTTTAGGACATACTAGCTAAATCACTCGTACAGCAATAACATGCATACAAAAGCACATCACTGGAAGCCCCCAATATCTAATGGGTTCTGTACACGTGTGTGTGTGTGTGTATAAATACATCAGGAAATGTACATAGTGAACTAACTTGTACACATTGTAAATAGAATACATTATTTCACAACGTGACTTACTTCTTGCATGAATTATCAGACTGGGAAGAATTTACGTTCGATCTCCTATCTGCAAGCCTAGCCAATGACACTACACCTTATTGACATCTGACTTGAACCAACCAATTATAATACATAAACATTAAATACACATTTCTGCAGTTGTAAGTGTAAACATAACTAACCCTGTTACATTAGCCTAGGTTCGATTCACATTCAGTACAGTAAACCATGACCAGCTCTGGTGCCTTGTCAAAAATGTAAACATTTACATTAGCTATGTGGTCGTATATTGCCTTCTTGAATGTCATACAGTAGACCAGGGATGATACCAGTATCACGATACTCCTTAGCATCGTGGCAAGGAAACAAAACATGAAGCAGATTTACTTCTTTAGGGAAACGACCCTAATGTTGGAAACATACATCATTGTGTTGTCATCCAGAATCACATGTATTTATTTTCCAAGCTGTAGCACACAATATTTTACATGCAGCAGGTTTTTAAAGTACCAAAGAGTTTGGTCTGCTTTGTGTTTTTATTTTTGCCATGCAAAAAATTATTGCGACACTGGTATGGTTCAGGCCCTACAATACAGTAGTCTACTTGTCAGTCCAGGGTAATGTAGGATATTTAGGGGTTCAACATACAGAGTAGCATATATATATATATATATATATAAAAACTGCACATTGATTGAAGCATTCGGTTTACTACAGATCATACGATCCTAGTCACGTAATTCTGTCATGCATGTTGTGACTTTTTCATACTCACATGAGAGTGTTTAATAACCTTTCTTATTATAGTCTTGTGTTTCTGTGTCAAACTAAATCACAGGATTAGAATGACAACTTACTCTCTCTCTTACTGTTTCTTTCCTTCGCTGTCAACTTCTTGTTCTTCACTGCATATGGTCCATGTTTTGTTGATCTGATATACTTGTTGTTAGTACATAAATCTATATCTCTCTGTCTCTTTCTTCCACATCATCCCATCCATGTGGGTGATTGTTCCTGCAAATCCTTGGGTGATCTATAGAGACTTTTGGTATGCCCATTCTTCCACTAGATGCCCAAAATGACAGAAGATTCTATTGTAAATTAACCCTAGCTTGGCTTGTAGTAGAGGTTCACTATATGCTTTGATCTATATTCTGCCAAAACCATTACCAAAACCTCTGTTTTTGTCATCTGCATTCTGTCATTCTGGATATCTGCTGTCTGCTATGTTTTTCCATGTATGTTGGTTTGTCCTTGCTTGTCAAAAACAATGCTGTGAGTGTCATAGCCTTTCCCTCAACAGTATTAGGCCCTAATGCACAGTCAGTGCAGAAAGAAAGTGATGCTCAAGAGCTCTTCATGCTTCACGAGGGACCAGTCTCTCCTCCTGTCTTAGTGAATTCTTACACCTCCCTCTCCATTTAAAAAAACAGAAACATGACATAGGGCTCTTGGCTTCACTTCTTACTTAGACTGCCTGTCTTGGTTGGTGTGTTTTGTATCATTAGAAACAGAACTGTTTTGTTTCCCTTTACTCCGTACATGTATTTTGTGGATGTTCAATGCAGATGGGCGTTTGGTTAGTTACACCTTACCTGTCTTTGTCTCCAATAAGTTTCACTTCATACTGATTTTGTCACTATTGATCCCCAGCACCTTTCTAGAATTCCCACATAAGGTTCCATTTTAAAATTTCCTTTGTACTTTGTTGCCAGCTCCATGCAAGCGAAAGTCATTAAATAGGAATCAATCATTATGCGTTGACCGGCAATTCCTTCCTATGGGCTAAATGTGCCTGTGTTTCTACCTTTCTTCCATACAGTGAAAGAGTTTCTAGCCAAAGCCAAAGAAGACTTCTTACGGAAATGGGAATGTCCACCACAGGTGAGATGTTTCAATGCTCCAAGGCCTTGCCTGGAGCTACAAATCCAGGGTTTGGGGATTATTTCTCATTCACTTTTTCTGCTATTCCTCACATTCTCTTGGCCTTCACAACCGTATTGGGGGAGAAGGTCCAAGGTACTTCACCAATGTGTTTTGAAAAGGAGATGAGGAGAGTGGATGTGAAGAATATCTAAGTTTAACTGAGTAAAAAACTTGGACGACTGCTGCAGTCGATCCATTAGGTATGCCTAATCCACTTTGTATGTTTTGTGTTACCCATTCCAGAGCACGACGGGCCTAGATGACTTTGACAGGCTAAAGACCCTGGGTACAGGCTCGTTCGGGAGAGTCATGCTGGTTAAACATAAAGGAACAGAGCAGTTCTTCGCCATGAAAATACTGGACAAGCAAAAGGTGGGTGCCCAGTGGAAAATAGCTGGCCTTCTGTAACACATTGCAGGATGGGTAACTGATGTACATTTGAGTAGACTTGGCAATTTATCACCTCCACTCCCCCCCCCTTTTTTTTGAAGAAGAAGAAGAAAAAAAGGGGGAGGCAACAATGATTTTAAATACTGTAGTTGTTAGATTGTAGCATAACATAAGTACTGTATCATTGTGTAGTGTTAGGATTGGCGGCAGTAATGTCTGCCTGGCCCCTCCAATCACTAGCACAGATATGATCTGACTTGTGAGTGTCTGGATTAATTATATCATTTTCATTACTGAAATGGAATGCAATTTAAAAACGGACCCCTTCCCCAACCTCTGTACTGTTTTGTCATGCCATCACTAACAGTAAATAAATATAAATATATTTGTTGGTCAATACAGTTGTCTGATGATCACTTCCTTGTCTATTAGGTGGTGAAACTCAAGCAAATAGAACACACGCTAAACGAGAAGAGAATATTGCAGGCTGTGTCTTTTCCCTTCCTCGTCAGACTTGACTATGCCTTCAAGGTACAGTTCACAAAACCAAAAAAGTCTGTTTTTCAATCTGGCCTATTTATTAGGCTATTCAATTATTATCATCTAAGTATCTGTATGGATTTGTGTCCCTCCACAGGACAACTCCAATTTGTACATGGTGATGGAGTACGTTCCAGGAGGAGAGATGTTCTCACATCTAAGACGAATCGGAAGGTTCAGGTGAGTGTCTGTCTGCTGAACTTTCTGCGCCTCAACACAAAAGAATGTTGATTACAGATTGTTTATAGATTTTCCATTTGTTGATAGAACATTTGTTTTGGATAATTTTGTAACTTATACAGTGCCTTGCGAAAGTATTCGGCCGCCTTGAACTTTGCGACCTTTTGCCACATTTCAGGCTTCAAACATGAAGAATCAACAACAAGTGGGACACAATCATGAAGTGGAACGACATTTATTGGATATTTCAAACTTTTTTAACAAATCAAAAACTGAAAAATTGGGCGTGCAAGATTATTCAGCCCCCTTAAGTTAATACTTTGTAGCGCCACCTTTTGCTGCGATTACAGCTGTAAGTCGCTTGGGGTATGTCTCTATCAGTTTTGCACATCGAGAGACTGAAATTCTTTCCCATTCCTCCTTGCAAAACAGCTCGAGCTCAGTGAGGTTGGATGGAGAGCATTTGTGAACAGCAGTTTTCAGTTCTTTCCACAGATTCTCGATTGGATTCAGGTCTGGACTTTGACTTGGCCATTCTAACACCTGGATATGTTTATTTTTGAACCATTCCATTGTAGATTTTGCTTTATGTTTTGGATCATTGTCTTGTTGGAAGACACATCTCCGTCCCAGTCTCAGGTCTTTTGCAGACTCCATCAGGTTTTCTTCCAGAATGGTCCGGTATTTGGCTCCATCCATCTTCCCATCAATTTTAACCATCTTCCCTGTCCCTGCTGAAGAAAAGCAGGCCCAAACCATGATGCTGCCACTACCATGTTTGACAGTGGGGATAGGGTGTTCAGGGTGATGAGCTGTGTTACGCCAAACATAACGTTTTGCATTGTTGCCAAAAAGTTCAATTTTGGTTTCATCTGACCAGAGCACCTTCTTCCACATGTTTGTTGTGTCTCCCAGGTGGCTTGTGGCAAACTTTAAATGACACTTTTTATGGATATCTT
This sequence comes from Oncorhynchus kisutch, assembly GCF_002021735.2. Classification (NCBI taxonomy): domain Eukaryota; kingdom Metazoa; phylum Chordata; class Actinopteri; order Salmoniformes; family Salmonidae; genus Oncorhynchus; species Oncorhynchus kisutch. Next base: position 27,275,171 of record NC_034203.2, on the reverse strand, counting down.
TAAGAAATGGCTTTCTTCTTGCCACTCTTCCATAAAGGCCAGATTTGTGCAATATACGACTGATTGTTGTCCTATGGACAGAGTCTTCCACCTCAGCTGTAGATCTCTGCAGTTCATCCAGAGTGATCGTGGGCCTCTTGGCTGCATCTCTGATCAGTCTTCTCCTTGTATGAGCTGAAAGTTTAGAGGGACGGCCAGGTCTTGGTAGATTTGCAGTGGTCTGATACTCCTTCCATTTCAATATTATCGCTTGCACAGTGCTCCTTGGGATGTTTAAAGCTTGGGAAATCTTTTTGTATCCAAATCCGGCTTTAAACTTCTTCACAACAGTATCTCGGACCTGGTGTGTTCCTTGTTCTTCATGATGCTCTCTGCGCTTTTAACGGACCTCTGAGACTATCACAGTGCAGGTGCATTTATACGGAGACTTGATTACACACAGGTGGATTGTATTTATCATCATTAGTCATTTAGGTCAACATTGGATCATTCAGAGATCCTCACTGAACTTCTGGAGAGAGTTTGCTGCACTGAAAGTAAAGGGGCTGAATAATTTTGCCCGCCCACTTTTTCAGTTTTTGATATGTTAAAAAAGTTTGAAATATCCAATAAATGTCGTTCCACTTCATGATTGTGTCCCACTTGTTGTTGATTCTTCACAAAAAAAATACAGTTTTATATCTTTATGTTTGAAGCCTGAAATGTGGCAAAAGGTCGCAAAGTTCAAGGGGGCCGAATACTTTCGCAAGGCACTGCACTTTGTTTATTTCAGTGCTTATGTAGTTAATTACAACTGTTTAATTTTCTGCCACTATATCATCAGTTTAACGGATTCTTCTGTCTTTTCTTCCTTCACAGTGAACCGCACGCACGGTTTTACGCAGCCCAGATAGTACTGACGTTTGAGTACCTTCATTCACTTGACCTTATCTACAGAGATCTGAAGCCTGAGAACCTTCTAATCGATCACCACGGCTACATCCAGGTATATGTGAAGTGCTTGAAGTGGATCATTTTATTTTGAGCCTATATTTCACCAGAGATGCTGGTATTCGAGCAGTAGAACATTTGAGGTGCCAGTACTGTGTACCAGTGAGCACAGACCCAACTAGGGCACTGCGGGACACATCACTCCCTGTGGACTGTACTGTAGTGGTGGGTTGTGTTTTCTCTGCTATGTTGCTTTACTGACTGTACGTGTTCTTGGTGGTCAGGTGACCGACTTTGGATTCGCCAAGAGGGTAAAAGGCAGAACCTGGACGTTGTGTGGAACTCCAGAGTACCTGGCGCCCGAGATCATCCTCAGCAAGGTGGGAGTCGTGACAGACACACAGTACATGAAATTACTCAGTTTGAAGAGATGCAACAGTTTGTTGCCCTGGATTAGATATCTGAATGTGAACTACATTGTCATTCTGCTGTGTGTAGGGCTACAACAAAGCAGTGGATTGGTGGGCCCTGGGGGTCCTTATATATGAGATGGCTGCTGGATACCCTCCCTTCTTTGCTGACCAGCCCATTCAGATCTATGAGAAGATTGTGTCTGGAAAAGTAAGGACAAGTCCATTTTACAACCTGGCCAACTTATTTCACCTGAAGTTTAACACATTTTGAACACCTGTCTTGTTCTTGTTAAGTAAGCTAAACTCAGTGGGAGTTAACTGTCAAATTAAGGTTTGTCTGGCTTTTGGCTTATGTTTGTTGTGAAAGCCTCTTCCGTCTTAAATCAGTCACTTGCTTTAGAGTGCTAACGAGGAGCAAATGTAAGTTTCTCAATACATTACCATTTAGACAAACCTCAACATGTGTTCCCCTGTAGGTCCGCTTCCCATCCCACTTCAGCTCTGACCTGAAGGACCTGCTGAGGAACCTGCTGCAGGTGGACCTGACCAAACGCTACGGCAACCTGAAGAACGGTGTAAACGACATCAAGGGACACAAGTGGTTCGCCACAACGGACTGGATCGCCATCTACGAGAGGAAGGTACGTTCAAGGCTATGTTGGAAGATGAGGACAAACAATGCAAAGTTGAATTGCTCTTTTTAGCACCCAACTTTTATGAAACACTATTTTATTGATGTCCAGTAGAACTTTCTTGAGCATTGTAGGGTTGGGCGATTTTTACGATTGCACGTTTGTACATCCTTTGCCCTGAATCTTTTTGCATATTCTGCAAGTGACTTCGGTCTGCTGGTTCACATTTATTATTCGGCTTGAAAAACGAACAACTGCCAAACAGGCAAAGATGTTTTGTCCAGAAACCAAATCAGCCATAGTTTTTTTCTGATTTAGCTTAATGCAGGCTTTACTATAGTTACTAAGTGAAATCCCGTCACTTTTTTTAAAACAGACAAACGGTCGGAAGGATCCTTATGGAAGAAAAAATGCTTCAAATGTGCTAATATAACTGATATGAGTATTTTTATGGATAAGAGAAACAAGCCCTACAGATTTTAAACTCATTCTGCAGCCTACACTAGATAAAGTACTAGCCCTAACACTCGTTTTGAACAATGATTTAATGAGATTGTTTGTGGCTTTTGTAATCATTTGAAATAAAAATAGTCTTTATATGGTGTAATAATGTTTTCTATTTGACTCACTAGAATAACTTCATAAAGTAGTTTGCTGAAAGGAGGTGTTACCTAGGCATCTCTACAATATCAAGTACTGGCTTTGTTTCCTCTAAGGCAAACTCCCTCACTCTTCTCCTGGTTGTGCTGCTCTGTGTTTTTAGGTGGAAGCCCCGTTCATACCAAAGTGTCGAGGCGCTGGAGACACAAGCAACTTTGACGACTATGAGGAGGAGGAGATCCGCGTCTCCGTAACGGAAAAATGCGCAAAGGAGTTTTCCGAGTTTTAGCTCGTGTGAACGTGGATATATCAGGGCTAAAACACACATGAAAAATAAGGGGATCTTTGCACTCTTCTAAAGACTTGGGGTTGGAGCAGAGACCATTGTTCAACTATTACTAAGTAGTTCCTTCATTCCACGAGGCTGAATGAGGTCGCCATGATCCTTGGGTGCCGATGATAACACCTTCACTGTCACACACACTTGCATATTAAAGCAAACACGTCACCTTAAAAAAAACACAAAAAAAATCTTCCCACTCTGTTTTTGAACTTTGTAGCAGTTGTTGTTGTCATGGATGTTGTGCTCCCCTTTACAGCTGTGATATTTTTCGTTTTAGGAGGAAAACCAGAAACAGAGTTACTATATGAGACAAAGGCCAATTGAATATTATAAGTCCACGCAGTGTAACTTCAAACCGATTTTGCCTGTGGCAGTATCGCACATGATTGTGTGGTTTTGTAGGGCATTGCCTCTAGTTGTCAAAAGTTTATATTCTTGGTCTGTTACAAGTCTGGGATGGTTTTCAAGAAAAACATATTCTCACCTTGGACTAGGACAATGTTTTGGCCATATTTCAGAAATAGTATTTGTCCTCTGTGTATAATGTTTGTCACTCTAAGACATTTTAAACACCCTTGAGTGTTAAGAGCATGACCAAAATACAACTAATTGGGTGACTGAGGAAGAGAGGTCCCTTCCTTTCTTTACCTTTTGCCTTAGAGAGCCAATTCCAACACCCCACAAAGTGCCCATTCTCTGGCCCATTGGTATTCTGGCCCTGTAACAGGGAAGTCATTACAGAGAATGGTGAACCCAATTACAAACAGAAATTAACAAAACAGTGATTTGTTGTTTCTGTTTGTGCCAGAGAAAGTCTAGAATTTGTAATCTCTCCTTTTAATTTACCATATTTTAATCCATGGATTAAAATTGAAGGCTTTTTGGTCCCTAAAATGTAAGATCCGCTAATAAAAAAGTACCCTTTTAAAAATTAATTTGTGGAGCTCCAAATGCGTTAAATGTACTCTTTAAATTGATCAGTTCAGTGTGTATAGTGTTGTGGCTTTTGCCTCATACACACTTCATAACAATATATTGATGCTAAAACATTTTAAAAAGCTCAGAAGGGATCACAAGACAATTTGTTTTCCATGTTTTTCCCCTATTGCTGTTCTTGACCTCTCTCCTTTCCTTGTTTGTTTCATTCTTATGACAGAATGTAGAGTTGCAACTTATAGGTATGCATATTGTTTAAAATGCTTGATTTCAAGGTACATGTTTTTTTTCTCACAGACATACTGGCAAAAACTAAAAACAAGACTGCTCCTTTGTATCACATAATCCAGTCATTGTTCAGCTCATTACATTATACGTACAGTATATGCATTGTTTCATATGTTTTTATTTATACACATTAGAGATGCTAATAAATTTTATTTTTAAAAGTGTCAAAGTTTGGAATGTTTTTTTGTAATCTTGTGGTGTACATAACGGCATACTGCTCTAGGAGTGTTCATATGTGGGTCTTATTTCTGTCAAACTTTATAAATCAGGACAACATCCAAGAGGCTACATCATGACTGAAATGTTCATGTATTTTTAAATTACTACTACATTTACCAAATATTAACTATTCTAGCTGTATTGGATCATTTACACTTATGCCCACTTAGTTAAATTCATACTGTAATTTTCCAGCAATATTAGATTTGGCATAACAATAGCAATCATTTCAAAGAGTTTGGCAATAAATGAAAGTAATTCAGAGGATATTCTGTCAATCTTTTGTTTTACTGTTTACAATTCACAAATGTTTACCTTTCCTGAATAAAATGTGTGCTTGCTTCAGCTGTCGAAGCATTTGTATGGAAGTAGATGTATTACATGTAGAATTCAAGCTGAATAGAAGCTGAAGTAGTAAGAATAGTACTGTATGTATATGGTGGGTCTGAACTTTTGTACACTGCATTCTATGAACAATGAAATGTGCCTAAAACTAGGCTGGAACATGCTTTCAATGGTGCTACCCAACTCCTGACACTAGTGTAGTTAATTAGGGGGTGCCCTGACGGACTCAAACCCTAGTCCCAACACAGATTATACCAACGGTTTATTCGTTACCTCTTGCAACGGAAACGTTTACTGTTTAAGAATCAAATCAAGAGTCAAACTAAAGCAAACAGCAAAATGAACGAACCCTAATTTGTCCAAAATAAACTCGTTTTCGTTGCAAAACGTTTTCCGTATGGATTAAACGTTGTAAAAAATTCTGCAACAGAATCGGCGCAATGAATACATCCTAAATCTCTTGGCGAGGTCGCCAAATCGTCTTTGGTTTTGAATCCCTAAAACCCCTATTATCTACTCATGGGCAATGTCGTCTATTACACACGTGCGTAGTTGTCGTACTCCAGTTAAAACATTCAAAGATGGCAGGCCTGGAATTATTGTCCGACCAAGGATATCGTCTAGACTCTAGATTGAAGAAAAGCTACTGAGTACACGCTGGTATGGGTTTATTTGCCCAAATTGACGGGTCTGCATACATAGAACAGGGAAATACCAAAGCGCTGGCAGTTGTGTATGGCCCTCATGAAGTACGTTTATTGCTAAACTAGCAAGATGGATATAAATCTAGCTAACGTTAGTTAGATAACAACAAATACTATCTCCATGACCGCGCTGTCATCAACTGGCCACCTTCAGCACAGCTGAGAGGAAGAGGGGACCGCAAGACCACAGACATGAGCCTTCACCTCAAGCAGACGTGTGAGGCAGCGGTGTTGACTAATATGTCTCCACGCTCTTAAATATACATTTATGTCAAGTTATCAGCTATTTCAGATCTGAATTAATTATGAAATGAGTTGTGGTGGAATCTGCACTATTCTTAAAATGGGGAATGAAAGTGGTTGTATATCCAGTCTTTGGGATTTGGAACCAATTTTACATTTCTCAGTTTCATGTTCTCAGGGGAGTATTCATTAGTAGTTTAGTTTTTTTCTTCTGTTGCGAAATGTTTTGCAACGGAAACTGTATCGTTGACGCTAGGAACCAAACAGAAGCAAACACCAAGCTGAACAAAACGTGAAGGGACCAACCTAAATGTGTTCAATAGAAACACTCACTTTTGCAACGGAATCCGACTAATGAATGGTGTAGAGTTTTCTTCATCAAGTTGAACACTTAGACATGGGGCTTGAAAAGTCAACCTGACTTGAATTGAAACACTTCACTCTCTTCTTTCTCAGATCTTGCAGTCAGACGGTGGGAACCACAGTGCGTGTGAACGCTGCCACTCGGGCACTGATCGACGCGGGTATCCCCATGCGTGGCTAACGTGTGCGCCTGCACTGCAGGCTTTGTGGACGAGACGGCGTTGGCAGACCTGTGCCATGCTGAAGAGAGTTGAGGGGGCACATCATTGGCCTTGGCATTGCTGCCCCGTGGTGGGCACATCGCCCTGCTACAGATGGACGCCCGACTCCACCAGGACCTGCATACATACTAGAGACACTGATGGAGGCGGCCATGACGGCCTGTAAAGGGCGTCAGCAAAGTGTTGGATGAGGTGGTGAGATGGCATCTTCAGGAGGTGTCTGCACTGACCGGAGAGTGATGTGGTGTAGCTTGGACTTTGTGGTAGATTGGCCTATAGTGAATGGCCAGGGGAGGTGGAGGGAGGAGTAGATAGAGGATTAATGTTGTCTTTTTTTATTGTACACTCTTGCTCTGCTTTTGTATGAAATGCCTTTATAAACAATTACATTTAAACCCATTGATGTGTTTTGAGTAATCTATAAATGGGTCGAGATGATTTGTGGACAGAGGGAGCTATAGATGTAGGTCTACATCAGAATCTGGGATTGGATAAATCAATCAGTCAGCAAAAATAAAACAGTTTGAGTGTAGCGTCACATGGGGGTGTATTCATTAGTCGAATTCTGGTGAAAAACGTCTGCCAACAGGATCTGACTAATAAATACACCCCTGAATTAGTTCTGTGAATTTATTTAGGCAATTCATTTTACAAACCAACAGGGTGAGCCAGTCACAAATCCAATGAGGTAATCTCTGTTTTTATCATTTCTTGGCTAAAGCGGAAGTTGGTCCGTCGCACAATCGTCCGATAAGAACCAAGAAAAAAGACCGGTGGAAAATCTATAGCAGTAAAGTACAGGCTAGCTACACCTGTCAAATCTTGGGCCTTTCCATTGTTCCCGAAAAGTAGGCTCTGGTTAACTACACATTTTGTAAAGGTATTGTATAAATACATTGTTTAGTTTAAAATAACTGAGTTGCGGATTTTGCACGTGCAACGTTGCTGATTCTCTGCTGCTTAGTTAGGCAACTAGCTAGCTAGCTAACATCTGCTAATTGATAATAATGGACCATATTCTTTAGCACTGTTTATTTTTATTACAAAGGTTAGCAGTTAGCTAGCTAGATTAACACTATAGATGCCTACAATGCGAGGGGATGACTAAAAACTACATTCATATTGAATATTATTGGCTGGGGCTTTGTTTGCAAAGGTCCAGCTGAGCCAGTCTGAGAGGTGTCAAGGCAACAACAACATGGGACTGCTGTCTGACCCAAACCGAAGGCGAGCCCTGACCAAACTTCTCACCCGTCTCAATGCACCAATCTGGTGAGTCCTTCCTGGCAGAATATCAATGGTAGAATATTGAATTCGCTGGGGAAGTGGAATGGAACAGGGCGTCCTCTTGATGCACCTTATCCACTTGAACTATTTGTATTTGATTTGACCTTTTATTTATCTAGGCAAGTCAGTTAAGAACAAATTCTTATTTTCAATGGCGTACTAGGAACAGTGGGTTAACTGCCTTGTTCATGGGCAGAACAACATATTTTTACCATGTCACCTTGGGGATTTGATACAGCAACCTTTGATCCAGCAAATCCAAAGTTAAATCTAGAATTGGCTTCCTATTTCGCAACAAAGCATCCTTCACTCATGCTGCCAAACATACCCTTGTAAAACTGACCATCCTACCAATCCTCGACTTTGGCGATGTCATTTACAAAATAGCCTCCAATACCCTACTCAACAAATTGGATGCAGTCTATCACAGTGCAATCCGTTTTATCACCAAAGCCCCATATACTACCCACCATTGCGACCTGTACGCTCTCGTTGGCTGGCCCTCGCTTCATACTCGTCGCCAAACCCACTGGCTCCATGTCATCTACAAGACCCTGCTAGGTAAAGTCCCCCCTTATCTCAGCTCGCTGGTCACCATAGCATCTCCCACCTGTAGCACACGCTCCAGCAGGTATATCTCTCTAGTCACCCCCAAAACCAATTCTTTCTTTGGCCGCCTCTCCTTCCAGTTCTCTGCTGCCAATGACTGGAACGAACTACAAAAATCTCTGAAACTGGAAACACTTATCTCCCTCACTAGCTTTAAGCACCAACTGTCAGAGCAGCTCACAGATTACTGCACCTGTACATAGCCCACCTATAATTTAGCCCAAACAACTACCTCTTTCCCAACTGTATTTAATTTTAATTTATTTATTTATTTTGCTCCTTTGCACCCCATTATTTTTATTTCTACTTTGCACATTCTTCCATTGCAAAACTACCATTCCAGTATTTTACTTGCTATATTGTATTTACTTTGCCATCATGGCCTTTTTTGCCTTTACCTCCCTTCTCACCTCATTTGCTCACATTGTATATAGACTTGTTTATACTGCATTATTGACTGTATGTTTGTTTTTACTCCATGTGTAACTCTGTGTCGTTTTATCTGTCGAACTGCTTTGCTTTATCTTGGCCAGGTCGCAATTGTAAATGAGAACGTGTTCTCAACTTGCCTACCTGGTTAAATAAAGGTAAAATAAAAATAAATAAATAAAACCTTCGGGTTAATAGTCCAACGCTCTAACCACTAGGCTACCTACCGCCCCAGCCTACCTCCTAACTGTGTATGATGCAAATGCTTTCAAATGATATAATGATGTCTCCCCAGTGTTATGTGCTACCTGGCGGGTGTGGCATGGTTCATGGGCTTGGCCTTTGAGCCATTCACCCTGCGCACCTACATGTCAGAGAACGCCATGGGCTCCACCATGGTGGAGGAACGCTTCCCAGCAGGTGAGAGGGCTCTGGCCACCGGTAGGGAGTTTGCTGCTCACAAGAAGAAAGTAGGGTGAGTCAAACTAATAAGCCTTCCTCCTATAGCCATCACTAGTGCCAGGAGCTTCTCTTGTTCATGTGACCAGGAAAAACTCACCCCTAGCTATCACTAACCCCTACTTTGGGATTCAGTGCTTATCATACCTATCACAAATGCAGCTATAATAGTGATAGCCACTCCCACAATATTCCTTCTGTGTTTCAATTGTTTTCTTCTCACTTCTCTCTGTAGTGGGATGCCGGTGGATTGGCTGGTAAAGACCATGCAGTCTCGAGGGCTGGAAGTGTTCACTCAGAGCTTCACCCGCAAGCTTCCCTTCCCAGATGAAAACAAAGAGAGATATGTGCGTGTGGGCTGAGACAAAGATGTCTACATATTAAACATAAGCTCCTAGTTAATCTTGGTGCGCGCACACACTCTCACACACACATTCCTCCTCTGTATCTCAACACAGGCTTTAATTTCTTCTATTTCTCTCACTGATCCTTCTCACGGGTTTGTCTCGGTCAGATGGTGCGGGGCACTAACGTGTATGGGATCCTGCGGGCCCCCAGAGCCCCTCGTACTGAAGCCCTGGTGCTGAGTGCCCCCTGTAGTGAGGGAAACAATAACAACCAGGCAGTGGGCCTTCTGCTGGGCCTCGCCCAGTACTTCAGGAGTAAGCATACTACTATTACTAACATTCACACACACAGACCATTTCCCAAGGTTAAATTCTGTCAATGATTGGTCTCTTCTTAGGTCAGATCCACTGGGCTAAGGACATTATCTTCCTGGTGAATGAACATGACCTGATCGGCATGCAGGCCTGGCTGGAGGGATACCACCACACCAACACCACTGGTCAGTACTTCGTACCTGCATCTCTGTAATAATGTAACCCTGTAATGCACCAGTTTTAGAGACACCATTATAGACTGTATGTGTTATCAATGTCTCTATACCAGGGCTCTTTAATCCTGTTCCTGGAGAGCTACTGTCCTGTAGGTTTTCCTTCCATTTCTAATTTAGCACACCGGATTCTAATAATTAGCTGGTTGATAAACTGAATCAGGTTAGTTACAGCTGTCCAGGAACAGGGTTTGAGAGCCCTGTTCTATTCCAACAAACCTGCCACCACTGTGCCTCCTGTTGGTTCCCTCAGGTGGTGACTGGTCTCCACTGCAGGGAAGAGGTGGCTCCATCCAGGCAGCTCTGTCTTTGGAGCTGAGCAGTGACGTCATCACCAGTTTGGATCTGGTTCTGGAGGGGCTCAACGGCCAGCTGCCAAACCTGGACCTGGCCAATCTCTTCTACGCCTTCTGCCAGAAGATAGGGGTCCTGTGTACCATCCAGGGCAAGGTAGGGAAGAAGTCCTAATGCCTTGAGTAATTACTTGAGTAAGTAAGTTTGAATTATTATTATTTTATTTCACCTTTATTTAACCATGTAGGCTAGTTGAGAACAAGTTCTCATTTGCAACTGCGACCTGGCCAAGATAAAGTAAAGCGGTTTGACACATACAACAACGCAGAGTTACACATGGAATAAGCAAACATACAGTAGAAAGTCTATTTACAGTATGTGCAAATGAGGTAGGACAAGGGAGGTAAGGCAATAAATAGGCCATGGTGGTGAAGTAATTACAATATAGCAATTAAACACTGGAATGGTAGATGTGCAGAAGATAAATATGCGAGTAGAGATACTGGGGTGCAAAGGAGCAAGATAAAGAAATAAATACAGGATGGGGATGAGGTAGTTGAATGGGCTGTGTACAGGTGGAGTGATCTGTGAGCTGCTCTGACAGCTGGTGCTTAAAGCTAGTGAGGGAGATATGAGTCTCCAGCCTCAGTATTTTTTGCAGTTTGTTCCAGTCTTTGGCAGCAGTGAACTGGAAGGAAAGGCGGCCGAAGGAAAAATTGGCTTTGGGTGTGACCAGTGAGATATACCTGCTGGAGTGCATGCTACGGGTGGGTGCTGCTATGGTGACCAGTGAGCTGAGATAAGGCGGGGCTTTACCTAGCAGAGACTTGTAGATGACCTGGAGCCAGTGGCTTTGGCGACGAGTATGAAGCGAGGGCCAGCCAACGAGAGCATACAGGTCGCAGTGGTGGGTAGTGTAATGGGGCTTTGGTGACGAAACGGATGGCACTGTGATAGACTGCATCCAATTAGTTGACTAGAGTGTTGGAGGCTATTTTGTAAATGACATCGCCGAAGTCGAGGATCGGTAGGATGGTCAGTTTTACGAGGGTATGTTTGGCAGCATGAGTGAAGGATGCTTTTTTTTTGTGAAGTAGGAAGCCGATTCTAGATTTAATTTTGGATTGGAGATGCATATTGTGAGTCTGGGAGGAGAGTTTACAGTCTAACCAGACATCTAGGTATTTGTAATTGTCCAAATTTTGTCAGAACCGTCTAAGAACCTGGACGGGCGGGCAGCGATCGGTTGAAGAGCATGCATTAAGTTTTACTTGCATTTAAGAGCAGTTGGAGGCCACAGAAAGGGAGTTGTATGGCATTCAAGCTTGTCTGGAGGTATACAGAATGGTGTCGTCTGCGTAGAGATGGATCAGAGAATCACCAGCAGCAAGAGCGACATCATTGATGTATACAGAGAAAAGAGTCGGCCCGAGAATTGAACCCTGTGGCATCCCCATAGAGATTTGACACACTGAACTCTATCAGAGAAGTAGTTGGTGAACCAGGCGAGGCAGTCATTTGAGAAACCAAGGCTGTTGAGTCTGCCGATAAGAATGTGGTGATTGACAGAGTCGAAAGCCTTGGCCAGGTCGATGAATACGGCTGCACAGTAATGTCTCTTATCGATGGCGGTTATGATATCGTTTAGGACCTTGAGCGTGGCTGAGGTGCCACCCATGGCCAGCTCGGAAACCAGATTGCATAGCGGAGAAGGTACGGTGGGATTCGAAATGGTCGGTTTTGGTCTAGAGTGTCTCCCCCTTTGAAGAGGTTGGATGACCACGGCAGCTTCCAATCTTTGGGAATCTCATATGATACGAAGGAGAGGTTGAACAGGCTAGTAATAGGGGTTGCAACAATTTCGGCAGATCATTTAAGAAAGAGTGTCCAGATTGTCTAGCCCGGGCTGATTTGTTGGGGCCCAGATTTTTCCTCTCTTTCAGAACATCAGCTATCTGGATTTGGGTGAAGGAGGAATGGGGGATGCTTGGGCGAGGGTAGGGGTTAGAGGTCGACCGATTTTATAATTTATCAACGCTGATTATTGGGAGGACCAAAAAAAGCCGATACCGATTAATCGGCTGATTTATTTTTATTTCTTTGTAATAATGACAATTACAGCACGAAAGTGCTGTTTGAATGAATGCTTACGAGCCAACTGCTGCTGCCTACCATCGCTCAGTTAGACTGCTCTATCAAATCATAGACTTAGTTATAACATGATAACACACAGAAATAGGAGCCTTAGGTCATTAATATGGTCAAATCCGGAAACTATCATCTCGAAAAACAAGACGTTTATTCTTTCAGTGAAATACGGAACCGTTCCGTATTTTATCTAACGGGTGGCATCCATAAATCTAAATATTCCTGTTACATTGCACAACCTTTAATGATATGTCATAATTACGTGAAATTCTGGCAAATTAGGCGGCCCAAACTGTTGCATATACACTGACCCTGCGTGCAATGAATGCAAGAGAAGTGACACAATTTCACCTGGTTAATATTGCCTGCTAACCTGGATTTATTTTAGCTAAATATGCAGGATTAAATGTGATTTTAAGAAAGGCATTGATGTTTATGGTTAGGTACACATGTCACGCCCTGGTCTAAGTATTTTGTGTTTTTTCTTCATGTATTGGGTCAGGCCAGGGTGTGGCATGGAGTTTTTGTATTGTGGTGTTTTGTTTTGGTGTGTATATATTTGGGATTGTAGCTAGTGGGGTTTTCTAGCAAAGTCTATGGCTGTCTGGAGTGATTCTCAATCAGAGGCAGGTGCTTATCGTTGTCTCTGATTGGGAACCATATTTAGGCAGCCATATTCTTTGAGTTTGTCGTGGGTGATTGTCCTTAGTGTCTTACTTGTACTCTCTGTTAGTTTGCACTAGGCTGTTTTCGGTTTTCATTACGTTTATTGTTTTGTAGTGTTTAGTGTTTAGTCGTGTTTACGTTTTGTTTAAATAAATATGGATCGCAATCGACACGCTGCAGTTTGGTCCGACTCTCCATCACCACTAGAAAACCGTAACAACACATTGGAGCAACGATACGCACCGCATCGATTATATGCAATGCCAGACACGCTAGATAAACTAGTAATATCATCAACCATGTGTAGTTAACTAGTGATTACGATTGATTGATTTTATATGAGATAAGTTTAATGCTAGCTAGCAACTTACCCTGGCTTACTGCATTCATGTAACAGGCAGTCTCCTCGTGGAGTGCAATGAGAGGCAGGTGGTTAGAGCGTTGGACTGAGATTGAATCCCCCGAGCTGACAAGGTACAAATCTGCTGTTCTGCCCCTGAACGAGGCACCGTTCCTTTTATTTTATGTTTTATTTACATTTTTATTTCACCTTTCTTTAACCAGGTAGGCTAGTTGAGAACACCTTTCTTTAACCAGGTAGGCTAGTTGAGAACACCTTTATTTAACCAGGTAGGCTAGTTGAGAACACCTTTATTTAACCAGGTAGGCTAGTTGAGAACACCTTTATTTAACCAGGTAGGCTAGTTGAGAACACCTTTATTTAACCAGGTAGGCTAGTTGAGAACACCTTTCTTTAACCAGGTAGGCTAGTTGAGAACAAGTTCTCATTTGCAACTGCGACCTGGCCAAGATAAAGCATAGCAGTGTGAACAGACAACACAGAGTTACACATGGAGTAAACAATTAACAAGTCAATAACACAGTAGAGGAAAAAAAAGGGAGTCTATATACATTGTGTGCAAAAGGCATGAGGAGGTAGGCGAATAATTACAATTTTGCAGATTAACACTGGAGTGATAAATTATCAGATGGTCATGTACAGGTAGAGATATTGGTGTGCAAAAGAGCAGAAAAGTATGGGGATGAGGTAGGTAAAAAGGTAAAAACAGTATGGGGATGAGGTAGGTAAAAATGGGTGGGCTATTTACCGATAGACTATGTACAGCTGCAGCGATCGGTTAGCTGCTCAGATAGCAGATGTTTGAAGTTGGTGAGGGAGATAAAAGTCTCCAACTTCAGCGATTTTTGCAATCCGTTCCAGTCACAGGCAGCAGAGAACTGGAACGAAAGGCGGCCAAATGAGGTGTTGGCTTTAGGGATGATAAGTGAGATACACCTGCTGGAGCGCGTGCTACGGGTGGGTGTTGCCATCGTGACCAGTGAACTGAGATAAGGCGGAGCTTTACCTAGCATGGACTTGTAGATGACCTGGAACCAGTTGGTCTGGCGACGAATATGTAGCGAGGGCCAGCCGACTAGAGCATACAGGTCGCAGTGGTGGGTGGTATAAGGTGCTTTAGTGACAAAACGGATGGCACTGTGATAAACTGCATCCAGTTTGCTGAGTAGAGTGTTGGAAGCTATTTTGTAGATGACGTCGCCGAAGTCGAGGATCGGTAGGATAGTCAGTTTTACTAGGGTAAATTTGGCGGCGTGAGTGAAGGAGGCTTTGTTGCGGAATAGAAAGCCGACTCTAGATTTGATTTTCGATTGGAGATGTTTGATATGAGTCTGGAAGGAGAGTTTACAGTCTAGCCAGACACCTAGGTACTTATAGATGTCCACATATTCAAGGTCGGAACCATCCAGGGTGGTGATACTAGTCAGGCGTGCGGGTGCAGGCAGCGAACGATTGAAAAGCATGCATTTGGTTTTACTAGCGTTTAAGAGCAGTTGGAGGCCACGGAAGGAGTGTTGTATGGCATTGAAGCTCGTTTGGAGGTTAGATAGTTCCTAGGCCGTCATTGAAAATAAGAATGTGTTCTTAACTGACTTGCCTAGTTAAATAAAGATTAAATATAGGTGTAAACATTTTTTTTTAAATGGCCAAATCAGTGTCCAAAAATACAGATTTCCGATTGTTATGAAATCTTCGGCCATTCCGATTAATCGGTCGACCTCTAGTAGGGGTAGCCAGGTGGAAAGCATGGCCAGCCGTAGAAAAATGCTTCTTGAAATTCTCAATTATAGTGGATTTATCGGTGGTGACAGTTTCCTAGCCTCAGTGCAGTGGGCAGCTGAGAGGAGGTACTCTTTTTCTCCATGGATTTTAGTGTCCCAGAACTTTTTTGAGTTATTGCTACTGGATGCAAATATCTGCTTGAAAAAGCTAGCCTTAGCTTTCCTAACTGCCTGTGTATATTGGTTCCTAACTTCCCTGAAAAGTTGCATATCATGAGGGCTATTCGATGCTAATGCAGTACACCACAGGATGTTTTTGTGCTGTTCAAGGGCAGTCAGGTCTGGAGTGAACCAAGGGCTATTTCTGTTCCTGGTTCTAATTTTTTTGAATGGGGCATGCTTATTGAAGATGGTGAGGAAGGCACTTTTAAAGAACAACCAGGCATCCTCTACTGACGGGATGAGGTCAATATCCTTCCAGGATACCCGGGCCAGGTCGATTTAGAAAGGCCTGCTCGCTGAAGGGGAAAACAGCTGAGGTGTATTTGGAGGGCAAGTTGATTAGAATGAGATCTATGAGGGTGCCCGTGTTTACGGATTTGGGGTTGTACCTGGTCGATTCGTTGATAATTTGTGTGCGATTTGACGGCATCAAGCTTAGATTGTAGGATAACCGGAGTGTTAAGCATGTCCCAGTTTAGGTCACCTAGCAGCTCTGAAGATAGATGGGGTGCAATCAGTTCACATATGGTGTCCAGGGCAGAGGGTGGTCTATAGCAAGCGGCAACGGTGAGAGACTTGTTTCTGGAAAGGTGGATTTTTAAAAGGAGAAGCTCGAATTGTTTGGGTATAGACCTGGATAGTAAGACAGAACTCTGCAACCTCTCTGCAGTAGATTGCAACACCGTCCCTTTGGCAGTTCTATCTTGTCGGAAAATGTTATAGTTAGGGATGGACATGTCAGGGTTTTTGGTGGTCTTCCTAAGCCAGGATTCAGATACGGCTAGGACATCCAGGTTGGCAGAGTGTGCTAGGGCAGTGAATAAAACAAACCTAGGGAGGAGGCTTCTAATGTTACCATGCATGAAACCAAGGCTTTTACAGTTACAGAAGTCAACAAATGAGAGCACCTGAGGAGTAGGGGTGGAGCTAGGCACTGCAGGGCCTGGATTAACCTCTACATCACCAGAGGAACAGAGTAGGATAAGGGTACGGCTAAAGGCTATCAGAACTGGTCGTCTAGAACGTTCGGAACAGAGTAAAAGGAGCAAGTTTCTGGGCGCGATAGAATAGATTCAAGTCATAATGTATAGACAGAGGTATGGTAGGATGTGAGTACATTGGAGGTAAACCTAGGCGTTGAGTAATGATGAGAGATATTGTCTCTAGGGACATCTAAACCAGGTGATGTCACCGCATATGTGGTAGGTTAAGGCATATTGAGCAGGGCTAGAGGCTCTACAGTGAAATAAGACAATAATCACTAACCAGGACAGTAATGGACATGGCATATTGATATTAGGGAGAGGCATGCGTAGCCGGGTGATCGTAGGAGTCCAGTGAGTGGGTGGACTGGCTGGAGACACAGCGATTCAGACAGCTAGCAGAAGGGCCTTAGATGGATGTCTCGAAGGAGGAAAGTCTCTTTTAGCCTCCGTGTGCGGTGAAGTTATTTGATGTTGTTGCAGAAAGTACATGCTGTAAATTTGTAAAGCTTTCAAAGAGGTCTAATAATAGAACACCATAGAAGTTTTGTATTGTGCATTCCTCTATGCCAGGTAAGGAGAAGCCAGTAATGACATGATGTAATAACATGTTTAATTGCCTGATTGTCATGCTGACTGTCCTCTCTCCATCCAGCTCCAGAGGAACGACTGGGACACTACATCGGGCTACAGCCACGCGGCCCAGACCATGATGTTGATGGTGCTGAAGCAGGCCAGTGGGCGACCCTGGGGGGACCACGGCCTGTTCCTCAGATACCACATAGAGGCCGCCTCCATCAGGGGCATCAACAGCTTCAGACAGTACAAGACAGACACCACCACCATCGGCAGGTCAGCTGCTGATGATGTTCAAGCTTCAATTTAGATGATCAGAAAGCCTTCAAATGCAGCTCTTGTCATTTCTATGGAGACATTTTCACAGTGAAATTGACATGGAAATAAACCTGTGTGTGTCCCTCAGGCTCCTGGAGGGGATGTACCGGAAGCTGAACAACCTCCTGGAGCGTCTGCACCAGTCCTACTTCTTCTACCTTATGCCCTCGCTCTCTCGCTTCGTCTCCATTGGTTACTACATGCCCGCCTTCGGCCTGCTGGCTGTCATTCTGCTGTTGCGCGTATCCTTCCACCTCTGGGACAATAGGGGATTCTATTTTTATTTAACTGTTTTTTTAACCATGTAGTCCCATTGAGGTCAGACTACCTTTTTCCGAAGGGAGACCTGTCCAAGAGAGCTGGAGGGTTGAGATGCACTTGTGTGGGAATTACAGTTGAAGTCGGAAGTTTACATACACTTAGGTTGGAGTCATTAAAACTAGTTTTTCAACCACTCCACAAATTTCTTGTTAACAAACTATAGTTTTGGCAAGTCTGTTAGGACATCTACTTTGTGCATGACACAAATCATTTTTCCAACAATTGTTTACAGACAGATTATTTCACTTATAATTCACTGTATCACAATTCTAGTGGGT
Organism: Oncorhynchus kisutch; assembly: GCF_002021735.2. Classification (NCBI taxonomy): domain Eukaryota; kingdom Metazoa; phylum Chordata; class Actinopteri; order Salmoniformes; family Salmonidae; genus Oncorhynchus; species Oncorhynchus kisutch. The sequence continues at coordinate 27,257,367 of NC_034203.2, read as the reverse complement.
CAGAAGTTAACATACACTAAGTTGACTGTGCCTTTAAACAGCTTGGAAAATTCCAGAAAATGTCATTGCTTTAGAAGGTTCTGATGGTCTAGTTGACATCCTTTGAGTCAATTGGTGGTGTACCTGTGGATGTATTTCAAGGCCTTCAAACTCAGTGCTTGACATCATGGGAAAATCTAAATAAATCAAACCCAGAACAAAAGCCAGACTACGGTTTGCAACTGCACATGGGGACAAAGATCATACTTTTTGGAGAAATGTCCTCAGGTCTGATGAAACAAAAGTAGAACTGTTTGGCCGTAAATAAATAAATAAGCTGAAATAAATCATTCTCTCTACTATTATTCTGACATTTCTCATTCTTAAAATAAAGTGGTGATCCTAACTGACCTAAAACGGAATTTCTACTAGAATTAAATGTCAGGAACTGTCAACTGAGTTTAAATGTATTTGGCTAAGGTGTATGTAAAAATCTGACTTCAACTGTAAATGGACAGAAAGGATATTCATTTTGGTCCATTCTCCTATATTAGTAAATTAATTAGGTTAGTCAAAAGGCCTAATGTGGGTTAATGATATGTTTGCATAGTTAAGCTGAATGTTCAACTTCATTAAAGATGGAATCCGCAGTAGGGGAAACGGTGCTGCTATCCGCCCTAATGCCGTTGTTATCGATTTGTTGTTTTTTTTTTGACGAAGCTGGGGTGAGGAGTGTTGCACAATGTGGTAAAAAAAATGGCAGTACATTCTGCTGTTCTAGTGCACATGCAATGATGTCCATGGGGCAAACGGACGTGGCAGTTTCGTTAAGGATTTCAGCTTTAAGTCATGAGATTGCTCTGAATGAGGCTGTGTATATGTCGATGATGGTTTAATACACTGGTGCATATCGCTTTTGTCCTTAATGGAAGTAACAGGCCTTAGACCTGTGGGTTCAGCTAGGTGCTTCTCCACCAGGAACAGAGGATGGGGTGGCTGGGGGAGTGCAGGTCAGTTATGGAGTAGTAAACAAGCTGTGTGTGTGCGCGCACTTCTGGTATGTATTGTGTAACTATAGTATCTACCTTTTTACATCTCTAGAAGTCATCAACCTATTGGTCTATGTCAGTATAATTGACTATTTCCTCCTGTATCCCTCTGTCCTCCATCAGCCCTCCAGCCCAGGGGTCCTGTCTATCCTGACTCCAGTAGTGATCAGTCACATGACAGGGGTGGCTCTGTACACCCTCCCTATCCTCTCTCAGGAGATGGCTGTGCAACACTTCCCTGTGTCTGAGACGGAAGCTGTGGTCCTCACTGCTATAGCTATCTACACCGCAGGATTGGCCCTGCCACACAACACACACAGGTACACACACATACACACCCTCTCATCTTTCTCACATATACACACACTCAAAGAAAACATAAGATGGCTGATGCAGGTTCTCCCACACTAAATATGCATACAATATGCCAGGTTTGCCCCGTGATCACACACACACACCTTGACGATACTGTGGCTGCAGTAAATTATTTTATTTCACCATGTCCCCCCCTGTAACTCGTGTCGTTTACACCTTGCGCTAACGTGCGTTTCGTGATCTGATCAATATCATCTAATCAAGGCAGGGCTCTACAGTGCTACCATTTTACATGCATATGTGCCTAAATATTTTGCTGTGTGCAACCTGGAATTGTAATTTAGGAGCACAAGTGCGCCTAGAAAAATGGTTGCAATGATTACTTTACTGTAAAACAGCCCCTGAGTGCAGATTCATGACTGTCATGCTTGCACCATTTCGGCAAAGAAAAACGGCTTGTTACCTCAAATATTTGTAATTGTGCTCCTAATTGTCTGTGTGCTCATATGCTCCTTGTAACAAAGGTCTGTGTAAAATGTATCTTATCCATCCACATTGTGACCAGATTATCTAGTGCCTCCCTGTATACAAATTATTTTACAGATATTCTTTCAAAATAATATTAATAAATTTATTATAAATCAAATTGTGATACGTGTCAATGATTTTAGAGGTTGATATGATTTTTAAATGGCTTGACCATCCATATGTTTACACTTCATTGATATCCAGACACAATGCATGCCTGACAACCGATGGATGTGCTCAGGAAGATCTGATCACAATCAAATGTCTTTTAATCGTTTACACCTGTCTGAAAATGTGGTCACAAAATGTGGACAAGATCAGAACAAAGGGCACATGTTAGCACCAGGTATAAATGGGTATTTTATCTCTCTCTTTCTCCCCCAGGCTTCTGCAAGGAGAGGGTACAGAGGAGGGCTGGAGAGTGCTGAAGCTGGTGGCTCTCCTCTACCTGGCTGTGTTACTGGGCTGCACTGCCCTTATCAACTTCTCCCTGGGCTTCATCTTGGCTCTGTCCCTGGTACCCATCGCTGCCTTCATCACACCGCATACACCCAAGTAATACTCTCAACACTCTCACCCACCCACAACTTTCTCCCGGTGTTGGGTGATTTCTTATAGAAGTAATCATTCTCAATATGTTGTTTTCTCAGTGATGTTGCAGTGTTAGTTCCATTGTCCCTGTGTGTGAGGATAGTGTGTGTATTGGTCCCCCCCCCCCCTCTTGTCCACTGTCTTGAGTGCTGTATTAATGTTTCTTCTTCCAGGGCTCTGTAATAACGACTTTACCCTCTCTCTCCCCAGGGCTCTATCTGCAGCCATCATGGTGCTCCTGAGCCCCGGCTGCACTCTGCTCTACTGCGTCTTCGTCTTCCAGGAGCTGCAGGAGACCCCTGTCTCCCTGCAAGATGGTTGGATGCTCTTCCTGTCTGTCATCTCCCAGGGCATCCTGGACCACGCCCTCTACGGCTCATTGGTCTATCCGCTCCTGGCTCTGCTGATCTACCCCTGTTGGTTGCTGCTCTGGAACATTCTCTTCTGGAAGTAAACAACAGGTAACTGGGGGAAGACTGGTCCCAGACCTGCCTTTATATGGGAACTATCTATCCTGAGAGGTGAAACTGCTCCTAAACCTGCCTTTATGGAATGAAGGTGTTTCCCCAAGGAGTAGGCTGACTGACTTGCCTGGAAGGAATAGGGAGTTGGCAGGGGGAGTGGTTAAGTGTATTGGGTTGGGCTTGTCTGGCAACTTAAAGGTTGTATTGGGTTCAGGGCTTGTGTGCATGGGATTGGTTTATGGTACCTGAAGGAATAAATAATGCACTGTGTTTTGGTTATGTTATTGGGCCTGAGTGAATATTCTAAGGGATGAAACTGAACAAAAGAAAAAATTAAGGAAGCAATATCCTTAAGCCAACCTCTTGGCAACTGAAGCCCTCCAGAAAATGTCCATTAATCTACTATATGAACTGTCTTTAAATATGTTTTTTTTTTATATATATATATATATATATACACTTTATTTGAACCATGTGTACAGACACTCATTTATAAATGCTCAAATAAAAACTTAACTCAAACTTGATCAATGTATGTTTATTCAGCTAACACCATTTTATACAGTTATGTTTGACAAAACATAACATTCTGTCACTAACACAGTTCAGACAGAGAAACTTATGACAAATAGGTGAAACGCATCAACAATAAAATCACTTTAAAACCCTGTCACTCCCACAGACTTGCCTCATAGCAACTAATTCCCCTCATCCCATCAAACCAAATGGCACCAACCATTGACCAGCAAGACCTGGGCCTGTATTAACAATGTATCTCAGAGTAGGAGTACTGATCTAGGATCAGGTCCCCCATGTCTATATAATTATGATCTAAAATACATCTGATCTTAGACCAGCACACCTACTCTGAGTTTGAATACAGGCCTTGGTTTTAAACTGCACTTTCAATACTTAAAAGTATCCCAGTTGGCCAACTTCAAAATATACCATATTCTCTCATCTGAGATATCAGGTAGAGAGAAGGGAAGCACCACCTACCCCTCTGGAATAAATATAGGACTATTCCACCCCTGCCCAATGTAAAATAAATAAATAGAAAGTCTACCACAAGGCAAAGGTTGCTGACTGCCATCATGTCCAGAGGAGAGTCAAAAAGCCAGCTCCCATTGACTATACAGGTAGTTCCTTTTGTGAGCCACTGCAAGTGGAGCTCCATGTGTGCGACAGCGTCCATATACCTCTAGTGTTTGTCAGTAGTGGGTTTTTACCTAAGAAGCAGTAAGTTGGTGTCAGTTGTGTGTGATCAGTCATCCAGGCTATGGTAAAGGTTGCGAGGCAGTCAACTGATCAATGCACCAATCTCCCCCTGCTCCACTCTTCTTCCTTTCTCCTTTAATACAGACAGGGAATAAAGACAATATTGTAGTTTAGAATGCAGGTGATGTGTTCTGTCTACTCTATGCAATAGATACAGTACCTGTTGTATGAGGCGGTGCTCCCGAGTCAGGTCTGGCTGTACTACAGATCTCACAGCCTGGTCGGGAAGGATTGTTGATAAAGGTGCAGGAGGGACAAACCCATTCTGTCTGCGTGTCAGAAGTAAAGAGCAGTGATATTCAGTATACTAGCTATATGAAATATTAGGTTTCTATCAGGGAAAGAGAAAGTATGTCCTCAACTATCATCTTGCGTAAAACAATTAAATGGTGTTTGAAGCCAACAGCCGACCACATAAATATGAAAACATTGGGTTTGTACCTGTGCTTTACTGGCTTTGCAGGGTTGATCAGGTTTATTGTTGTTCTGCAGAGTCTCCAAGTTGAGGGCCTCTCTGATCTCGCTCATACCCAGCCTGTCAGCCTCACGTCCGGTGCTCCCTACAGTCAATCACAACAATGGTAAATGAGTGATCAGTCCCCTTTTTATAATAAAGCATTGCATGCAACTATATTTGCATACTGGCATACAGTTGAGCAGACACGTTTTTAAGATTTCCACACATGCAGGGTCTGAAAAAATAAATGAGCCTTTTATAAACACATTTCATGCAATTCTATGTACTTTACATGATAGACATTAGCATAATTTTTTTGTATAAATACCACACTAATGCCGCCTACTGCCGCCTACTGTGCAACTCGCTATTCTGATAGGATGCAATTTTGGAACTTTATATATACTTTCGTATTTATAATTTGTTTGATTATTGGAGGCCTATTTATTAATCTAAACCAGTTCTTTAACCCTCTAGGGCAGGGCTCTCAAACCCTGTTCTTGGAGAGCTACCCTCCTGTAGGTTCTCTTTTCAACCCCAGTTGTAACTAACCTGATTCAGCTTATTAACCAGCTAATTAATAATCAGGTGCGCTAGATTAGGGTTGGAGAAAATAAAAATAAAATAAGCCTACAGCCCTGATATAGAGTCTAAAGGAGGGTTCTACTAAGCCAACATATGGAATTGTTTGAAGATGGTCATACCAAGGATCATTTAGATATTTGATTTAGAATTTTAGGACCCCTTTAGGTATGAAATATATTTTTTTATTATTTAATGAAACATTGAATTTGGCCTTACTGCTATAAGCCCATAGAAATACATATTCATAAATGGAAAAACAGTCCAAAAGAATATCTAAAGGAAGTTTGTTTTGAAGTGTCTGCCCTATATCTGAGAGATCTAAGATCAGGAAACTAATCATTTTTATTGGACAAGTATTTAACTTTTTATTTATTTATTTAACCTTTATTTAACCAGGTAGGCCAGCTAAGAACAAGTTCTCATTTACAACTGCGACCTGGCCAAGATAAAGCAAAGCAGTGCAACAAAAACAACAACGCAGAGTTACACATGGGATAAACAAACATAGTCGATAACACAATATAAAACTCTGTATACAGTGTGTGTAAATGTAGTAAGGAGGTAAGGCAATAAATACTCCAATAGGGGCGAAGTAATTACAATTTAGCAATTTACACTGGAGTGATAGATGAGGATGTGCAAGTACAAATACTGGTGTGCAAAAGAGTAGAAAAACAAATATGGGGATGAGGTAGATAGTTGGTTGGATGGGCTATTTACAGATGGGTTGTGAACAGCTGCAGCGATCGGTAAGCTGCTCTGACAGCTGACGCTTGAAGTTAGTGAGGGAGTTATAAGTCTCCAACTTCAGTGATTTTTGCAATTCGTTCCAGTCATTGGCAGCAGAGAACTGGAAGGAAAGGCGGCCAAAGAGATGTTGTCTTTGGGGGTGACCAGTGAAATATACCTGCTGGAGCGCGTGCTATGGGTGGGTGTTGCTATTGCGACCAGTGAGCTGAGATAAGGCGGAGCTTTACCTAGCAAAGACTTAGATGATCTGGAGCCAGTGGGTTTGGCGACGAATATGTAGCGAGGACCAGCCAACGAGAGCATACAGGTCGCAGTGGTGGGTAGTATATGGGGCTTTGGTGACAAAACAGATGGCACTGTGATAGACTGCATCCAATTGGCTGAGTAGGATGTTGGCGCCTATTTTGTAAATGACATCGCCAAAGTCAAGGAATGGTAGGATAGTCAGTTTTACGAGGGTGTTTGGCAGCATGAGTGAAGGAGGCTGTGTTGCAAAATAGGATGCCGATTCTCGATTTAACAATGGATTGGAGATGCACTAAACTACACTGAAGAAACATATAAATGCAAGATGCAACCATTTAAGATTTTACCGAGTTACAATTCATAAGGAAATCATTCTATTTAAATTATTTAATTAGGCCCAGATCTATGGATTTCACATGACTGGGAATACAGATATGCATCTGTTGGTCACAGATACTTTTTTTTAAAGGTAGGGGGCTTTTTTTGGGATCAGAAGACCAGTCAGTATCTGCTGTGACCATTTACCTCATGCAGCAGGACACATCTCTTTCGCATAGAGTTGATAAGGCTGTTCATTGTGGCTTGTGGAATGTTGTCCCACTCCTCTTCAATGGCTGTGCGAAGTTGCAGGATGTTGATAGGAACTGGAACACGCTGTCGTACGCGTTGATCCGGAGAATCCCAAACATGCTCAATGGGTGACACGTCTGGTGAGTAGGCAGGCCATGGAAGAACTGGGACATTTTCAGTTTCAGTGTACAGATCCTTGCGACATGGGGCTGTGCATTATCATACTGAAACATGAGGTGATGGTGGTGGATAAATGGCACGACAATGGGCCTCAAGGATCTCGACACGGTGTCTCTGTGCATTCAAATTGACATCGATAAAATGCAATTATGTTTGTTGTCTGTAGCTTATGCCTGCCGATACCATAACCCCACCATGAGGCACTCTGTTTGCCCACACAATGCCATACACAGTGTCTGCCCTTTGCCAGGTACAGTTGAAACAGGGATTCGTCTGTAAAGAGCACACTTCTGCAGCGTACCAGTGGCCATCGAAGGGGAGCAGTCTGGTCAAGACCCTGGTAAGGCGATGAGCACCCCTGAGATGGTTTCAGACAAGTTGTGCAAACCCACAGTTTCATCAGCTGTTCGGGTGGCTGGTCTCAGACCATCCTGCAGCTGAAGAACCCGGATGTGGAGGTCCTGGGCTAGCGTGGTTACACGTGGTCTGTGATTGTCAGGCCGGTTGGATGTACAGCTAAATTCTCTAAAACGATGTTGGAGGTGGCTTATGGTAGAAAAATGAACATTACATTCTCTGGAAACAGCTCGGGTGGACATTCCTGCAGTCAGCATGCCAATTGCACTCGCTCCTTCAAAACACCTGTGGCATTGTGTTGTGATAAAACAGCACATTTTAGAGTGGCCTTTTATTGTCCCCAGCACAAGGCGCACCTGTGTAATGATCATGCTGTTTGATCAGCTTGTTGATATGCCACACCAGTCAGGTGGATGGATTATCTTAGCAAAGGAGAACTGCTCACTAACAGGGATGTTAACAAATTTGTGCACAAAATTTGAGAGAAAAGTTTTGTGCATATGGAAAATGTCTGGTTTCTTTTATTTCAGCTCATGAAACATGGGACCAACACTTTACATGTGTTTTATATTTTTGTTAATTGTACTTCCATATACAGTGCATTCGGAAAGTATTCAGACCCCTTGACTTTTTCCACAGCTTTATTCTAAAAGGGATTAAATAGTTTTTCCTCATCAATCTACACACAATAACCCATAATGACAAAGCAAAAACAGGTCTTTAGAAATTTTGGCACATTTATAAAAAATAAACTGATATCACATTTACATAAGTATTCAGACCCCTTACTCAGTACTTTTGTTGAAGCACCTTTTACAGTCTAGAGTCTTCTTGGGTATGACGCTACAAGCTTGGCACAAGTATTTGAGGAGTTTCTCAAATTTTTCTCTGCAGATCCTCTCAAGCTCTGTCAGGTTGGATGGGGAGCGTCGCTGCACAGCTACAGTGCCTTGCAAAAGTATGCATCCCCCTTGGTGTTTTTCCTATTTTGTTGCGTTAAAACCTGTAACTTAAATGGATTTCATGTAAATCGACATACACAAATGTTTAAAAAAAACATTTCAAAAATGTCAAAATAATAAAAAAGTGGTGCGTGTGCGTATGTATTCACCCCCTTTGCTATGATGAAGCCCCTAAATAAGATCTGGTGCAAGCAATTACCTTCAGAAGTCACATAATTAGTTAAATAAAGTCCACCTGTGTGCAATCTAAGTGTCACAAGATCTGTCACATGATCTCAGTGTATATATACACACCTGTTCTGAAAGGCCCCAGAGTCTGCAACGCCACTAAGCAAGGGGCACCACCAAGCTAGCGGCACCATGAAGACCAAGGAGCTATCCAAACAGGTCAGGGACAAAGTTGTGGAGAAGTACAGATCAGGGTTGGGTTATAAAAAATATCTGAAACTTTGAACATCCCACGGAGCACCATTAAATCCATTATAAAAAAATGGAAAGAATATGGCATCACAACAAACCTGCCAAGAGGTCCGCCCACCAAAACTTACGGACCAGGCAAGGAGGGCATTAATCAGAGAGGCAACAAAGAGACCAAAGATAACCCTGAAGGAGCTGCAAAGCTCCACAGCGGAGATTGGAGTATCTGTCCATAGGACCACTCTAAGCCGTACACTCCACAGAGCTGGGCTTAACGGAAGAGTGGCCAGAAAAAAAGCCATTGCTTAAAGAAAAAAATAAGCAAACGCGTTTGGTGTTCACCAAAAGGCATGTGGGAGACTCCCCAAACATATAGAAGAAGGTACTCTGGTCAGATGAGACAAATTAAGCTTTTTGGCCATCAAGGAAACCGCTATGTCTGTCGCAAACCCAGTACCTCTCATCAGCCCGAGAACACATCCCCACAGTGAAGCATGGTGGTGGCAGCATCATGCTGTGGGGATGTTTTTCATCTGCAGGGACTGGGAAACTGGTCAGAATTGAAGGAATGAGATCTTCCAGAGATTTGAGACTGGGACGGAGGTTCACCTTCCAGCGGGACAATGACCCTAGCATACTGCTAAAGCAACACTCGAGTGGTTTAAGGGGAAACATTTAGGATTCCAATGTCTTGTAATGGCCTAGTCAAAGCCCAGCTCAATCCAATTGAGAATCTGTGGTATGACTTAAAGATTGCCATACACCAGCGGAACCCATCCAACTTGAAGGACCTGGAGCTGTTTTGCCTTGAATGTGCGAAAATCCCAGTGGCTAGATGTGCCAAGCTTATAGAGACATACCCCAACAGACGTGCAGCTGTAATTGCTGCAAAAGGTGGCTCTACAAAGTATTAACTTTGGGGGATGAATAGTTATGCACGCTCAAGTTCTGTTTTTTTAATCTTATTTCTTGTTTGTTTCACAAATAATATTTTGCATCTTCAAAGTGGTAGGCATGTTGTGTTAATCAAATGATACAAAACCCCCAAAACGCTATTTTAATTCTAGGTTGTAAGGCAACAAAACATGAAACATGCTAAGGGGGGTGAATACTTTCGCAAGCCACTGTATTTTCAGGTCTCTCCAGAGATGTTCGATCAAGTTCAAGTCCGGGCTCTGGCTAGGCCACTCAAGGACATACAGAGACTTGTCCGAAAGCCACTCTTGCGTTGTGTTTGCTGTGTGTTTAGGGCAGTTGTCCTGTTGGAAGGTGAACCTTCGCTTCAGTCTGAGCGCTCTGGAGCAGGTTTTCATCAAGGATCTCTCTGTACTTTGCTCCGTTCATCTTTCCCTCAATCCTGACTAGTCTTCCAGTCCCTGCCGCTGAAAAATATTGTCAAAGAATGATGCTGCCATGACTATGCTTCACCGTAGGGATGGTGCCAGGTTTCTTTCAAGCGTGACACTTGGTATTCAGGCCAAAGAGTTCAATCTTTTTCTCATGGTCAGAGTCCTTTAGGTGCCTTTTGGCAAACTCCAAGCGGGCTGTGTGGTGCCTTTTACTGAGTGGCTTCTGTCTGGTTACTCCACTATAAAGGTCTGATTGGTGGAGTGCTGCAGAGATGGTTGTCCTTCTGGAAGGTTCTCCCATCTCCACAGACAAACTCTGGAGCTCTGTCAAGAGGACCATCTCCCCGATTGCTCAGTTTGGCTGGGCGGCCAGCTCTAGGAAGATTTTTGGTCGTTCCAAACTTCTTCCATTTAAGAATGATGGAGGCCATTGTGTTCTTGGGAACCTTCAATGCTGCAGAAATGTTTTGGTTCCCTTACATAATCCTGTCTCGGAGCTCTAAGGACAATTCCTTCAACCTCATGAGTTGGTTTTTGCTCTGACATGCACTGTCAACTGTGGGACCTTATAAAGACAGGTGTGTTTCTTTCCAAATCATGTCCAATCAACCTGAAATGGTCCAGACAGTGTGGTGAAGAAGGCGCAACAGTGCCTCTTCTACATCAGGAGGCTGAAGAAATTCTACTTGGCCCCTAAGACCCACAATTGAGAGCATCCTGTCGGGCTGTATCTTCACCTGGTACGGCAACCGCACAAGACCACCAAGACTCTTCCTACAGCTGGCCTCCCAGTCAAACTGAGCAATCGGGGGAGAAGGGCCTTGGTCAGGGAGGTGACCAAGAACCCGATGGTCACTCTGACAAAGCTCCAGAGTGCCTCTGTGAAGATGGGATAACTTTCCAGCAGCACTGCACCAATCAGGCCTTGATGGTGGAGTGGCCAGACGGAAGCCACGCACGCCTCAGTAAAAGGCACATGACTGCCTGCTTGGTGTTTGCCAAAAGGACTCTCTGCCAAAATTCTCAGACCATGAGAAACAAGATTCTCTGGTCTGATGAAACCAAGATTGAACTCTTTGGCCTGCATGCCAAGCATCACGTCAGGAGGAAACCTGGAACCATCTCTACGGTGAAGCAGGGTGATGGCAGCATCATGCTGTGGGGATGTTTTTCAGCGGCAGGGACTGGAAGACCAGTCAGGATTGAGTGAAAGATGAACGGAGCAAAGTACAGAGAAGATCCTTGATGAAAATCTGCTCCAGAGCGCTCAGGGCCTCCGACTGGGGTGAAGGTTCACCTTCCAGTAGGACAACCACCCTAAGCACACAGCCAAGACAACGCAAGAGTGGCTTTGGGACAAGTCTCAATGTCCTTGAGTGGTCCACAATAAATGTGAAAGAAATTCTAAAACCTCTTTTTGCTTTGTCATTATGGGGTATTGTGTGTTGACTGAGGAAGAAAGAAACAATTTAATACATTTTACAGTAAGGCTGTAACGTAACAAAATGTGTAAAAAGTCTAGGTCTGAATACTTTCCGAATGCACTGTACTTTTGGTCATGAAGTGTATTTTTTTAATATTTGTATAATCAAGTAGTCTATGCATAAAATGCCCTGATGCATTTAGTGCTCAAATCTGACAGCTGAAACATAAGGTGCACAATTATTGTTTTAGGAATGTAAAAACCAATTTAAAAAAAATAGGCTATAAAGTTTTGCATATGCTACACATCGAAACACAAGGAATAGTGTTTTTGTCATTTGTTATAGGCTGCTTTTAAGGACATTAAATGTGGCTCATTTGGCCAATATCCCTCATTTATTGATGTACGCTGGCTGCATGGGTGCACGCCTTTTTTAAATGTTTTTTTATTTCACCTTTATTTAACCAGGTAGGTTAGTTGAGAACACCTTTATTTAACCAGGTAGGTTAGTTGAGAACACCTTTATTTAACCAGGTAGGTTAGTTGAGAACACCTTTATTTAACCAGGTAGGTTAGTTGAGAACAAGTTCTCATTTACAACTGCGACCTGGCCAAGATAAAGCAAAGCAGTTAAGACACATACAACAACACAGAGTTACACATGGAATAAACAAACATACAATCAATAATACAGTAGAGAAATCTATAAACGGCAAGTGCAAATGAGGTATGATAAGAGGGGTAAGACAATAAATAGGCCATGGTGGCAAAGTAATTACAAAATAGCAATTAAACACTGGAATGGTAGTAGCCTTAATAGGTTACTCACCCATTGCATATGGATGACAGGCACATGTATGAAATGTAAATATTTCCTAACAGAAACCGCAACCAACCATATAAATATAATCCATAGATGCCAGTTCCCATTTAAATCAGGACTGGCAGCCATTGCTAGTGTACCAATGAGTTTAACAGTCAAAGTGCCAGGGTAAGAGGTTCCAAAATCCTTCTATGGATTATATCTATGGCCACAATTTTTTTTAATTTTACCTTTATTTAACCAGGCAAGTCAGTTAAGAACACATTCTTATTTTCAATGACAGCCTGGGAACAGTGGGTTAACTGCCTGTTCAGGGGCAGAACGACAGATTTGTCAGCTCGGGGGATTGAACTTGCAACCTTCCGGTTACTAGTCCAACGCTCTAACCACTAGGCTACGCTGCAAGCTGTTCTATATTTGGTGCGTGTGCTGCCCAAATTGTGGCCTTCCCGTGTAATAAAACTTAATCCACTGCTCTTTATTGAAGCCATTTATCCTCTGTAGCTAAATTATGCTCTCTGGTGTAGTATTTTATTTATGTCTGTTCAGACAAGAGTAATATCATTTTTATAGCCTAATTTTGGCAAAATTATTTCAATTTACTTATTGTGGCTATTAGTATGTGCACTGCTGTGTGTGTGGGTGCGTCGGTCTCTGTGGGTGTGTGCACAAACTTACCCTGGGAGTTGTGGCTGAGCCTGGAGGGCAGGGTGCTGTAGCCCCTCCAGTCCTGGGACGTAGACCCGTTGCTGGTAGGCAGAGGTGGGGTGAGGAGGGCGTCCTGCTGGAACAGCTGGCGGGTGAGGTGGGCATGGCGGGCTGAGATCAGGTAGAGGTAGGCCATGTCCCCATCCCTCTGGACTCCATACGAGGCCAGGGACCTGGGTTCTGTGCACAAACACTGCCCTATCACCCAGCGCTGCACGCGAGGGTGGAAGCCATACTCCAGAAAAACCTGATAGCAATGCAGACAGAGAAGAGAGATTTGTGAACATTTACATTTGCCAATGTAGCACAAGTACTCAAGCAAACAGAAGACCACAGAAGTTTTGATCTGACCTGCTGCTTGAGTGCTGCGACGGTCATGTGTGGGAAAACTTTCACTGTGACGCAACAGGAAGAGGAAATGTCCTCCACTGCCACAGCCAAACTGCAATACAGACATAGCACCATTAACACAACTTATCTTAATTCCACCCTAAACCTAAATCTACTGCCTGTTACTTCTTCTCACCGTATCTCTCCTTCTGCGTAACTCTTCTCAGACAGTTGGATGGTGAGCGCCACCTTCTGGTGAGCCAGAGCAGATGCATGCTGAGCAGCAGCCTGGCTGTCGCCTGCTTCGACCGCCCGGGCAAGCTCCAGGCGCAGCTCCTCTTCAGAGAGAAAACAGGTTCAATTACTAATACTATACAAAAATGCATAAATGTACTGTATGTTGCCATGCAAGTATGGTAGAAAAAGAGAGAGTGGAGGAAGCATGAGTGCACTTACCAGTGAGTGGTAAGGAGTCTGTGCTGCGCTGTTCTAGAGCTACTGCTGCGGTGTGCATCTGTCGGTCATCCAGAGGATGTGGGGAACTATTTGCAGCAACTACAGTGAAAGAGAAAGAACGGTCAATTGTGAGACAGCATTCTATTGTTTTAGCCACAGTATGGGGTTCTAGGAGGAGACTCTTCTAAGACACAACAAGACAGGAATGCAGATAAACAAGCAAACTAGAATAGAGAAAGACTGCCATGCCCTCTGACCTCTGTGTGCCTCTCTTAGGGATGACATCACCACTGTGGCCCACTGCTCAGCCTCCAGATCACAGCAGAAGTTGAAGCGGATGCAGTCGTGAGGGGGCCGTTGCCAAATGAATCTCGTGAAGGCGTGGAGACTTCACCTCATACTGCACAGAGCGCAAGTCAAACTCTGCAATGAACTGTGAAAAAAATAGTTTGGTCACACCTACTCAGGTGTGGGGTTTTGTTTAATTTGACTATTTTCTACATTGTAGAATAATAGTGAAAACAAACTATGAAATAACACATGGAATCATGTAGTAACCAAAAAAAGTGTAAAACAAATCAAAATATATATTTTTGATTCTTCAAAGTAGCCTGGAATGCTTTTCCAACGGTCTTGAAGGAGTTCCCACATACAGTTGAAGTCGGAAGTTTACATACGCTTAGGTTTCAACCACTTCACAAATGTCTTGCTAATAAACTATAGTTTTGGCAAGTCGGTTAGGACATCTACTTTGTGCATGACACAAGTAATTTTTCCAAAAATAGTTTACGGACAGATTATTTCACTTGTGTATCACAAATCCAGTGGGTCAGAAGTTCACATACACTAAGTTGACCTTCAAACAGCTTGGAAAATTCTTGAAAATTATGTCATGGCTTTAGAAGCTTCTGATAGTGTAATTTACATACTTTGAGTCAATTGGAGGTGTACCTGTGGATGTATTTCAAGGCCTACCTTCAAACTCAGTGCCTCTTTGCTTGACATCATGGGAAAAATCTAAGGAAATCAGCCAAAAAATTGTAGACCACAAGTCTTGTTCATCCTTGGGAGCAATTTCCAAATGCCTGAAAATACCACGTTCATCTGTACAAACAATAGTACACAAGTATAAACACCATGGGACCACGCAGCCGTCATACCGCTCAGGAAGGAGACACGTTCTGCCTCCTAGAGATGAGCGTATGAGCGTACTTTGGTGCGAAAAGTGCAAATCAATCCCAGAACAATAGCAAAGGACCTTTGCTGTGTCTATATCCACAGTAAAATTTGTCATATATCGACATAACCTGAAAGGCCGCTCAGCAAGGAAGAAGCCACTGCTCCAAAACCGCCATAAAAAAAAGCCTGACTACGGTTTGCAACTGCACATGAGGACAAAGATTGTACTTTTTGGAGAAATGTCCTCTGGTCTGATGAAACAAAAATAGAACTATTTGGCCATAATGACCATTGTTATGTTTGGAGGAAAAACGGGGGAAGCTTGCAAGCCGAAGAACACCATCCCAACCATGAAGCATGGGGGTGGCAGCATCATGTTGTGGGGGTGCTTTGCTGCAGGAGGGACTGGTGCACTTCACAAAATAGATGGCATCATGAGTAAGGGAAATTATATGGATATATTGAAGCAACATCTCAAGACATCAGACAAGTTAAAGCTTGGAAGCAAATGGGTCTTCCAAATGGACAATGACCCCAAGCATACTTCCAAAGTTGTGGCAAAATGGCTTAAGGACAACAAAGTCAAGGTATTGGAGTGGCAATTACAAAGCCCTGACCTCAATCCTATATAATATTTGTGCGCAGAACTGAAAAAGCATGTGCAAGCAAGGAGGCCTACAAACCTGACTACGTTACACGAGCTCAGTCAGGAGGAATGGGTTAAAATTCACCCAACTTATTGTGGGAAGCTTGTGGAAGGCTACCTGAAATGTTTGACCCAAGTTAAATCATTTAAAGGCAATGCTACCAAATACTAATTGGGTGTATGTAAACTTCTGACCCACTGGAAATGTGATGAAATCAATAAAAGCTGAAATAAATAATTCTCTACTATTATTCTGACATTTCACATTCTTAAAATAAAGTGGTGATCCTAACTGACCTAAGACAGGGAATTTTTACTATGATTAAATGTCATGAATTGTGAAAAACAGTTTAAATGTATTTCGCTAAGGTGTATGTAAACTTCAGACTTCAACTGTATGCTGAGCACTTGTTAGCTGCTTTCCCTTCACTCTGTTGAGGTCGGGTGATTGTGGAGGCCAGGTCATCCGATGCAGCACTCCATCCACTCTCCTTTTTGGTCACATAGCCTGGAGGTGTGTTGGGTCATTGTCCTGTTGGAAAACAAATGATAGTCCCACTAAGCGCAAACGTGATGAGATGGCGTATCGCTGCATAATGCTGTGGTAGCCATGCTGGTTAAGTACAGTGGGGCAAAAAAGTATTGTGCAAGTTATCCCACTTAAAAAGATGAGAGGCCTGTAATTTTCATCATAGGTACACTTCAACTATGACAGACAAAATTAGGGGGAAAAATCCAGAAAATCACATTGTAGGATTTTTTATGAATTTATTTGCAAATTACGGTGGAAAATAAGTATTTGGTCAATAACAAAAGTTTCTCAATACTTTGTTATATACCCTTTGTTGGCAATGACAGAGGTCAAACGTTTTCTGTAAGTCTTCACAAGGTTTGCACACACTGTTGCTGGTATTTTGGCCCATTCCTCCATGTAGATCTCTAGAGCAGTGATGTTTTGGGGCTGTTGCTGGGCAACACAGACTTTCAACTCCCTCCAAAGATTTTCTATGGGGTTGAGATCTGGAGACTGGCTAGGCCACTCCAGGACCTTTAAATGCTTCTTACGAAGCCACTCCTTCGTTGCCCGGGCGGTGTGTTTGGGATCATTGTCATGCTAAAAGACCCAGCCACGTTTCATCTTCAATGCCCTTGCTGATGGAAGGAGGTTTTCACTCAAAATCTCACGATACATGGCCCCATTCATTCTTTCCTTTACACGGATCAGTCGTCCTGGTCCCTTTGCAGAAAAACAGCCCCAAAGCATGATGTTTCCACCCCCATGCTTCACAGTAGGTATGGTGTTCTTTGGATTCAACTCAGCATTCTTTGTCCTCCAAACACGACGAGTTGAGTTTTTACCAAAAGGTTCTATTTTGGTTTCATCTGACCATATGACATTCTCCCAATCTTCTTCTGGATCATCCAAATGCTCTCTAGCAAACTTCAGACGGGCCTGGACATGTACTGGCTTAAGCAGGGGGACACGTCTGGCACTGCAGGATTTGAGTCTCTGGCGGCATAGTGTGTTACTTATGGTAGACTTTGTTACTTTGGTCCCAGCTCTCTGCAGGTCATTCACTAGGTCCCCCTGTGTGGTTCTGGGATTTTTGCTCACCGTTCTTGTGATCATTTTGACCCCACAGGGTGAGATCTTGCGTGGAGCCCCAGATCGAGGGAGATTATCAGTGGTCTTGTATGTTTTCCATTTCCTAATAATTGCTCCCACCGTTGATTTCTTCAAACCAAGCTGCTTACCTATTGCAGATTCAGTCTTCCCAGCCTGGTGCAGGTCTACAATTTTGTTTCTGGTGTCCTTTGACAGCTCTTTGGTCTTGGCCATAGTGGAGTTTGGAGTGTGACTGCTTGAGGTTGTGGACAGGTGTCTTTTATACTGATAACAAGTTCAAACAGGTGTCATTAATACAGGTAACGAGTGGAGGACAGAGGAGCCTCTTAAAGAAGAAGTTACAGGTCTGTGAGAGACAGAAATCTTGCTTGTTTGTTGTTGACCAAATACTTATTTTCCACCATAATTTGCAAATAAATTCATTAAAAATCCTACAATGTAATTTTCTGGATTTTGTTTTCTAATTTTGTCTGTCATAGTTTAAGTGTACCTATGGTGAACATTACAGTCCTCTCATCTTTTTAAGTGGGAGAACTTGCACAATTGGTGGCTGACTAAATACTTTTTTGCCCCACTGTATACCTTGAATTCTAAATAAATCACTGACAGTGTCATGAGCAAAGCACCCCCACGTCATCACACCACCTCCTCCATGCATCACGGTGGGAACCACACATGAAGAGATCACCCGTTCACCTACTCTGTGTCTCACAAATACACAGCGGTTACAACCAAAAATCTCAAATTTGGATTCATCAGACCAAAAGGACAGATTGCCATGGTCTAATGTCCATTTCTCATGTTTCTTGGCCCAAGCAAGTCTCTTCTTCTTATTATTGGTGTTCTTTAGTAGTGGTTTCTTTGCAGCAATTGGACCATGAAGGCCTGATTCACGCAGACTCCTCTGAACAGTTGATGTTGATGTGTCCATTACTTGAAGCATTTATTTGGGCTGCAATTTCTGAGGCTGGTAACTCTAATGAACTTATCTGCAGCAGAGGTAACTCTGGGTCTTCCTTTCCTGTTCTGCTCCTCATGAGTGCCAGTTTCATCACAGCGCTTGATGGTTTTTGCGACTGCACTTGAAGAAACGTTTTGACGGATTGACTGACCTTCATGTCTTGAAGTTATGATGGACTGCCATTTCTCTTTGCTTGTTTGAGCTGTTCTTGCCATAATATGGACTTGGTCTTTTACCAAATAGAGCAATATTTTGTATACCCCCCCCCCCCCCTATCTTGTCACAACACAACTGATTGGCTCAAACGCATTAAGAAGGAAAGAAATTCCACAAATGAACTTTTAACAAGGCACAGCTGTTAATTGAAATGCATTGACTACCTCATAAAGCTGGTTGAGAGAATGCCAAGTGTGCAAATGGTGGGTACTTTGAAGAATCTCATTTTTAATTTGTTTAACACTTTTTTGGTTACTACATGATTCCATATGTGTTATTTCATAGTTTTGATGTATTCACTATTCTATAATGTAGAAAATAATACAAATAAACAAAAACCCTGGAATGAATAGGTGTGTCCAAACTTTTGACTATAGAGAGAGGGAGAGAGAGAACATACTCTCTCCTATTTAGTACGGTACTTCTCTTGTTCAGATAGACACAAGGACAGATGATTGTAAAAATCACCCGACATCGTTTCCCAGCAATGGAATTACTGTGTAATTTGAATAAACAAGATTCCAATTGATTAGCTATGTCAAAAAAAGGTCTCTCAACTGACAATGCTCAAACCAACAGAACAATGTTGTGTGTGCAATTTATTACGTCAACGCATAAAATTGTTTGCATGGCATTACATATGTCAAGATACCTAGCTAGGTAGCTAGACGTTGCAGTATGTCACTTACCACACTACGGCCTCTTCCGCTACTGTCCCTCAGTGCTAGCCGAAACTCTCCAGCTTTGCTGGGGTCCATACTAAGCTGAAGATGGAGAACCTCATCGCCAGCTCCGGGGAGGCAAAGCGGTCGAATTCCAGAATGGCAAACCGACACTCGCACCGACATCAAAACCGTGTTGCAGCTAGCCAGTGCGGGCCCACCATGTACAGACTGGAATGTGGCTGGCACAGGCGTTGGAGCCCAACCGCTCGCGCTCAGTGCCATCTCCCCACAACAACAGTTGGGAACCACAGGTGTAACGTTATTTCAACTCCAAAAGCACAATGCACTGTCGATAGTTATGATTCTTGATTTTAACAGTCTACCTGTTAGTAACTAGATGGCGTTCCATGACAGCTAGTTATGTCTATCCATAGCTAAAGACGAAATTACAGTTTTTTGTTTGTTATCAAAACAGGAAGTAGCGTGGGTCGTCTTTTATTTACCTCCGATAGAAACCGGCGTTCATAAATATTATGGTCCGAGAGCGAGCCTTTGAACAAGGTGTGAATTAATGTTATGTTAGTATAATACTACACTCTCATTGTCAAATAGTTTTTCCCCTCATGATCAATAATAGACTAACAATTATACTTGAAGTGAGGCAAATAAAGTAATAACGCCTTCACTACAGATCCAACAAGGAGAGAAACAAAAATTAGATAAAACTACATAAACCTGGACTTTTCCAATAGACTATGCCTTTAGGACACGATGTCTGTTTCAGAATTCCTGATGGAACGGACCGTATAATATGTGATTATTCACAGAACTGAAATTGTCGTGTTGGTCTGCATTCACTACTGTAATAGCCTTCTTGCAATCATTCCCGTGGATTTAAAAAACATTTTTAATAGACAATATCACTATTTGACTATTACAATGTGTGTGTGTGTGAGAACGAGATGGTGGGAATAAGGATGGATGATGTTTGTGATGAAAGGTGGCAAGGTAAATTAACAATGGTGAAATAAATGAGTGATTATTACTATTTAACATAGTTTTTTTTGGCATGGGAATAACACATGATCAAACATTGATTCAATACACATCCCAAAAAGCTTTCTTAAAAGTATTACACAGGGGGCTTTCCGGTGGCGCAACTTAGGAAATGGCTGCCTAGTTTTTCGTTCTGTACATCGGTTGGGTATTTCACCCCCTAAATTCAAGTATTTACTCTGAGCATTATAATAACTTATGGAAAAGGTCGAGGAGCTACAACAACAGCCCATAAGACAGCAGAAGATATAATCGTCGATGAACCCGAGATGGCTAATGCTAGCGCAAATAAGATAGCAGCAGCAAAAGAACCCTCATTTTGTGAGGTGATAAAGGTGGAATTGCGTGTAAAGGGTTGCGCTGATCGAATCTGGTATCAGGATAAGTATGACACTGAGTCACCGATTTTATGCTATGTACTTTTTATTAGCTACGTAATAAGTGGTAAATGCAATTTTTGTATATACAGGTCCGCTGTAACACCACGCAGGGTAGAACACAGAACTGGCCAACACACTAAAGATATCTTCTGACAATACTCTGACAGTAGTAGTTCCTGCTTCCGAGCTGGCTTATCAGAGTAGAGATCAAGTGTGGTTTAAACTTACTTATGACAGACCAGCTAAATCTACTGTGTCTATTGTATTATGACAGACCAGCTAGATCCACTGTCTCTATTATATTATGACAGACCAGCTAGATCTTCTGTCTCTATTATATAATGACAGACCAGCTAGATCTACTGTCTCTATTGTATTATGACAGACCAGCTAGATCTACTGTCTCTATTATATTATGACAGACTAGCTAGATCTACAGTCTACTATATTATGACAGACCAGATATTTCTACTGTCTCTATTATATTATGACAGACCAGATAGATCTACTGTCTCTATTAAATTATGACAGACCAGATAGATATATTGTATTATGACAGACCAGCTAGATCCACTGTCTCTATTATATTATGACAGACCAGCTAGATCTACTGTCTCTATTAAATTATGACAGACCAGCTAAATCTAATGTCTCTATTATATTATGACAGACCAGCTAGATCTACTGTCTCTACTATATTATGACAGACCAGATATATCTACTGTCTCTACTATATTATGACAGACCAGATATATCTACTGTCTCTATTATATTATGACAGACCAGCTAGATCCACTGTCTCTATTATATTATGACAGACCAGCTAGATCTTCTGTCTCTATTAAATTATGACAGACCAGCTAAATCTACTGTGTCTATTATATTATGACAGACCAGCTAGATCCACGGTCTCTATTATATTAAGTCAGACCAGCTAAATCTACTGTGTCTATTATATTATGACAGACCAGCTAGATCCACTGTCTCTATTATATTATGACAGACCAGCTAGATCTTCTGTCTCTATTATATAATGACAGACCAGCTCGATCTACTGTCTCTATTGTATTATGACAGACCAGCTAGATCTACTGTCTCTATTATATTATGACAGACTAGCTAGATCTACAGTCTCTACTATATTATGACAGACCAGATAGATCTATTGTATTATGACAGACCAGCTAGATCCACTGTCTCTATTATATTATGACAGACCAGCTAGATCTACTGTCTCTATTAAATTATGACCGACCAGCTAAATCTAATGTCTCTATTATATTATGACACACCAGCTAAATCTACTGTCTCTATTATATTATGACAGACAAGCTAGATCTACTGTCTCTACTATATTATGACAGACCAGATATATCTACTGTCTCTATTATATTATGACAGACCAGCTAGATCCACTGTCTCTATTATATTATGACAGACCAGCTAGATCTTCTGTCTCTATTAAATTATGACAGACCAGCTACATCTACTGTCTTTATTATATTATGACACACCAGCTAGATCTACTGTCTCAATTGTATTATGACAGACCAGCTAGATCTACTGTCTCTATTATATTATGACAGACCAGCTAGATCTACTGTCTCTACTATATTATGACAGAGCAGCTAGATCTACTGTCTCTACTATATTATGACAGACCAGCTAGATCTTCTGTCTCTATTAAATTATGACAGACCAGCTAGATCTACTGTCTCTACTATATTACGACAGACCAGATATATCTACTGTCTCTATTGTATTATGACAGACCAGCTAGATCTACTGTCTCTATTATATTATGACAGACCAGCTAGATCTTCTGTCTCTATTATATAATGACAGACCAGATATATCTACTGTCTCTATTATATTATGACAGACCAGATATATCTACTGTGTCTATTATATTATGACAGACCAGCTAGATCCACTGTCTCTATTATATTATGACAGACCAGCTAGATCTACTGTCTCTATTGTATTATGACAGACCAGCTAGATCTACTGTCTCTATTATATTATGACAGACCAGATATATCTACTGTGTCTATTATATTATGACAGACCAGCTAGATCCACTGTCTCTATTATATTATGACAGACCAGCTAGATCTTCTGTCTCTATTATATAATGACAGACCAGCTAGATCTACTGTCTCTATTGTATTATGACAGACCAGCTAGATCTACTGTCTCTATTATATTATGACAGACTAGCTAGATCTACAGTCTCTACTATATTATGACAGACCAGATATTTCTACTGTCTCTATTATATTATGACAGACCAGATAGATATATTGTATTATGACAGACCAGCTAGATCCACTGTCTCTATTATATTATGACAGACCAGCTAGAACTACTGTCTCTATTAAATTATGACAGACCAGCTAAATCTAATGTCTCTATTATATTATGACACACCAGCTAAATCTACTGTCTCTATTATATTATGACAGACGAGCTAGATCTACTGTCTCTACTATATTACTGAACTTCTGGAGAGAGTTTGCTGCACTGAAAGTAAAGGGCCCAATTTTTCAGTTTTTGATTTGTTAAAAACGTTTGAAATATCCAATAAATGTCGTTCCACTTCATGATTGTGTCCCACTTGTTGTTGATTCTTCACAAAAAAATACAGTTTTATATCTTTATGTTTGAAGCCTGAAATGTGGAAAAAGGTCGCAAAGTTCAAGGGAGCCGAATACTTTCGCAAGGCACTGTACCTTGGCCTAAACATCAGCGCCACAGGTAACTTCCACAAAGCTGTGAACGATCTGAGAGACAAGGCAAGAAGGGCATTCTATGCCATCAAAAGGAACATACATTTCAACATACCAATTAGGATTTGGCTAAAAATACTTGAATCAGTCATAGAGCCCATTGCCCTTTATGGTTGTGAGGTCTGGGGTCCGCTCACCAACCAAGACTTCACAAAATGGGACAAACACCAAATTGAGACTCTGCACGCAGAATTCTGCAAAAATATCCTCCATGTACAACACCAAATAATGCATGCAGAGCAGAATTAGGCCGATACCCACTAATTATCAAAATCCAGAAAAGAGCCGTTAAATTCTACAACCACCTAAAAGGAAGCGATTCCCAAACCTTCCATAACAAAGCCATCACCTACAGAGCGATGAACCTGGAGAAGAGTCCCCTAAGCAAGCTGGTCCTGGGGCTCTGTTCACAAACACAAACACACCCTACAGAGCCCCAGGACAACAGCACAATTAGACCCAACCAAATCATGAGAAAACAAAAAGATAATTACTTGACACATTGGAAAGAATTAACAAAAAAACAGAGCAAACTAGAATGCTATTCGGCCCTACACAGAGAGTACACAGCGGCAGAATACCTGACCACTGTGACTGACCCAAAATTAAGGAAAGCTTTGACTATGTACAGACTCAGTGAGCATAGCCTTGCTATTGAGAAAGGCCGCCGTAGGCAGACATGGCTCTCAAGAGAGGACAGGCTATGTGCTCACTGCCCACAAAATGAGGTGGAAACTGAGCTGCACTTCCTAACCTCCTGCCCAATGTATGACCATATTAGAGAGACATATTTCCCTCAGATTACACAGATCCACAAAGAATTTGAAAACAAATCCAATTTTGAAAAACTCCCATATCTACTGGGTGAAATTCCACAGTGTGCCATCACAGCAGCAAGATTTGTGACCTGTTGCCACGAGAAAAGGGCAACCAGTGAAGAACAAACACCATTGTAAATACAACCCATATTTATGCTTATTTATTTTATCTTGTGTCCTTTAACCATTTGTATATTGTTAAAACACTGTATATATATAATATGACATTTGTAATGTCTTTATTGTTTTGAAACTTCTGTATGTGTAATGTTTACTGTTAATTTTTGTTGTTTTTCACTTTATATATTAACTTTGTATGTTGTCTACCTCACTTGCTTTGGCAATGTTAACACATGTTTCCCATGCCAATAAAGCCCTTGAATTGAATTGAATTGAATTGATATTGACGTGTGTTGAAAGCACCAAACTGTCACTTCAAACAGCTCAAACACCCATACCCAAAGAGACATGTCACCAGGGGTCTCTTCACATTCTCAAGTCCAGAACAGAGGCTGGGAAACTCACGGTACTAAATCGAGCCACGGCCACATGGAACTCTCTTCCAGATCAGGTAAGCAGTAAAATCAAATAAAAAAAGGTTTGAGTGTCTGCAGGTTTTCGGTCCTTCCTTGTACTTGATTGATAAATTAAGGTCACTAATTAGTAGGGAACCCCTCAGCTGGTTGTCTAGGTCTTAATTGAATGGAAAAACTAAAAGCCAGCAGACATTTGGCCCTTCCATGGAATGAGTTTGACACTTCTTGTTTCGAGGAATCTGAGTGGACGTCGAGTTGGTCACACACATTTCCTTGGTGGCTGTATGGATATTGCCATTTATCTGTGTAGTAACAAACCCCCACCTCGTGACCAATGCGAACCCAAACTGTTTACACCCTTCTTTTTTGCCTGAGAGAACATTTTCAGTTTTAAAGCTAATTTCCTGCAACTCTACACATTTTGGCATGGGGTGGAGAGAAAAGTTTACACATTAAAATCAAATTTCCTGCAGTTTTACACATGTTGCCATGTGTTTTTCTGACAGGTCTGTCAGTGAATGACATAACAAGAGGAGCACTGCCCATGCACTAACCTAATTCGAAATGGCACATTTTGCATTACACTATTACAACTCTCTACAGTAGTAAACTGAAAGCCCAACTGAGTTTCTGAGTTAGTTGGACCCCCTGGTCCGTATTGATCCCATACTCAGTCTGGATTCGTACCGCGGACCGCCTATTGAGTATGTAAATTATAATTTATGACAAGGATATAGTAGTAATAGTATACAGTATAAGACACTTTTACAAATATTGAGTGATAGTGGACATTTGTAGTTGGTGCTGCATTTTCCTGGAAACCATATGTTCATAACTCCATAGACATTCTTGTCTTTGGAGTTGTGAAATCATAGCTAAGGTAAATAAAGTCTCGCCTGGTAGAACCAAGGAAATAGAAGTCTGCCTTTATCTTAATAAATACACTTTTATTGTATGGTAAGTGTTTGTTGACATGCATGAAATGACGTGGAAACAACGTTAATTCAACCAGTGTGTGCCCAGTGAGATATCTCAAACCTATAGCCTATTATCGAAATATTCCAAAGCTACCACAACAAGGGTGAAAGAGAAATAGCAGAGGGATGCACTAGGTAGGCTCTTAATCAATAAACTACTGTAACTGGTAGCTGTTTAACCCATTTCTTCACAGCATGTGCTGTGTAATGCTCAAATGATGACATTCCAGTGGAGTGGCTTTTCATTTTGAAACATGAAGCCTAAAGCTTTAACTAAAACATCGAAAGGCATGCTCTTCCAAATCGATGGTTGTATTTAGACTAGACATGTGCTACTCTGTAGAACTGTTGTCCCATCCAAGTTCTCATTTAGTATTACAATGTGCATAAAACTTTGGAATATAATGTCTCCAACTTAAACGACACCATTTCCATAAAAGTACCTTGGGTGAACTGGAATATAATGTCTCCAACTTAAACAACACTATCTTCCAGTCTACCCAAGCTACTTTAATGGAAATGGTACGTCTTTAAATAAGACTTATCTCCACAATGCTCTCGCTGTAAAACAGAGACGGGTACTTCATTACACATGACATGGGCCTGCCCTAAACATTAATAAAGGAGATGAGGTCCTTCATAGGGAAGTAGGCCTGCATTTAACTCCCACGATGACAATCCTTGGAGATCGATCTGATCTACAACTTACTTTTCAGAGATGTAAGATTTTTTTTTGCTTAGCTATGACTAAAAAATGTAGAACTGTGGAACCATGAGGATCCTTCCAATATCACTCAATGGATTAATGAGGTCAATGCCACTAGTAGAAGGTAGTCCACAGTCTTTTCATAAGAATTAGGATCCCTGGTTAGAATATACAGAGTCATTATAGACATTTATTAATTGATATGTGTAGGATATGTGATCTGAGGTAACAACTAAAATGACGTGATGGCATATGAATGCAGGTGTTATTGTATGGTATGATGTGCATTTGGGATGTACTGTATGTTTTTGGGGGTGTTTGCTTTGTTTGTTGTACTTGTATAATTGAATTATTGAATTCTATGTGGAAAGAAATATAATAAACACAATTTTTCCACAAAAATAAACTAACAATGTGGATGAACCAGAAATATATGTTTTAGGCCAGGCCTACTGGAATTTGCCTGGGGCAACTTTAAAGCAGGCTCAACTTGCAAAACTGATTCGTTTACTGGTTCCTATACAAAAAATTACTTTGGGAGGGAACTTTACCCCTACTCACTTCCTCACCATCAGCATGAGAAAAGATCAAGGAACCATAGAAGTGGACAAGTCAATAGGCATCTCATCAGATTCTATTCTATTTATCTTAGAGGACCAGCAGGTGTGATAGTAGAATGTCACTCCTCTGCCTGAGAGAGATCTGCCGCAAGATGAGGAGCATCAAACAGACAGAGCTGGAGCCCTTGGTGAGACGAGCCAATCAGATTAGAACTGAAGTCACACAGGTAAGACATCACAGTGGCCTATCCTAGCCCTATATAAACATATAATGCTGTAAATAGAGTTAACAGTATCCCAGCGACACACGTTAACAGATTGCTATAAATTTACTGCAAAACTTTCACAGTTAGCTACTGTAATTCTGTTTTACAGTACTGTACTGTATAAAGCAATGCATTATAGGGGTTCAATGGTGTTGCACTGCACTGCTGTAAAAGTACTGTATCACCTGTTTTGCTGTATATTTATAGCAGCATACTATGAATTATGGTGCAATGTTGTAAATTAGAACTTGTTCTCAACTGGCCTACCTGGTTAAATAAAAGTTAAATTAAAAAAAAATTAATAAAAAATATTGTGGGCGGCGAAATAATCTCTGGCTCATGATCATATTTTGAGGCATACCTTGTATTTTGTTGAACCCATTAGTGAGAATACGGACAAATATTTGTCCTGTAAATCTACAGTAACTTATTGGCTAATGTGCTGCCAGTAATTTACTGTAGCATACTGTGAATTATGGTGCATTGTGGGA
This sequence comes from Oncorhynchus kisutch, assembly GCF_002021735.2. NCBI lineage: Eukaryota > Metazoa > Chordata > Actinopteri > Salmoniformes > Salmonidae > Oncorhynchus > Oncorhynchus kisutch. The sequence continues at coordinate 27,229,677 of NC_034203.2, read as the reverse complement.
AAATGTTGTGGGCGGTCAAAGAATCTTTGAGGCATGCCTTGTATTTTGTTGCACCCATTAGTGAGAATGTTGTACCCCACAGAATATACAGTACCATATTTTTTTAATACATATATATATATTTGTCCTGTAAATCTACAGTAATTTACTGGCTACTGTGCTGCCAGTAATTTAGTACCACCCCAAAGAAAACAATACCATACTGTAACTGTGGAGTGCCAAAAACCTTTGGCGGCTGCATGCTATTGTTGTGGCTTATTAACACATTTGAGGCATGCCTTGTAAGAGGCTATACTCATTGCACCTGTTAATGAGAGTGCTGTACCAATTTAAGTGATATGCGGTAGTAGTTCCCTAACAATTAAATGTACATAGGGAACACATCAGAGTGGAAGCAAGTCTCAAACCTTTAATGATTGAGAGTTTAGCCAGGTCCTTTTGCTCTGTTTTGCCCTTAATCCGGCCCTGCTAGTAGTCATGACAGTTTAGAAGCCTTTGTTAAGGCCTCTACAAGAACAAGTGATATAAAACCCAAAATATTTATTGGTATGCTGTAATATATAAATACATATTCACTGTTAGAAATTGGTGTAATATTATTACAATACAACTTAACAATAAAGTACTGTATTGTTTATTTGCTATATATTTACTGCATCATTCTGTAAATGATAGTGCATTGTGGAAACATTTTGTGGAAGGAGAAAGAATCAGTGACACATTAACATATTTTGAGGCGTGCCTTGTCAACTGGCTATATTTGTTGCAAATCAAATCAAATGTATTTATATAGCCCTTCGTACATCAGCGGATATCTCAATGTGCTGTACAGAAAGCCACCCTAAAAACCCCAAACAGCAAGCAATGCAGGTGTAGAAGCACGGTGGCTAGGAAAAACTCCCTAGAAAGGCCAAAACCTATGTAAAAACCTAGAGAGGAACCAGGCTATGTGGGGTGGCCAGTCCTCTTCTGGCTGTGCCGGGTGGAGATTATAACAGAACATGGCCAAGATGTTCAAATGTTCATAAATTACCTTCATGGTCAAATAATAATAATCACAGGCAGAACAGTTGAAACTGGAGCAGCAGCACGGCCAGGTGGACTGGGGACAGCAAGGAGTCATCATGTCAGGTAGTCCTGGGGCATGGTCCTAGGGCTCAGGTCCTCCGAGAGAGCGAAAGAAAGAGAGGAAGAGAGAATTAGAGAGAGCATACTTAAATTCACACAGGACACCGGATAGGACAGGAGAAGTACTCCAGATATAACAAACTAGTTCTAGTCAGGATTCTAGCAGCCATATTTAGCACTAACTGAAGTTTATTTAGTGCTTTATCCGGGTAGCCGGAAAGTAGAGCATTGCAGTAGTCTAACCTAGACGTGACAAAAGCATGGATACATTTTTCTGCATCAAATTTGGACAGAAAGTTTCTGATTTTTGCAATGTTACGTAGATGTAAAAAAAAGCTGTCCTTGAAACAGTCTTGATATGTTCTTCAAAAGAGAGATCAGGGTCCAGAGTAACGCCAAGGTCCTTCACAGTTTTATTTGAGACGACTGTACAACCATTAAGATTAATTGTCAGATTCAACAGAAGTTCCTAATGTTTTGTGCACTCAGTGTACAGCCTAGGCCTATACACAACAAGCTCCTTGGTTTGTAAAACAAAACATGTTCATGATTTGAACATTTCGAACTGCAATATAATTGTTCTGAAACGCAAGCTGACCCTAAGTTTGAAATAATGCTTTAATTCCACCTGCCAGCTAATTCCACCTGCCACCTGCCAGCGGGAAGAACTATGAATATCCGACCCAATGCAGGACTCTATAGTGTTGTTCACATTTACTTTGTTTACAAACATTGGAGTAAAACAAGCTTATATTTTAGGTTCTGATGGGGTACGACAGTTGAACTATGCTCATGAGGCATTTATAAGTCATATTCTATTTATACATCCAAAGATTTAGGCAATGTAGCAACTGCTGATTGCCCTTTTTATATTAAGAGAACGTTCACTAAGTGCGTTGTTGGAGCATGTATCTGTAGGCTTATGATAGTTTAAAAGAAAGTCAGCGCTGCTCTCGGATCAGCTTTCTCCATTCAAATCTTACCTTAACATTATAATTATTCCACAATACTGACTACGAGTCAGCTCTTAGAGAGCTATGACCACCTAGTGTATATGTTTGCAAATAGAGGAGGCTTAGTCTATTGCTAAATCAGCCCCAAGGGCCACCAGAGGGATCATGTTCAAATCATCTGCAAGTGACTTTGTTGAGCTTCACAATCAATTATACTTTCGAATGATTTGGACATGATGTGTGAAAAATGCTAATATTGGTACTAAGACTAGGATTTGTGCCACAACTGCTAAAACAAAACCAAAGCATTGATAACTGTCAAATCATGTCCAAAGACTACTTATAGGGGAAGGAAACCAATATGTAATTTGGGTGGACTCTCCCTTTAAGGAGGAAACTGACACAAGTGTTTCACCTGCTGGGCAGATCACTTTAGGAAGTCAGTCGAGAAAACAATGAATAGTGCTCTTGGGGCTGTTGGTAACCCTGGCTAGAATGTTACACAGCATGAAATATATTGAGGCAAAAACTACAGACGGTAGCCTACAATTACCACAATTAAGCATAATTGATTGAACATTAAATGTATTTAAATATGACTTGAAATATACACTGCTCAAAGAAAGGGAACACTAAAATAACACATCCGATCTGAATGAATGAAATATTCTTATGAAATACCTTTTTCTTTACATAGTTGAATGTGCTGACAACAAAATCACATACAAATTATCAATGGAAATCATATTTATCAACCCATGGAGGTCTGGATTTGGAGTCACACTCAAAATTAAAGTGGAAAACCACACTACAGGCTGATCCAACTTTGATGTAATGTCCTCCTCCCAGACCTGGACTAAAGCATCCTCCAACTCCTGGACAGTCTGTGGTGCAACGTGGCGTTGGTGGATGGAGCGAGACATGATGACCCAGATGTGCTCAATTGGATTCAGGTCTGGGGAACGGGCGGGCCAGTCCATAGCATCAATGCCTTCCTCTTGCAGGAACTGCTGACACACTCCAGCCACATGAGGTCTAGCATTGTCTTGCATTAGGAGGAACCCAGGGCCAACCGCACCAGCATATGGTCTCACAAGGGGTCTGAGTATCTCATCTCGGTACCTAATGGCAGTCAGGATACCTCTGGCGAGCACATGGAGGGCTGTGCGGCCCCCCAAAGAAATGCCACCCCACACCATGACTGACCCACCGCCAAACCGGTCATGCTGGAGGATGTTGCAGGCAGCAGAACGTTCTCCACGGCGTCTCCAGACTCTGTCACGTCTGTCACATGTGCTCAGTGCGAACCTGCTTTCATCTGTGAAGAGCACAGGGCGCCAGTGGCGAATTTGCCAATCTTGGTGTTCTCTGGCAAATGCCAAACGTCCTGCACGGAGTTGGGCTGTAAGCACAACCCCCACCTGTGGACGTCGGGCCCCCATACCACCCTCATGGAGTCTGTTTCTGACCGTTTGAGCAGACACATACACATTTGTGGCCTGCTGGAGGTAATTTTGCAGGGCTCTGGCAGTGCTCCTCCTTGCACAAAGGCAGAGGTAGCGGTCCTGCTGCTGGGTTGTTGCCCTCCTACAGCCTCCTCCACATCTCCTCAACAACTCAACAACAGCCCCTTTACATTACACTCCATGCAGTTTGGCTTCAGAGCGAAACACTCCACAGAAACGGCCAACTGCTTTCTTCTGGAAAATGTGAAGTCCAAGATGGACAAAGGGGGTGCTGTTGGGGCTGTGTTTCTGGACCTATGGAAGGCTTTTGATACTGTTAACCATGAGATTCTCATCACAAAATTGTCCAAGTTCAACTTTTCCCCTGATGCCTTGAGATGGATGAAATCCTACCTTGAAGGCAGAACTCAGTGTGTCAGAGTGAGCAATGAGCTGTCGCCCACTCGTAGCTATGATGTGGGCGTGCCCCAAGGGTCAATACTGGGGCCCCTCCTGTTCAGCCTGTACATTAATGATATGCCTTCTGTCTGTACTGGGTCTGAAGTTCAAATGTATGCAGATGATACAGTGATATATGTGCATGCAAAGAGCAAACAACAAGCTGCACAAGAACTCACTACTGTAATGGTCCAGGTTACAAAGTGGCTCAGTGACTCGTGTTTGCATCTCAATGTGAAAAAAACTGTTTGCATGTTCTTCACAAAGAGGGCAACAGATGCTACTGAGCCAGATGTCTATGTGTCAGGGGAGAAGCTCCAGGTGGTGTCCGATTTTAAGTACCTTGGCATCATACTTGATTCCAACCTCTCTTTTAAAAAGCATGTGAAAAAGGTAATTCAAATAACCAAATTCAACCTAGCTAATTTCCGATTTATACGAAATTGTTTGACTACAGAGGTAGCAAAACTGTACTTCAAATCTATGATACTCCCCCACTTAATATACTGCTTGACTAGTTGGGCCCAAGCTTGCTGTACAACATTAAAACCTATTCAGTCTGTCTACAAACAGGCTCTCAAAGTGCTTGATAGGAAGCCCAATAGCCATCATCATTGTCACATCCTTAGAAAGCATGAGCTCTTGAGTTGGGAAAATCTTGTGCAATACACCGACGCATGTCTTGTATTCAAGATCCTTAATGGCCTGGCTCCCCCTCCACTCAATATTTTTGTTAAACAGAAAACCCAGACATATGGCAGCAGATCCACAAGGTCTGCCATGAGAGGTGACTGTATAGTTCCCCTAAGGAAAAGCACCTTTAGTAAATCTGCATTCTCAGTGAGAGCTTCCAATGTCTGGAATACACTGCCATCAGACACACATAACTGCACCACATATCACACTTTCACAAAATGCTTGAAGACATGGCTAAAGGTCAATCAGATTTGTGAACATGGTCCCTAGCTGTGTGTTGCCGCTCTCCATGCTGTCTGTTGTCTGTAGCTTGTGAGGTGTGGAAACACTTTGTTGCTTTTATGAATTTTGACTTGCTGCTTTTTGTTCTATGCTGCTCTGTCTGTATGCTACGTCTTGCTTGTCCTATGTTGCTCTGTCTGTATGCTATGTCTTGCTTGTCCTATGTTGCTATGTCTTGCTTGTTCTATGTTGCTATTGTCTATATTGTAATTGTTTTTAATAACCTGCCCAGGGACTGCGGTTGAAAATTAGCCGGCTGGCTAAAACCGGCACTTTTACTGAAACGTTGATTCATGTGCACTGTCCCTGTAAAAATAAAAAATAAACTCAAACTAAACTCAACTCAACTCCTGATGTACTGGCCTGTCTCCTGGTAGCGCCTCCATGCTCTGGACAGTACGCTGACAGACACAGCAAACCTTCTTGCCCGCATTGATGTGCCATCGCATTGATGTGCCATCCTGGATGAGCTGCACTACCTGAGCCACTTGTATGGGTTGTAGACTCCGTCTCATGCTACCACTAGAGTGAAAGCACCGCCAGCATTCAAAAGTGACCAAAACATCAGCCAGGAAGCATAGGAACTGAGAAGTGATCTGTGGTTATCACCTGCAGAACCACTCCTTTATTGGGGGTGTCTTGCTAATTGCCTATAATTTCCACCTGTTGTCTATTCCATTTGCACAACAGCATGTAAAATGTATTGTCAATCAGTGTTGCTTCCTAAGTGGTGTTAGGGAATAATCAGAATTGGTGGGTAACATAGGTAAGATGTTTTATATTCATCATATGTTTGTAAGTTACTTCTCATCAAGAATGTTATTTTTGTATAATACTGTGGCAGGGTTGCAGTATCTGTTCTATGTCAAGACTAAGTTGCATGGGCCGCAGAGAGGGGAGAGGTCAAGGGATCATCAAGCATGTATCTCTTGGCTCCACAATGTCTGTGTGCCAGTCAGTGTGTCTCTGTGATCTTGTCAAGATAGGATGGATTTGATATATGCCTGTTGATATGGAGGATTGGTTTATGGGGGTGAGTTTGAGAAAGGAGACAAAGCTGAACAATGAATTATGCCGATGCTGTCTTATCCTGTGTATCTTTGCTATAAAGGATCCCATTTGCCATTATGTTGGGACTCTCAACTTTTCATTAGAGATACTGAACTGTTGAAAGTCAAAAGGCTATTGCAATGTGGAGAGGGCTCTCAGAGAATTCATTGAGAGACACTGAATTACCTGAGAGTCACAGGATTGTGATAGAGCTGATATAATTAAAGATGGACTTTGACAACTAACTCTGACTTGTGTGTGTGGTTTGCGCTCATGATTTGGTAAATAGAGGAAATTTCCACGACATTTGGCGACGAGGAGGGGATGTGAATCTTCACTCGGTGACCGTTCCTACGATCTAGGTAAATAAATCGTTCACGAGGGATCCCCTAAACTTGGGATCTCAGGGAGAACCCGCACTTCGGGAACGAAGCAGATGGACCAACCTTTGATCTAAGAGGAAGCGAGCCGAGTGGATACCACATCTCGAACTGAGTTTTTTTTAAAGAAAAAGGTGAGCGAACCACACACAGATTTGAAGTCGAGTTTTTTAATTATGCCTGTTATGTATACTCTGAGCGTGAATTCATTTGTAAGGAAGGCACAGTTTGATTTCACAGAAGTGTGATTGACTTGGAGTTACATTGTGTTGTTTAAGTCTTCCCTTTATTTTTTTGAGCAGTGTATAAGCCTATGCCCACACTCAGTGGTCAGTTTATTAGGTATATCAACCCATTCACAAAAATGGATGACTCCTTCAGACAGTGAGTCACAAATTTGTGTCTTGCTACATAGAGATGATTGTGGACTACAGCAAAAAGAGGAACGAGCATGCCCCCATTCTCATCAAAGGGGCTGCAGTGGAGCAGGTTGAGAGCTTCAAGTTCCTCGGTGTCCACATCACCAACAAACTAACATGGTCCAAGCACACCATGACAGTTGTGAAGCGGGCACGACAAAACCTATTCCCCCTCAGGAGACTGAAAAGATTTGGCATGGGTCCTCAGATCCTCAAAAGGTTCTACAGCTGCACTATCGAGAGTATCCTGACTGGTTGCATCACTGCCTGGTATGGCACATGCTCTGCCTGCGACCGCAAAGCACTACAGCCTGGTTCCTCTCTAGGTTTCTTCCTAGGTTTTGGCCTTTCTAGGGAGTTTTTCCTAGCCACCGTGCTTCTACACCTGCATTGCTTGCTGTTTGGGGTTTTAGGCTGGGTTTCTGTACAGCACTTTGAGATATCAGCTGATGTACGAAGGGCTATATAAATAAATTTGATTTGATTTGATTTGATACAGAGGGTAGTGCGAACGACCCAGTACATCATTGGGCCAAGCTTCCTGCCATCCAGGACCTCTATACCAGGCGGTGTCAGAGGAAGGCCCTAAAAATTGTCAAAGACTCCAGCCACTCTTGTCATAGACCATTCTCTCTGCAACCGGCAACCGCATGGCAAGTGGTACCAGAGCGCCACGTCTAGGTCCAAGAGGCTTTAAAACAGCTTCTACCTCCAAGCCATAAGACTCCTGAACATCTAGTCAAATGGCTACCCAGACTATTTGCAGTGTCCCCGCCACAGTGTACACCCACAGTGTACACCCTGGGTGTATCTAATAAACTGGCCATTGAGTTTTCATTTGAATCATCTTTTTAACCTGTGTTTGTTTGTAACAATTACCCAAGACAATGGCAACTTTGTGTTTGTAGTCAACTTTGTCCTGCGACAGATAAACATCTTGATTCTAAGTTTAGATCGTCTGTGTATAAAGTGATGCGCAAGGGCAAAAAAAGCCTCTGACAACGCACTTACTAGTGGTTTGAGGCAGTCAGTCGGTAAATAACGAGCGTCTTCCAGTGCAACTTTAGTAACACTGGTTTTAGGAAACAGCTTGGATATTTTATAATGCTCCTACTAAGGTTCTAAAGATGAACTTAGCCTTAGGTTTTGGGAAACCGGACCCAGATCTGATGTTAGTGTCTCAAGTCACATGTATGCCTACTATTTCAGACATAGAATAGCTAGATATATGTTGACTTGTGCATGCAGTTCATTGCATATTCACGTAAAACACAATATAGTATACAGCTAATATATATACATGGACTTACACTGCAGTATGTCATCTGTTTCTGATAGGGAGGGAGGAAGCCCTGTAAGGATGTGATAGATGTCAGCTGGGGAGACAAACACAGAGGAGGGGTCCAACCTTTGACCTTCGTTCGACAGGTAATGTCCTCCTGACATTCAACCTTTCTGTCTGAGTGTCCACTGATAACCCTGCCTGTCTAAATATGGTGTATTTGCTGTTTTGCTTTAAACCTGTGTGTGTCTGTGTGTGTGTGTGTGCATGTGCGTGCGCCAGGTTCTTGCAGCCTGCCTCTACCCTCAGTTGATCCACAGTTACAAACTGCCAGGGGACGTTAGACAGAGGGTCCAAAGCCTGCTGGGAGCATGTGATGGGGGGAGTGTAGGTAAGGTGGGCTGCAATTGGGTCCTGTTAGCTGTTAAATCCAGTATATGCTACAAGCATTAACTTTGAATTCTTAGGGTTAAGTTTAGGCATTAACTCTGACTTTTTAATGTTAGGCATTAACTCTGAATGGTTAAGGTTAGGATAGGCTTAAAATAGCAAATTTGGCACCAGAGGCAGTTGCTCACAGCCATCACCTTAGCAAGATGAAAACTACTTGAAGGCAAGTGCTCACTGTTGCCTCTACTGGACGATTTCCACATCATCTCCCGACATCCTCAGACATGGATAGACGTTGAATACTGACTTGTATCACAGGTAACCTGGCTGGTATATGTGATGTGTGTTTACCTGTGTTTGTTCTTCTTCTCTATCTTATCAGGCTCATACACGCCCACTGGTGGTATCTCTTATATACAGTGCAGTGTGTCCAACTTCATCTCTCGACGAGATGGTGGTGTACCATCGTCCCCCGAGAATATCTTCATGACATCTGGCTCTCAAAGGTCAATAATGGTGAGAATCATCTTCACCACCATCATCATCATCATCATCATCATCACCATGTCTCTCATTCATCTTTCCCTCTCTATTTTCTGTTTTTAGCAAGTGTTGAATATGCTGGCTGACTTCCACAATCAGGCCTCACTTCCGACAGGTGTGTTGACCGCTGTGCCCACCTACTCTTCCTTCAAAATGATGTTGCAAAGGCTCGGGGCAGCCGTTGTTCCCTACTACCTAGATGAGGAGCAGTGTTGGGCAATGGAGGTGGAGGAGCTACGCAGAGCACTACAGGCCTCTAAGGGTGTCTGCAACACAGTTGCCCTGTATGTCATCAACCCGGGGAATCCTACAGGTAACGAGTTGTTCCGGTTCCATGATGGTCGATACAGTAGTACCCCACTATTTGTCCCTATGAAGAATGTAAAGTAAACCTTTTTGCAGCCAAGTTACCTCAGCAGTATTTATGGATAGTCTCATTTGTTTTGTTGTTGCTAGGTCATGTTCAGAGCAGGAAGTGTATTGAAAAGGTGATCCGATTCGCTGCGGAGGAGAGGCTCTTCCTCATGGCTGATGAGGTGACTTCCTGTCTATACTTTCTCCTGGCAAATCGCTTATTTTTAAATACAAATATTTCACTTCCCTCTATATTGACAATGTAGTGAGTGGTTCTGTCTTCCACGCACCCCTCACTGTTTCATTCGATCCACAGGTGTATCAGGAAAGTGTGTTCGGGGAGGGCAGTGAGTTTGTCTCCTATAAGAAGGTTCTGTCTGAGATGGGGCCTCCTCTCTCTCACACAGTGGAGCTGGCCTCTTTCCACTCAGCATCCAAAGGCTTCATGGGAGAGTGAGTACTGTACAGCAGCACTGTCTGTCTTCTAAGGCAATAAACTAACGGATTCATGCATTCAACTGAAGGTGAACTTGTATTAGGAGGTTTTGTAATTGACTGGTCTAAAGTTCAGAATGCCACCATGATGCATCTATTAGAATGCTGCTGGATGAATGAGATGAGGAAGGATTCAATTATCTGATTTATTTCACACACAGCAGAGGGGTGTGGATTTTATTGGCTTGTAAAGGCTGTTAGGTAGGGTTGTGTTGGTTGATTCTTTCATGCACAAAGGCAAACAGAATATGCCACTCCTGGCATCACCATGAAAGGATTTGCTGGTTTCAGAAGGGGAGAAGGGGTTAAATGGTAAGGTTAGGAGTGAAAAAAAAAGCCTGAGGAGTGGTGATTTGGCAGTGAGAACAGCTGTAGTGGGAAGGGGTGGGGCATGGCCCAATTAGAGCAATTAGGCACATCAGCAGAGGAGTGGTCTTCAATACATACATACTATAGCCTACTGTACTCTACAATGATCTGGATCGTATTACCCCATTAGCTACTTAATTAAGTAATTAGCTACTAGCCTACTTCTTTTAGAATGGTCAAATTCCTTCAGCATGAGCGTTAGAGCAAACATGGATTAGTGCCTTCTTAGACAATGTATGAGCTGCCAACACAAACTCAATATTGACAAAAGTAAATAAAATAGCTGGCAGTTCCCTAAGAGATCCACTTCAGGCTTCCTATGGTGTAAAAGCCTGTACTGAAACCAGCAGGCCAGTGTTTGACCACTACTCTGTATGTCTCTCCTCCCTGCACAGGTGTGGGCTACGCGGGGGGTACGTGGAGCTGGTGAACCTTGACCCAGCCGTCATGAGGTACGCCTACACCCTCTTTTCCACTGACATCTGTGCCCCTGTGACTGGTCAGCTAGCCCTGGAGCTCATGGCTAACCCTCCCAGGCCAGGGGACCCCTCATACCCGGTCTACGCCCAGGTGAGACCCATCAAAATAGATCAAACTACAGTATGACGTTAGGCTTAATAGATTGCATATGCCATGTAGCATTTAGTCATAAGTAGTTTAATGATAGTGCTCTGCAATCATTGATGTCTCTAAAATAAGAAATAGTTCATCAAAATCAAACAAATGTATTCCTTCCCCTATTCACAACTGCACCTCAGTGTCCCATACAATATGCTCTCCCAGTGTCCTTCTTTTCAGTCTTCTCTTCCATCTCCGCCAGGAGACCCAGTCTATCCGGGCCATGCTGGTCCATAACATGAGCTGGGTCCCAGAGTTTCTGAACAATATCCCAGGAATCAGCTGTCAGCCGATGATGGGAGGAGCTTTCGTATTCCCCCGGCTGTATCTACCCCAAGCAGCCATTGAGAAGGCCAAGGTTAGTCATGGGGCAAATAGTACACTGTATGGTCAGGTAGAGCACTAGCATGACTACTGCTGTTTGTCATATGGGCATTTCAAGAGACAAAACATGTGATTCAACATCTGATTAATTCTAAATAGTCTGGAGTTAATGATTTGATCTCTTATATATGTGAGTTTTCTGTTTTCCATTGCAGGTGGTGGGGATGCAGCCTGACCTGTGGTACTGTAAACGGTTACTAGAGGAGGCAGGAGTGTGTGTGGGACCGGGGTGTGAGTATGGACAGAAGGAAGGCACCCACCACATCAGGTACAATCCTCTCTCTGTCAACAGCTTCTGGACATAGAAATGTCACCATAAAACACTCCAGTAGTCAATGGCTCCATATCCACTACTCATCCTATGCAAATGAACAGGGAAGCATAGCATTAGCCTCATCATTCTATTTAAATGGTTATACTTCCCCACTGATTTGTTCTCATCTCTCTCTGTAGACTGTGTGTCATGACCCCAGTGGAGACCATGGAAGAGGTACTGAAACGCCTGAAGAACTTCCACCTGCACTTCCTCAAGGAGTTCTCCTGAAAACTGGCTTCACCTTACAGCCCAAAGATGAATAATACATTTAACTTCAGACACAATCACAGTACAGAGAGGAAAATTGCAACCAGTAACATTGTTTAACATCTTTCTTTCAACAGACCATATTTAAATAAAAAAATAATGGTTAACAATACATTCATGTAATCATTATTTTGTCATCTTGACACCGTCTCGCTGTAGTGCACAGGTCACTAGACACTCATTAACAGTCAGATTCATTCAACTTCTGCTTTTCAAAAAACAAATACTTGAGTCCATAATCTAGTCAAACAAATGGATTTCCTCCCATATAGAGAGCAATCACAGTAGTATTTACAGTACCATGAGTTCACTCCTATTTAAATGGGGCTCTTGAAATATAGTTTAAGAGTCAAACCTTCAGGGCATGATGTATTTTCCCGAACTCCATTATAAACTCAGTGTTCACATTCATCTATATTTTCAAACATTTTCTCTGTATATCTCAGGTGAGGAGATAGAGGACATTTAGAATGGGTAGTGAACTATGGATAATATTGTACAGTTAACCGATATTACATGTCTTCTCAGATTTGTCAGCAGACCGTGCCCCGAGCATTTTGCTTTGGTACTTTTTTCCTGACCAGAAAAATCTATGGACTCTTGCTACGGCCAGAGGTTTTTCAGGTCACAAAGCAGTACTCCATCCACAGTGCTTTGACATTCCTTTATTCCAATGCGAGTGAATCAGTCTACCTCAGAGTCACTGTGGCCACCGTTTGGCTGGGGGTCTGTATTGGACTCAGTATTGTTCAGCAGCTCCACCAATAGCGAGATGAGCTTGCCATCCTGTGTGATGTAATTGGCTGAGCTGTGTGGGCGGAGGTTGCGGTACAGCATGGTCTGGATGGAGGAGCGTAGCTCCCACAGCAGCTCCCATGTCTGGACAGACAGCTCACAGCGTACCAGCGACCGCCCCGGGAACGCCACCTCCACACGGTCACCATTCACTGAGAGAGGCAGGAGAGTGTTAAAGAGAGGAAACAAGGAAATATCCCTTTTCCACTATTTGACTGGATTCTAACATCCTTTATAACAATTCCACTCAATAGTCATTGGTATCGATAAAGCTAGTGAGGCCCTCAATGACATATCTGTAGCATCAGTGCAAGTCTACGTGCAGTAGTTGGTGAATGGTGAGATCTCTACAGTACCAGCAGTTTAATGCCACTCTAGGATTCATAAAATGTTACTGAATTGAATTATACCTCTCTCAGTGATGTCACAGTCGGTGAGCAGCAGTAGGGCGAGGGGGTGGGCTGCTGAGGAGTCTCTGATGAAGACGTTACCGTTGGACTTGATTGCACTGAAGAAGGTCAGCCAGCGACTGGGGAACTGCTCCTCTCCCCTGGAATAAGACAAGATTGGGTTCTTAATAAGCACACACACACTATATGTGGACACCCTTCAAATTAGTGGATTCAGCTATTTCAGCCACACCCATTGCTGACAGGTGTATAAAATCGAGCACACAGCCATGCAATTGGCAGTAGAATGGCATTGGCACTGATAGGATGGTACCTTTACAACAAGTCCGTTGGTCAAATGTCTGCCCTTCTAGATCAGCCCCGCTCAACTGTAACTGCTGTTATTGTGAAGTGGAAATGTCTAGGAGCAACAACGGCTCAGCCGCAATGTGGTAGGCCACACAAGCTAACAGAACCGGACTGCCGAGTGCTGAAGTGCGTAAAAATGGTCTGCCCTCGGTTGCAACACCCACTACCGAGTTCCAAACTGCCTCTGGATGCAACGTCAGTACAATAACTGTTCGTTGGGAGCTTCGTGAAATGGGTTTCCATGGCCGAGCAGCCGCACACAAGGCTAAGATCACTATGAGCAATGCCAAGCGTCGGCTGGAGTGGTGTAAAGCTCACCACCATTGGACACGCGTTCTCTGGAGTAATGAATCACGCTTCAGCATCTGGCAGTCTGACGGACGACTAGGTTTGGGGGATGCCAGGAGAACGCTACCTACCCGAATGCATAGTGCCAAATGTAAAGTTTGGTGGAGGAGGAATAATGGTCTGGCGCTGTTGTCATGGTTCGGGCTTGGCCTCTTAGTTCCAGTGAAGGGAAAACTTTACGTTACAGCATACAATGACATTCTAGGCGACTCTGTGAATCCAACTTTGTGGCAACAGTTTGGGGAAGGCCCTTTCCTGTTTTAGCATGACAATGCCCCTGTGCACAAAGCGAGCTCCATACAGAAATGATTTGTCGAGATTGGTGTGGAAGAACTTGACTGGCCTGCACAGAGCCCTGACCTCAACGAACACTTTTTGGGATGAAATGGAAAACCGACTGCGAGCCAGGCCTAACCACAAAACATCAGTGCTGACCTCACTAATGGTCTTGAGACTGAATGGAAGCAAATCCCCGCAGAAATGTTCCAACATCTAGTGGAAAGCCTTCCCAGAAGAGTGGAGGCTGTTATAGCAGCAAAGGGTGGGTGTCCACGTACACTACATGACCAAAAGTACGTGCCCAGACACAGAGCAATCACATCGTAACTAGAGGTCGACCGATTATGATTTTTCAACGCCAATACCGATAATTGGAGGACCAAAAAAGCCGATACCAATTAAAATCGGACGATATTTTAAAAATGTATTTGTAATAATGACAATTACAAGAATACTGAATATTTTAATATAAATACATCAATAAAATCAATGTAGCCTCAAATAAATAATAAACATCTTCAACACCTGCATGGCTTGGATTTCTGTACAGCACTTTGAGATACCAGCTGATGTACGAAGGGCTACATAAATAAATTTGATTTGAATTTGGTTTAAATAATGCAAAAACAAAGTGTTGGAGAAGAAAGTAAAAGTGCAATATGTGCTATGTAAGAAAGCTAACGTTTCAGTTCCTTGCTCAGAACATATGAAAGCTGGTGGTTCCTTTTAACACGAGTCTTCAATATTCCCAGGTAAGAAGTTTTAGGTTGTATTTATTAATAGGAATTATAGGACTATTCCCCTCTACACCATTTGTATTTCATTAACCTTTGACTATTAGATGTTCTTATAGGCACTTTAGTATTGCCAGTGCAACAGTATAGCTTCCGTCCCTCTCCTCGCTCCTACCTGGGCTCAAATCAGCAACACAACGACAACAGCCACCATCGAAGCAGCGTTACCCATGCAGAGCAAGGGGAACAACTACTAGAAGGCTCAGAGCGCACGCTAACTAGCTAGCCATTTCACTTCGGTTACACCAGCCTCATCTCGGGAGTTGATAGGCTTGAAGTCATAAACAGCGCAATGCTTGACGCACAACGAAGAGCTGCTGGCAAAAGGCACTAAAGTGCTGTTTGAATTCATGTTTACGCGTCTGCCTCTGCCTACCACCGCTCAGTCAGATTATATGCAACACAGAACACGCTAGATAATATCTAGTAATATCGTCAACCATGTGTAGTTAACTAGTGATTTTAATTGATTGTTTTTTTATAAGATAAGTTTAATGCTAGCTAGCAACTTACCTTGCTTACTGCATTCGCGTCTCCTTGTGGAGTGCAACGAGAGAGAGGTAGGTCGTTATTGCGTTGGACTAGTTAACTGTAAGGTTGCAAAATTGGATCCCCCGAGCTGACGTGAAAATCTGTCGTTTTGCCCCTGAATGAGGCAGTTAACCCACCGTTCCTAGACCATCATTGAAAATAAGAATGTATTCTTAACTGACTTGTGTAGTTAAAAAAATAAGGTATAAATAAAATTTAAAAACATTTTAAATAAAGAAAATCAGCAAATTGGCGCCCAAAAATACAGATTTCTGATTGTTATGAAAACTTGAAACCGGCCCTAATTAATCGGCCATTCCGATTAATCGGTCGACATCTAATCGTAACACACACACTAAGAGCCAATTTATGCTTGATGCGAAAATGCGGTAGGAGACTCCATATGTGATGCATTGTGTGATGCAATTGCGGAGGCATGCAGAGGTCAAAATGAGCTCCGTACTGCATCGCCGAGTGCAACTCTAATTTTATAACAATGCAGAGGGCTCCGTAACTACCTGCCCTCCAGAACACCTACACCAGCCAATGTCACAGAAAGGCCATAAAGATCATCAAGGACAACAACCACCCGAGCCACTGCCTGTTCACCCCGTTATCATCCAGAAGGCGAGGTCAGTACAGGTGCATCAAAGCTGGGACCGAGAGACTGAAAAACAGCTTCTATCTCAAGGCCATCAGACTGTTAAAACAGCCACCACTAACATTGAGTGGCTGCTGCCATACATGGAAAAAATGTATCACTCGTCACTTTAAACAATGCCACTTAATATAATGTTTACATACCCTACATTACTAATCTCATATACTGTACTCGATACCATCTACTGCATCTTGCCGATGCCGTTCTGTACCATCACCCATTCATATATCTTTATGTACATATTCTTCATCCCTTTACACTTGTGTGTATAAGGTAGCTGTTGTGAAATTGTTAGGTTAGATTACTCGTTGGTTATTACTGCATTGTCGGAACTAGAAGCACAAGCATTTCGCTACACTTGCATTAACATCTGCTAACCACGTGAATGTGACCAATAAAACTTGATTTGATATAGGTCCGCATTAACATGTTTGGTTGACGGTAGGTGGGGGCGGGAGGTCCTGTATAAACACAAACTCACTTCCTTGACAACTTCCTTCACAACAGCTCTGCTCCACAAAGCGCAAGAAGTATGAACGCCCTGACTTCTGCAGAGGCCGTAACACCGTAAACGTTGCACGGCCAATGCAGACGTCAGATTGACCATGCAGCGCTTAACACACACCTGTTGACGGAGGAGCGGTGTATGAGCACTGGGCCACTCTGCGTACGGAAGGACAGGCTGTTGGGGCGGAAGCGACCTTTGGTCACTGCTCCCCTTTTCACCTGAGGCACAGAAACATAACAAGTGAGTCACGATGCTGAGTGCATAGTTTAAGCTATAGGAACCCGCAGACAGTCATTCTTCTGTTTGAGATTTAGATGTGTACCTGTATGAGGTTGGGGTAGAGTCCGGCCAGCAGCACAGCCTTGACCAGCTCGTCCTGGTGGCTGTGTTGGTTGTAGAGGGAGGAGGATCTCTGGCAGTCAGCTGAACGCTCCACCAGCCCAGCCTCAAGGAGGTTCTCACTGAACTGGGAAGTCAGACCTGGAACACACAAGACATCAATGATTAATAAAAACGTATGAAAATATATGGAATATGAATATCTATGGGAGACACTCAACAACCTGGGTCAGCCGGAGAACTGACTGAACAAATGACGAGGGCACGGAGTTTTACCTGGTCAGGTCACAAGGTAAGGAAAAACCCGACAGCCAGGAGTTTACCCAATGTCTCTGTCTCTCTCACCATTGATGAAGCGCAGGCCGGCTCCAGACAGTGTGTATCTGTTCAAGTAGTCCTGTCTGGTCTCTCTGTCCCTCTCTTGCTGAACACTCCTCCAGCCCAACACGGCTCGACTGAACACCAGGTAATCACTGTAGCTTGAACCTCCCAGGTCTTCCTTAGCCTGGAGGGAAGGAAGTAGAAAGAGAGAGGGAGAGAGATGGAGGGGAAGAAAATATTGATAAAATGTGACAGAAAATCAACTAGTGTAAATCAAAATAAAAGACTAACTTAGATCATAAATAACAGGTAAATGCTGAAATGACCAGCAGACATTTACACTGCAATAGAAATGTGAACTTTGCAGGTTGTTATGGATCTATAATTAAAACTGCCCAAGTGGACGTGGACTGAGTCAGTGTCTGACCTTAGAGACCAGGGCTCTGTTCTGCATGCTGTTGTGGAAAGGGTCTCTGGTGAGACAGGCTGTGACTGACAGCAGGGGCAGGACACAGCGGAACAGAGCAGCAAGCACCAGCACCTTCCCCAGGCGCGGGTCACAGGACAGACAGGCTACTCTCTCCCCCAGGGGAGTCAGGGCCTCTGTCTTGTCCAGAACACCTAGGGAGAGGGAGGGGAGAGGAGTACTAAGAACAAAACACCAGTAACACACACACTTATACTTGGCCTTTTGAATGATTTGTAAATCCCAACTGAAACAATGTGGATGAAAATGTTTTTCATCATGTGAAGACAGATCATTAGAGAGTCTCACCAATCTCTTGCAGGTTGCGAACAGCATCAGTCACAGCCTCTCGCTCTGGGCTGTCCAACACCTGCGATAAGAAATCCACTGCCTGGAGAGACCCACCAAGGGAACATCAATGTGTGACTACATGCAGAGACCTCACAATTACATTGACTGGCTCTTACACACCCCTACATCGTTCCTCTGTCAAATCCCTTCACCTTGCAGTGGGGGCTGTGGATCTTGGCCTGTACCACCAGGCTCTCCAGAGGGGTGCGTAGGATCTCAGGCACAGGGAAGGTCGTCATTGATTCCAGGCGTTGCCGTGGGAACAGGTGGTAGGCATGTCCGGGCTGGCATCGCCCCGCCCTCCCTCTACGCTGAGTGACGTTGGAGCGCGAGATCCAGACTGTGTCTAGACATGACACCTGGGGACCAGCAAGACAGAGGTTTGCAACACCACACTAGTATATTATAGCCAATCACCAGTTGTATTTGCGAACCCCAGCGTGGCGGCTCCTGTAAGTACTAGGAATGTTTTCCATACACAATCTTAAAAAATTGGGAACAGGGATTTTTTAGGAGAGCAATATTGTCCTCTATTGAGGTGCTTTAAGATACCGTTTCTGCATTAATGGCTATATTATCTATTCACTGTGACAGTGCCAGAAGTGACCGTCACCTACCTTGGTCCGTGTGTCGTAGTTCTGCTCCTTCTGAGATCCCGCGTTTACTACGTGAACAATGTCGTCGATGGTGATAGAGGTCTCAGCGATGTTGGTGGCCAGGACGATCTTCCTCCGGCCCTCAGGAGGGCGCTGGAACACGGTCTGCTGGTCACCCACCGACATACTTGAGTGTACTGGAAAGAGAGAACATGGGGTCACTAATATAAGAATATTTTGAAGATAAATAAACAGAGTTTGAGAGGATGCGAGGACAAGAGTACCAAACTAAATATAGTACTAATGGTTAATAGGGAATTGTAAATAGGAGTTGGGTCTCAGTTCAACAGCGGTTTAGAATCTCTGGAATGTCACTCCTGAACTCAGAGCTGCGTGTACCATGTCCTCTACATTGAGTCGGGGGCAGGATACTTGTTATTTGGCCAAGTTGTACTGCAAGGACTTCTGATTGGTCAACCCCAGGCTAGGGTGGGGGGATTTAAATGGCATCCTGTTCCTTCGTTCAGTGGGGAAAAGCTGAGAATAGGGGAGACTGAACATCTACCTCCCAGCATTACATCTTGATTTATCCTCTCTA
Organism: Oncorhynchus kisutch; assembly: GCF_002021735.2. Lineage (NCBI taxonomy): Eukaryota > Metazoa > Chordata > Actinopteri > Salmoniformes > Salmonidae > Oncorhynchus > Oncorhynchus kisutch. The sequence goes on along the minus strand of NC_034203.2, from coordinate 27,210,502 downwards.
AATAAACCTATTTTTCTCCCCCTGATTTGCTTTGGAGTTTGTTTATTGAAGAATAACAAATTGCTAACACTGACATACTTGAGTGTACTGGACAGACAGAGGAGGAGCAGAGACATTACTTTATTATAATCCAGTCTCAAGACCGTTGCTTGTGCACTACATTTGAATTAGGTTCAGAATTCTTTCCTTACTATGTCACATTGTGATCTGACCAGGAATAATACAGGTAGCATGTTGTGAATGGGCAGCAGGACAGAAACCAAAGGCAGACCCCTTATCCAGTCCTTACATGGTAGGATCATTTGAGAGCCAGACTGGAAGGTTGGCTTCTCCTCTAGTCTCTTCTGGACAGCCTTAATGTCCTGCCAACCTGGTAGGAAACACAGAACTGCACCTGTAAGAGAAATCATCAATGAATTAATCAACCATCAGTTGGATCAGACCTTAGCTTAACAGACATGGAGAGACAAGGGGAACAAAGAGTAAAACTAGGAGTGTTAAACTGTTGGTTACCTGGCTCTCCCTGTCTGTGGATGTGCTCTATCACATTAGCTACTAAGTCCAGTTTTACACATGTTGCCATGTGTTTTTCTGACAGGTCTGTCAGTGAATGACATAACAAGAGGAGCACTGCCCATGCACTAACCTAATTCGAAATGGCACATTTTGCATTACACTATTACAACTCTCTACAGTAGTAAACTGAAAGCCCAACTGAGTTTCTGAGTTAGTTGGACCCCCTGGTCCGTATTGATCCCATACTCAGTCTGGATTCGTACCGCGGACCGCCTATTGAGTATGTAAATTATAATTTATGACAAGGATATAGTAGTAATAGTATACAGTATAAGACACTTTTACAAATATTGAGTGATAGTGGACATTTGTAGTTGGTGCTGCATTTTCCTGGAAACCATATGTTCATAACTCCATAGACATTCTTGTCTTTGGAGTTGTGAAATCATAGCTAAGGTAAATAAAGTCTCGCCTGGTAGAACCAAGGAAATAGAAGTCTGCCTTTATCTTAATAAATACACTTTTATTGTATGGTAAGTGTTTGTTGACATGCATGAAATGACGTGGAAACAACGTTAATTCAACCAGTGTGTGCCCAGTGAGATATCTCAAACCTATAGCCTATTATCGAAATATTCCAAAGCTACCACAACAAGGGTGAAAGAGAAATAGCAGAGGGATGCACTAGGTAGGCTCTTAATCAATAAACTACTGTAACTGGTAGCTGTTTAACCCATTTCTTCACAGCATGTGCTGTGTAATGCTCAAATGATGACATTCCAGTGGAGTGGCTTTTCATTTTGAAACATGAAGCCTAAAGCTTTAACTAAAACATCGAAAGGCATGCTCTTCCAAATCGATGGTTGTATTTAGACTAGACATGTGCTACTCTGTAGAACTGTTGTCCCATCCAAGTTCTCATTTAGTATTACAATGTGCATAAAACTTTGGAATATAATGTCTCCAACTTAAACGACACCATTTCCATAAAAGTACCTTGGGTGAACTGGAATATAATGTCTCCAACTTAAACAACACTATCTTCCAGTCTACCCAAGCTACTTTAATGGAAATGGTACGTCTTTAAATAAGACTTATCTCCACAATGCTCTCGCTGTAAAACAGAGACGGGTACTTCATTACACATGACATGGGCCTGCCCTAAACATTAATAAAGGAGATGAGGTCCTTCATAGGGAAGTAGGCCTGCATTTAACTCCCACGATGACAATCCTTGGAGATCGATCTGATCTACAACTTACTTTTCAGAGATGTAAGATTTTTTTTGCTTAGCTATGACTAAAAAATGTAGAACTGTGGAACCATGAGGATCCTTCCAATATCACTCAATGGATTAATGAGGTCAATGCCACTAGTAGAAGGTAGTCCACAGTCTTTTCATAAGAATTAGGATCCCTGGTTAGAATATACAGAGTCATTATAGACATTTATTAATTGATATGTGTAGGATATGTGATCTGAGGTAACAACTAAAATGACGTGATGGCATATGAATGCAGGTGTTATTGTATGGTATGATGTGCATTTGGGATGTACTGTATGTTTTTGGGGGTGTTTGCTTTGTTTGTTGTACTTGTATAATTGAATTATTGAATTCTATGTGGAAAGAAATATAATAAACACAATTTTTCCACAAAAATAAACTAACAATGTGGATGAACCAGAAATATATGTTTTAGGCCAGGCCTACTGGAATTTGCCTGGGGCAACTTTAAAGCAGGCTCAACTTGCAAAACTGATTCGTTTACTGGTTCCTATACAAAAAATTACTTTGGGAGGGAACTTTACCCCTACTCACTTCCTCACCATCAGCATGAGAAAAGATCAAGGAACCATAGAAGTGGACAAGTCAATAGGCATCTCATCAGATTCTATTCTATTTATCTTAGAGGACCAGCAGGTGTGATAGTAGAATGTCACTCCTCTGCCTGAGAGAGATCTGCCGCAAGATGAGGAGCATCAAACAGACAGAGCTGGAGCCCTTGGTGAGACGAGCCAATCAGATTAGAACTGAAGTCACACAGGTAAGACATCACAGTGGCCTATCCTAGCCCTATATAAACATATAATGCTGTAAATAGAGTTAACAGTATCCCAGCGACACACGTTAACAGATTGCTATAAATTTACTGCAAAACTTTCACAGTTAGCTACTGTAATTCTGTTTTACAGTACTGTACTGTATAAAGCAATGCATTATAGGGGTTCAATGGTGTTGCACTGCACTGCTGTAAAAGTACTGTATCACCTGTTTTGCTGTATATTTATAGCAGCATACTATGAATTATGGTGCAATGTTGTAAATTAGAACTTGTTCTCAACTGGCCTACCTGGTTAAATAAAAGTTAAATAAAATAAAAATTAATAAAAAATATTGTGGGCGGCGAAATAATCTCTGGCTCATGATCATATTTTGAGGCATACCTTGTATTTTGTTGAACCCATTAGTGAGAATACGGACAAATATTTGTCCTGTAAATCTACAGTAACTTATTGGCTAATGTGCTGCCAGTAATTTACTGTAGCATACTGTGAATTATGGTGCATTGTGGGAAAATGTTGTGGGCGGTCAAAGAATCTTTGAGGCATGCCTTGTATTTTGTTGCACCCATTAGTGAGAATGTTGTACCCCACAGAATATACAGTACCATATTTTTTTAATACATATATATATATTTGTCCTGTAAATCTACAGTAATTTACTGGCTACTGTGCTGCCAGTAATTTAGTACCACCCCAAAGAAAACAATACCATACTGTAACTGTGGAGTGCCAAAAACCTTTGGCGGCTGCATGCTATTGTTGTGGCTTATTAACACATTTGAGGCATGCCTTGTAAGAGGCTATACTCATTGCACCTGTTAATGAGAGTGCTGTACCAATTTAAGTGATATGCGGTAGTAGTTCCCTAACAATTAAATGTACATAGGGAACACATCAGAGTGGAAGCAAGTCTCAAACCTTTAATGATTGAGAGTTTAGCCAGGTCCTTTTGCTCTGTTTTGCCCTTAATCCGGCCCTGCTAGTAGTCATGACAGTTTAGAAGCCTTTGTTAAGGCCTCTACAAGAACAAGTGATATAAAACCCAAAATATTTATTGGTATGCTGTAATATATAAATACATATTCACTGTTAGAAATTGGTGTAATATTATTACAATACAACTTAACAATAAAGTACTGTATTGTTTATTTGCTATATATTTACTGCATCATTCTGTAAATGATAGTGCATTGTGGAAACATTTTGTGGAAGGAGAAAGAATCAGTGACACATTAACATATTTTGAGGCGTGCCTTGTCAACTGGCTATATTTGTTGCAAATCAAATCAAATGTATTTATATAGCCCTTCGTACATCAGCGGATATCTCAATGTGCTGTACAGAAAGCCACCCTAAAAACCCCAAACAGCAAGCAATGCAGGTGTAGAAGCACGGTGGCTAGGAAAAACTCCCTAGAAAGGCCAAAACCTATGTAAAAACCTAGAGAGGAACCAGGCTATGTGGGGTGGCCAGTCCTCTTCTGGCTGTGCCGGGTGGAGATTATAACAGAACATGGCCAAGATGTTCAAATGTTCATAAATTACCTTCATGGTCAAATAATAATAATCACAGGCAGAACAGTTGAAACTGGAGCAGCAGCACGGCCAGGTGGACTGGGGACAGCAAGGAGTCATCATGTCAGGTAGTCCTGGGGCATGGTCCTAGGGCTCAGGTCCTCCGAGAGAGCGAAAGAAAGAGAGGAAGAGAGAATTAGAGAGAGCATACTTAAATTCACACAGGACACCGGATAGGACAGGAGAAGTACTCCAGATATAACAAACTAGTTCTAGTCAGGATTCTAGCAGCCATATTTAGCACTAACTGAAGTTTATTTAGTGCTTTATCCGGGTAGCCGGAAAGTAGAGCATTGCAGTAGTCTAACCTAGACGTGACAAAAGCATGGATACATTTTTCTGCATCAAATTTGGACAGAAAGTTTCTGATTTTTGCAATGTTACGTAGATGTAAAAAAAAGCTGTCCTTGAAACAGTCTTGATATGTTCTTCAAAAGAGAGATCAGGGTCCAGAGTAACGCCAAGGTCCTTCACAGTTTTATTTGAGACGACTGTACAACCATTAAGATTAATTGTCAGATTCAACAGAAGTTCCTAATGTTTTGTGCACTCAGTGTACAGCCTAGGCCTATACACAACAAGCTCCTTGGTTTGTAAAACAAAACATGTTCATGATTTGAACATTTCGAACTGCAATATAATTGTTCTGAAACGCAAGCTGACCCTAAGTTTGAAATAATGCTTTAATTCCACCTGCCAGCTAATTCCACCTGCCACCTGCCAGCGGGAAGAACTATGAATATCCGACCCAATGCAGGACTCTATAGTGTTGTTCACATTTACTTTGTTTACAAACATTGGAGTAAAACAAGCTTATATTTTAGGTTCTGATGGGGTACGACAGTTGAACTATGCTCATGAGGCATTTATAAGTCATATTCTATTTATACATCCAAAGATTTAGGCAATGTAGCAACTGCTGATTGCCCTTTTTATATTAAGAGAACGTTCACTAAGTGCGTTGTTGGAGCATGTATCTGTAGGCTTATGATAGTTTAAAAGAAAGTCAGCGCTGCTCTCGGATCAGCTTTCTCCATTCAAATCTTACCTTAACATTATAATTATTCCACAATACTGACTACGAGTCAGCTCTTAGAGAGCTATGACCACCTAGTGTATATGTTTGCAAATAGAGGAGGCTTAGTCTATTGCTAAATCAGCCCCAAGGGCCACCAGAGGGATCATGTTCAAATCATCTGCAAGTGACTTTGTTGAGCTTCACAATCAATTATACTTTCGAATGATTTGGACATGATGTGTGAAAAATGCTAATATTGGTACTAAGACTAGGATTTGTGCCACAACTGCTAAAACAAAACCAAAGCATTGATAACTGTCAAATCATGTCCAAAGACTACTTATAGGGGAAGGAAACCAATATGTAATTTGGGTGGACTCTCCCTTTAAGGAGGAAACTGACACAAGTGTTTCACCTGCTGGGCAGATCACTTTAGGAAGTCAGTCGAGAAAACAATGAATAGTGCTCTTGGGGCTGTTGGTAACCCTGGCTAGAATGTTACACAGCATGAAATATATTGAGGCAAAAACTACAGACGGTAGCCTACAATTACCACAATTAAGCATAATTGATTGAACATTAAATGTATTTAAATATGACTTGAAATATACACTGCTCAAAGAAAGGGAACACTAAAATAACACATCCGATCTGAATGAATGAAATATTCTTATGAAATACCTTTTTCTTTACATAGTTGAATGTGCTGACAACAAAATCACATACAAATTATCAATGGAAATCATATTTATCAACCCATGGAGGTCTGGATTTGGAGTCACACTCAAAATTAAAGTGGAAAACCACACTACAGGCTGATCCAACTTTGATGTAATGTCCTCCTCCCAGACCTGGACTAAAGCATCCTCCAACTCCTGGACAGTCTGTGGTGCAACGTGGCGTTGGTGGATGGAGCGAGACATGATGACCCAGATGTGCTCAATTGGATTCAGGTCTGGGGAACGGGCGGGCCAGTCCATAGCATCAATGCCTTCCTCTTGCAGGAACTGCTGACACACTCCAGCCACATGAGGTCTAGCATTGTCTTGCATTAGGAGGAACCCAGGGCCAACCGCACCAGCATATGGTCTCACAAGGGGTCTGAGTATCTCATCTCGGTACCTAATGGCAGTCAGGATACCTCTGGCGAGCACATGGAGGGCTGTGCGGCCCCCCAAAGAAATGCCACCCCACACCATGACTGACCCACCGCCAAACCGGTCATGCTGGAGGATGTTGCAGGCAGCAGAACGTTCTCCACGGCGTCTCCAGACTCTGTCACGTCTGTCACATGTGCTCAGTGCGAACCTGCTTTCATCTGTGAAGAGCACAGGGCGCCAGTGGCGAATTTGCCAATCTTGGTGTTCTCTGGCAAATGCCAAACGTCCTGCACGGAGTTGGGCTGTAAGCACAACCCCCACCTGTGGACGTCGGGCCCCCATACCACCCTCATGGAGTCTGTTTCTGACCGTTTGAGCAGACACATACACATTTGTGGCCTGCTGGAGGTAATTTTGCAGGGCTCTGGCAGTGCTCCTCCTTGCACAAAGGCAGAGGTAGCGGTCCTGCTGCTGGGTTGTTGCCCTCCTACAGCCTCCTCCACATCTCCTCAACAACTCAACAACAGCCCCTTTACATTACACTCCATGCAGTTTGGCTTCAGAGCGAAACACTCCACAGAAACGGCCAACTGCTTTCTTCTGGAAAATGTGAAGTCCAAGATGGACAAAGGGGGTGCTGTTGGGGCTGTGTTTCTGGACCTATGGAAGGCTTTTGATACTGTTAACCATGAGATTCTCATCACAAAATTGTCCAAGTTCAACTTTTCCCCTGATGCCTTGAGATGGATGAAATCCTACCTTGAAGGCAGAACTCAGTGTGTCAGAGTGAGCAATGAGCTGTCGCCCACTCGTAGCTATGATGTGGGCGTGCCCCAAGGGTCAATACTGGGGCCCCTCCTGTTCAGCCTGTACATTAATGATATGCCTTCTGTCTGTACTGGGTCTGAAGTTCAAATGTATGCAGATGATACAGTGATATATGTGCATGCAAAGAGCAAACAACAAGCTGCACAAGAACTCACTACTGTAATGGTCCAGGTTACAAAGTGGCTCAGTGACTCGTGTTTGCATCTCAATGTGAAAAAAACTGTTTGCATGTTCTTCACAAAGAGGGCAACAGATGCTACTGAGCCAGATGTCTATGTGTCAGGGGAGAAGCTCCAGGTGGTGTCCGATTTTAAGTACCTTGGCATCATACTTGATTCCAACCTCTCTTTTAAAAAGCATGTGAAAAAGGTAATTCAAATAACCAAATTCAACCTAGCTAATTTCCGATTTATACGAAATTGTTTGACTACAGAGGTAGCAAAACTGTACTTCAAATCTATGATACTCCCCCACTTAATATACTGCTTGACTAGTTGGGCCCAAGCTTGCTGTACAACATTAAAACCTATTCAGTCTGTCTACAAACAGGCTCTCAAAGTGCTTGATAGGAAGCCCAATAGCCATCATCATTGTCACATCCTTAGAAAGCATGAGCTCTTGAGTTGGGAAAATCTTGTGCAATACACCGACGCATGTCTTGTATTCAAGATCCTTAATGGCCTGGCTCCCCCTCCACTCAATATTTTTGTTAAACAGAAAACCCAGACATATGGCAGCAGATCCACAAGGTCTGCCATGAGAGGTGACTGTATAGTTCCCCTAAGGAAAAGCACCTTTAGTAAATCTGCATTCTCTGTGAGAGCTTCCAATGTCTGGAATACACTGCCATCAGACACACATAACTGCACCACATATCACACTTTCACAAAATGCTTGAAGACATGGCTAAAGGTCAATCAGATTTGTGAACATGGTCCCTAGCTGTGTGTTGCCGCTCTCCATGCTGTCTGTTGTCTGTAGCTTGTGAGGTGTGGAAACACTTTGTTGCTTTTATGAATTTTGACTTGCTGCTTTTTGTTCTATGCTGCTCTGTCTGTATGCTACGTCTTGCTTGTCCTATGTTGCTCTGTCTGTATGCTATGTCTTGCTTGTCCTATGTTGCTATGTCTTGCTTGTTCTATGTTGCTATTGTCTATATTGTAATTGTTTTTAATAACCTGCCCAGGGACTGCGGTTGAAAATTAGCCGGCTGGCTAAAACCGGCACTTTTACTGAAACGTTGATTCATGTGCACTGTCCCTGTAAAAATAAAAAATAAACTCAAACTAAACTCAACTCAACTCCTGATGTACTGGCCTGTCTCCTGGTAGCGCCTCCATGCTCTGGACAGTACGCTGACAGACACAGCAAACCTTCTTGCCCGCATTGATGTGCCATCGCATTGATGTGCCATCCTGGATGAGCTGCACTACCTGAGCCACTTGTATGGGTTGTAGACTCCGTCTCATGCTACCACTAGAGTGAAAGCACCGCCAGCATTCAAAAGTGACCAAAACATCAGCCAGGAAGCATAGGAACTGAGAAGTGATCTGTGGTTATCACCTGCAGAACCACTCCTTTATTGGGGGTGTCTTGCTAATTGCCTATAATTTCCACCTGTTGTCTATTCCATTTGCACAACAGCATGTAAAATGTATTGTCAATCAGTGTTGCTTCCTAAGTGGTGTTAGGGAATAATCAGAATTGGTGGGTAACATAGGTAAGATGTTTTATATTCATCATATGTTTGTAAGTTACTTCTCATCAAGAATGTTATTTTTGTATAATACTGTGGCAGGGTTGCAGTATCTGTTCTATGTCAAGACTAAGTTGCATGGGCCGCAGAGAGGGGAGAGGTCAAGGGATCATCAAGCATGTATCTCTTGGCTCCACAATGTCTGTGTGCCAGTCAGTGTGTCTCTGTGATCTTGTCAAGATAGGATGGATTTGATATATGCCTGTTGATATGGAGGATTGGTTTATGGGGGTGAGTTTGAGAAAGGAGACAAAGCTGAACAATGAATTATGCCGATGCTGTCTTATCCTGTGTATCTTTGCTATAAAGGATCCCATTTGCCATTATGTTGGGACTCTCAACTTTTCATTAGAGATACTGAACTGTTGAAAGTCAAAAGGCTATTGCAATGTGGAGAGGGCTCTCAGAGAATTCATTGAGAGACACTGAATTACCTGAGAGTCACAGGATTGTGATAGAGCTGATATAATTAAAGATGGACTTTGACAACTAACTCTGACTTGTGTGTGTGGTTTGCGCTCATGATTTGGTAAATAGAGGAAATTTCCACGACATTTGGCGACGAGGAGGGGATGTGAATCTTCACTCGGTGACCGTTCCTACGATCTAGGTAAATAAATCGTTCACGAGGGATCCCCTAAACTTGGGATCTCAGGGAGAACCCGCACTTCGGGAACGAAGCAGATGGACCAACCTTTGATCTAAGAGGAAGCGAGCCGAGTGGATACCACATCTCGAACTGAGTTTTTTTTAAAGAAAAAGGTGAGCGAACCACACACAGATTTGAAGTCGAGTTTTTTAATTATGCCTGTTATGTATACTCTGAGCGTGAATTCATTTGTAAGGAAGGCACAGTTTGATTTCACAGAAGTGTGATTGACTTGGAGTTACATTGTGTTGTTTAAGTCTTCCCTTTATTTTTTTGAGCAGTGTATAAGCCTATGCCCACACTCAGTGGTCAGTTTATTAGGTATATCAACCCATTCACAAAAATGGATGACTCCTTCAGACAGTGAGTCACAAATTTGTGTCTTGCTACATAGAGATGATTGTGGACTACAGCAAAAAGAGGAACGAGCATGCCCCCATTCTCATCAAAGGGGCTGCAGTGGAGCAGGTTGAGAGCTTCAAGTTCCTCGGTGTCCACATCACCAACAAACTAACATGGTCCAAGCACACCATGACAGTTGTGAAGCGGGCACGACAAAACCTATTCCCCCTCAGGAGACTGAAAAGATTTGGCATGGGTCCTCAGATCCTCAAAAGGTTCTACAGCTGCACTATCGAGAGTATCCTGACTGGTTGCATCACTGCCTGGTATGGCACATGCTCTGCCTGCGACCGCAAAGCACTACAGCCTGGTTCCTCTCTAGGTTTCTTCCTAGGTTTTGGCCTTTCTAGGGAGTTTTTCCTAGCCACCGTGCTTCTACACCTGCATTGCTTGCTGTTTGGGGTTTTAGGCTGGGTTTCTGTACAGCACTTTGAGATATCAGCTGATGTACGAAGGGCTATATAAATAAATTTGATTTGATTTGATACAGAGGGTAGTGCGAACGACCCAGTACATCATTGGGCCAAGCTTCCTGCCATCCAGGACCTCTATACCAGGCGGTGTCAGAGGAAGGCCCTAAAAATTGTCAAAGACTCCAGCCACTCTTGTCATAGACCATTCTCTCTGCAACCGGCAACCGCATGGCAAGTGGTACCAGAGCGCCACGTCTAGGTCCAAGAGGCTTTAAAACAGCTTCTACCTCCAAGCCATAAGACTCCTGAACATCTAGTCAAATGGCTACCCAGACTATTTGCAGTGTCCCCGCCACAGTGTACACCCACAGTGTACACCCTGGGTGTATCTAATAAACTGGCCATTGAGTTTTCATTTGAATCATCTTTTTAACCTGTGTTTGTTTGTAACAATTACCCAAGACAATGGCAACTTTGTGTTTGTAGTCAACTTTGTCCTGCGACAGATAAACATCTTGATTCTAAGTTTAGATCGTCTGTGTATAAAGTGATGCGCAAGGGCAAAAAAAGCCTCTGACAACGCACTTACTAGTGGTTTGAGGCAGTCAGTCGGTAAATAACGAGCGTCTTCCAGTGCAACTTTAGTAACACTGGTTTTAGGAAACAGCTTGGATATTTTATAATGCTCCTACTAAGGTTCTAAAGATGAACTTAGCCTTAGGTTTTGGGAAACCGGACCCAGATCTGATGTTAGTGTCTCAAGTCACATGTATGCCTACTATTTCAGACATAGAATAGCTAGATATATGTTGACTTGTGCATGCAGTTCATTGCATATTCACGTAAAACACAATATAGTATACAGCTAATATATATACATGGACTTACACTGCAGTATGTCATCTGTTTCTGATAGGGAGGGAGGAAGCCCTGTAAGGATGTGATAGATGTCAGCTGGGGAGACAAACACAGAGGAGGGGTCCAACCTTTGACCTTCGTTCGACAGGTAATGTCCTCCTGACATTCAACCTTTCTGTCTGAGTGTCCACTGATAACCCTGCCTGTCTAAATATGGTGTATTTGCTGTTTTGCTTTAAACCTGTGTGTGTCTGTGTGTGTGTGTGTGCATGTGCGTGCGCCAGGTTCTTGCAGCCTGCCTCTACCCTCAGTTGATCCACAGTTACAAACTGCCAGGGGACGTTAGACAGAGGGTCCAAAGCCTGCTGGGAGCATGTGATGGGGGGAGTGTAGGTAAGGTGGGCTGCAATTGGGTCCTGTTAGCTGTTAAATCCAGTATATGCTACAAGCATTAACTTTGAATTCTTAGGGTTAAGTTTAGGCATTAACTCTGACTTTTTAATGTTAGGCATTAACTCTGAATGGTTAAGGTTAGGATAGGCTTAAAATAGCAAATTTGGCACCAGAGGCAGTTGCTCACAGCCATCACCTTAGCAAGATGAAAACTACTTGAAGGCAAGTGCTCACTGTTGCCTCTACTGGACGATTTCCACATCATCTCCCGACATCCTCAGACATGGATAGACGTTGAATACTGACTTGTATCACAGGTAACCTGGCTGGTATATGTGATGTGTGTTTACCTGTGTTTGTTCTTCTTCTCTATCTTATCAGGCTCATACACGCCCACTGGTGGTATCTCTTATATACAGTGCAGTGTGTCCAACTTCATCTCTCGACGAGATGGTGGTGTACCATCGTCCCCCGAGAATATCTTCATGACATCTGGCTCTCAAAGGTCAATAATGGTGAGAATCATCTTCACCACCATCATCATCATCATCATCATCATCACCATGTCTCTCATTCATCTTTCCCTCTCTATTTTCTGTTTTTAGCAAGTGTTGAATATGCTGGCTGACTTCCACAATCAGGCCTCACTTCCGACAGGTGTGTTGACCGCTGTGCCCACCTACTCTTCCTTCAAAATGATGTTGCAAAGGCTCGGGGCAGCCGTTGTTCCCTACTACCTAGATGAGGAGCAGTGTTGGGCAATGGAGGTGGAGGAGCTACGCAGAGCACTACAGGCCTCTAAGGGTGTCTGCAACACAGTTGCCCTGTATGTCATCAACCCGGGGAATCCTACAGGTAACGAGTTGTTCCGGTTCCATGATGGTCGATACAGTAGTACCCCACTATTTGTCCCTATGAAGAATGTAAAGTAAACCTTTTTGCAGCCAAGTTACCTCAGCAGTATTTATGGATAGTCTCATTTGTTTTGTTGTTGCTAGGTCATGTTCAGAGCAGGAAGTGTATTGAAAAGGTGATCCGATTCGCTGCGGAGGAGAGGCTCTTCCTCATGGCTGATGAGGTGACTTCCTGTCTATACTTTCTCCTGGCAAATCGCTTATTTTTAAATACAAATATTTCACTTCCCTCTATATTGACAATGTAGTGAGTGGTTCTGTCTTCCACGCACCCCTCACTGTTTCATTCGATCCACAGGTGTATCAGGAAAGTGTGTTCGGGGAGGGCAGTGAGTTTGTCTCCTATAAGAAGGTTCTGTCTGAGATGGGGCCTCCTCTCTCTCACACAGTGGAGCTGGCCTCTTTCCACTCAGCATCCAAAGGCTTCATGGGAGAGTGAGTACTGTACAGCAGCACTGTCTGTCTTCTAAGGCAATAAACTAACGGATTCATGCATTCAACTGAAGGTGAACTTGTATTAGGAGGTTTTGTAATTGACTGGTCTAAAGTTCAGAATGCCACCATGATGCATCTATTAGAATGCTGCTGGATGAATGAGATGAGGAAGGATTCAATTATCTGATTTATTTCACACACAGCAGAGGGGTGTGGATTTTATTGGCTTGTAAAGGCTGTTAGGTAGGGTTGTGTTGGTTGATTCTTTCATGCACAAAGGCAAACAGAATATGCCACTCCTGGCATCACCATGAAAGGATTTGCTGGTTTCAGAAGGGGAGAAGGGGTTAAATGGTAAGGTTAGGAGTGAAAAAAAAAGCCTGAGGAGTGGTGATTTGGCAGTGAGAACAGCTGTAGTGGGAAGGGGTGGGGCATGGCCCAATTAGAGCAATTAGGCACATCAGCAGAGGAGTGGTCTTCAATACATACATACTATAGCCTACTGTACTCTACAATGATCTGGATCGTATTACCCCATTAGCTACTTAATTAAGTAATTAGCTACTAGCCTACTTCTTTTAGAATGGTCAAATTCCTTCAGCATGAGCGTTAGAGCAAACATGGATTAGTGCCTTCTTAGACAATGTATGAGCTGCCAACACAAACTCAATATTGACAAAAGTAAATAAAATAGCTGGCAGTTCCCTAAGAGATCCACTTCAGGCTTCCTATGGTGTAAAAGCCTGTACTGAAACCAGCAGGCCAGTGTTTGACCACTACTCTGTATGTCTCTCCTCCCTGCACAGGTGTGGGCTACGCGGGGGGTACGTGGAGCTGGTGAACCTTGACCCAGCCGTCATGAGGTACGCCTACACCCTCTTTTCCACTGACATCTGTGCCCCTGTGACTGGTCAGCTAGCCCTGGAGCTCATGGCTAACCCTCCCAGGCCAGGGGACCCCTCATACCCGGTCTACGCCCAGGTGAGACCCATCAAAATAGATCAAACTACAGTATGACGTTAGGCTTAATAGATTGCATATGCCATGTAGCATTTAGTCATAAGTAGTTTAATGATAGTGCTCTGCAATCATTGATGTCTCTAAAATAAGAAATAGTTCATCAAAATCAAACAAATGTATTCCTTCCCCTATTCACAACTGCACCTCAGTGTCCCATACAATATGCTCTCCCAGTGTCCTTCTTTTCAGTCTTCTCTTCCATCTCCGCCAGGAGACCCAGTCTATCCGGGCCATGCTGGTCCATAACATGAGCTGGGTCCCAGAGTTTCTGAACAATATCCCAGGAATCAGCTGTCAGCCGATGATGGGAGGAGCTTTCGTATTCCCCCGGCTGTATCTACCCCAAGCAGCCATTGAGAAGGCCAAGGTTAGTCATGGGGCAAATAGTACACTGTATGGTCAGGTAGAGCACTAGCATGACTACTGCTGTTTGTCATATGGGCATTTCAAGAGACAAAACATGTGATTCAACATCTGATTAATTCTAAATAGTCTGGAGTTAATGATTTGATCTCTTATATATGTGAGTTTTCTGTTTTCCATTGCAGGTGGTGGGGATGCAGCCTGACCTGTGGTACTGTAAACGGTTACTAGAGGAGGCAGGAGTGTGTGTGGGACCGGGGTGTGAGTATGGACAGAAGGAAGGCACCCACCACATCAGGTACAATCCTCTCTCTGTCAACAGCTTCTGGACATAGAAATGTCACCATAAAACACTCCAGTAGTCAATGGCTCCATATCCACTACTCATCCTATGCAAATGAACAGGGAAGCATAGCATTAGCCTCATCATTCTATTTAAATGGTTATACTTCCCCACTGATTTGTTCTCATCTCTCTCTGTAGACTGTGTGTCATGACCCCAGTGGAGACCATGGAAGAGGTACTGAAACGCCTGAAGAACTTCCACCTGCACTTCCTCAAGGAGTTCTCCTGAAAACTGGCTTCACCTTACAGCCCAAAGATGAATAATACATTTAACTTCAGACACAATCACAGTACAGAGAGGAAAATTGCAACCAGTAACATTGTTTAACATCTTTCTTTCAACAGACCATATTTAAATAAAAAAATAATGGTTAACAATACATTCATGTAATCATTATTTTGTCATCTTGACACCGTCTCGCTGTAGTGCACAGGTCACTAGACACTCATTAACAGTCAGATTCATTCAACTTCTGCTTTTCAAAAAACAAATACTTGAGTCCATAATCTAGTCAAACAAATGGATTTCCTCCCATATAGAGAGCAATCACAGTAGTATTTACAGTACCATGAGTTCACTCCTATTTAAATGGGGCTCTTGAAATATAGTTTAAGAGTCAAACCTTCAGGGCATGATGTATTTTCCCGAACTCCATTATAAACTCAGTGTTCACATTCATCTATATTTTCAAACATTTTCTCTGTATATCTCAGGTGAGGAGATAGAGGACATTTAGAATGGGTAGTGAACTATGGATAATATTGTACAGTTAACCGATATTACATGTCTTCTCAGATTTGTCAGCAGACCGTGCCCCGAGCATTTTGCTTTGGTACTTTTTTCCTGACCAGAAAAATCTATGGACTCTTGCTACGGCCAGAGGTTTTTCAGGTCACAAAGCAGTACTCCATCCACAGTGCTTTGACATTCCTTTATTCCAATGCGAGTGAATCAGTCTACCTCAGAGTCACTGTGGCCACCGTTTGGCTGGGGGTCTGTATTGGACTCAGTATTGTTCAGCAGCTCCACCAATAGCGAGATGAGCTTGCCATCCTGTGTGATGTAATTGGCTGAGCTGTGTGGGCGGAGGTTGCGGTACAGCATGGTCTGGATGGAGGAGCGTAGCTCCCACAGCAGCTCCCATGTCTGGACAGACAGCTCACAGCGTACCAGCGACCGCCCCGGGAACGCCACCTCCACACGGTCACCATTCACTGAGAGAGGCAGGAGAGTGTTAAAGAGAGGAAACAAGGAAATATCCCTTTTCCACTATTTGACTGGATTCTAACATCCTTTATAACAATTCCACTCAATAGTCATTGGTATCGATAAAGCTAGTGAGGCCCTCAATGACATATCTGTAGCGTCAGTGCAAGTCTACGTGCAGTAGTTGGTGAATGGTGAGATCTCTACAGTACCAGCAGTTTAATGCCACTCTAGGATTCATAAAATGTTACTGAATTGAATTATACCTCTCTCAGTGATGTCACAGTCGGTGAGCAGCAGTAGGGCGAGGGGGTGGGCTGCTGAGGAGTCTCTGATGAAGACGTTACCGTTGGACTTGATTGCACTGAAGAAGGTCAGCCAGCGACTGGGGAACTGCTCCTCTCCCCTGGAATAAGACAAGATTGGGTTCTTAATAAGCACACACACACTATATGTGGACACCCTTCAAATTAGTGGATTCAGCTATTTCAGCCACACCCATTGCTGACAGGTGTATAAAATCGAGCACACAGCCATGCAATTGGCAGTAGAATGGCATTGGCACTGATAGGATGGTACCTTTACAACAAGTCCGTTGGTCAAATGTCTGCCCTTCTAGATCAGCCCCGCTCAACTGTAACTGCTGTTATTGTGAAGTGGAAATGTCTAGGAGCAACAACGGCTCAGCCGCAATGTGGTAGGCCACACAAGCTAACAGAACCGGACTGCCGAGTGCTGAAGTGCGTAAAAATGGTCTGCCCTCGGTTGCAACACCCACTACCGAGTTCCAAACTGCCTCTGGATGCAACGTCAGTACAATAACTGTTCGTTGGGAGCTTCGTGAAATGGGTTTCCATGGCCGAGCAGCCGCACACAAGGCTAAGATCACTATGAGCAATGCCAAGCGTCGGCTGGAGTGGTGTAAAGCTCACCACCATTGGACACGCGTTCTCTGGAGTAATGAATCACGCTTCAGCATCTGGCAGTCTGACGGACGACTAGGTTTGGGGGATGCCAGGAGAACGCTACCTACCCGAATGCATAGTGCCAAATGTAAAGTTTGGTGGAGGAGGAATAATGGTCTGGCGCTGTTGTCATGGTTCGGGCTTGGCCTCTTAGTTCCAGTGAAGGGAAAACTTTACGTTACAGCATACAATGACATTCTAGGCGACTCTGTGAATCCAACTTTGTGGCAACAGTTTGGGGAAGGCCCTTTCCTGTTTTAGCATGACAATGCCCCTGTGCACAAAGCGAGCTCCATACAGAAATGATTTGTCGAGATTGGTGTGGAAGAACTTGACTGGCCTGCACAGAGCCCTGACCTCAACGAACACTTTTTGGGATGAAATGGAAAACCGACTGCGAGCCAGGCCTAACCACAAAACATCAGTGCTGACCTCACTAATGGTCTTGAGACTGAATGGAAGCAAATCCCCGCAGAAATGTTCCAACATCTAGTGGAAAGCCTTCCCAGAAGAGTGGAGGCTGTTATAGCAGCAAAGGGTGGGTGTCCACGTACACTACATGACCAAAAGTACGTGCCCAGACACAGAGCAATCACATCGTAACTAGAGGTCGACCGATTATGATTTTTCAACGCCAATACCGATAATTGGAGGACCAAAAAAGCCGATACCAATTAAAATCGGACGATATTTTAAAAATGTATTTGTAATAATGACAATTACAAGAATACTGAATATTTTAATATAAATACATCAATAAAATCAATGTAGCCTCAAATAAATAATAAACATCTTCAACACCTGCATGGCTTGGATTTCTGTACAGCACTTTGAGATACCAGCTGATGTACGAAGGGCTACATAAATAAATTTGATTTGAATTTGGTTTAAATAATGCAAAAACAAAGTGTTGGAGAAGAAAGTAAAAGTGCAATATGTGCTATGTAAGAAAGCTAACGTTTCAGTTCCTTGCTCAGAACATATGAAAGCTGGTGGTTCCTTTTAACACGAGTCTTCAATATTCCCAGGTAAGAAGTTTTAGGTTGTATTTATTAATAGGAATTATAGGACTATTCCCCTCTACACCATTTGTATTTCATTAACCTTTGACTATTAGATGTTCTTATAGGCACTTTAGTATTGCCAGTGCAACAGTATAGCTTCCGTCCCTCTCCTCGCTCCTACCTGGGCTCAAATCAGCAACACAACGACAACAGCCACCATCGAAGCAGCGTTACCCATGCAGAGCAAGGGGAACAACTACTAGAAGACTCAGAGCGCACGCTAACTAGCTAGCCATTTCACTTCGGTTACACCAGCCTCATCTCGGGAGTTGATAGGCTTGAAGTCATAAACAGCGCAATGCTTGACGCACAACGAAGAGCTGCTGGCAAAAGGCACTAAAGTGCTGTTTGAATTCATGTTTACGCGTCTGCCTCTGCCTACCACCGCTCAGTCAGATTATATGCAACACAGAACACGCTAGATAATATCTAGTAATATCGTCAACCATGTGTAGTTAACTAGTGATTTTAATTGATTGTTTTTTTATAAGATAAGTTTAATGCTAGCTAGCAACTTACCTTGCTTACTGCATTCGCGTCTCCTTGTGGAGTGCAACGAGAGAGAGGTAGGTCGTTATTGCGTTGGACTAGTTAACTGTAAGGTTGCAAAATTGGATCCCCCGAGCTGACGTGAAAATCTGTCGTTTTGCCCCTGAATGAGGCAGTTAACCCACCGTTCCTAGACCATCATTGAAAATAAGAATGTATTCTTAACTGACTTGTGTAGTTAAAAAAATAAGGTATAAATAAAATTTAAAAACATTTTAAATAAAGAAAATCAGCAAATTGGCGCCCAAAAATACAGATTTCTGATTGTTATGAAAACTTGAAACCGGCCCTAATTAATCGGCCATTCCGATTAATCGGTCGACATCTAATCGTAACACACACACTAAGAGCCAATTTATGCTTGATGCGAAAATGCGGTAGGAGACTCCATATGTGATGCATTGTGTGATGCAATTGCGGAGGCATGCAGAGGTCAAAATGAGCTCCGTACTGCATCGCCGAGTGCAACTCTAATTTTATAACAATGCAGAGGGCTCCGTAACTACCTGCCCTCCAGAACACCTACACCAGCCAATGTCACAGAAAGGCCATAAAGATCATCAAGGACAACAACCACCCGAGCCACTGCCTGTTCACCCCGTTATCATCCAGAAGGCGAGGTCAGTACAGGTGCATCAAAGCTGGGACCGAGAGACTGAAAAACAGCTTCTATCTCAAGGCCATCAGACTGTTAAAACAGCCACCACTAACATTGAGTGGCTGCTGCCATACATGGAAAAAATGTATCACTCGTCACTTAAACAATGCCACTTAATATAATGTTTACATACCCTACATTACTAATCTCATATACTGTACTCGATACCATCTACTGCATCTTGCCGATGCCGTTCTGTACCATCACCCATTCATATATCTTTATGTACATATTCTTCATCCCTTTACACTTGTGTGTATAAGGTAGCTGTTGTGAAATTGTTAGGTTAGATTACTCGTTGGTTATTACTGCATTGTCGGAACTAGAAGCACAAGCATTTCGCTACACTTGCATTAAACATCTGCTAACCACGTGAATGTGACCAATAAAACTTGATTTGATATAGGTCCGCATTAACATGTTTGGTTGACGGTAGGTGGGGGCGGGAGGTCCTGTATAAACACAAACTCACTTCCTTGACAACTTCCTTCACAACAGCTCTGCTCCACAAAGCGCAAGAAGTATGAACGCCCTGACTTCTGCAGAGGCCGTAACACCGTAAACGTTGCACGGCCAATGCAGACGTCAGATTGACATGCAGCGCTTAACACACACCTGTTTGACGGAGGAGCGGTGTATGAGCACTGGGGCCACTCTGCGTACGGAAGGACAGGCTGTTGGGGCGGAAGCGACCTTTGGTCACTGCTCCCCTTTTCACCTGAGGCACAGAAACATAACAAGTGAGTCACGATGCTGAGTGCATAGTTTAAGCTATAGGAACCCGCAGACAGTCATTCTTCTGTTTGAGATTTAGATGTGTACCTGTATGAGGTTGGGTAGAGTCCGGCCAGCAGCACAGCCTTGACCAGCTCGTCCTGGTGGCTGTGTGGTTGTAGAGGGAGGAGGATCTCTGGCAGTCAGCTGAACGCTCCACCAGCCCAGCCTCAAGGGAGGTTCTCACTGAACTGGGAAGTCAGACCTGGAACCACAAGACATCAATGATTAATAAAAACGTATGAAAATATATGGAATATGAATATCTATGGGAGACACTCAACAACCTGGGTCAGCCGGAGAACTGACTGAACAAATGACGAGGGCACGGAGTTTTACCTGGTCAGGTCACAAGGTAAGGAAAAAACCCGACAGCCAGGAGTTTACCCAATGTCTCTGTCTCTCTCACCATTGATGAAGCGCAGGCCGGCTCCAGACAGTGTGTATCTGTTCAAGTAGTCCCTGTCTGGTCTCTCTGTCCCTCTCTTGCTGAACACTCCTCCAGCCCAACACGGCTCGACTGAACACCAGGTAATCACTGTAGCTTGAACCTCCCAGGTCTTCCTTAGCCTGGAGGGAAGGAAGTAGAAAGAGAGAGGGAGAGAGATGGAGGGGAAAAAATATTGATAAAATGTGACAGAAAATCAACTAGTGTAAATCAAAATAAAAGACTAACTTAGATCATAAATAACAGGTAAATGCTGAAATGACCAGCAGACATTTACACTGCAATAGAAATGTGAACTTTGCAGGTTGTTATGGATCTATAATTAAAACTGCCCAAGTGGACGTGGACTGAGTCAGTGTCTGACCTTAGAGACCAGGGCTCTGTTCTGCATGCTGTTGTGAAAGGGTCTCTGGTGAGACAGGCTGTGACTGACAGCAGGGGCAGGACACAGCGGAACAGAGCAGCAAGCACCAGCACCTTCCCCAGGCGCGGGTCACAGGACAGACAGGCTACTCTCTCCCCCAGGGGAGTCAGGGCCTCTGTCTTGTCCAGAACACCTAGGGAGAGGGAGGGGAGAGGAGTACTAAGAACAAAACACCAGTAACACACACACTTATACTTGGCCTTTTGAATGATTTGTAAATCCCAACTGAAACAATGTGGATGAAAATGTTTTTCATCATGTGAAGACAGATCATTAGAGAGTCTCACCAATCTCTTGCAGGTTGCGAACAGCATCAGTCACAGCCTCTCGCTCTGGGCTGTCCAACACCTGCGATAAGAAATCCACTGCCTGGAGAGACCCACCAAGGGAACATCAATGTGTGACTACATGCAGAGACCTCACAATTACATTGACTGGCTCTTACACACCCCTACATCGTTCCTCTGTCAAATCCCTTCACCTTGCAGTGGGGCTGTGGATCTTGGCCTGTACCACCAGGCTCTCCAGAGGGGTGCGTAGGATCTCAGGCACAGGGAAGGTCGTCATTGATTCCAGGCGTTGCCGTGGGAACAGGTGGTAGGCATGTCCGGGCTGGCATCGCCCCGCCCTCCCTCTACGCTGAGTGACGTTGGA